>NC_030678.2:85842903-86467903 GCF_000004195.4 Xenopus tropicalis
CACGATTACACACATCTGAGACCCATCTAAAAAGGGAGGGTTGTTCTTATGAGGAGGCAGCACACGATCCCACAGTTTCTACTATATTGAAGATTTGGTTTCAAAGAACTCCACCAAGAAGCGCTGAGTATTTGGGGGATCACCCTATTAACTAGTATAATTTTGAATTGTTTAGTCCATTACCCCTGTCCTGTTGCTGGATTAAAACTCCTACCATTCTTTAACATTTAATTAAGGGCTAAAACAAGGGAAGTTGTAGTTCAGCAATACTGGGGTCCCAAGGTTAGGAAACAAAGTTCTGTTAAAGAGGTGCATGGGACGTACTTCCTTAGAACTGTTACCTTCCTCATGTTTTTGAGGTTTACTGTTTTGCTAGTTCCTGACATTTACACAGAAATTTGAAACAAATGAGAAATTTAATGCTCATTTTTGTCGTGAAATTTCTTTGGTCTCCCTTTTAGTTTTTAGAATGCATATTAATAATGATAATGCTTGGTTGCAGTTTCTAGCAATGTTTATACATGGCTATTAAGGCTGTATTACCTATGAAAGTGTAGTGGTTAGAAAAAAATATGTGTACAGTGTTCTTCAATTATTTATAAGCATTACAGTAACAATAAATCTGGTGTATGTTTACTTGTTACAAATGGCATAATTATCTTTTCAAGCACTGTACGTGTAAAAGCTAGACCTACAGATGAAGCGCTGGGTATCCCAAACTTAACTAGTTACAAATGGTATTGGAAAAATGGTAATTATTTTTACAAATTTGAATGATCTAATTAAAATAGAGTCTATTGGAGATGGTCTCTGGATAACTGATTTCCAGATATGAGATGCCACAGCTGTAGATATGAGATGCCACAGCTGTAGAGAAATAGACACAGATATACATAGATATACAACATACTGGCTAGGTAAATAAGTCCCATAGGTCTGGTAGAACAGATCACTATGACATGGAGTCAAATTACAGTGCGGATGTTGGGAAGGAACTGTAGTTTGCTGGTCTTTCTGTTCCACCATTCAATTGTAAATTTGCTTATCACTCATGTTTCCCAAACTGACTACCCTGGCAAGCTGATTCAGCTGGGACTAAAACCACAATTCCCAGCATTCTCAGTGGCCAAAATGGTGAAAAATTAGGGAAACAATAGCATAAAAATTAAAAAAAAAGTTGTTTAGAACATGGAAAACCATTTTACTAGGACATAATGCTTAGGGTAAGGAGAATGGAATTGGGGTTGTTGTCTTAAACAGCAGCAACCCCTGTAGCGTTCCTGACAATATAGTATACTAAGTAGGGTTCCCACCTTTTCTGGAAAAAATCCCGGCCTTCGTATAGTTTCTTCCCTATTAATAACATGGGGAGCAAGCATCATTTTTACCAGCCACATGGTATTTATGTATGTATGTATGTATAACTTTATTTATAAAGCTCCACAAGGGTACACAGCACTGTACAATTGTACAATATACAAAATTACATACAGGGAGGATAAGTGTTAATAAATACAATAAATAAGTATAAATACACAGGGAGTATGTGCCATGTGGTATGAGGCACAGTAGGAAGGAGGTCCCTGCCCCATAGAGCTTACAATCTAAGTGGTAACCCTAGTATCAAGATATAACTGCCTGGCCCAATTATCATCAAATAGCCATCAGCAAAGTCAAATTATGAACAGAACAAGAGCAGAAACCACAAATTTAGTTAAACATAATATGATAAACATAATCATGTTGGAACGCAACAGGATCAGAGATCTGCAGTATATTTAGACATGCAACTGGTAATAGTCCCACAATTTAAAGGCATGTTTGCACTAAACATGATGTGCGTGCCAAAGTGACAAACTTCATCCCACCGTGAAGGCAATATGCAAATGACATGTGATATAATTGTTACAATATATGAGCATGCACGTATGACCCTACAGAGAGACACTACCACCTTCATAAGTTCTGACAAAAACTTGGTATGAGCCAAAAATCTTTAGCAAATTTCGCAAAAAAAAAAAAAAAAATCCCCGATGACTAAATATTTAACAGCAAATCCATGCCTGCCAAAAAAAAATCACTAAACCCAGGTATTACAATTGAAAAAAAAGTCAAGAATACTTACAGAATGCAATGTTAATAGAATTACTATTGCAAAATGTAATGTTGCTTATTACTGCAAAGTATGTTCTGTACAGCAATGGTAAGCTACAAATGGAATAAGCAGAAGTGGGGCTTGAGAGTATAAGGGAGCAAAGGCAAAAGGAAGAATTTAATTGATTACAGGAGAAGGGAAGCTTCGGACCCTTATACCGAAACCCATTATCCAGAAAGCCAACTCCAATAAACTCCATTTTAATCAAATAATTCACATTTTAAAAAATGATTTCTTTTTTCTCTTTAATAATAAAACAGTACCTTGTAGTTGATCCCAACTAAGATATAATTAATCCTTATTGGTGGCAAAACAGTCCTATTGGGTTTAATTACTGTTAAATAATTTTATAAGTAGATTTAAGGTAGGAGATCCAAATTACGGAAAGACCCCTTATCCAGTAAAAACCCCAGGTCCCGAGCACTCTGGATAACGGGTCCCATACCTGTATTTGAATTATGTTTTTTCATTATCTATTGTCATCAATGAAAATGTGGTAACGACTTAACCTTACAAAATATCTGAAAATATAATAGATATCATATATTAGACATAAGATATAAATACTTGCATCAAACTTAGCTTGCTTATAGCCTTATGTCCCCCTATGCCTTTCTCTATATTTTGGCTGCTTCCAACTTCTTTATAAATAATAATAGTTTCCAGGAGGTACCACATTAAGGCACTCAGGTTTACTTCTTAATTTTTTTTTATTCTTGTTTTATGTTTTTACAACCCTTGCAATATTTGCAGTAGAATTTCCTATTTGTGTTCCCTTTGGCTTTCAACAATAATTGCCTGATCTTTTGTAGACTAATGCATCAAAGAACATTTTGTTTCAAAAATAGTATTTGATGCTCAGACCTGCTTTTAGCGCAAAAAAACAAAGAGGCTTGTCTCAGGACAACACCAACCTTATTTAGGTGTTTTGTAGCCTTATAAAGCTGGGTGATTTTTTTTCTTTTCATGGAATTCCCATTTGAAATTTCTCAGCAAGCTTGAATTTGCCTTTGCAATCAGGCAGTTACTTGTTTGTCTCTGTGTACCCAGCTTAAAGTTGAGAGTAATCAACCTGAGAGATCAGCTAATTAACATCTTTCCTGATTGATGAAGTCATTATCTAAAAAGAGGAACATGAGAGGTGACATGCATGAGAGTCTTGCATATTTACATGTGGGATATTAAAAAAAAAAAAAGCTTTACTGTATATACCAAACTATTGAAGGGGAACAAGGATAACAAATATGATTTTAATGGTGAGTGGGTGATTGATAAACTTCCTTGTAATTACAATCATCCTTTATACCTGTTATTTCATAAAGTGAGAATATATGAACAGTATGTATAAGGTCATAGTATCATTCCTAGTGTGTTTTCAATTTAGTCATTATGAGGCCTATTCCCACCTGTGCTTTATCATTTGTATCCCAAATTCCAGCCTGGCTGCTTCAGGAATGATATTTGAGCTGGCTAACATCTAACCTCAAGATAGTCCACCTTTTTCTAACCATGTATGTATCACATAAGATTGTCTCTATTCCCATGTATAAAAAGGGGGTCTGAATTACACCCTCAGACACACACCTAACAGGACAACACAAGCCTCCCTGGTTGCCCAGTCTTGCTTCCCCAGTCCGCCCCTAGTTACTGTTGGTATAGGGCTCCCGTGCATCCTACAGGTGTCATAGAGCTTACACTGTGATACCATATGTTATATTGGGAGGAATTTCTGTTTGGGTGCTGAGGGGATTAATAAGAAGAGGTTGCATACCTTGGTTGACCCTTGGAAGTTCTCCTCCTTAGCCCAAATGCTCTGCAACATACTTGAGATTCTCTGGATCAGCCTACCAGCTGCTACTACTCCATTATGGTAACCCATAAGTGAAACCCCCACCTCATTTTCAGCTGGTCTGCACTTTCCCTGCTACATATGCATCCTTCCTAATTCCTCCCACTAGTGATGAGCGAATCTGTCCCGTGTCGCTTTACCATAAAATTTGCAAAACGACAAGAAAATTTGTGAATGGCGAATAATTCGTGAAACACATTTGTTGCACAATTTTTTTGTTGCCCGCATCTTGTATTTGTCGCCCGCGTCTTTTTTTGGCGTGACTGTGCCCTATTTTGACGTGATCGTGCCCATTTTTGATGCGACCACAACCTATTTTTTGACGAGCGACAAATTTTTCAGCTGCAAATTTTCTCTGAAGTTTTGTTTAACTTTTTGCCAGTGCTGAAATGCAGAAATTCACTGTGAATCCATGCCAGGCAAAAAATGTGCTCATCACTACCTCCCACTATTAAGATTCTATATGCTTAATTAAAGGTATGAAGCTCCAGTCTGTAGATATGTGAATACATCCTCCTGTATCTGTTTAACTAGTTAGGGTAAATATCAAAATTTTGCATAGACATGATTAGAAATATTTTAGAGAAGAACTCATGTAACAAAAGGACGATACTGAATGAAGACATTTGAAAAAGAGGTTATAATAACTAAAATATTAGGCAGGTGCTTTGGAATAAAGGTCCAGCAGAAGTAGAATACCTTTTTTGTTCTATTAAAACTTTTTGTACATTATGAGACTTCTCTACGTGCTCATGTGCTTTTTTTAATTTTAATTGTATCACTATACATATATCACAACAATTGAAATGCTTATAAAAATATACTTAATTAAAACAGCTGCAGATGGCATTTTCTTTAACAGATGTACAATTGCGTTCATTTTGTGTTTTTCATTCTCATTATAGCACATTTCAAATGCACACTTCATGATCTGAAATAAATGCAAATGTCCTACCAATTATTTCAAGTGAATAAAAAATGCAGTTTGTTACATATTCAAATGTTATTTAGAACAAAATGCAAGTCCAGATTACTTAAAAACAATATAGAATAACGTGGTCTTGCAGACTAAAAGTTCTGTTTTGGGTCTAATTATTAAGTCACGAAAATATCAATTGCCAATTTTTGGACGTGCGGTGAATGTTTCCATGGCAAATTTTTTCATCCGTTTTGCAAAACTATCCGCCAATGGCGAAACGAGGAAATTCACAGCGAATCCATGCCTGGCGAAACATTTCACCCATCACTTCTTGTCATCCAAGACATATGATTAATAACCCAGTTTGGTTTGGTTTTAGTTATAATACAATTTTTTCCCTCCTTGTATACATCTTTTGACTTTTACTTTCTACTTCCCAGCAAGTCGGGACTTGCACACCCTCCCTCCCACCCTTCCCATCCTATCCTCCCCTTTCCTAAAAGAATAAATATAAGAATCATATTTGGTTGATAATTGCATACTCTGTTGATGTAACCATAAACAACTCTATGAACCACTGATTACAATGTCATGTAACATGTCATGTTCAATAAAAAAGTTAAAACTCAAAAAAAGAAAAAAGTTAGCTGCTTCCATTTTCAAATTTTGGTCTAAATATGTGCCAGCCTGGTTATCAGGGTTGGAAGTAGGGGTAGGCAGAACAGACAGCTGCCTAGTAGTGATGAGCAAATTTTTTCGGCAGGCATGGATTCGCAGGGAATTTCTGCATTTCGGCATTGGCGATTTGTTTCTTGAAAATTTGCCGCGGAAAAATTTGTCATGCAGAAATGTTTTTTTTTGGCGCGTGTCAAATTGGGCGCAGTCGCATCAAAAAGGCCACGGTCGCACCAACTATAGACTTCTGTATAGTCATAGTAGCTAGGAGTAAGGCTATTTGGATGAAACAAATGATTGAATAGTAATATATAGTTTTTCAAACTATATTTAAAATGTTTGGGAGACTATTTTGTAACTATTTCTGTTCATGTTTATTTTTTTTAATCATAAATGTGACTTCCTATATAATACTAGATATCTGTCACAACAATTGAAAACGTTTTTAAAAATATACTTAATTAGTACAGCTGCAGATGGCATTTTCTTTAACAGATGTACAATTATATATTTTGTTATCAGAACAACACATTTAAAAATATGCGCTTAATGATCTGAAATAAATATTAATGTGATACTCCATATTTTAATTGAAAACACAAAAATTGTCTTTTGGTATGTTTCCAGATTTTATTTTGAATTAAATGTGAGCCCTTGATTACTTTAAAATAAACTCGTAGGTTTAAAAACCAACCACTGACTATTTGACTTTTACTGGTTTGTCTTGGAATATCCATTAACATACATCTAGTAAAAAGCTTCATGGCTGACCCTATAACTGATACATCGTTTTCCGTGTAGATTGTACTCTTTTACAAAAGTCAGAAAAAAATATTCAGAATGCCAATTATTATATAAAAAAACATGAAATCTGGTACCTGGAAATAGAAGGATCTGTACTCTGTATCACGATCCCCACCCCCCCCCCCCCCCCCCCCCAATAGGCCTTTCCTTGCCTGACTATGGATGATCAAAGGAAAGTAAATCTGTGTCTAAGCAGAGAGATCTTTACAATAATAATACCATATTTTTATGAAATGGAGAAACTCCTCAAGAATAATAATTGAGCAAAAATAATTTACTTATACTTTATCATATTTTTAGCATTGGATGTTTTGTTGAATGTTAATAATTTCGCCATTGGCAAATTTTTTCGCAAAACTACTGAGAAAAAAGTACCAATTACATCAAAAAAGTTGCAGCCGTGTCAAAAAATTGTGGTTGTGTCAAAAAAGGCCTGTACAGTATGTCAAAAAAGTCATGTGGTAGCCATCTTAAGCTAATTTTTATGAAGTTTTGCAAATTTTTTATCAAAGCAAAATGGGACAGATACCCTTATCATTAGTTTCAAAAGTAGACAGTTTTGTGAGTCTGAATGTACACTTGGGCATTTGTGTGCAAAAACAATAGACTTGACCTTTTTCAAGACACTGCTGCTCTATTACTTTGTAAATATATTAGTTTACTGGTTTCCAGTGCTTGTTAAAAAAAAACAAAAAACTTTTATTCAGTCTCCAGAGTGATTGAAGACTAGGGATTTTGATTTAGCTTATATATAACTATTTTGCTTATGGTCTACTCTCAGGTACCTAGTACCTTCTTTCTTCTTACCCAGCTTGGACCTAGCTACTTGGAACCCTTCTAGCTTCCTAGTTGGAGCCTCAAGCTGCTTAGTTAGCTACCCTAATCCTACCTCTCACTCCTACAATGAGCTATCACTAGTCTCTCCTACCACTTCCTTCTCCAATGAGGCCTGGGCATGGAGATCTTCCCTATTTATAGACTAGGGAACCCTTACACCCATGGCCAACTACAGAATTACAGGGAAATACTTTCACCTGGAATGGGAAACAGTTTCTGCTGTAATGCTGTAGCCTTTAAAAACTGAAAGGCTCATAGAATATTCAAATAAAAAATGTTGGGTGCCTTGCTTTTAAATTAGGAGACATTAAATCCTACATTAGATAAAAAAAATATAAATCTAATTCATTCAAAACACGGCAATATAGCGTAATGCAAATATTTATTTTAATTTTAAACCTGGCAGAAAAGATATATAGCGTTTTACTAAAAGCAAACAGCCCTAAGCAAACTTAGTAAATTACAAATAATAAATGCGTTCCCTAATTTTAAGAAGGATACAATGTAAAATCAAAGCAGCAATGGAATACATTTGTTTTAATTGCTGGTATAGCTTCTAAAATGGAGAGTGATTTATTGTGACTCAACTCTAGGTTAGTCATAACCAGGGTTATAAAAGCAGTGTGCAGTCAATAACTCTTCCAACAAAAGAAATAAAATAACAGATTGGTCCGATAACATTTATTACAGAATGAATGGGGGCAATGCTTGGCCAAGCATTGACTGATGACCTATCACAGAGGTATTTCTAGTGACCTTATTAAGGAGTCACTAGAGTGGCAACATACCAGATGGTAACACACCAAGAATAAAAAATGTCATTTAAGATCAAGCAAGGCTTAAAGACTAGATAAAATATAGTTTATAGCAAAGAAATATATTCAATTAGTTAATAAAGTATAGTAATAAGACTGAGATTTTTTGCCAATTAAATATAGAGGATGGCATATTCATAGACTGAGATCTAATTTATTTTTGAAAAGTTTAGTATTTTCCTAATTTTATAAAGGATACAAAGGGCCAGATTATTACAGCTGTATAAAATGTTTTATTCCAAAGACAATGCAAGAAAGTGGTATAAATTTGTTATTTATAAGCCATGTTATCACAATGTAGCACTGTCCATGACCATTTCTAAAATCCACAGGCAGAATTTATTATAAAGTTAAAAGTGGTGATACTTTATAAAGGTGTGTGCTTTGACTAATTCAGAAAGGTAAACCATTATGTTATATCAGCTTAGATCTGGAGCAATACATTAATATCAGTGGGGCAAGGACAATGCCTTGAGTAAAATTACTGTAAAAGCATTGTAATAGTAAACGGTATTCTTTACTAAGGTATAAATGTTGAATAATTTCGTAAATTTACAATTCCATTACTCCACCACAATGAGGTTGTCAATGAGGCATGTTTTTTTCTAATTTGAATAAACTCTCATGTTTACTTATTTATTAATATGGTAAGACATTTGAATAAAGAAACTTGAATATCTCAAATTTAAGAGTTTACAAAACTTGAAATACTCAAAAATCTTAAATTGAAAATATGGCATGACTCCCACTGACTACTACATAAGCTCACAAGCTTTTAGATACCAAAGTTTTACATTCAAGTTTTAGGGGCTTTTTTGCACTTGAATAACAGACATTTTAGTTTCTGAACCATAAATCAATTTTTATGAGTTTTATGGTAAAAAAAAGTGAAAGTGAAAAAAATTCAAACATTGATAAATAACCTCAACAATGAAAAGGTTAATATAAATTAAAAGTAAGTCTAAAGGCATTCTTTTTAAGTACTTACTGCATATCTAAATTCCCAGATCCCTGCTTGCTTCTC
This sequence comes from Xenopus tropicalis, assembly GCF_000004195.4. Lineage (NCBI taxonomy): Eukaryota > Metazoa > Chordata > Amphibia > Anura > Pipidae > Xenopus > Xenopus tropicalis. The sequence continues at coordinate 85,851,982 of NC_030678.2, forward strand.
TGAGATATGGTGCTGGCAGCCTACAGCAGTGTGAAGACTCCAGTGACATCACTGAAATCTCTCTTCCCTTCCTGTAGGCTGCCAGTGGCAGCCTTCCTATTCTCTGAGCATGTGTATAACTTGATCCTGTCTCCTGTTCTGAGCTACAAATCCCCACCAGCCAATCAGAAGCGGATCTGGCAGAGGGGAGGGGGGGAGGGAATGAAACACATGTGCAGTATGAAGCAAGGAGGGAAAGGAAGGGAGAATACCTTTTTAGAGATGGCTGCCTGTTCTAGAAAATGTGAAGTAAGTGTGACTGAGTAAATATTTGATTAGGTGAGCCAAAAGTGTGGCGTTTTTACTAAACAATAGGAGGACTATTGGGCAGTATGCTTTTTAAATTTTGACTTGCATTCTCCTTTAAGTGTGTAAAAAAAGTTTAAACACACTGCATCTTACAAATAAAAATTAAAATTAAATACAACTAGGATGAACTCCATAAAGGTTGCTTTCTTGTATGAAGAATATAAGCAGGAGGAGATCAGTTCATAGTATTAAATTAACAGATAAGACAGACAAGCATGCATATATACAGTATCCTTATTGTCTCATAATGTGGCAGCTAGATTAACATATGTTCATTTTATGGAATAAGCAAAAGATACCTTGGATGTTTTATTAAAGGGATCAGGAAACTTACTGTGCTCGAAAAAATATTGTGTAGAATATTGGATAGAATTCACAGCACCATATTAGAATAACTATAATAAATTCAATAAATTCATAAATCAATCAAGCTATTCAGCATAAGTTCACATATTCACATGCTGTTCGGAGAGCTTTTCCAGGCCTAATTTGATGCACAAATATGAGAAGGCTACTATCTCATTCCCTGATCTAAAGTTTGTAGGTCACAGACTCATGCAAAGCCTGTTTTTCCTGTCAAAACATTATAATTGTACATTGCCATTATTGTTCTGAATGTTCCTTCAACAGTAAAAATGCCATTGCTGGAGATAAACCCAGCTGTCTCCCCTCCCTCCACATATACTAATCACAGATGAGCTAACTAGTGACATTTTGTTCACCTTTCACATCAAATCATCACATTCTTTTTTTGGTCCTGTTTCGGTAATAGCTGAAAAGAGACAGTATAGGCGGCATTTCCACCCTGACTACCTCCTCCTTGGAATAATAAATATTGTAATCAAGCAGTCTTGAACGAAAAGGGGGATTTGCAGTTTGACTGTAATGTCCTGCTATTATTCACACTCATGTCCCAGGAAATAACTGATTTGGACCACTGAGAGACTCTGATTGAGGCATGTGTTGTAGCTCATAGATTGTAAACTGAAGTCTCTGCGGGAGGCAAGTTCATGGGGTCTCATTAATTTTAACCACTGTAATCTGTTATCATTGTTCTGCCTATAAAGATAAGCACACAGAAAATATCACATGGCCACACACAGATGGCGCAAATAGCACTAACAAGAAAACAGAAAAAGGCCATTTAACTTGTAGCATTTTATAATATGACAGAAGTTTGTTCGACAATGGAATATTTGTACTATTAAAAGGTTTTTTTTTTACACAAATGAAGGCCTAACTGAAGAAAATCAAAATAGAAAAGAGCAAAAACATGTACACTTACCAAATGTATTAATTACCAAATATTTTTAAAATTGATATAAGTGATCAAAATTTAGATTGTTATATCCTTTATTGGCTGATTTAGTAGATGTTCTGTCTTACCGCAAAACTAATGATAAGTCTCATACCAAATACATAACCTTTAATATAGTGTACTCTGGACTCTATTGGAAAAATCCGTTTTTCTTTGCATGCGTTTTATATAGCTTGTGAAAAACAGTGAAAGTATTTAGAGATCCATCCACCCAAGTCATTACTTCTGTGCCAAAAAAATGGCACCTGGTTTGCAGATACAAGCAATTAAACTGGTAAAGGGGATACATATAACTAAACTAGACTGTTAAGGTTGGGATTGTTTCATCTAACACAATCATGCATTATAAATACATGAAAGGACATTATAGGCACATACATTAAAGGAAGAGAGCTTTCAGTGCAGGTGGTTATTCATGGCGAGGGCAGTGAAGCTGTGGAAAAGAATTTTAACTACGTGCACAAAATTCTAGATGGGTAGTTAAATATTTCTTATAACTTCTCTGCTTTTCCAAAAAGAAGATATTAACGATCTTACAATACATTTTTTTGCATTTCATGAAATCTGTAAAATGTGCCATCAATCTTTATAAATAGGTTGACTTGGGAAAAAACTATTTAAAAAAAATAGTTAAAGTTGCATTAAATGGGTATCAGAAAGAGATATTATGATTAAAATAGCATTTCTAAATATACAGAGGTGGAAAAAATGTCCACTGACCATTTTATAATCTCGATGCTTTATTAATAGGCTTCAGTCTTATTATTCTAACAGTATGATTATAGCTAATTGATAAGTGGTAGCTATGGTTACAGTGCCATATTAATTTGCATCTGGCTACCAAAGCTGGTTTTAAAAGAAATTATAACCTGAACATTATCTATTAGTATAATGTAGAGAAGTGCACAAGCATACAATATTTTTCTATTTTGTTTACACTTTGATGTATCTGTCTCTTTCATTTTCTGTTTTCCTTTTTTACAAATAAACAACTTACTTATGCTAGCAATAATTGTACCTCTATACAGTCATTCACTGGTCTTAGATTCTGCAAAAGAATTACTAAAATAGGATCAAACACAAAAGATAACTGGCTTACAAGTTGTGATTTCTAGACAAACACAGTAAATCAAGCTTTCAATAAAAAGTATTTACTTCATATTAATGAAAACAAAAAAACTTTCTTTTAACCTGACAAGCTCCTTACCTTTGATAAAAGCTGGATCTACAAAAGTCTCAAGTGAGATTAGAGGTGGCAGGTACATAGCCAGGATTTATCAAAAAGCTAAATTTATTAGGCCACTTGATGCCTTGGTTGGTGTCAGGGTGAAATATGTGTCTGTTGCATTGCAGCTGCCCTTAATATGTTGTAGTCATAAATTTTATAGCATTCAATCCTTGTGTAATTGAGTGTTTGTCTGGCGATACTATGAAAAAAAGAGATGGACATAAGAGTCAACAACCAGCATAAGCCTTAGAGGGTAACCTTGACTTGTTTGTTTTTTAAATACTGTAGCTTTTGCAAGATTCCATAGTTAAAAATAAACACTACGAATGTTTTTTATAATGCACAGACCCCCATATTGGTACTCAAAGCTTTTTCCAGTTTTAGTAAAGCACAACTACCACTCAGATGTTTGCTTGACCAGGAATAAAATTGTGGAATGATAGTCAAGACTGTTTGAACTGACCTGTTTAAAGTTTAGTGTTCCTGTATGTCCTTGTAGACAAGTTTACTTATTTACTGCACAGTAAAAAAAAGCAAAGGCATTCTAAATAAACACCTAAAACAACCCTCCTATAGATATTAACTATGCAAAAAGCCATATAAAGAAATAGTTTTAAAAAAATGACTGAAGCTGAGACCAGAGGAGATAATAATATGCAATTACCATGATAATCCTGTATACATATATCAGTACTTAGAGATTTAATATAAAGGGATAAATTATTCCATATATAATAGACACAAATGGTATGGGAAACTTTAAAGCATTAAACAAACGTGAACAACTTCCTGTTGCCAGCTGTTAGCCTATTAAATCTCACTACTTAAACAATTAATGATTTTATATTCATAACATAAAATACTTGTAAAATGTAAATCAAAATGCCAACTATAATATGGATACTTTCATGACAACATGCCATTTCAAAACATAGGTATGTATAGTGAATTAAAACTAAAACAAGTCCAGTGTTTGCCTAGTATACATTTTGGCTCCTTTTTTAACAATATGACGCTTCATTTACAAAGTGCAGAGCAGGATACAAAGTGCACAAAAATACACGCAAATTTCCACATTTATCATTCTGACATGCATGTTAGGGAGTGCTCGTGTGCACAGGGCGCAAAAGAACCCTGTAATTACCACCTGCCATAGGGAAGATGGTAAGGACAGGGCTGCCTTGTGGCTGCCATTGACCCTGGGGTCATCCTTATGGATTCTGTGTACCATATCTGTGGAACCTATGATCCCTATTTAAAGGAGAACTATACACCTGGGTGCTAAAATCCCACTAACTATACCTGCCTTGACCCCCCCTCACCTCTCCCTTATTGCATAGCTCCTAAGGTTAAATGCTCTCCCTATCGCTAACCCCTAGTTAAAAATGTAGAGTTGTGCAGCAGCGTATCTGGGCAACATCTTCCTAGCAACTGAAGACACTTCGGGTCTAACCACCGACACGGACCCTGCTTGCACATGCACAGTTTAAGCAGATTTCCAGCTACCACCAACTGCACATGCGCAAGTAGGTTCGTAACGGCAGTGAGACCCGAAGTGTCTTCAGTTGCTAAGAAGATGCCGGCCAGGTATGCGGCTGCGCTGCTCTGCATTATTAGTTAGGGGTTAGTGATAGGGACAGTTTTTAAAATTAGGAACTATGTGATAAGATAGAGGTGAGGGGGGTCAAGGCAGTGATAGTTAAAGGGGCTTTTAGTGCCCGGGGGTATAGTTCTCTTTTTAGCCCCTTTTTTTAGGAGCGATGACTTTGTTTATACCCTGAATGGCTAAGCAACTACTGTCATCTCCACTGAACTCTGTAAAATGTTTGAATATCAAACTAGTAAGTTTACTTGCATATCAGTAAAGGGGCATATTTATTAGAGTGTGTTAGCCAACATCACTGGTGATGTTCTCATAGCAACCTATAAGCTGGAAAACAAAAAAGAGATCTGATTGTTTGCTATGGGCAACATCACCAGTGATGTTGGCTTACACACTTTAATAAATATGCCACAAAATGTATTACAAAATATATATCTGATCATCTGGAATTTCTTGCTCAAGGCATTGCAAATAAACCATGTTTGAACTGACAGAGGTTTTATGTAAGGAGAAAATCATTCCCTTGAATTAATCAATAGGTGCAGAAATAAGCCCCTGTGAGCAGGCTAAAAACATGATTTTTGGATTGTTTTACACAATGGGTATCTCTCACAGATATTTTTAACTTTGTGGTATGATGCCTTTAAGTGGGGACAAAAAAGATAGTTCATCCCTGTTGACCTGTATTCACATCCCCTAATAATTGTTCACCTAATAAATGCTCCAAGTTCATTACATCTTTTCCTTAGCCAAGAACAGTTACTAGCGGATACCCATAAAATCTTGCATTAAGCATTATTAGCAATTCATCGGATAATACCATCTTGTATATACAGTTTTAAACCCAAGTAATGAATTTCTTTATACTATATCTAAATTAAAACTGTAAACATTTTTCATCTTTAACCCTTTCACTGACCAGTCATTTTGGTCAAAGCGGAACTTGTACTGCCTTTCCTTTGGGGGACTTTTAGTTTACCCAGGAAAACAATGTATTGTTTTTTTTCAGGACAAACTGAGCTTTCAAAATATGGTGGAATTTGTCTGTATTTCGAATTCTGTAACAAGATATAGGCTTCTAAATGTGTAAAAATTTTTTTTAAAAAATCATATTTTCCATAATATAAACACATATACCAGAAACAAAAATAATTTTATGCACAAAAATACAACCGATTTGGAAAGGCCCATGTCTCCTGAATGTGCTAATACCAAAAATATATAGTTTTATGGAGATTTCTCACTTGTATAGGTCAAAAACTCCCAGCAGTACACTACCAAATTTCTAAAGCACTGCTCCAGAAAGCTGCATACTTTAGATTTCAAGGCCAAAAAATCCACCAAAAGAAGGTTTATCCCAGAAAATTATACATTTTTGGAAAGAACAGATTTTGGGGGATCCAGAATAGGAACAACTGTCTGTCTGCTCCAAACTACCAAGTTGCAACTTTCCTAAAGTTATTGGTATTTATCAAAATTTGTGATTTTTTTTTTTAAAAAATCGCTTTAAAGCTTCTATACTATCTTATCTCATACAGGTCACAAAGTAACCAAATAAAACACCCTACATTTGAACACCAGGGACCCACTAAACAGTTTGATGCCCAATATCTATACGTTTATATATATGCCATTTATGTCATTTCAGCTCCTGCAAAATCAACACATCATTTTATGTGGGATATCACTACAAAAAGTATGCCCACCCCAGAAAGCCATATATTTGGAAAATACACATTACCCTGAATTCTAAATGGGTACCCATGTCTTTCTACTCCAAAGTACCAAGCCGCAAAGCTTTCCTAAAGTTGGCAATTTTTATGACAGTTTTAAAAATCCCCTAAAAGATTCCAGTTTGCAGCATCTTTTTTCTCACATAGCATTAGGTACCAAGATAAAACATGCTACATTTGAACGCCAGGGGTCCACTGAACAGTTTGATGCCCAATATGTATAGGTTTAGCTAAGTATGTGGCATGTAGGGGCCCCCAATGTGAACCTACCCCCATATGATCTGTCATTGCTGTCATTTCAGCTCCTGCAAAATCAGCACATTTACATCATTTTATGTGGGATAACACTACAAAAAAGTATACTCACCCCACAAAGCCATATATTTTTGGAAAGTACACATTGCCCTGAATTCAAAATGGGTACCCATGTCTTTCTACTCCAAAGTACCAAGCCGCAAAACTTTCCTAAGTTTGCAGATTTTTATGAAATTTCCAAAAATCACCTCAAAACTTCCAATATGCAGCATCTTATTTTCTACAGGTCATTAGGTACCAAAATAAAACACCCTAAATATGAATCCCAGAGGTCTACTGAACAGTTTGAGGCCCACTGTACATAGGTTTATCAAAGCACATAGGGCTTAGAGACCCACAAATATACCTTGTGCACACAAATTTCATGGCTTACCTTTACCTAATTCATAAACACATGGCAATTTTATGAGGGGTAAAAGCTGCAGAAATGTAGGGTGAATCCAACATGGGTAAAGAGTCCTTTCTACACCAAAGTAGAAATCTCCTAAAGTTAGTGGGTTTTATGACATTTCAGAAAATTGCATACAAATGTTGCAATTTGCTGCATTTATCTCACACAATTTCTTGCACACAATAGGAACACCTAAGGTCTACTGAACAGTTTGATGCCCAATATGCATAGATATACCAAAGTCTGTGGTATGTACTGAACCCAAAATGAAATTAGCGCATATGGATTTCTCGCCTGCCAACTCAGCTTTTGCATACAGAGCCCCCTGTCAGTGTATTATGTGCTGTAACACCCCCAAACTATACAGAGACCCCCACAAAACCATATATTTTTGGAAAGTACACTTTCTGATTAATTCAAAATAGGTAAAGTTATTTTTCTACACCAAAGTTACACATGGCAAAGATATGCTAAAAACATATCAGGAACACTAATACAGGGATAAAAATGCAATGAAACTACAAAAATTGTGCAAATTAGTGAAACAACAACAGCGTAATTAGTGGTCAGAATATCTTATCCAATAGTCATGCTGTCAAAATAAACAGTTTTTAAGGAAAAGAAATTAAAAAAAAAGAAGTAAAATGAAGAAAAATTTTTTTACGTTTTTTGTGAATGTTTGTGTATACATGTGTATACACATGTAAAAGTTGTGTGACAGTGTGTAAGTGTGTATATAAGTGTATAAAAAAAGTGACAAAACCTGTGCTAAATTGTGTGCTGTATATGTGTGTAAATGTATGTAAATGTGTGTAAATGTGTGTAAAAGTGTTTGTAAATAAAAAAAAAATCGCACTTACCTGTCCTGAAAATCAGATCTCTTGCCTGGTCCTTCTGGCTGCAATCCTCGGGAGGAAGTCAGTGGGCAGCGCTGGGGGAAAGGAGGAAGCAGTACAAGCAGCAGATGCGAAGCGATCACGTCTGCTGCTTGTAGGTCAGTCCTGCAATGATCGCATCACAGGACAGATATGATAGCCCCCCTGGCTCGTTGCCCAGGGGGCTGTCATCACTTGAAACTCTCTGTGAATAAACTGTAAATCATATGCTTATAAATGGTGCTTAGTGATGTAATTTCTGTCACACGACTCTCTTGAACTTGTTTAGTTGTGAGCACAACTTTCCCTTGTGTGCATCCTATAAAATGCCATTGTAATTTCCTATAAAAGAGAAAAACGGTTAAAATACCATATCCTTTCCTAGTGCTGTCTTCCTTTGCATTTCTAAAACAACTGCATAAAATGTCTCTCATAGTGGCAATATAGAAAGGACCTATAATCATGTATAGCTCTTTAAAAAAATTCCTATAGAAACCCATATATTACTCTTGTGCTAAGTGCTGGGAGTGAGTTACAGTTTATTGCGGATAGTTTTATTACTATCATAAAAGAAATATACAATAACTCCATTTTACAAAACCATATTAGAGCAATACACTTGAGCAGAGACACGGTAAGGAAATGTTACTCAGTTTCACAATAATATTGGCACATTAAAGTTGTTATATTTATGTCAGATTTGTAACAGATCCTTGAAACTAAGGAATGAGCAATAGTTTTAAACCATCCTGAAAGTGCTGTCTTTTAGCTTTTCAGTGAACAGGCAATGCAAGGTCACTGCTAATTTTTTTTGCTACTGCAGTTTTCTGTTAAGAGTGAATGCTTTTAAGCAACAGACACAGCAATGCGCTTTTTTCTGTTAAATAAAATGACAATACAGTATGTCAAAAGCTTAATATGCTACTGGTCATGCTACATGTGTCTTTCACATTATACCCTGCATAGTTTTATTAGTTTTAGATAATATCAACTATTGATAATATATATACTGTATATATGATATATATCATCTATCTACAGTATCTATCATCTATCTATAGCACAGACATCAACGCTCTTCAATCCTCTGGGGACTGTTGTCACATCCTGACGATGGTCCCCAGCAGATGATATTGAGTTCATGTCTGGGCTTTGATATATATGATGGAGGAAAGCTTCTTCTTCTATAACACTGTGAGTGCAACGATACTTCTTTTGTGGGACATAATTGTGGATAGCATCCAGATACATATATATATATGTATAGTGATGAGTGAAATAAGTAGGCAGGCATCGATGGCGGAATTTCCTTATTTCACCATTGCCATTTTTTTTGTTTGCGAAACGGGCAACAAAATTCACCTTGGAAAAATTTGCCGCTTGACTAAAAAAATGTGTGTCATTTTTTTTATGCATGCATAATTTTTTGATGTGCAACATTTTTGGCAAATTTTTCAGAGAACCGAAACGGGACAGCTTTGCTCATCACTATATATATAGATACAGAAGAACGGCACTTACAGGATTTGCAGTATTTACAGTCTTGCAAAAGTTTTATTATAAACTACGTTTCTTTTGAAAGTCAAACAGTGCAATGATTTAGCAAGCATGTTACCTGTGGTAACATTTTATTTAGACATGCATGCAGTGCAGCAGACATAAAATGCGTGGGTTAGAAATCTTAGGGTAAGGGCACACAAAGTGTATGCCTGCGTTTTATAGCCAGGCAGAGAGAAGCAGATTCTGGGTTTAGCGCCACTGAAAGGCACAGTTTCATCCTGAAAGCAGCTAAAACGATTTGCCCCCCAAAAAAAGAATGAAGGTAGTTTTCTCATCTGGATGTAAAACAACATAAGGTTTTGCTGCTGGTGACAATCTCTCTTATACAAGACTATTGCCAGAGGTTATACACAACCCCAGCCAAGTAACACGTAGCATTCAATTCATAGTTCGCTAATAAAGATTATGCTCAAATACTAAAACCAAACATTTGCTCTAGGTTATATTTACCCCAGTTTTGGGCCTAAGCCCGACATAATCGTATTGCACCAGAATTAAGTAAATATACATTGAGCTCTTAATATTGCTAAAATGAAATAAAATAATGAAGGTGTAGTGGCACTCTTTTTTTTCTTCTACCATGACCTGGACAGGATGGAAATTTGGACCAATATAGCTTAAAGAATGGCAAATGCATATCTCATCATGATATATGTTCTACAGTGTCCTGACCTAAGGCTTATGTATTACCTACCTAGATCTCTACTCTCTAAGCAATCTCTAGTCTTGGTTGCTAGTGATATAGGTTGCTAAAAACAGAAAGGTAAACCATAATGAACATAAGCAAGAAAAATAATAAAATTGTATCATTTATTATTCTTTATTTATTTGTAGCGATAAGTGAATTTTTTTTGTGGCAGGCATAGATTTGCTGTGAAATTCTGAATTACCTCAAAAATCTGCTGCAACAAAAATTCAATAAGTGAGGAGTCGCATCAAAAAAGTTTGCAGTTTGCAGTCATGTCAAATAAGTCTCTGTCGCATCAAAAAAGTTCTGGCTGCATAAAATAAGTCACAAAAAAAAAAGTCACAACCATCAAAAGAAAAGGTGCGGTAGCCACATTTCATGGGACACATTCGCTCATCACTATTTATTTGGTGCCAACATATTCTACAACACTTTACAAAGACTATTTATCATTCCCATATTAACTAAGTGTCTATCATCTTAAGCAATGCATTACATCATTTTGTATCATTGCATTTTCATTATGAATATTCATTAACTAGCACTATGTAAATAAAAATATTATAAATAAGTCTGTTATACCATAACATGCATCAAGCCATCGAGTTTTATTAATGGACTTTAATCATTTTGTAATGGCCCTGTTAGAAAAATATTTTCATTGAGCTTTTTATGACAGTCATCAGACTTCATATTTATTGCAGTCATAAAGACTGGAATATGCAACATGCAGCAATGATTTTTATATATTTTTATAGCATACATTCTTAGGCTGACTGAATTCCTTTGTCCTTACATGTGGGGCTTTTATATATACCTTGAACATTCAAAAAAGGAGAGGTTTAAGAAAAATATTTTGACTACAATAAATACACACATAATGCTACTGCAAATATATAACAGCCAAGGTGTAACCAAAGTCAGATTATAACCTACTTGGTGTGAGTTGAATGGACTTAGTTGTTCAATCAATGTTCCCAAGTATCTCCAAACAACACCACTATACCTGCAGCCAAAATGTACTATGTGTTGGGCAGAACTGAATAAGCTTAGGTCAAAGAAGGTAACAGTGTCTACTACAAATTGTATTTTCTGTGTAATTTGCTGTATTTGCTCAATTTTTATATCTATATAGCACCTCCATGTTGTTGCATTAATCACCTTTAATGTCTTCTAGTATGTTACAGATAGAAACAGTGTTACCAACTTTGCAACTAGTCAATGTCAGTTAATTGCCTGTGTCGATGACTGCGTTACCAGAATGCAGCTTGACTATGAAACTAGACTTTTTGTTGTTATTGTTACTTTTTATTGATTATCTTTTGATTTCAGTCCTATTGCAATTGTTTTATTGAAAGTAATAAATGTTTGCTAGATTGTTACCCTAGAAACCCGATTGGAGTTTCCAACAGGGAGTTTAAACAGAGAGGACAGAGCCCTGAGTGACAGACGCTAAATAGCCAAAATCAACCCCAGCTTCTCAAACTGGAGCAAAGATTGACACATATAAAAATGTTCAAATACAAAATATCTTTAAAGGTTAATGTCTGCATCATACTTAGTTAGGAAAACTTTAATTCTATAAAAGCTTTGAACAACAGAATGCCAAGAAAGAATTATTGTTATTTCCATGTGTAGGGACCCATAGGGGGGAGATGCCGTATATATTTTGCTATTAGCATATAGCTATATTATTATATTATTGGCCCATAGGATTATGACCACTTCCTGCACACTGTAATATAGTGTTTAGCAGGAGGGGGATTTCTCTCTTCTGGCCTGCATCTTTTGAACCAGGTGGATCAACAAGTCCCAGAAAGCCATTATCTCTAGTGAAGTCAGGGAGCAGGGACCTCGTGAACAAGGATTATTTAGAGCAGGTCAGTCTTTCTAGAGCAGCTGTTTTGTGCTCCAACCAGGAGATATAGTAGGGAGTAGTCTCCTAAAAGGCTCTGCTGCCTTAGTGAAGAGACTGCAGTAGTGACAAGAGTATTTGAGTTAGATTTATTCTCCCTGCTGTATGGGATCCAGGCCACTTAAGGTGGGAACCCTAAGGGCATTCCTTTACTGCCCATGTTACTTTCCCCAGTGGTGTATCAGTGCTGTAACACTATTTGCAATTCCATTGCTATATATCTACATTGTCATTATTTATTATACATATCCCTGTGGATCATTTGTCTTGGACAAATTAAACTATTGTCCAGTTTCATTGAAAAGAGCTTCTGGCATCCTTATTTCTCCTTTCTTTACATCTTGAAGTGGGGTAGGTGTAATTCAATAACAGCAAACAAATATATTCTTTCACATAGTGAAGGCCCATTCTAAGAAAGAGAGTCCAATGTACTCCATACTCTAATCCATCTAGCTAGACTTTGCCTGTTTACAGCCAAAAAGGGTTACACATTAATATTATTATTATAATTATTTAATTTGGTTAAGCTGTCTGAAAAAGTCTTTTGGCTCTAATTTTAATTTCATGTATAGGTCAGTTAAAAAAAATCACTACAAATCAACATTTATTTGACCTTTAATCAACATCACTGCTGAAAGAAATTATGAATATTGTAGTTGAAAAGTTCTTAATCTACATCATACTGATATCCAAACTGTCCCTGGCCAGCATACCAGTGTCAAAAAATGTGTCATTTAGCATCTCCCTAATTGTTATATTTATTTAATAGGCTTTGTTATTATTTGATTTATTTCAATATACTGTACCTGTGATGTGCTAACCAGCCACAGTTTAATTTAAAAATAAAAAAAATCTTATTGGATATAGCAAGTCAAACATTTGGGTTTGGCTGTGAAACCTTAATCAAGAGTCTTGATAAAGGCCTCACAGCCAGACTAAAGTGCAACGTATAAGAGTGCATGTACATTCTCAATTGCAGTGAGAAAAGTACAATTTTGAGCACAATCGCTATGCTTTTTCATACAATGGCATCATATCAGTCACAGAGGGGTGATGCTCTTGATGCAACTGTGCTGCACCTGCCGCATTTGCATCTTAGTCAGCAAATTGCGCTTTGTCACAAATTCGACAATTATTTTCAAAGTCTGCATTGTATAATTTCTGGTGCTCAGCATGTGAGTGATATGTGCCCTGTTCTTCTAGTGCAATTAAACTGTGCTGATTGATGCAGGGTGCTGAGATGACCCTGGAGCTATTGTCTGGTCTGGAGTTGGTGGTTCTTCCAGGGTTCCCATGTGTCAATAAGTGCAGCAGCCCTCAGTTTGAAAGGAAGGCAGAAAGGATGGCAGAAAGGACTGAGCTGCACTGAGAGCAATTATATGGAAATGAGTGCATTTTGATGCAGTATATTTTTTTGGTGTATTTTTTATAAAAGTAGTTTAACGTGCATCTGATTGTGGGGGAGATGTGGGGACCGCAGCTGTACGTGCAAACATACATAACCTACTGACTGTGTCTGTATGTAATAAATCTGTATAAAAGTCTCTAGCGTGCTATGATTCTTGGACTTTTCTGTGTACTGAGGTTGATAAGTGTTGCACCGAGGCATATAAAAGACTTGTGACTTGTAAATGCAAGCCATTTATATATAGTTATAATCAATTTTACTGTCCGCTTATCAACCCCAATGGAACCATTTCCTTATCATAATATAAACTATTTAGTATTTTTATTACCTGGTAAAATGGTAGTTTAAATATATGAGTGTAAATATGCATAGCTGTATTGGGGCATGGATAATCTCTGCCATGATTAAAGTGTAAATTTGCCTGATGTTTTCAGCACTGCCTTGCAATATATAAATCTATAGAATGATCCAGCTTCATGCACTGATGCTAATTTCTCTTTAACACATCAGTGTAATGTTGCAGGCCAGTGTAATGACAAGTCATGGAGACTACTTAGGTCACCCTACCCTTATTTTCAGTACAGAAATGTAATGTTGGTAAGAACTAATTTTAGTGTGTTCTGGTGATTGAACCTAATTGCAGGGCCTCTCTTGAGTTCTCTGTTTCTCTGCCCATGCACACTTACTGACCACCCCTGTTCTTGTTTGCCACTATCCAAACTTGCATCTCCCACTCTGCTACCAAATCAACTGATTTTTATGAGACAGAGTCAGTATGGCACTGGAAAAAATGGTATAATGTATGGCATAATTTGGGAGCCTAATGAATGATTAACCTAATCTAATGCCATCTTTTTCCATACTTATATATATATATATATATATATATAATGTATGGTTTGCCCATTCCACATTTTAATATCAAAGTACATCAGGATTTCTTTTTATTAACATGTTTTTAGGTGTTCATGAAAGAACAGATGTAAAAGCTCTTAAAAGCTGCCCTCCAATCTTGACACCCCTTTTTGATTCACTGCTTGGCTTCCCTTCCCACCCCTGATCTCCTATCATGAAGCAAGGTGTCCATTACAGTTGTAACTTTGGTGTTTGATGTGCCTGGCAATTAGGAGACATTAGAAACAGTTTCGTCTTCATTATGTCACAGCTGTTTAGAGCCATCTTGTAGTCTGCCGTTCTGTTGCTGCCTTTGAAGTTATGGGGCCTAGCTGTGTTTGCTGGAAATTACTGCAATTTAGAGGAATAATGCACTCTCCTTTATGTAGAGGTTGTTTGCTTTCTTTTAAGCCTTATTTTTTTTTTTCCTGTCTGGAGTTTTAGTTATTTGGTGGGCTAAACTGAGATATCATTAACCATTTTATAACCGTGTGCAGCTGAATACTTGTCAAATAAAGGAAAGTGTATAGTGCACAGAAATCATAATTTTACGTGGTTTTTAACAAAACTTGGCACCGGATACTGAAGGTGTGCACATGGGTGCAAGTTTTTCCTGCTAAGTGAGAGGTACTAGATGAGCACGACATAGAAGTAAACTTACACATCCTTAATTTATGTGTGATTCTACCCTTACAACACTGTTAGGTACAGGTGCAAAAATGCTTGCTGCAGCTTGCACCTTTTGCATCAGGCACTAAAGAAGGTGCAACTGGCACACATAGCAGTATAGATATGCACCAGCAGGTATACATGCATTTTTGTGTGTCTTTTCAATAGACACTATTCTGCAGTCATTTTTTTCACCTAGCAATCATTGTGAGTTGTACAAACCGGATTCCAAAAAAGTTGGGACACTAAACAAATTGTGAATAAAAACTGAACGCAATGATGTGGAGGTGCCAACTTCTAATATTTTATTCAGAATAGAACATAAATCACGGAACAAAAGTTTAAACTGAGAAAATGTACCATTTTAAGGGAAAAATATGTTGATTCAGAATTTCATGGTGTCAACAAATCCCAAAAAAGTTGGGACAAGGCCATTTTTACCACTGTGTGGCATCTCCCTTTCTTCTTACAACACTCAACAGACGTCTGGGGACCGAGGAGACCAGTTTCTCAAGTTTAGGAATAGGAATGCTCTCCCATTCTTGTCTAATACAGGCCTCTAACTGTTCAATCGTCTTGGGCCTTCTTTGTCGCACCTTCCTCTTTATGATGCGCCAAATGTTCTCTATAGGTGAAAGATCTGGACTGCAGACTGGCCATTTCAGTACCCGGATCCTTCTCCTACGCAGCCATGATGTTGTGATTGATGCAGAATGTGGTCTGGCATTATCTTGTTGAAAAATGCAGGGTCTTCCCTGAAAGAGATGACGTCTGGATGGGAGCATATGTTGTTCTAGAACCTGAATATATTTTTCTGCATTGATGCTGCCTTTCCAGACATGCAAGCTGCCCATGCCACACGCACTCATGCAACCCCATACCATCAGAGATGCAGGCTTCTGAACTGAGCGTTGATAACAACTTGGGTTGTCCTTGTCCTCTTTGGTCCGGATGACATGGCGTCCCAGATTTCCAAAAAGAACTTCGAATCGTGACTCGTCTGACCACAGAACAGTCTTCCATTTTGCCACACTCCATTTTAAATGATCCCTGGCCCAGTGAAAACGCCTGAGCTTGTGGATCTTGCTTAGAAATGGCTTCTTCTTTGCACTGTAGAGTTTCAGCTGGCAACGGCGGATGGCACGGTGGATTGTGTTCACTGACAATGGTTTCTGGAAGTATTCCTGAGCCCATTCTGTGATTTCCTTTACAGTAGCATTCCTGTTTGTGGTGCAGTGTTGTTTAAGGGCCAGGAGATCATGGGCATCCAGTATGGTTTTACGGCCTTGACCCTTACGCACAGAGATTGTTCCAGATTCTCTGAATCTTCGGATGATGTTATGCACAGTTGATGATGATAGATGCAAAATCTTTGCAATTTTTCGCTGCGTAACACCTTTCTGATATTGATATCTTTCTGCGCAACATTGTGGGAATTGGTGATCCTCTACCCATCTTGGCTTCTGAGAGACACTGCCACTCTGAGAAGCTATTTTTATACCCAATCATGTTGCCAATTGACCTAATTAGTGTTATTTGGTCTTCCAGCTCTTCGTTATGCTCAAATTTACTTTTTCCAGCCTCTTATTGCTACTTGTCCCAACTTTTTTGGGATTTGTTGACACCATGAAATTCTGAATCAACATATTTTTCCCTTAAAATGGTACATTTTCTCAGTTTAAACTTTTGTTCTGTGATTTATGTTCTATTCTGAATAAAATATTAGAAGTTGGCACCTCCACATCATTGCGTTCAGTTTTTATTCACAATTTGTTTAGTGTCCCAACTTTTTTGGAATCCGGTTTGTATTATTAAATGGCATGTATCACTGCAAAATATTTTTGCCCACCAGAGGAGTAGGCTAACAGAGTCTAAATTTAGAATGAAAGGAATATTGGTATTTATTTAAGGAAAACACCCCTGTTGGTGTCAGTGTTCTTCCCCCCACGCTGGGAGGGTGCATGGGATTATATATTTTCATAGTAACTATAATTTTCCCCCTGTATATACAGTAGCACTGTTAAGATCTGTAAACATATATGTACTGCATGTCCCTGGGGGTTATGAATTAAACAGACATACTTGGGACTGTAAGTACCAGCTTTTAAGTATTTTGTGCACTTAGGCGATACATTTTTCCTTTGCATGAATAGTTATTTTGCATCTAAACATGGAAAAAAATGCAAATGGTATTATTTTTACCAGTGTGCAGTGTATGCAATAAAAGTATGCACAATATATAAATAAAATTTGCATGATAATAACTAGTTTTCTAATGAAAAATATTACATTGTTAAATCCAATTTTTATTTCATATTACCTTTTCTTATTGGACTTGTGTTTGTGTTATACTAAATGAACTCGGTAAACTAACACTGTAACTTCAAATTTACTGCATTTAGAAACCCTATATACATACAGTATCTCCAACCTGATGGCATGGCCACTTGTAAAACATATGTTTATAGCGATTAGTAAACATCAGCCAGAGAATTTGGGATAGCTACCTGTCTATGACAGGAATCCCCAACCTTTTTTACCCATGAGCCACATTTAAATATAAAAAAAAGTTGGGGAGCACCACAAACATGAAAAAAAGAGTTCCCAGAAGGTGCCCAGAAAGGGCTGTGATTAGCTATTTAGCAGCATAATGAGGACTGACAGACTAAAGAAGGGTATGGTTGTCAGTACATATGGTTTTTATGCCTCCAAACCTCAAATTTGCCTCCAAGCCAGAAATTAAAAAATGAGCACCAGTGGGAGCAACATCAAAAGGTTTGGTGAGCAACATTGCTCGTGAACCACTGGTTAGGGATCACTGGTCTATGGAGTAACAACACAACTAATCTTGATAGCACAGCAAATTTTGCTATGGATACCATAGTATTATGTTTAAAAGTTAAAACAGAGAGAGCTAACTAAATGCAGATCAAGAATAGAAGTGAGGACATTATGCAGCATGCAATGGGGCACTGGGTAATAGACATGGGCAGCAAAAGATATTAGGGTATGGACAAAATGCATATCATTACATAGATTAGCGCACTACAAAGTAAAATCATGTCCTTTTAGACACCTGAACTGAATACGGCTGAGACCAAGCCGGTAGCATTTTTGCAAAAATATATACTATGTCATAAAATAGGACTTTCACTCAATCTCCCAACATCAAATTCCAGATGAAAGGAAGCCAAACAAATAAAAATACAGAATTGACTTGCTACAGCCTGATACAATTTTGTCACTTATAAAACAGGTTGTGATATTCTCTTTCTTCTAGAATTGCCTGTACACTATACTATATTTATATTTACCTCTTCTGATTGGCTTCTAAGCAGATCATACCTAAAGTTACATGGAGTGTTGCTGTCTCTTCTTTTGAAAGAGGCATTGCCATTCAAGTAAATGATTTGCCTATGTTTTTTTTATTTTTATCACCTTGTTATACGCTAAGGGGGCACTGATAAAGTGCTGGACCATTACCTTTAGAACACTATGCTTTTCTCGTGACATCCCCTTCTACACAAGCCTGTTCAGCCTACTACTACTGCTCTAATATGAGTTATAGTATTTTCAAATGGGATCATTTATACAATAAGATAAGATATATATATTTTTTAAATACATATATTATGTATATATATATTTTTTAAATACAGAAATTATGAACAACTGATATAATACAGTAGATATCTTTTGGCATGAAGAAGCAGCGGTCTTTACCACTACAAGGAATAAGTTACCCTTTGCATTACTGGAAAGTTAATTTATTAGCATAAACAGGAGTAAATAACACACATCAAATAATTCACATCCATCAGTTTCCATTAAATATCAGAAGGCGGACCCCTGATACCCATTGCAGCAGTCACACGTAATGGATGTTTATTTATATCCTGACAGATAGAGATGAGTTATGTACAGTGAATGACGAGAAGGTGTTTTTCCCCCTCCACTGTGTAATATTTAATAAATTCAGCTTCTTCCAAACTACACTTGAAATAATTCCAGGTCATAAAACGTACAAATTTTAAGGGCTATAAATCACGGTGAAGCTGCATTACTCATTCACATATATAAATTTCTCCCACTCTACACTGTCATATTTATAGGCAGTACTGACAGGTATGACAAAGAAAAGTCACACATTCTCTGTCAACTGGTGGCCAGGGCATTTAGCACCCGATACCAGCCCTTATTGTGTAACATTCTCAGGCAAGAATGTTTTAAGGTAGAATATATTGATACCTGTTGGAGCACTTTATAATTAAATATTACAAATATAAAATTAAGAAAATGGTGTGGAAATCCCAAAAAGTACAGATACAGCAAAGTAATATGAAAAAAATAGCCCTGTAAGTTATATTGAGCAGGAGAGAAAGTGAAAATTACTGGATTAAAGACAAATCAGTCCATCTAGTTTATACACTGCCCATGTCTGGTAAATTACAAATAAGAAGTTGGCAATCGAGTTTTCAATCATTTTTCTTTTTTTTAACAAAGCTGAAATTTTAAAATCAACCAGTAAATAACCAGTAAAAGTAAACATTGCAGTAGTACACAGTGGGGGTCATTTATAGCGATGAGTGAATATTTTTTGGCAGGCATGGATTCACAGTGAAATTCTGTGTTTCGTTTAATATTTTAACAAAACTATGGCAATAATATGCCGCTAAAGTTTTTTCCACAAATAATGAAAGAAAAACATTGCAAAAAAAAAAAAACAGTTCATTTGACTTCATTGAATTCAGCAAATTTGTTGCCTTTTCACAGATTTTTCATTAAAGTGAAATGGGACAGATTCAGGGTCGGACTGGGCCACTGGGACACCGGGAGTTGCCGCATCTGGGTGTTGGTTGTGTGAGTTGCCAAGTGGTGAGGGTATGTAATGTGGCTACTGGTAGACTCCCATCCCATCAAAGAGGATAGTGTAGGCCTTTGCTGTAAGTAGTAGACATCTCACAAAGTGATGCAATAACCTACGGTACAGGCTTTATTGAGGAGCTTCTTCCTCCTACGGTACAGGCCAATCAGTTACACAAAATTGGTTACACAGATCATTGGTCCTCAGAGTATCCTCTCATGTGGAACTAAAAGAGTGCTATTAGCTGATGAGGGAGAATTTATTTCCAATAAAATGTTCCCCCTACTTCTCTGTTGTGTCTCTTGAGCTATCTCACCACAGCTCCCAGAGGTTCCAGCTAACCAACTCCTGAATGCTCCAATCTCTAACTGGAGCACAATCACCTGGAGTCCTAACTCAAACACAAGCTCATCAGGGCTACAGGCTGCACTATCTGACCAGCCTAACCATCTCTCACCCCTGAGCCTGGTACTGACTTCCTAACTCAGTCCCAATTAGGTTGGCATCTACAGTCTGTCTTGCCTTTGATCTCATAAGTCCAAAGAGGAACTCCCTGCCTCCTGCACTCCATTATAAAATCCCCTTAAAGGTAGGTGGAGGTTACGAGATGGGGAAAGGGTAACAGCAGGGGGCTTGTCTTGGGCACACTTACCATTTGGCTTGGCTTTGCTTAGCAACACCTTTGTAAAAGCTGGGGAGAAGGATCAACTGTTTCTTGCATTTTGGGCACCCAAGGCAATCACACTGAATCCTCAGTCAGAGGATAGATAAAAGTAGATACTGGGTCCAGGTTTATTTGACTAAGAAATAATGATGCCAATCTTGTTCTACGAGGCAAGGTCCCATTGATGTATGCTTCTACCCAGTACATACTCCTACTTGAGCCAAAAGGGCCTTGCCTTGTTAAAGGTTCTCTATCATATTATTCCGTTAGTTTGTTATGAAAACTAATATTGAAATTGTAAACTAGATATAAAAACACCCCACAGTTTGCACAGTTTGTAATAGATCATTTCTTGCTTAGTATGAAAATACATGCCCTAAACATACAATAACTGTCAATGGCCATGTGAGTAAAGATTGCTCATGTGCTTATAAAGATATGATGTTTCTTTTTTGTAGTAAACCTACAGATGCAGCCAGCAAGTTTTCACATGTTGTCTCACCATGTCCAGACACCATTTTGTGGGTGTTTTGTCCTGCCTCTAGCTGGTGCTAGAGTGCAAAGACTTGCCAGCAAAAAACAATGGAAAATGCTATAGACCATGTGCCACGTGGTGGCAAATTTTGGTATTTTTTTTTTCTCCAGGACAACCAGAAAAATAATGCAACAACATGGTAAAGGAACAAGGCTGCATCTGTATATCTGTTGCTTAATTTAATTGGTATTTTTTGTACATATCAGCAAGAAAACTGCCTGCTAGGTCCCGATACAGTATGTTTTAGCTTAAGAGACAATTTGCAAATAAATCATGCGAACCAGGTAACCACATCAGAGACTCCTGCCTCTCTGCCAGCACCTGACCTGAATGTGAAGGAAAAGCAGATCTTTGTAATTCTTTGTGATCCTCCTTATTATACAGAAGTGGCCCCGTGCTAGCAAGAAATAAGCACAAGAAATAAGCACAAAGAGAAACAGCAGGGTCACACAAGGCACAACTATAGCCACAGCAGTGACTCTATTAAGTAAATAAAAAATATCTTATGTGGAGTTTGATTGTTCCATGCAAAACACAGTGGGGAAAAGCAGTAAGCCTCAAAAGATCACTTTAAAAGATGAAATGAACTGTGAGGTTTAGCAGGCAGCTGGGATAAACTCTGTGCAACACCCTGATAAATGTTCTTCATAGACTGTGTTTTTTCAGGACCCAAATCCTTTTGAATAGATATTTTAGTGAATGTTACAAATAGCACTGGGTTCATGGGTAAATGTAAAATACATTTCCCACCCTAATAACCATCAGGACCCCATTGTAATTGTCTTTGTGCCTATTTCTGTCCAATTAGTAAATGAGAATTATTAAATTAAGTATATGTAAATTAAACATTTCAGTAAAGCTGGAAAACAGTCTGCAGGTGTTAATGTTTATCTTTGCTCAGATACTTAAGCACCGCTGGTTGCCAACATTACACAATTTAAGATTCAGAAAGACCACCTCTATTAGAGGTGGAATGCTCATAATAAAAATCAATTTCATGGTAGATTATTAATATTTAAATAGTTGTGAAGGTTTTATGAAAATCAGGTTAATTATGGCATTTTCTTTAGGTGTTTATTTAAGGGGGACACAATCCTTCAAAATCAGTGGTTTCAACAAATATTATAGGAATACAGCCCCCAGCATTAAGGCGGTGGCAATACAACAAGGTTGGTGAAAGATTCTTAAAGCAACAATTATCAATAATTCATTTCATGTGTTCTCCAGGGTCACTGGCCCACATGATCCAAGAGGTTCCTCTAATGAGTATCCTCTTTTGTATAATGTTGACTCCCTCTCTTTTATTCATGCAATCAGCCCTAAAGTGATACTGTATTTGTAATATTGCAGACTCCATTTTTCAAAAATATAAAAAATGCTATTACCACTATGTGATATACAGTATTATTACAGATACCTGTACTCAGAACTCAGGCTTTTTCATAATATGGGGCACCATTTCTTCTTCAAAATATACAAGCATTAATGAATATAAGAATTAGCATTATGGGAAATGCCAGAACTTTTAAGATAATATGGTTCTGTATTATAAATCACATACCTTTATTTATAGCCAGTATAGCCATTTTATAGTGCACCAAATTGGAACATTTAACCTTATAAATTAAGTGTTCAGGTATAACTATAAACTGCAGATATAGGTGCACAGCATTGCTGTGGGTAAGTTGTCATAGTGGAAAGGCCCCATCCTGAATGAGCTGTATCTAGGGTTGCTACCTGCCTGATTTTGAGCCGGACAGCCCAGTTTTCGGAAGACCTGTCTTGGTCAAAACTCCCTGCCTGGTTTTCCAAATAAAGGAAACCGGACAGGACTTTTTTAGATTGACATGGTTATCAGCCAATTACAAATCGTCATAACCCTGCCCACAATGTCACTGGCCATGCCGCTGACGACACCCGTCCAGTGCTCCATGTAAAAAGCAGCATTAGGAGGCGCAACCCAGCCATGTCCTTCCTCTTGCCTTAGAGCACTACATGCTCTAAGCACTGCAGTCTTTGCACTCTAACACAAAGCACCGAGGCCTGTGGCTACTTGCACAATGCCCCATGCAAAAAGATATGTCCAACTGTGGCCTTTTTGTAATTTGCCCACTTTGTGGGAAAAAAGGCCTTTTGGTCTGTGGCCTTGTGTTTTATATGGACATGTTATTCCTTAATGGCATAAGACAGTCTTAATTACAATAAGATTATATTATCCTCCCCATAGATTCTGCATTTTACCATAAAGCTAACAAGCAAGAAATCTCTCCTCTAAAATCTTTGGAAAGTGGCACTGCTGCAAGAGGTTGAGACATCATTAAAATCTGCCCTTGCAATAAACTACATACTACAGAGTGCATTGTCATGGTGCCACCTTGTACCAGCTTAGGCAAGAGGATGCTTCAATACGAAGTCTCTTCATCCAACACTTCCTGATTTCATACAATCATCAACAAAGACATTAAACATTTTTTTTTCTTTCAAACACCTAACCAGTACTTCTGTCTGTGTATTATTGCAATTCAAAATTACACAGTAATAAGTGATGAGCGAATCTGTCATGCTGTAAAATTCGTGAAACGACAGAAAACTTGTGAAACAGCTAAAAATCCGCAGAATGCATTTCACACGCGACTTTTTTGTCCCCCGAGTTTTTTTTTTGTCGCCCACATCTTTTTTGTCGTCCACCTAATATTTTGATGCAACCACGCCCAATTTGACGCGACTACGAAAAAAATTTCTGCAGCGAATTTTCACGGATATTTCGCAAAACAATAACGAAATGCGTAAATTTGCTGTGAATCCATGCCTGGCGAAAAAAATTCGCTCATGACTCTCAGTATGTTGGTTGTAGCACTAGTAGAGAAGATTCTTATAAAAAAAACTCCTCTTGCATGTATAAGTAAAGTCAGAATATGATTAACAACATTTCTGTACTATTGAAAAGATTATTGTTATTGTTTTATGTAGCAGCTTTTTTGCCCAGCCTTTAGAATACCTGGAACCTTCTTTGGTGTCTGTGAATGACAGCGCAGAGTTAAAGTTATTTGGTGTTGTAAGCCATGAGGTGCTGCAGCTATTGACCATAGCCCTAGAGCTCCAAGCAGTAGTTGGACTGCAATGCCTTTACTGGGTTAGTGGCAGATACAACATGTTTCAGGCAGATCCCTTTATCAAGTGTCCATAACCCTAGGGCATTGATTTAATCTGCAGGGGATCATCCCCATCCAAACCATTTGCTATGGATCAGAATTTATCAATAGGACTGTTTATTACTGCACTCATTTGTACTCATTTGTGTCAATGGGCATTTTTTCGCAGTAAGAACTGGCGAAAGTTGGTGTGCTTTGTTTCCGCTTACATATGGGCATTTTGGTGGTACCTATTTAAACCTGTGAATTCCTAGTGTAAGTATGCAAGCTTGAAAATGCATTGGGCTGAGCGTTGCATTGTTATGTCTAATACACTGCAAATTGTAAGTGCATTATTGTATCTTTATTAAACTTTTTAAAATCTACTACACCAGAGAGCATGCCCTTCCCTCAGTTTTGTTCTATAGATTGGTTTGGGTCTGACTCACCTCTGAAGTGGCAATGCCTGTGGTTAACAATATCAAACGGCACTATTATTATTACTCTGGGGGAAGAGATTTACTGCAATCTTTTGGGACTTTTAAACTTGCAGGACTGACTTTACAAACTTTACTGTTTACCTGGCTTTTGGAGAATTTTTGTTTTTATAGAGCACTCCCAATAGTTTTGAAAAAAATTGCTCATCACTAATCAGAATAACTTATTGTCTGCTTTTTTTTAAGGTTGTCCAACTGGCATTTCTGGTTCCTGGAAAACATGCAGGTAAAGGTTCATAATCCATTTATTATAGCCTAGGATGCACAGCTACGATTCTGGCACAGTAGCCCTCAGCTCCAGATTGTACTCTCTCAAAACACAGCACTTACTGACTCTACTCAATTTAAAGTAGGTCAGTGCACAAATGCACATAGCTGTAACTTTCTGCCAGAAGATAAATAATGGATCAAGTAATGAAGAGAGAAGAGGAATGTGAAAGCCAACTAAAAAATACTATTTGTTA
Source organism: Xenopus tropicalis (assembly GCF_000004195.4). Lineage (NCBI taxonomy): Eukaryota > Metazoa > Chordata > Amphibia > Anura > Pipidae > Xenopus > Xenopus tropicalis. The sequence goes on from NC_030678.2 coordinate 85,877,082, forward strand.
AATTATATTTCACAAATGAATAAGATTACAAGAGGGTATTCAGAAAATGGAAATCATGTTTAAACCTGACTCATTAACAAAGGTAAATGGAGTTGTTCTGTTAGAAGCCCATTCAAAGCCACAGGAGCCTTAAATTGCTTTAGCCATAACAAAGTTTATTGAAAAACAACAAGGAATCTTAATTACCTACTCTTTTATAATATATTTTATTAAAATATGAGCACAGCTGTAGTGATAAGTGACATTTTTGGTGTTTTTCGACGAAAAAAACACTGATAGCCTCCAATGCATTATAAAAAAAAGTTGGGCGGTTTGGAAAAAGTTTAGCAACTTTTTTGCAGAAGCGATATGGGGCAGATTCGCCCATCACTACTCAGCTGCTTTTGTATATGAAAACAAGATTTAAAATCACATATTGTATTTGTATTAGGTATGGAAACGTCTTAGGTCAACCAAACTTTACAACAATGCTAAGGAAGTTTTATTTTGAGAACGCATTTGCTATAGTAAAGGCATGGAAAGGCACAGTAATAAAGGTTATGTTAGTTGTTGCTGATGGTTGATGGTGTCCTTTGAATCTGTGGAGTCTAAAACTGTATGTTTGGGTAATAAAATACATTTATATATTTTTGGAAGCTTAGATTATAAGTTTCCAAAAACTTTTCTAAACTTTTCTACATAAGCCCAATGAGCTCATGTCAAAAAGTCAAAAAGAAGGTATATTTTCCCTGTAAAGGAAACACATTAATGGTGCAATGCTGCTTTATAAGGTTTATGTCCTCCTTAAAGCAACAGTTCAGTGCAAAAATATAACTGCTTAAATAGATAGGCTATGCAAAGTAAAAGAAAAATGTTTCTAAAAAGGAAATCTATAGACACTGGAGTGAGTGGATGGCTAACATAATAGCCAGAACGCCTCTTCCTCTTTTAAGATTTTAACAGGGATTGTTTGTCCATATATTGCAATATATTCAAGCTGGTTAACTACTCCAAAACTATCCCTGGTCTGGCCAGTCCTACACTCTAATCTGAATTATCTACTGCTTCATTATAAATTTTTCATGGCAACTTAGTTTTACGTGCAACTTGCTTGCTTTCAAGGTTAAAACTCCCAAATGGTTGCCCTTTTTATTGACCAGCTTGAAGTATATTGCAATATACAGTATACTGACACTCCCTGTTTTGTTTAAGGGGAGGGCATTTCTTAGTAGCTTAGTGCACAGAATGTCTTAATGTCCTCAGCATATTGATAATGGGCGAGTGCAGAGGACTTGTTGTCTTTGTTTGAGTTTTGAGTTCACAGCTTTATTTAAAATGTAGTGGTAAGCACAACATTCTTTTTTAATCTCAAGTGCAAAACATCCGCTCCCGTAACATAAGCTGCATAGGAGTGCTGCTAATTGAAAGAGACACAGGCAGAAACCCTTTACCTATTAGGAACAGCATGAAAGATTATTTTATTGATCCCTGAAACATGTCACATACTGTATATGTGATTTTGCATTAATGCTAGTAGTTCATCATTAAAAATTACAAAAATTACTCAAATATTTATTACTCTGTATTGCTTACTCAACTTTCTCTTGATCCATACTGTTTTATACAAAGATAAATTAAAATGTTTTTCGAAATACAGATTACACACATCTATATACAGTGTATTAGACATTTATAATATTTATACATATAACTACGTACTGTACTTACTGTGCTTCTATATACAGTATATCTCTGTTATCTTCTATACTGATAGGCTGTACTTATGCTTTGCTAAATATTATGGAATAATTTTGCTTAAAATTGAGCCTATTTTGCATTGTTTCAGTTTTGCACACACCTCAGGGAATGAATTAAGTAGTTTTTAAATAGCAGCAGAAGCAGCAGGTTGAGTTAATTCATGTTTTACTGACCTTTAGTGACATAAGCCCCCAAAGTTTACATGCAGCCCATGCCTTGCAGGTTGTAAAATTATAGAGAAGGTAAATAATAAGCAAATAAATCTGCTTTGCTTCATATTCAATTGGTAGATTTTCTTGGATTCTTATCAGTACCTGTCAAAGCCGTGAGGAGAAAATTCCCTGATGTTATCAAAAGAAATAGGATAGGGTATATTTGGGGTGACAGTAGCAAGCTGTCTCTTTTATATTTAATTTTATTGCAAGACAAAATTTCCTCCTTTGTTTTGCTTATTTCAATCACACAGCAATGTAGCCGACCAAAGCTGTTTGACATTCGGTAAATAAAGAGGCTTTCATTTCAAAAAAGCTTTTTCTTGGCTCCCCTTTGGAGTGAATAATTTACATGTGTACGCTTTTTTTTTTCTCATTGAAAGCGCAGTGTGACTACAGATTTCCCTAAGATTCAACTGAAAGGCATGGAAGAAATAAAATACAAGGGAGGGCAGAGCTAGATGCTTTGATTACACTAAACTACTTTTCTCGGCGTTATTTTGCAGGAATGAAACAAAATCTCCACATGTGTTGGATCATTTGAATAAGCCTTCCTGTGGGTCAGTTTAAAAAAGTCAACAGCTCCATTATAGCCTGAAATACTTACTTTCTTTTGTAGCCATAATGACAAACAAACATGCATCTGTGGCAGAACGGTGAATGTTTATAGCTCTTTGCCTTTCTGAAAAACTGAAGAATATGAATCATGGTAATATGATAATATTTTAAATGCTACTGTCAACATAAACACACAAACAACAGTATAGTTAAAAGCCTATGAGAGTCTATGAGGCTAATGAAAATCAAGGTGGGGTGCACTTACCTTCACTTCCCTTTGTTGATATAGAAGTTGATATGGTAAGTATGGCCTCCAGGTCAAAACTGACACCTTGGGCATTTGTCATAAATTGGCTGTTATGAAGTGGTAAAATCATAGAAGGGCAGGTACTCTAGGAGACCTAAATCTCTCCCACCCCTAAAAAAGTCAGAGAAATTGATGAAATGTGTTTGGGTTTTACCAAACAGCTTTCAGAAGAAATCATTTTACTGCAATCTTTTAGGTGTATCATTTTTAATCTAATAAAGTGGTTGTACTGTTTCAAGTGATGGAAGTGCACCCCCTTCTATGATTGACTCAAGAAGTCCACTCAGATCCAATAATTATAAGGAGAAAATGTTTTTATTCAGCCAAAGATCCTATAGAAAGCCTTACTTGTTTCATGCTTAGTGAGCTTATTTACAAAGTCTCATTGATCTCTTAAAGGAGAAGGAAATGTACAATCACTGGGGCATGCCAAAATATTAGGCACCCCTCAGTGATTGCAATCACTATGCCCCCGGTTGGTGCTTCTGTCTGCAGAAAACTGCATCAGCCCGGGGTACCTGCGAGTGAGCGATCCTCTTTCTTCTTCTTTGTTCATGCTGCTTGTGCATGCACAGTAGAGTAAAAAGTTGAAGTTTAACAAAAAAGCGGACTTTTCCACTCTACTGAACATGCATTGCCCTGGAATTATGAAAAAAGAAGATGGATGGAAATGCATTGCTTGCAGGTACCCTGGGCCAATGCAGTTTTCTGCTAACAAGAACACTGGCCTGTTTTCCAGGTAAGTGATTACAATCTATGGGGGTGCCTAACATTTGGCCCAGTGATTGTACCTTTCCTTCTCCTTTAAATAATGGAACCAATTGGCCTGCCCTATGATTGTGTTTGTTCTTTTACTTTGCTGAAGTTTCTGGATTTGCCCATGTACAAGGTAAGATACACACTGGCAGCAATAATGGAAAGCAATCTGTAGCCATTTTCTACATGGTAATGTTATATACAAAAATATGGTGCAAGAAAATTATAATTCAATTGATTTGTGTTACTTGCCTAGTACAATGGGTCAGTTATCATCTGAAAGCCACTTATCATCAATGGGTGTTCTTTCATCAAACTGATACCTGGAGGCACTTGAGCAAACTAATGGGCTTATGTTATAAGGTTTAGCATCTGGTACTAGTCTAATCATGTATATCAACCAATCAGCATGTAGCAATTGGTCACTCTTTACCTTTTTTAAGGGCTCTGGCACACGGGGAGATTAGTCGCCCGCGGCAAAACTCCCTGTTCGCGGGCGACTAATCTCCCCGAGTTGCCTACCCCTGCCATCCCACCGGCGAACATGTAAGTCGCCGGCGGGATGGCAGACGCGGCGGGGCGATTTCAGGAAATGGCCGAAAAAGACTCGCGAGTCTTTTTCGGCAATTTGCGCAAAATCGCAGGCAGGCCAATTGGTTCCATTATTTAAAGGAGAAGGAAAGGTACAATCACTGGGCCAAATGTTAGGCACCCCCATAGATTGTAATCACTTACCTGGAAAACAGGCCAGTGTTCTTGTTAGCAGAAAACTGCATTGGCCCAGGGTACCTGCAAGAAAAGTGAAAGTGGAAAAATTGGACTTTTTAAAACAAAAGGAGGCATGGATTAAGTGCTTACCTGACATTAGGTCTAAAATCTTAGTAGCTGTAGGGAGGAACGTCAGTCTATGATTCTAATAATAACATTTTATTAATAACATATGCAGTCTGCATTGCTTGATAAAAAATAGATTTTAAAATGCATTTTAAACCATATATGGGCATATATGGGTTTGTTGATGCAAAGTACTTATAATAAATAATATAACTTATAATAACTGCAAATGTATGGAGGTATATCCAGGAACTTAAACTGAAGCTTCACAAGTGCATTAGGTTTCTTTTCTAATATGGAGCCATTGGTAAGGGTATCCCTTTGACCTTTTAAAAAAAAAAAAAGTACATAACAATATACATAACAAGCTCTATACAAAAAAAATGTTTATATATAATTCTGCCTCCTTCCTCTTACAGTATTGGTCAACCCCACCATCAAGAAACTTTTATATATATTGTTACACTTAAGCACTGGAAAGTTTTATGTTGGTGTCTTGGACCAGCTCTGCCTCCTGCTGGGTCCTTTGATATAATTGGTCCTAAAGAACTACAGTCAATGTAGTAACCTACAGTAAATTAGAATACCATTTGATAAGGGTCTAGGAACCAATAGCAACCAATCATACGTGTCAGATAGGACCAGTTGGTTTCTATGGGTTACCACAGTAGTTGCTAGACTTTTAGTTCAAGCCCACCATAAAGATCCAACTGAAATTATTGGTGTAAATGTAATTCAGCTATATTTCAAACAATATATAGGAAAGTGAAAAAGCTTTTGACCCCCGATTTCTTACCCCAAATGCTAAGCAGCTTTAGCTCCCTCTTGTCACTGCTTCCCATGTGGGCCAGCCCTACAGTTTGGAGGCCACTGCATTACCATGTAAATCTTCAGCTACTGAACTTAGAAAATTGGAAAGCCCATCAAGATCGATAGTCTCCATAATTCAGTACAATATACACGCAGGCAGGATAATATACAATATACTAAAAGGCAGGAGAGGAGGACAAGGATTTTAGTTAGGAGAGAAAAATATTTCAGCTGAGAATAATTTTAAAAGACAGTTACATCACCACAACATTAGTAAAAAGATTTTAATTGTGTTGCACTGTTATTATTAAACTATATGCCACTCTCTCATTGCAAAGTGCTGTATGATTTTGTCATCTTGACAGCCTAAATCATCAATGGCGAGTTTCACTTCACTGCTCCTTTTGCAGCTTCTTCTCAGCAGAAAGACAATCAGTGAGTATGGACAATGAAATAGTAGGTTCTTTGAGGGGGGAGGTATTTAATCAATTTCATTATAATGTAAAAGTCTCTACAATTTTACACAGCATGAGAGCTGAACATTGCTCTGTAGCTCCATGCAGCTGAGTCTTTAATCAACTGAGCAATCATCAGGGAAATTAGAAGATGAGATTTTTGGATTCAGCAGTGGGGTGCACATGAATCTATCAGAATACAAAGCAAATTTTCAACCAAGCCTTTCATATATATTTAGGTGAGGGCGTTAAAAACTTGATTAAAAGATTATTTAAAGTTTATTTCCCTTTCTGGAACAGGGGAGAGAAAGGGCTAGGCACCTTACATATTTGTGTAATATCCTGCCTTGACCAGCAGGTTACTATGCAGTCTTTTCTACTCTGAATTATATTAACAGACTGCTAAGAGGCAGTTCAATCAGTAACATAACAAGGACCTCCCGTGCCCTGGGGCCAGACATGCAAATGGGAATCCCAACCTCTTCCTGGATGCACATTTTCTTTCTTCCAGAAGCTTGCCTGCATTGAAATTAATCGCAAAGCGGCCTCTGTCGGGCCACTGAGGGTGCAGTCCTGGGTGCAATCACAATGGTATCCTTGCCTTTCAAGTAGGCATGACTTGATTTAGCCACTGTCAATCTGGCCACAGTAGTTCAGTGTTAGCCATCAATCTGGCTATAAAATGTCCAGGTCTAAACTCGCTCACTGCCTGTTATAGGTCAAGCTTGCTTGTTCCTAAGTGTTCTGATTCCTGCTTCTGCTGTTTCCAGTTCCTTTCACCCTGGTCCTGTCCATTCTATTAACTCTGTTACACTTTGTATTTCCCTCACTTGTTCCTGACTTCGAGTTTGCCTTATGATTCTACATTTGTTATCTGGTTCTACACCAGCCTGTTTGACTACGTCCACTTACTGCCCATTTCCTTGCAGTATACTTTTGGCTCCCTTACCTGCCTTGCTGTGGGAGTCACTGGATTCTCATGCAGTAAGTCCTGCTTCACGGGTTGCAACATCTGCTGTTTGTGTGTGAAGAAGTGTATTGCCTGTGCTGGATGCATGTACAAATTTGGAATAAACATTGCGTGTGTTGCAACTCCCTGCACCTTTGTATTTCTTGGTGTGGGGGATGTAATTAAAAGGGGATTACTGCCTACAAGCATGCCTAGACTGAAATACAGATATTCCACTGGGGTTTGGGTTTGTTTTGCATGCAAGGCTATAAACACCATTGCAGACATATTTCAAATTTTAAAACTCATCTAAAATAAAAATCAAACTGGTAACATCCTCTGACTCCCACTGTAGTTGGAGTTCCAGTATCTACTAAAAATTTAACTCATACAGGTGCCCTTCATGCTGAAAGTCCCATAATTAGGTGGCAGCTGGGACTAGATAGTTGTTGAGTTTTACAGGAAATGGGGATAATATGCTTATTTTACACAGGCCTTTTACAATAGGCTGCAATGGTTGGCATAGTTCTAGCATGAGAAAAAGGCTTTCCCTTTAATACAATAAAACACACTACATTTACCAAGTCGCAATATACACTCATTAAGTAGTTGAAATGTCCCAACTTTGGGTTTCCCAGAACAGGTTGACTCCTTACTTCTGGTATCTGAGGGACATACCATATCCTTTAATATAAAGTCTTTTTTATAATAGAAAATGGCTAACCAAACTTTCTGCCATTTTGTATCTAAGGCCAGGGATTATTTCCATTTACTGTAAATGCTGTTTTGATGTAGAAGCGAATGGTAACCTTCGGTTTCTCATTTTTCCAGCTTTCTTAACCAATAGGTTATTTTACGAGAGATCCTCTACCTCCCTCAAAGCATTAAATATCAAATCCTGTCTATGACCCCCCTGTAATAAGTGTTTAGTAAGGAGTAAGGGTAATGTTCAACTTGTTATATTTATCTGGCCTTGAGGATACTCTCTTGGCAACCTTACATTTTCTTTTTTTTTTGGAATGTATAACATACACCCAGAGGGTGATACGTGAGAAACTCACAAGCTTTTTGGTCTGTATCAATTATACTGTATATAGTTATTATAAAACTTTTACTCCCTTGATTAGAGTTTCCAGCACTGCTTATCATTATTTAATTTTCTACTAGATACAACTGTGTGTCAAAAGCAAGCATCAAGGTTGGAAAGCCTATGATATGGTAGTGGGTTGGTTAGTAACGTCCAAAAGGCAGCTCCAAAAATGGATATACAGAACTACGAGCCAAGGGGACTGCCAAGGTGGTCCTGCAACATGATTGCTGCAAGAACTTGCGCACATTTAAACACATACATGCATTTACACACATATAATACACCATTTACTGAAGGTAGCTTTTTTTTGCTTTTCTTGCTTTTTTTTTTGCTTTTGGAGGGGTTATTACCACGCATCATTACTGGCTATAGTTTAAGAAAATCTCAGTGTTAAGCTCAGGGCAAAGGTAGGGCCCGAAGAGGGATAATCACTGGGTGTGGACATTCTTCTAAATTGGAAATGGTTGAGGAGATATTCATGCTACTTATAACACTGCTGAACATTTACTGGTAGTTAAATAAAGAAGTTATTGCTGGTTTGCAAGCAATTTCCAGTGTCCAGGCCATTCACTTCACAGGAAGATCCTCAGTTATCTGGTAAGCACTTGGGTGCATATGGGTGCCAAGGACCGGGAGTTGCAGGGTGTTGCCTATGTCAGAGGCTCTCATAATTTTGCACAGCTCAAATAACACACACGCTCAGACATAGTTACATAGTTACATAGGGTTGAAAAAAGACCAGTGTCCATCAAGTTCAACCCATCCAAGTAAACCCAGCACACCTAACCCACACCTACCAATCTATACACTCACATACATAAACTATAAATACAACCACTAGTACTAACTGTAGATATTAGTATCACAATAGCCTTAGATATTCTGATTGTTCAAGAACTCATCTAGGCCCCACTTAAAGTCATTAACAGAATCTGCCATTACCACATCATTAGGAAGGGCATTCCACAACCTCACTGCACTCACCGTGAAAAACCACCTACGCTGCTTCAAATGGAAGCTCCGTTCCTCTAATCTAAAGGGGTGACCTCTGGTGCGCTGATTGTTTTTATGGGAAAAAAGAACATCCCCCATCTGCCTATAATCCCCTCTAATGTACTTGTACAGAGTAATCATGTCCCCTCGCAAGCGCCTCTTTTCCAGAGAAAACAACCCCAACCTTGACAGTCTCACCTCATAGTTTAAATCTTCCATCCCCTTTACCAGTTTAGTTGCACATCTCTGCGCTCTCTCCAGCTCATTAATATCCTTCTTAAGGACTGGAGCCCAAAACTGCACCGCAGTTGCTTATAAGAATCCATTGCTATTTTTATGGTTTACAGTTCCCATCATACTTTACCCTACATCGAGAATGCTGAAGGCTATTGTTCAGCAACAGTTAGGTGGGACAACACCACTATGGCACATTTATATCCCCTTTTATTCACATAGTTTGAAGTTCAGATTTTGTGCAACTAAAGCAAAATACAAAAGGTTTAGCTTTCCTATTTAAATTCTAAATATTCTGTATCCCTAGGTGTCTGATATGCAGCAACATGAATATGAAACATAGAAAGACCATATCACAAACATGTTTTTTTCCCTTGGATTTTTCCATCCATATCCTTTATCTGCATTATATATGTCACGATCACGCCACTCTCAGATGCGTATGACACAGGGACGGGGAAACAAGGGGTTGTACTCAGCCACCTTACACACAGGTTAGACTAACTTCAGACACCCCCAAACACACCACTGCCCCAAATAACTATTTGCTGCCACCATCTATCATTACCAGGCGATAGAAACCTAATCTGAATTAATATAACCTGGGCACACACCCCCAACAGAATTGGGACCTCAGGTATGAGATGTTAGTCACTGGGTCTTTTGCCCTTTTATCCCCTGCTGGGACCCTTCCTCATTACCGTATGCATGAGGGGGGAGTGCCCAGGAACTTGTCACTTATGACCCCCTATAGAGGGCTGCAATTCTCAGGCCAGTTCCTGTCATATAATATTGGCAATTGCCAGTATCCAATATTATTATGAAAATATGGGCTTGCTCTGATCCATGGGCGATCAGAATGATACCAAACATGAGGGGTGTCTCAGGTTCCAGACCCCAGGAAACTATCCTTCCAAACTGGTGGGTATAGGCTATCCCTGTTTGGTATCATTATGAGGATGTGAACCCTAAAGCAAAGGAGATATGGATCCCTTTTTATAATCCATATTTTTCTCATTGCTGGTCCCCCCCTGCAGTTATAGGTCCACAGTTCACTTTATTGATCAACAGATCAAAGAAACCAATTGCCCCAGCTTCCCTGCCCAAATGGTCTGACGAATTGTCTTCTAACCCAGATAAGTGTATCACCTTCCCGCAGTCCCTTGTTGCATATTTAATTAAGGGTCTCTGTGAGGACCCAAGGCCAAATGTTGCCAGGTTTAACCCTGGACATGCCAGAGAAATACTGCTCTGGCATGGCAATATATATCTGTGAATGGTAACTATAAACTACAAAGTAGTTTAAGTTACCCCAATTAGAAAGGCCCTTTAATGACATGGATAAATAGTTTTCATGCAGTCTACAGTTTTAGAAACTACAGTGTGCACAAGAAATACAAATCTGTGTGTTTGTGTATAAAAAAAAAGTCATATTAGCTGGTTTATTTGCATGTGGCAAATGCCTATTGATTTGCATTTTTAATGAACTAAATGTTGACACTACAAAACTACAGATCATTTTTTGTCTTCTAAAAATATCTATAATATACCTGATGTTATTTCAAAAGGCACAGAATTGTACAGTATTGGTATCAACTTCATAAAAGTGTTAATACGAAAACACATTTTTGCTTGAAGATATAAAATTGTCCCATTCAGAATAAACTTCAGTTTCTTTCTGTTTGAGTTCCCTTGTTATCAAGCCCTAAGCAAAGTTTAAGGAATTATAACATTTGTCACATGTATTTTTATTTAATGTAGACCTCTCTGCTGAATACATTAGCTGTGGTGACGCCATTCAATTAGATGCATGATTTAATTAATCTTGATGTTGTGGGGACCTGAGCAGGGCAGCTGGGAAGAGAGATTGCTAGTTCCGTGTCTGCTCAGGTGCCAGATGCGTTCCTGTGCTTGATGTAAGGTGACCACAGGTCGTCTGCTGTGCAGAGATAAGAGAAATTTTGTCAGGAAAGGATGGATTTAAGGAGAATGGATCCAACCACTGATGGTATCTGAAATCATAAGAAAATAAATCCAGAGGTTTATTTCAGGCTTCGAAAATCATGGTCAGAACACGTAACCCGTGCTTTCCGTTTCATCATACATCAGTCTCTAGCCGGGATTTCTGAATAGAATAAATCTAAATATCTTTAGACAGATTTAAAATAAGAATATTTAGGATGCTGATTGACATGCTGAGTCTCAAACAACTCCCTGCATCTTTGGACCTAGACAGTATTTAAGTGGATGTAGATATTAAAAAAAAAAGAAAATAAAATGCTGATTGTCTATTTTCTGTACTTAGCTTAAAATACATATTGTATGATTTCCTGCATTTACAGTCCAATCAGTGTGATTCACTGTTACACATACCAAATGATTTACTTCATGGGTTACTAGGGGTTGCTATACTCAGGGTGGACTGTGCCACTTTACATTATAGCACTGTCTGTTAAAAAAAGTTCTTAATGTTAATAATGCACAAATGACTCTAGCAAGCTCATTAATAAAGTGAGGACTCTCCCTTTAACTATCCCTAGCTACTCTACACTTGAAGTGCCCCTTATTATTTAGATAATTTCTCTCACTTGTTTCCATTTATTTTCCAAATGTCAAAAACTATTACTTTAGTCAGACTATTCCTGACTATTCAACTTTTTTGTTTTCTGCTTGGTATGCCCTGTTTTGTACCCGGAATTCTCTGCTTTTTACTTATAGGAAAACTATACCCCAGAATGGTTACTGAATAACCAAAAGATAGTTTATATTATGTTGTGAGCTATTAATGAATCTCGTCAAACTGGAATAGATATTCAGGTATTGGACCCCTTATTCGGAAACCCATTATCCAGAAAGTTCTGAATTACGGAAAGGTCATCTCCCATAGACTCCATTTTACTCAAATAATTCACATTTTTAAAAATGATTTCCTTTTCTCTGTAATAAAACAGTACCTTGCACTTGTTCCCAACTAAGATATCATTAATACTGGAGCCAAAACTATCCTATTTGGTTTAATTACTGTTTAAATAATTTTTTCAGCAGACTTAAGGTAGGAGATGTTGTGGAAAGACCCCTTATACGGGAAAACCTCAGGTCACGAGCATTCTGGATAACAGGTCCCATACCTGTATCAGTAAATATTGCCCTTTTACATCCTTCCCCTTGAGCCACCATTTAGTGATGGGATGTGTGATCCCTCAGAGTATCCTGACAGGAAATAATGCAGCTCTAACTGAACAGGCTGATGGGGCCTAGCATGTATGTGTGCCTTGGCTTGTTTGTGTGCACTGTGAATCCTATGATCCCAGGAGGTGGCCCTTAATTCTTAAAATGGCAGTTTTCTATATAGGATTACCCAATAGCACATACTACTAAAAAAAGTATATTTTTATGAAAATGCTTTATTTAGATGATGCAGGGTTTTGCATATGAGCTTATTTGTGCAATATATTTTTTAGCAACCTACATTGTTTGGGGGTATAGTTTTACTTTAATATTCCAAGCTACTGTGCTTACTACCGCTAAGTATATGATAACCAGTTGCTAGCCTTAAAAAATATTGACCAGTCAAATACAACTATGCACAACTTATGCTACAGAAAAGTCCCCTTGTCATGCAGTCTGTATAAATTAGGTATTAGCTTGGTTCAGCATCTGAATGCTCACATCATAAATTGGTTGACATTTTAAGAGTAACATTTTCACCTCCCAGATACAAGTAAGAGCTGCAAGAGAGAATAGCAAGCAATTGAATTACAGAAATGCTATGTATCCCAAAAAATATGACATTAAAATTATAATATAACAAAGGAAAAGGTCTGTAGCATGTGTTCCATTATGTAGTTCTACTATGCCTATGAGAAGAGGTGACTTTTTTCATCTACCACATTTAAAAAAAATAATGACATTACTGTGCAAGTTTTGCTTTCGTATGTAATAATACATCAGAAGGGTGGATATATGGGCCCATTTACATTGTGGGACAAGGTTTACAGAATGGAGAGCAAATAGTTATATTATACTTATCCTTGGCGTGATCAGGGGAGGGAGATCAGTGGGGGAGTGCCGGCAGGGGATCAGATCTGGGTTGGCGGGCCCACCGGGTTTTTTCCTGGTGCCCAGCCTGCCCAGTCTACCCTTGTGCAGATTTACTATATGGACCCAGGGCATGGGTGTTCCCTGGTACACCCCTACCTTGCCCAATACAGTTTTTATTTTTAACTACACACCCATTGCAATGTATAGGGGGGTGCAACCACTGACAAAATCATTGATGCACAATAAATAGGATAAGCTCTCCGACTGCATATACATTGTATGTGTGCTGCTCCGTGTTTCCCTTTACACCCCTGCCTTGCACATGATTCAGGATACACTAACCAGTAATGTCAGAAGATATAAAGCACAAAAGATGCTAAGCCACAGTGTTAAATGAGTGCTAGAATTTTTTTTTCAGTGCAAAAACTAGTGAGAAAAAAAACAGTGAAAATTATTTAAATAAAGAACACAGTGTGTATACAAAGAAGAGGCAGGATTCTCTGGATCAGTGCTGTCCAACTGGCGGCCCGCGGGCCGCATGCAGCCCGCAAGGCTGTATACTGCGGCCAGCGACACTGTGGGTAAATCTGAAATCTAGGCTGTGCGCACACCTCCCCTAACTAATCCGATTACTTAACAAGCAGCCTGTGCATCTCCACATTGTCCAGTGTCTCCCCGCACTTTCATTAAAGTCTCCCTGCTTTATTCAGTCAGTCTCCTACCGGCCGATAGGACGTCCAGATATGATGTCACAAGCTTCGCCCACTCACGGCACAAGCTCCGCCCACTCGCGGCACAAGCTCGCCCCCACATTCCCTTTGTATTTGGCAAGGTGCCTTCAGCAGATAGAATGCGGCTGCGCGATCCTCATCTGGTCTTTTGCCACCTGCCATCTGCTGCCTTGGTCCCTAAACTTGCTGCCCATGCCTGCATCATACTACCAGACCCTGCCCTAAAAGTGGTGAGCCTAACTGTGGGGATAATTATTTTTAACGCTGTGGGTCACAGTGTCAGTCCCTGCTGGTGGTTAATATTAGGGGTGTCTGTAGCAATTTATGATGGGGTGAATTTTGGCCTTAATGGGTCACAGTACCAATTTATACTGGGGTATTATTTCAGTGTACCAGTTGTGATTCCTATCCCATTCAATGCTGGAGGTCAGTGTTCAATTTGATACAGGAATTCAGGGTACCCATTGTTGCTAAGCCTTATTGTACCATTTTATGTGGGTTTAATGTGCCTTTTAATGAGTGCTGTAAAAGATTTCCTTCTGTATAAATGTTGAGGATTATTCTGGCCTATATCAATCTATTGTGGTACTAAACAAGTGCAAATTTTTTGTAGTCTTGTATGTATGTATGTATAACTTTATTTAGAAAGCGCTACAAGGGTACACAGGGCTGTACATTTTTACAACAGAGAAACGTACACACAGGGAGGACAAGTATTATAATAAATACAATAAATAAGTGTAAAGACACAGTGCCATGTGGTATAATTTACGGTGGAAGGAGGTCTCTGTCCCGTAGAGCTTACAATCTATGTATGTATAAATATTTTGAGGTCCCACTGATCACTGAATCTCCTGTATTAGAGCACTATGCGAATCTGCACATACTTAAGGCACATACTGCCAGTGGTACACCTGTTCAGTTTCTGGTCTTTGAGGTTGTAGCAGTGCTGTGCTAGTGTATGTACCAGGCATTCTTACTGCTTTGTCAGCATATGTACCTACAGTAGGTACACTGGTGCTGACCTTGTAATATAGGTCCCCAGTTTGTGAATAAATGCTCCCAAAATACATTAATTTAGCTCTATGTGCCATTTTGACAATTCTTACAATTTATTTATTGATTTTCTATTTTACACTATGAAATGGGGAGCTTGTACTCTTAGACAGGAGAAAACACATTCTTACCTGTGCTCTAGCTCCCAGCTCCCAGTTTCTACAGATGCCAGCATGTGTGTTGTCTAAAAATGGGTGTGGCAAAGGGGTGTGTCTTTATAAGAGGGTGTGGCTTTCACATACATGGGCGTAGTCAACATTTGACTATCGGCCCTCCACCACGTAGGTCAGAGAAATTCCGGCCCTCGGTACCACAGAAGTTGGACAGCACTGCTCTGGATAATTAAGTGTGTCCACAAGTGGGGAAAAGTTTAATCAAGCAGTGTTGCTTAAAGAGTATATTTTGGATATTACTACAGTACCCATACCAGCATGCTTTTAACCTTCATGATATGCTGAATGTAGCTTTTCAACATTTGGATGGTTTATGGAAGGTTTGTGTCTACTTTAAAAATTCATTTCACTAATTGCTGGACTACCATTTCCATCATACTTTTAGTTTCATAATATGCTAAAGAATGTTGGAAGTTGTAGTCCAGCAGATTTAAGTTTGTTTTGCTTACTTTGAAGGGCTGCGGGCACAAATTAGATCTTTTGAGGTAATTTTTTTTACCCTTTTAATTCTTTTTATTGTGTATTATTCCTCAGTCAAACATCTGTTTGATTTCTAACAAAGCTAACTTTACCAAAGGGCATACTTTATCATAATAGCTGCACAGGGTGGGGGGGGGTACAGTTAATCATCCTTCAGATGCCATCCTTTGCACGGCAGAGGCTGGATATTAGGCTGACCTGCCAATATTACACAGACGCCTGCTGCAGTTCACATTTAATGCATCGCTACACACACAACTTTGGAAGCAGTAAACTTCAGAGCTAAAAGATCCAGATTGATTTCCCATCTCTTGTCTTTTCAGGTTAAATCCCCAAGCATCAAAGCGGGCAGTGAAATAATTAGAGGTTAGGTGGCTTTGCTTGGAGTGAATTCCTGCACAATTGTGAGTGACATTACTGTGTTTCTAACACTTGGCTCCTAATCTAACTCTTTATTAACGTAACATGGCTTTTCATTATACTAATTAGTGTCAGCAATGATTGACTGCAGAAGCTCAGTCTGAAATCATTATTAAAACACAATTAACTTGAAAGATGTTTAATTTTATACCTAATTTTTTTTAAAAACCCAAATTAGCAATTCTGCCAAAAACAAAAACTTGTAGTTGTCCAATATCTTGATAGCTTTTAAATGTACAACTATAGGGAAAGAAAAACAGGAATAACAAATACAGAAGAGAATGTGAGCCCTCTGTGCTGGTATCTGATTTACATTGAACGATAAAATAATTATGTATGGCTCTTGATTAATCTCATGGGATTCTTACACTTGCAGTAAACCCAAGTAGCCACACAATGTCACTCTAAACCCATTACAGTCAGCCCTGGAATGCTGGCAGCATAAAAAACTGTTATATACTGTATGTGTGCAATGCTAAACACTGGGTTTTAATGTAATGGGTTTGTACACAACACAATATGTCAGCTTTGGGGTTTTTTTGTAATGAAGTGGTTACCTTCATAAAGCTGAGATTTTTCTGATATAAAAATTTGACAAGGCATCCCTTTAAAACTGGCCACATATGGGCTAATATACTAAGGGTTGACTATGTGCAAAATATTCACTACCCATGACATTAAATAAATATTATCCAGTCCGGAAGCCCAATGACCCGAGTAAAACAAAAGGAAAGAAGGGCATGACTAAGCTAGGAGGCAACTCCCCCCCCCCCCCTTCCTTCCCTTCTTCCGGATATCCCAGGGTTACAGGTCAGGGCAGGGATTAAAAAGAAGACCCTCCCCGGATGTGAGCTCACCAGACTTTCGGCGGGCAAGAGGAGCAGGAGCTGACAGCATCCCTCCCTAACAGGTTGGCGTCAATAGTCGCAGCATGGGGGGTGGGGTCGACTTTGAGCCCCAGAGGATATTAAAAAGTTGCAGTTAGTAAAGTGAGTGGGTAACCGGGTAGGCCTGGGGTCCCCAGGGAGATGGATAATCCCAGAATGGGACTTGGTTAGTAGACAGGACACAGGCTCCGGGCCTGGGCTCATGGTCAGACCTCTTTGGAGGATATTTGACTACTGTTTAATGTTTGGATTCACAAACGGTTAATACTAGTTATGGTTGTTTTTATATATACAATTGCTGATTTATATTAAATATTTGCAATAAACAACTGCGGCCTTCTCTCCCCAATTAAGTGTCCGTTGTCTTATTGTGGAACGGGGAGGGATAGGGGGCACAACAAGCTCGACTCTGCATTAGTCATGGATATTTACAATTCAGTTTCTATTTTCTCTAACTATTCTTAGGACTCTGGATGTTTCACTTTGCATTTCCCTGCGGTGGATTTCTCCTGCGTTCTACCACAGGGAAGTGCAAGGCAAAAAGCAATTCATTCTTACTTATCTGCCAATACTGACATAGGCACATCCAAGTGAATCCACCGCAGAGGGATGCAGGGTGAAACGCTCATGTGTAAGAGCCCTTACACAAATGTGACTTTGTGAGTTACACGCATCTGTCTATTCTATTTTATTGTGAAGGTCTATGAAGCACAAAACTAAAGCAGCATGTTGCATTTTTTAATAATGTGTTTTTTTTCACAATCACAGCACTGTTGCATACCAGGGGGCTTTGCATTTGACGTAACTGTAGTCGATGAGTCAAAACACAATTGTTTTTGCTTTCACTTGCAATTGCACTGAAGTACCATTGATGTTACTTCTGGTGTTTGATATGCAAGTGCCCTGGGGTGCTCTGTTCTTTAGGCAAAAGTGCTCTGCTCCCATTGCCGCAGGAGCTACTGCTGGTCAGGAGGTGGCAGAAGATCCAGGGTTCTTCTGCGTCAATAGATGCAGTTTTATTTGATTTAGAATGGGAGGCAGGAAGCACTGAGTGGTGCAGAGCGCAACTATATGGAAGTACAAGGGAAAATCTGCAGAACCCCAACTTGCTCGTAAAAACATGGTAAAAGTCATTTTGCGAAGCACATTATGGTGAATAGACTTTTTTTGCAGTAACCTTTTCCACTGAAACTTTTTTTTGTGCATTTTCTTGTGCTTGATGCATGTTCAGAAGTCAATAGAATGGGGGGGTTGCATCTGGAACTGACAAAAAACCTTACATTTTTGAGTGCTCAGCATGTGTTTCTAAATGCATAAAAATGCCCATGTGTAACAGCCCTAAATGAATTATAATACAGTATATGAATTCATGTTTTAAAAGGGGATGATCTGTCAAGTTTTCATTATACTATACATACATGTAAGCGTTCCTCTATTTGAAAAAATGCATTTTGCAAGGATCAATATGAAGGCAGACATTCAATGCTGAAAGTCTGGGAGGATATTATCCCTCCAGTTCTTTATTTGTGTGAAATCACGAGGGATACAATAATCCTAGAAATTCTGAAATTATTTTATTGTAATACCAGAGCTTTCTTTTGCTGCCTTCCACTTCAGTATGTTTCAAATACATAACCAAGAGCTGGCACTTTTGGGCATTTCATGATAAACAATTCAGTACACCCCTGGCACAGGTTGTTTAGTTTTATTTTTGTATGCAAGAAATCATGTGTAATAAAAAAGTAAAATTGCTTTTCTAGCTGATTTTCTGAATAGGCATACAAAGCTCTAATTTTAGTGGGACAAACTAAAGCTTGTTGATGGACAATGCTTACACAGCATTCCTCCATGTTTTTCACCCCAAGTCAAACACTGCTGTTAGTAGGACTATATTTTGTTTCACTGGTTTTACTGAATTGATGTTAACAGCATGCTTTGGAATGCAGTCCCTTTGAATTTCACTGCAGGTAGCTATGGTTGAGAAGGGAGTAGTGATGAGTGAATCTGTCCAGTTTTGGTTCTCTGGAAAGTTCATGAAAACACAAGAAAATTTGTGAAACCGTGAAAATTCTTGGCAACTCTTTGTCACGATCAGTATTCCAAAACTCAGAACAGACTCCAAGGGTCCGGTCTCGGCTCACGCTTCTGCCTATAACCGCCACTTTTCACGTCGGGAGGAGCCCTTCGCTACTCGGATGCCACCAGGACTTATTGTGAGAGACCCAAAGAGAGAGTTCTGAGCAAGCACGGGAACCAATCGTATGACAGGAAGGTGGGGAACACTTTAGAGTAGTCAGGATGGGCCGGGGTCAGCAATGATCGGGCAATGCAGAACAGAGTCAGGATCCAATAGAATAGTCAGTCAGGCAATGGTCGGTCCAGGCAGCAGGCAAGAATAGTCAGGAGCAGGCAAGGTCAATACAGGCAGCAAACAAGAAAAGGTCAGGTACAGGCTAAGGTCAAACACGGCAGGAATACAAGAGAATCACACCCAGGAACTCACAGGAAGCAGAACCTACGCTGGGCAAGGATTACAAGCAAGAAGCGCCTTTAAATATTTGAATTTGGGCCATAGTGACGTCATACGTGTGCGCAGAGCACCGGAAGCAAGTGCGCATGCGCGCGCATAAGGGAAGGCACAGTGTGTTTAAAGGGCAGCGCGTGGAGCACGCGCGCCTAAGAAGAGCTGGTGGGCGTCCCCGCTAGACCTCCAGGTACCTTTACACTCTTTTTTTTGCTGCAACTTTTTTCCATGCGAAATACATTGGATCCTAAACATTTTTTCATGCCAACTTTCTGTGGTAACTTTTTCCACAGCTCCTTTTTTTTGCAGCAGCAACTTTTTCCACATAAGATTCTGTGGGTGTTTTTTCATGACAACATTTCTTCACGCAAAATACATTGGGGTCTACTGCAAAATGTGCAGTTTCACTGCAAATCCATACCTGATGAAGTCATCTCTAGAAGAGAGGTTGTGGGATTAGTTATCCAGAAAGCTTCAAATAATGTGAAGGTCTTCTCCCATAGACTCCATATTAAAGGAGACATTTTATAAAGTTCATATTCAGTTATAATATTCATCCTCCCTCAAAATGTGAAATGATGCAGAAAGAAAGAAGTTTTGAAAGCATTTTACCTCCTAAAACTGCCATTATATGAGAGCTGCATACACAAGCTCACTAATCAGAAGCTAGAGCAAAATGAGACATGGGAGTGTCCTTCAGTCTCCCACAGGAACTGGTCACAGCACTGACTGACAGGCTTAACTTAGCAGCAGCAGGGAAATCCCTCCCTCCTTCTGTGTCTCTGCTTGTGCTGCTGCCAGGGGGGGGGAGGAGCGAGCTAAGCCCCGCCCACTCTATTAATATTCACTTCACTTTAAGTAGGTGAGGAGGGTGTCATAGAAGTCTAGGAGGGTGTCATAGAAGTCTATGAGGGCCGGTGGCTCTCTGAGCCCTATACTGAAGAGTCTAAACAGGAAGCTGGCACAAGGTCTGGGTAGAGCACAGTTTTCAAGCAGTTATGGACATATTTGAACCCAAAGGTATTAAAATAAAAGCACTTCCTTCTATTTTACAGTTTTTTACATGGTTTAGTGCATTGTAAAAATTTATGCTATATATGGAACCATAAAGTCCTACAAGCTTGTAAGGGGGTGGAAAAGGGTGTTTAATTTTAGGGTAATTTCTAGCTGGGACACAAGGTAAAGCAAGTGGGTCATGTAAAAAGGTTCTAGTTGTAATAACAATAAAGAGGAAGCTAGAGGGAGTTAGTGAGTGTTAAGAAAGTCTTAGAGGGAGAAGCTGAAAAGGGTATAAAAGGAGGGAAGTGGCAGAGCAAGAGGTGGATGTGTCATGGGAACCAGGCACACGCAGGAAGTCAGCTGACCAGCAGAAGGGACTGAAACAGGAAGAGAGGGGCCTAGCTTGTGTTATAGCACATTGTAGTGGTGTGAGAAAGCCCAGGTTAGTGAGAATGGGCAGCTCAGGGGCATATTTATCGTGCTGTGTAAAAAACGATGAGAAAATTTGCAACATAACGCCCGGCTTCACCATGTAAAAACCGGCGTAAAATGGGTGTAATTGTTTTACTCGTTGTTTCTTCTGCCGGAACTAACTTACAATAACGGCGTAAAATCTCGCTTTCGGACAGCGATCTTCTCCGTTTATTTTACACAGCTTTTTACTCCATTTTTTTGGCAAATTCATTTTACACAGCATAATAAATATGCCCCTTAATATTTAGGTTGACCATTTGGACCCCTAAGAGCTTCATTAACCCAGTAATTCAGTAAACCACTGCATTAAAAATAAACAGAAGTTAAAAAAGGTAAAGCTATGCACAACAGTCATTTTTGTAAACTTTGATCATTTCAAATTAATCTTTTAAAATGTCTGTGTCACTGATGATTTTTAGTGAAACTCTTCAAATTAATTGGTCTGAACCTATTACCTATTAGGTAGCTTAAGCCACACAGCCCCTGACTATGGCGTTTTTCAGCCTAGTACTGGTGACGTAGCAAATCCCGTTTCCATGGTGCTAATAGTGCGAAATAGTAAAAACCGCTGCGTATTTCCGCTAGGTCTGGCATCTGCCTTTGTGTATACATAGGAATAGGTTGCTGTGCAAATAACGGCGTATTTTGGGAAACACTTGAAAAATCCGTGGTAAGGTGTTTTCTAGCGTATTTACGCATTGTGTGGTTTCCTTAGAGTCTTTTCAAGTTATTTCTATGGATGATGATATCGGGCGTTTTTCAGCTGCCGAGAGAATTAGAAAATACGCAGTGTAAAAACGCCACGTATGGCATCAGCCTTACCTACTAGCTCATTGCTTCATTTAATTTATGTTACAGAAAAAAACAAACACATACTTAACAAAGACAACAGGATTCAGGAAA
Organism: Xenopus tropicalis; assembly: GCF_000004195.4. NCBI lineage: Eukaryota > Metazoa > Chordata > Amphibia > Anura > Pipidae > Xenopus > Xenopus tropicalis. The sequence goes on from NC_030678.2 coordinate 85,898,705, forward strand.
GCAAGCTATACCGCTTCAATACTGTTACTTTAATGCATAGAATGCACCGAAAGCACAAAACAAAATTGGTTGTCCTTTTAAATGATGTTAAAATATTAATGTTTTTTATGAGGTTTAACAAACAGACATTGCTATAATTTTTCTAATCCAACATTCAAGAAGGCAAACATAGCAAATGTGGAATTGATTGCTTTATCTGAGAAGACCAATTAAAAAAAATTAACAATAATTCAGTTTTGCAAAGTGTGGGTTCATTAAAATATGGAAATATTTTAGCTACCTGCAATTCTGAAGAAATTTCCATCATAGTAAAGGTGGTTGGTACACTGCTGTATTAACATTTGTTTTTTAAACTGGCTACTAGTCTTATTTTTACTATTTTTAACATTGATATAGAGGTGGTTTAAAACCAAGTACAGAAAGTTGTTGCCAATTGTGCCCTCTTTTAAATTTAAGTGCCATGCCTCTGCTTTGTATGTGCCTTTTATTTAACTTGTTGATTGATAACTTTAGGAGGAAATTAAAAGCAATGTATCTAAGTTTACTGATGAAACAAAATTATGAAGATTATAATGTAATCATTTTCTTTATTGGTCACTAGAAGCAGAATAAAAATGTTGAGAAAAATGTATTGTTAACCATTTGGTTACTGCATTACTAGTTATCAAAGATTATTTTAGAATGGTTTTATGTGGAATTTTGAACAGTGGGAACAGCATAGAATAATAGCTTGTTCTTAGCTTAATAAAAGAGCAGAAAAGGTGTGACATTCACACAGAGCACATGACAGTTTTGTTTGCAGAAAAGAATTACACAGGAAGGTAACAAAACAACTGCTCAACAGAAGCTCATAATTAGTGACCTAGTCAGGGATGATTTAAGGAACCAGTCTAGCCTCAGGCAGATAAACGTGAACATAATAAGGCAAGCAATACAGTAATGGTCTGTGTTTACCAAAGCAGAAGTATGCACCGTCCTTGACCAACAGTCATGGTGATGAACCATAACAAATTAGAAAGTGAAAAAACAGTATTTTTTTTACATTCTGTGTTGTAATGCTCTTGCATTGGATTAAAATGAGGGGTCTGCCATTTCCCGGGGATGCTTTAGTCAAAACTTACAGCAGATGAAATGTTTGGTGGTGTCCCCCTTTTGCCCTGGGCCTAGTCCAAGTCTTTTCAAGTAGTGGTCCCACCATAGTATCAAAATCTCTCCTTCAATCAGTGCAGTGCAGAAAATCTCCCTTCCACCATGCCACACCTGTTTCTTCCAGACATTGTGCCTGGACAGCAGCTTAGATAGACAGAGGTAGGGCTTTGATCACATGAGTTGATGTGGAAGGCAAGGGGCATGTAATAATAGTCTAATAATCTGAGTTTTTCCAGATCAACAGACTTTTTCCAAGCAGACCGCATGGCATGTGGTGTTTCTAGAGCAGAAAGCAGAAAAAATGGCTACTGGTAAAATAATAAATATCACCACAAAACTGTTCCAGCTAAAAAGTTTGCTTATCCCTAATTACAAATACAGTCTATAACACAAAACAGTCCCCACATGCTCATTACAATGGGTGTCCAACTGGAGAACTGAAATCCAGGAGAGGATGTAGTCAGTGGGGTAACTATAGATAGGGTAGAGCTTTGGCAATGGGGTGTCCCCAAATTTTCATGCATTATTTGTGATTTCCTGCTTTTAGGGGGGCTGGATTTCCAAAGTTATGCCATAGGATACAGTAGTTTGTCTTACTCTGTTGTGCATCATCCAGTCCACAAGGCAAAGGGCCCGATTCACTAAAGTCCGAAATAAGGAGTGCTATTTATAGCATGCGTTAAAAATCTTATCACTTCTTATTTTTCGCTCGATTCACTAAAAGGACACTTGTCATAATTAAGAAGCGATGTTCTTGGCGTTATTTATCTTGCGACAACATATTTTCAAGCAATATATTACGCAGCGCACAACATATTACGCAGCGTGCGATATTTTACGCAGAGCGCAATATATTACCCACGTAACCATTACTTTCTGAAGACTACCGTTCTGAAAATTTTGCGCTCTGCGTAAAATATAGCGTGCTGTGTAATATGTTGTGTGCTGCGTAATATATTGCTTGAAAATATGTCGTCGCAAGATAAATAACGCCAAGAACATCGCTTCTTAATTATGACAAGTGTCCTTTTAGTGAATCGAGCGAAAAATAAGAAGTGATAAGATTTTTAACGCGTGCTATAAATAGCACTCCTTATTTCGGACTTTAGTGAATCGGGCCCAAAAAGTCTTTACAGAAGCTAACCAGATAGTAATAATATAACTTCAGTACTATAAAGGATGGAGTGTAGTAAATGAAGATGAGTATTGGGAGACTAGTAACACAATGCATTAGTCTTATCTGTAAAGGAGGAGAGCCTGGGTAAAATTTTAGTATTAGACATGCGTAGTAAGTGACCTTTTTGTGATGCAACATATTTTAATTGTGGACTGGGAAGAGATCTGGGAAGGTATGGGGTAGATGAGTCCCTAGTGACTCCTAGATATCCTGCTTGAAAAAAAGATGATTTTCTTTTTTTCTTTAAGCTGAACTGCAGATAGCTTTGTCAGGTTTAATGCAACTTCAGTATTATAGCCAAAGTTCCACCAAAGACAGGTAAAACATTATTACTTTATATGTGAATAAATATACAGTAAGAATCACTTTAAACTGGTGATGATGTTTTACAATTTGTATATTTCTATTTCAATTAACAGTTACATTTTTATATCTGTTGCCATAGTGCATAATAAAAGTGTGCATTTTTATAACTAACTGGTTCCCATTTTATAAGTTGCTCCACACTTACTTATCCAAGGAAACAAACAAAATAAAATATACTCTGACCATAACCCTTTATAGTATATGGGCCATTTATGCCTTCAAACTTCCTTTCCTAGCAAAGACTAGTCTTGAAAGTTCTTCAAATTTAAGAAAACTATGCTTTCTGTTGTCTATGAAGATTTTCATTCATCCAGGTCATGGTATATCTAGTATAAATAAATTTAAAGCAACTGGACTTGTTAAGTAATCATTGAAGACGTTTCACTACTCATCCGAGCAGCTTCTGTTGAGATCTCTAGACATTTCTTGATGTTGGAAGGTCAAAGTTGTGTCCTATAACCAAAGAAAAGGGGCACAGGATGCCAGGTGTATATGCGAAGAAATGGTCCAGGTGCACCAGCCCCAGACCCTCAGCAAAGGGAGTGGTAAACAGCTACAAAAGTCTACATTCTGGCACTCAAGGATTCCACAAGGACTTGAAAAATAAACATGTTTCTTTATTTAAAGCTACATTAAAATGGTCAGCATCTCCATTTGCCCTGTGTGCTTCATGCCCTAGGGGCACTTAGTCATAGTCAAAGTTTCATGCCAAGTATTAAATGCAATTAAATGCAATTGTGTTGCTTGGCTTGTAACCAGTATTGCTGTGCTAGTGAATATGGCTAGTCTAGCAAAATGAAAACAAGACCATTTAATCTCCTTTCCTAATAAACACCATGGAATGCTTAGATTGAGCTGTGATAGGCTATTGTATTCAAATCCTAATAACCATATTATTTATGATGCCTGGCATGCAAAGTGAACATAAAGGCTAATTAAATATACTGAGGTTTTAGCAGAATTAGTAAGGAACAAATAATCATTCAGTCCTAGTTGAACACTTTATACAGTGCAAACACTTAGAGGATTATTTAGCTGCTAATAAAGTATACGCTTTTAGTGAGACTGTGGGGAAATTAGCAGAATACCAGGCACAACATTACTTATCAGAGTTCATTTATTTAGGAAAAATTGGAGAGTTCCATGCCATGGTGCTATAAACAGGAGACCACTTTATTGTGGAATTAATGCACCATCTCTGTATATGAAGAACAACTTTGATGTTGGACTTCTGCTCTTGGATCATGCTAGGCTTGTGATTCAGTAATTGCTGGAATATCCAGGTTCATTGTATGTTAATTGAAAAAAAATAATTACTCCTAGCAGTGTCTATAACAATTCTCTTACATTCAGACTCCAACAAACAGCTATTCACCGAATGAAAGTTAGTTTGTCATGGAGTGACAGCTTCTGTTTCCAATATGTTAATGCTCTATTCTAGCTTGTATTCATAGCAGGGAACATTTACTTCCTTTTTGTGATCCCTATTCTAGTTTTGAGACATAGAAGAGTTCCATTTCTCACAGAGGTACCTTAAGTCTGTGGAAAATAGATGCCCCATGCTTCACAACACCATCTTCAATAACCGGCATGCACAGCCTGATTGCAAGAAGCTTTCCCTAGCTAATGCATTCATTACATGTTTACCAGGGCTAATTTTGGAGCTTGTCCGCTCCTTATAGAATTGGGCTGTGGTGATACTACTGTGGTGATGTTGCACAGTTCGACCCTATCCTGTTATGAGTCCATGTGAGCTTAGATTCATCATGTAGCACAGAATTTAAAAGGAAAGTTAGTCTCAGAGGTATCTTTGTAATTGAGAGTGAATAATGAAATGCCGTATGTACCTCAAGGGTATAACAAAATTAATTGCTCATTTAGGGATATTGTGAATTAAAAATATGCCGGTTATTTAAAGTTATCTGTTCAGATTATTTAATGAAGCTAAAACAGACAAAGGATTCTTAACACTGTGTCGATTAAAATGTGTGTATTATGGGATAAAGCATGACTCTAGCACTTGGTCTGCAGTTTGGTTACATTGCCTGCCACCTGCAGCTATCTGGGGTTATCTCCTTAGGAAACAAATGCGGTATATAAAAATGTCAGAAAAAACCCATATTCCAGATTAGATTTATGGAGGTCACACAAGGGATTACATAGAAATATATGAGGAAATTGATGGATTTTGTGGCAACTGTATAACAAAATACAGGGGGATTTAGGGATGAGATTTTAATTAGACAGTTAGGAATTACAGAGGATTATGTCAAAAGGCAGGTGATATAGTACCTGTGTTATCTAACTATGCAGTTCTGAAACATATACGAAGGTTCCAAAGTGTGTTATTTAATATTGTATTAAATGTTTTACCAGAAATGGCATTCTGCCTGCCTCTGTACAGAGTGCTGGCTGATAAATTCAGCATGTTGCTCAGGAGAACAATCTTCTGTTAACTGCAAATCTTGGAGCTATTTTAACAGACTGTAATGAGATATTTAGATTAAAAGATTTACTGGGGAATAAAGGATAAACTTTGTTTTTTCCTTACATGCTGCATTAACGCTATCATTGATGCACATACCTGACCGTGGCAGTGAGTAAGCCAAAATCATGGTTCTGATATGCTGTTTTTATATAATATAATTTTTGGGTGCAAAATAATTGATTTACAAGGAATCATTTCCTAAAAGGGGACAAGGTCCAAAGTGCAATAGTATGTTGCCAACAATGCACATTTTCCAGGTTTTATATGCAAAGTTCTCTCAGGTTCAACACGTTCTACCTACGCCATGGTAAATGAGCCCTATGACTGTCCTTTGACTTAGTTTTTCTTTTGAGATTGCTTTATAATAATAATGAGATAATAGCTACAATTAAAAAAGGCCCAAACTAGCAAACAGTTACACAGGCAGTATCCCATCATGTTCAGCTTCCTCATACATACTTAATATTTGTTAAGTACTACATTTTCTGCACATCTCCAATACCTACTCATCTTAATTTTCTCTGCTAAAAGCATGAGTTACCTATTAGTGTTATTGAGACTGCCTGAATATTGCTGAACAAGGCCTTATTTAATTTAAGATAACATAATTTATTGTAGAATGTTTTTAATGTGGATTATGCAGTCTATTATCTTTTACATTGAATTTCATATCCCTAACTTAATAGACAATATGGGCCCGATTCACTAAAGTCCGAAATAAGGAGTGCTATTTATAGCATGCGTTAAAAATCTTATCACTTCTTATTTTTCACTCGATTCACTAAAAGGACACTTGTCATAATTAAGAAGCGATGTTCTTGGCGTTATTTATCTTACGATGACATATTTTCAAGCAATATATTATGCAGCGCACAAGATATTACGCAGCACGCAATATTTTATGCAGAGCGCAATATATTACGCAGAGCGCAATATATTACGCACGTAACCATTACTTTCTGAAAACCATCATTTGCCTGAAAACTGGAGGCTGCATCACTCTAGGGCCAACATATACTTGAAAAAATACGACTGCAAACTCCATGTTGTGTTGCCAATAGCTCACGAACCGCAATTTTCTTTAAGTACCGCCTGCCCCAAGTAGGGTTAATATTCACACAGATTAACATGATATTTTGCACGTTTAACGCTTCATATGTGTTTGTGAATCATGCGTTAGTACTATTTCTATTCGCTAATTAACGCAATGCGTTTTTTTTGTGCATGCGATATGCGGATTAACACATGCGAAATGACTTTGATGAATCGGTGCTTAATTATCGCATGCTTTTTAATGAAAAAAACTATGCGATAAGCGTTATTGACCTTTAGTGAATCGGCCCCTATAACGCTTATCGCATAGTTTTTTTCATTAAAATATGTCATCGTAAGATAAATAACTCCAAGAACATCGCTTCTTAATTATGACAAGTGTCCTTTTAGTGAATCGAGTGAAAAATAAGATTTTTAACGCATGCTATAAATAGCACTCCTTATTTCGGACTTTAGTGAATCGGGCCCTATATGTGTGTTATGACAATAAAGAGCTCAGGGTACACTGCAGTAGCTTTTAAGCTTGTGCTCTTTTTGGGAAAGCAGGATGACAATAGTTTTCATTAAGAAATTATATTGAGTTATTCCTTATGTTGAGTATTTCCTGACGCACACATCACTACTGATGGTCCTGGTGAGTAGCCTAACTATACGTGTGCCAGTAGTTCTTAATTTCTTTTTCTTACATGCATATAATTACATAGACCCATGCCTCTATCATCTGAACACAACTGCCTAATTAACATTAACTTAAGTGTTAATTAACTCCATGTAAAGCAGTTACAGAAATAGTCCATTGCAATTTAGTGCAGTTTAGTGTCATTATTTTACAGCATGTCAGACCTGTTATAACCTATTAAAGTCAACGGGCAACGTTATTACAGAAAATTGTACAGAATGTATAGAAAGTGGTGGCATTCTGCTTTGTACACAGCTTTTTCCAATATGCAACATTTTACATGATCTATTGTGTCATTAACTGGTAAATTTCAACACATTTTTTAAATGTGGCCTCAGGTGTTTTGATCATAGCCCTTAGGGTTTTGGGTATCTGCATCCATTTTTGTTGTTTTTACAGTGCCTCCATAAAAAGAGGGTAGGAAGAATTAGAAGGCAAGGTTTGAACGCAAAAGATATGACTTGATACTTAGAATAAAATCATGGAACAGATGCTATTTCAGGTTTGCAGTACCAAAACCCTAAGAAGATAAACAGTATAACACAATGCTCTGACAAACCTGCTCCATTTGCTTCCAACACTCACTTGAGATCTCCTCCAGCACTCACATGAATAACAGAAGCACACATGGCCATATGAGTAAAAAAAACCACATAATTTGTTCAGTGCTATTGCATATCTTCATTACAATAGTTACTTCTCACTGTAATTTACAAACTGGCTGCAATTCAGAAATCTCAGCAGTTTAATTCAGCTATCATTATGAAGGGTGGAGTCTGGGCCAATTTGCTCTCCACGCAGCCCCAGTCCACTTAATATTCCTTCCCTGCACATGATATACATAGTCTCTAGAGCTCAGATACAAAGTAATTTGTGTTTGAATAGTAAAATGCCCATTGCAGACTATTCAGGATTTACATGCATACATTTTATTCTTTTTTTTTTTATCAGTCTTCCTTTTAAAAAGCCTTGCCCCAAGAACATATTACAACCTCTTTGATTTAATATAATACGAATAATGGAATATGTAAACCTACATTTCATATAGCAAAAGCAGGCCCAGAAAAAATAAAAGAACCATGAATTATCTTTATTAAACACAGTGGGATTATTTATAATTTGGGGCAAATTTGCACCTGGGCAGTATCTCATTGGAGACAACCAGAAGTTTGCTTTCATTGTTCTACCTGCAGCTAACTAGAAATATCTAATTACAGATTGGTTGCTATGGGTTACTGCCCACGTGCAAATTTTCCCAGTTTTTATAAATTACCTCCTAGTAAAACCGTATTACTATAGGGGGCAATGTTTACTCAAGTCTCAACCATAATAATCAAATGTTGACATTCACACTGCTGAACAGTAATGGCACCTGTTGATTGATTGCTTTATATCATTAGAACTGGATCAGATGTATTATTATATTTAATTACAGTACAGTCCGGATAAGAGGACTCACCTACATTTTGTTGTTTTTTTCTGTTTTATTCTCTTTTCTTTACAGTGATACAGTTTGGGATGCTGCTGTACAGTACTACCATTTTGTTTTTTAAAATAACCTTGTAGTTCTGCTCTGTCGCACAGAGCAGAAGCCACACAGTCCCTCAATGAATGTCCCTTATTGAGCAGAAATCATCTAGAAGTGAATTTTCTCTTTCAGGCTATCCTTTAAAAATCCTAGTAAAATGAATAAATAAAAGCCGCAATTCATTTTTGTTCTTCTCATTTTAGCAGTTTCTGTGATGATTTAATAATTCATAGTCGTGTTCTCTGCAGAGCCAGCACTGACACAAATTACACTTTACTGTATTCATGGGGATATCTTTTTCTGCAATATGCATAATCATACATTCCCCTGATTTCCAGTTACATCAAACATCTAAAGTATGAAGCCATCTATCTCCCAGGCTGCATTTTCACTTTCTCTCTCACTGTTTTTTATTTTTTTAACATAAACTTTCAACTGCAGTGACCTGAACCTCTAACTTGCAAATGCTATTTATAATCTCTGCAGCACTTTCAAATATAAGAAGAAGTTTGCAGTTTAAAAAGGGCTATAGGGACACTGGATTACAGTCACCAAGTAAACTGCCCCTTCTCAGTTTATAACCCACTTTAATGGTTCCTCTTTGTGCACTAGAAGAGGAAAACCTGATAGCACTGCCTGACCTTAATTTTTCCATTTCATAAAATTCCTTTCATATTTTTTTACTACAAATGTATTTTCAAATTATGATTTGTACATTCTATGTAGAAAACAGTTTTCATATCATTATACTAGCTAATGTACTCATCCTTGAATGTTATAACACATCTATAAGGGAAGACAGTTTAACTGGAGGACTGCAAATGGGAGAGCGCAAATATATAAATGTACAAAGAAGGGGTGTAAAAGTTGTACTGTACGATAAGGTATATTGTGGAAGGTAAATTTGAATGTAATTGTGCAAATTTGTGTGTATCATTCCTTCATATCTCACCATTTAGTAAAGAGAAATTAACAAAATCTTTTTTGTACCTTTTTTTAAGTTGTTCCCTGCGCTATATCACACTGCTGTCACTACTATTTGTGCCACCAAATGTCCCTGGTTGTCTCCTTTATTCCTTAAAGTGTGATTGTCTTTTCATTCAACCCAATTCTACTGCCATCTTTCTCTTTAAATACCACTTTTCTTTATCTCAGTTCCTCCCCATTGAACATTTAGCACAGTATCTGATTAACTTGCGGTATTTATGAACATTATCCTCTATTTCATGTCTATGAGCCAAACACTTTATACATATTATACAGTTATACACACATTATATAGTATGCAATCTAGGCATCCTTCTTCTTGTCTTTCTTTTGACCTCTTACATACTCATTTTATATGCAACTGCAAAAATTGCTTACATATGAAGTTGGATGCTATACAGAACTTACATCCACTTGGTTACATTGACATTGTATTGTGTGTATGCAGTTTGTCCAGTCTGGCCCGTCACTGCACCAAAGTTGCAGTATGCTGAAAATCAAAGTCAAAACAACCCCAATCACATAGTTAGACTACATAAGAGACCTCAATGCAAGACAATGGATGTTCTGTCTAGTCTTTGCATCCATTTTCATATTCACACAGTGTGGGCATTGTAAAAAAGAAAGGTGAATGTGGGTATGTAATTTTGATTGAATGTATGAGTAAATGTGTAAAGTTCACAAACGAGGTATGGAAGGCTTGATCTGGTTGTCCAACTCTTTGTTTTTCAATCAATTAGCATAACAGTCACGCTGGACTCCACTTAGTTCCCTCAGTTCAGGGCAGGCCTAGTCTCTCTCCCTTTCCCAGACACTATAGCACTGCCAAATTGGCCAGCCCACCTAGTTTTCCTATTCCTTTTATTATTACAAAATAGCCCTTTTATGTTACCCCCTTACAAATGTATGAATATGTTCATTTGGTACAAAGGATATTAGCTATCATTTTTTAATGTCACTGGCGCAACTTTCACTTGTGGCATTGGCCCATTGCTCCCTAACTTGTGCATGCATGAGAGTGAATTCCACAGCATGCCCATCTGCCACCCAATCTGAATGTAGTCCTGCAAATACAGACATAGATGTACCATAAGGTGCAACACATCAAACTGCACTTTGAGTTGTTTTTTTTTTACCTTCCTTTAGTATGAGTATGAGTGCATGTTTATTTCTTAGTATATATATTAATGTAAAAGCAAGTGAGTGTGAGAATGTATAAGAATCTAAAGGTGCCCATACACAGGCCGACTATAGCTGCCGATATGTTTAGTGTAAAGGTGCCCATACACTATAAGATCCGCTCGCTTGGCGATGTCGCCAAGCGAGCGGATCTTCACCCGATATCCCCACCTACGGGTGGGCGATATCGGGTAGCAAGGGTTTTAAAAAAAAAAATAATCCAATCGTTTGGCCCTGGGGCCAAATGATCGGATTACATTTCAGCTTATGGGGCAGTCGGTTCGGGGACCGCATCAACGAGCCGATGCGGTCCCCGATCCGACCGGATTTTCTAACCTGGCCGATCGAGATCTGGCCAATTTCAGGCCAGATATCGGTCGGCCAGGCAGCTCTGTTCTGCCCATACACGGGCCGATTAGCTGCCGAATCGGTCCAAGGGACCGATATCGGCAGCTATAGTCGGCCCGTGTATGGGCACCTTAAGTGTGTGATGTTGGGGCATATTTAGAAAGCTTTGTAAAAAAAATGGTGTTAGTTTACAATTCACATCAATATTCAACATTCACACTGTCACTTTACAGTGTTTAAAATAAAACATTTAGTTGAGTAATGCTTTTATGACACTCTGTGGCTATTAATCTGGTGTTAAAGGAGGTTATAACTTGTCTAAAAGCCACATATCATTATGATTCTTAATATTAATAAAATGTATTTATAGTGTCAATATATTTTGCAGTACTGTACTATAAATGGATGTATACAATAAACATACAGAGTATGTATAAAAAAAAACAGATAACAGAAACAAAAGGTAAAGGAGGCCCTGACCAAATAAGCTTACAATCTAAAATGAGAAGGGGTATGAGAAATCAGGTGTGAGGATGGGAAATAGCATCAGCCAGCAAAATCTGAGATAATGCATACTGAAGCTGTGTTTGGATAGATGACAGTAGGCCCATGTCTCCTGAACGTGCCAATACCATATATATATAGTTTTAACGAGATTTCTCACTTGTATAGGTAAAAACTCCCAGCAGTACACTACCAAATTTCCAAAGCACTGCTCCAGAAAGCTGCATACTTTAGATTTTAAGGCAAAAATTCCACTAACAGAAGGTTTATCCCAGAATATTGAACATTTTTGGAAAGAACAGTTTCTGTGGAATCCAGAATAGCCACAACTGCCTGTCTACTCCAAACTATTGTGAAATTTGTAAAAAAATCCCTTCAAAGCTTCCAGTTTATTATATCTTGTCTCCTACAGGTCATAAAGTAACCAAATAAAACACTCTGAATTTGAACCCCTGGGGTCCACTGAACAGTTTGATGCCCAATATGTATAGGTTTACCTAAGTATGTGGCATGTAGGGGCCCCAATGTGAACATACCCCCATATGATCTGTCATTTCTGTCATTTCAGCTCCTGCAGAATCAACACATATACATCATTATATGTGGGATAAAGCTAGTATAAAGTATGCTCACCCCAGAAAGTCCCCACCAATCTAAAATGGGTACTCATGTCTTTCTACTCCAAAGTACCAAGCCGCAAAGCTTTCTAAAGTTAGCAATTTTGATGACATTTCCAAAAATCCCCTCAAAGCTTCCACTTTGCAGCATCTTATCTCCCACATAGCGTTAGGTACCAAGATAAAACACCCTAAATTTGAACTCCAGGGGTCCACTTACAAGTTTGATACCAAATATATATAGGATTACCTAAAAATGTGGCAAGTAGGGGCCCCAATGGGAACATACCCCCATATGATCTATCATTTCAGCTCCTGCAAAATCAACACATTTACATCCTTTATGTGGGATAATGCTACAAAAAAGTACACAGAAAGCCATATATTTTTGGAAAGTACACATTCCCCCGAATCTATAATGGGTAAACATTTCTTTTTACTCCAAAGTACCAAGTCGTAAAGCTTTCCTAAGTTTGCAGATTTTTATGACATTCCAGAAAATCACATAAAAATGTTGCAATTTGCAGCATTTATCTCTCACAATTTCTTGATAAAGAACAGATAAAGGCAAATCACCCCAAATAGGAACACCTAAAGTCTACTGAACACTTTGATGCCCAATATGCATAGATATACCAAAGTCTGTATGTACTGAACCTCAAAATAAAAATAGCGCATATCGATTTCTCGCAAACTCAGCTTTTGCATACAGAGCCCCCTGTCAGCGTATTATGTGCTGTAACACCCCCAAACTATACAGAGACCCCCAAAAAACCATATAGATTTGGAAAGTACACATTCTGATGAATTCCAAATAGGTAAAGTTATTTTTGTACACCAAAGTTACACATGGCAAAGCTATGCTAAAAAACAGATTAGGAACACTTACACAGGGATAAAAATGCGATAAAACCACAAAAATTGTGCAAATCAGTGAAACAACAAAATAAGTCACACGGCAGTGTAATTAGTGGTCAGAATATCTGATCCAATAGTCACGCTGTCAAAATATACAGTTTTAGGGAAAGAAACTAAAAACAAAGTGGTAAAATGAAGAAAAAAGTGTTTGTGTATACATGTGTGTACATGTGTAAAAGTTGTGTGACAGTGTGTAAGTGTGTATATGAGTGAATATTAGTGTATATAAGTGTATATGTGTGCATAATGAAAAAAAAAACCTGCTAAATTGTGTGCTGTAAGTGTTTGTAAATGTATGTAAGTGTGTATAAATGTATGTAAGTCTGTGTGTGTAAGTGCAAAAGAAAAAAATCTTACCTGTCCTGAAGATCAGATCACTGCTCTGTCCTCCATCTGCAGCCCTGGGAGCAGGAAGTCACTTGGCCAGTGCTGGGGGCGAAGCAGGAAGGAGGAACAAGCAGCGATGCGATCGCGTCTGCTGGTTGTAGGTCGGTACTGTGACGATCGCATTGCAGGACCGACATGACAGCCCCCCCGGCTCAACTCTCTGCAGCAGCCACAAATGCCGCCGCTGCAGAGAGAATCCTTTATCTGTGAATGACGTAGGAGACACGTCGTCAGCAGATAAAACCTTTTTCTGCCACGATGTATGCCATACTTTGTTGGCAGTAAAATGGTTAAGACAGTTTAGGGGTGAAGACACATGGGGTGATTAGTCACCATAACTTTTAAAAGCTCTAATCACATCGATTTAGCAGCCATAGATGATTATTCAAGTTGCGGCAACTAATCTCACATTATTTGCGGCGACCCTATTAACCACTAATCATCCCGTGTGTCTTAGCTCTGGAGCCAGAGCCAGAGAGATAGAGAGAAAGTGTAAATATCAGAATCACGTTTTACACACCAATTTTCCCACCAGAATTTCTGGTAAACCTTCAGGGCTAATATGCACACTCAATGAATTATGTGTACGGCCCTTTTTGTAATCTATTTTAAGTACTATTATTCAAGCCCACTGCCCCTCAGTGTATTATGAACAAAGCAAATGAAATGTTTGCAAAATCTAAACCTGTGCAATTGTGATTTTTAAATGGATGCATGTAAATGTGGATGTGTAAAAGTGATGTGGTCAGACAAAAATATCAACATATTCCACCATTGTGTCCCCAACATTAATTTTACTCAAGGTTTCCTGTGACTTATTGGATTTTTGTTTTTCTAATTTGGAATCAAAACAGGCAGTCTTTGAAGTCATGTAATTGGAAATTCACTGCTTTCTGCTTCTAGAAAAACATCTGCATCCTCCACTGCCCTCAGCTTCACTGATCTTCTATTCACAAGCTTCCCACTGGAACTCCACAGATCTGAGCAGCTACCTCATTTGTCAAACATTAAGGCTTTATTGAGCCCAACGATATCCCTCTATGTAAAATATACATGACAGACAAGAACGGAAACTGAACCAATTTCTTCACTGTCTGATTCTAATTGAGCTTGTTCTGGTACTATTTAAATGAACATGTTAAGGAGGGTTTTCAGTAGAAATGAATGTGTATCAGCAAGTGTCTAGCCATGAACTTTTAATTTTCTGTCCCTTTTGCAATGAGCAGCAAAATCTTCCCTTAATTGGGGTGCACTATAATTATTTATGTCTCTGTAGTCACATTAATAATTGTTATTGCACTTGGCTTGCCATTAATAAGGGTTTTGCTGTATGTATACTGCTCACAGAGTTATTTTTGCTAATGTACCGAACAAAAATACCCCTACAGTGTGGGTGTGACCATACTGTATGTGCTATATGCACTTCATTATAACTGTTCTGTTCTCACTACTTATTACCCTGACGCAGTGTGTAGTTTGGCATGCAAATAAACCTCCCCACACTCCATTAAAAGACACTGAAAATAAAGTCTGTAGAATTTTACTGGATGATTAAGACAAGAGGTGAAACTGTGACAAATGAAATAAAATGTTATAGGTACAGGAATGATTTGCAATAAACAGTGTCATATAAACATGGTATATGCATAGGTACAGTATATAACTGCAACATATAACACATATGCTGGCATGAAATATGTATGCAGCAATGTCTCTGAGCTGCTGGCAGTTGTAATGGTAGCTTAGTTCTAAACTAAGTCTGAGCTTACACAAGGAACTGTACTGTGTCACATGTTGGGAGTATGGGAGCCAGATGGGTTCAAATTTGTAGCTGAAAATAGTTTTGTGCCAGCAGAGAGAGTGCCCCATAAAGAGGAAATAGAAATGACAACGATGACGAAAGTTTATGCTGGAGACATAACAATAACAGAAGAACAAAAGTTTAAAGGCACCCGACATAAAAAGCTGTGTAATAAAAGTCCATTCCAAATTAAACATGAAACCCAGATTCTTTTCTTTTATTAAAACTTCTGTACCTCTTACAACCTTGCTTACAAATCTTAGCTGTCAAACACACTAGGCCTTCCTGTCTCTATTCTGCCCAATAAATGGGAATGTTATCAATGTCCTTCATGAACTTCATGCCGATATATGCCACCAGGAAATAGCTTTGTCCTCCCCAATGCTGGATTTAGGTTTAAAATACGGGTTGTCTTATGTTGGCAAAACTGATTTGTCCTTAAGGTTGCGCATGGATGCGCTATTAATACAGCATATAGAGATAATAAAACCACTAAACTGGTAGCTAAGCACTCTTTGTAAGCAGGACGTAGGTTACCTACTTTTAAACATATTGGTATTGACCATGTTCCTATATTTAGGAGGGGGGAGGCAGGTCATGCATCCTCCGACAGCATGAAGCTTTTTGGATTAGGAGTTGGGTACCATCTCCCTTTGGGGTTTGAATGAGTATTGCTTACTCTTAGCTATGCGATAATATTTTGTGGTCTTGTATTTTATTGTTCTGTCTATTGAATGTCTAAATGGGGTAACTTTCCCCTTTGTCCCAAGCCACTGGGTTGCTATAGCGACCATGTGAGTCTTGGGACTGGGGTAAGTGACCTCATACTCCCTGGGAGGGAGAGCAGTGGGAGGGGCTTGCGTAGGATTTAAATATGTAACTTTATTACTATTATGTATTTTTGAATAAACTACAGAAATAGAATACAACAGTAGGCATCAATTCTGCTGCTGCTGTACATGCTCTGTGCTGCTATCTAGTTACTTTAGTTTAGGGACCGACATACAATATACTGTATATATAGAATATAAATGTCCCAATAAAAGGCTGATTAAAAAATAATTCAGAATATTAGTGCATAGCAGCTCAGAAATCAGGGCAATTACCATCAGAAATTTATAATGAGCCCTGTAGGACCAGTTTATATGACAGGCCAAGCTCATTTTCTGCTTGATAATTTGTAGGATCCCTAAGCTTAGCTTTTCAACCACTGCCCAGAGTGCACTGTGCAAGTGAGTGTTACTAACAAAATCCAAGATGGAGAGCTCCTGTGAGAGCCTTAAACATTACTACTATAGTGATGCTGAACTTTTCGGCTGGCACAATAAGTTCAGTATAAAAAATGTCATTTCTAGCCATATTTATTTTCAGGTTTTAGTTCTCCTTTAAGTAAAAATAATGGAAAGACATTAACATAGTCATCATAGCTAAAATACAAGTGTGTATCATTTATAAAGATACATTTACTATACATTAAAAAATACAATTGTATGGCTTCATGGGCCAATAAGTAGCAAAGTTGGCCATCAGTATTCTAAATGTTTAGGATGCAAAGCAGTGTGTCTATGAAGATTTTCATTCATCCAGGTCAAGGGGTTAAACTATGCAGTGACACCACAACACATCAGCAGCAGAACGAAACTCAGTCCCAACCAAGTATGTTTATTGTTAGATTTGTGCCTGAACACCACATACTTCAAATACAAGGACCAATTTTACAGGCAAAAACATGGCTGTGCAATGGGTTCACCAGTTTCTCCCATTGTAGCAAACTTGCATATGGAAGAAGTGGAAAGGAAGGCCCTACTCACATTCAATGGAACTACACCAAGTCACTGGTTCAGGTATGTAGATGACACGTGGGTTAAAATCAGATCCAACGAAGTGGCGGCCTTTTCAGAACACATTAACTCAGTGGACAACAACATCAAGTTCACAAGGGAGGATGTCCATGAGAACAAACTTGCTTTTTTGGACTGTTTGATATCCATTCAAGAGGGGGGTATCTTGAAAACAGAAGTATACAGGAAACCCACTCACACGGATCAATATCTGTTGTTCGATTCCCACCATCCGCTGGAACACAAACTGGGTGTCATTAGAACTCTACACCACAGGGCGGAAAGTGTAACAACTGATACAGAGTCCAAGGACAAGGAATGTAAACATCTCAGAGGAGCACTGAAAGCTTGTGGCTACCCAGACTGGGCCTTTGTCAAAACAAGAGCAACTAAGCCCAACAGGAACACCAAAAGGAATAACCGTCCTGAGGCAGAGAGAAGGCGCAATATAGTCATCCCCTATGTAGCAGGAGTGTCGGAGAAACTCAGGAGAATTTTCAACAAACACCACATCCCTGTGTTTTTCAAACCTAGCAACACACTGAGACAAAAACTTGTACACCCAAAGGATCCAACACCAAAGGAAAAACAAAGCAATGTTGTATACGCAGTCCAGTGTAGCGAGGAGTGCACAGACCTTTACATTGGTGAGACAAAGCAACTGCTCTCCAAGCGAATGGCTCAGCATAGGAGGGCGAACACTACAGGCCAGGACTCTGCTGTCTTTCTACACCTAAAAGACAAGGGACACTCCTTTGAAAATAGCAATGTCCAAATTTTGGACAAAGAAGACCGCTGGTTTGAAAGAGGTGTAAAAGAGGCCATTCATGTCAAAGTGGAGAAACCATCCCTTAACAGAGGAGGGGGACTTCGACACCATCTGTCTGCTACATACAATGCTGTTCTAACATCTGTACCCCGGCAGTTTCAGAACTCTTCACACATCCATTCATGCAACTCTAACAAGTAATACCTGTTTGAAGAGTTGCATGATACTTGGGTAATCCTTTCAAAGTAACTCCACAGCATTCACACCTCTGTGAGTTTCAGATGTCACCTTTCTGAAGAGGTACATAGTGCCATTGTGATTGGATTAGTGGAAGAGTATATATGCTGAGGACTTCCCATACCAGTCAGTTGAACTGAAGAAGCTGCTCGGATGAGTAGTGAAACGTCTTCAATGATTACTAAACAAGTCCAGTTGCTTCAAATTTATTTATACTAGATAGATGCAAAGCAGTGTTATTAAATAATCTTCTGGGATACATTTTCCCTAAAGCCTTATTCTAGTGGCACTATAAAAGTAACTATACATTGATGGACATTGTAGCATTTTGGGCCAATGCAATGTTATCAACTTTATAGGCCCTGGATTATCACATTTATGAGGTAAGACAGTTGACAGATGACTGTTCGTAGGTAATACGAACAGTGGCAATAGTTCATATGCAGCTAAAATACAAATAACATTAAGATTTTGATTGGTAGGTATAAGTTCTTTTTATATCTCCCTTGGTCATGGTTATGGGCAGGATATATTTTTCCTTGTGAGGTCTTGCGATTCTTTGCAGATAATTTATAAATGGAGTATTAAGTTCTCTGTTTATATTGATTCCTTGCAATTCACTGTTCAGGCTAGGTGGTGGCCCTGTTACATTGGAAAATACAACAGAGGCAACTTCTGAAGGAAATCCATGCAGACAAAGGAAAAATATACAAACTACTTGCAGATAATGCCCAGGATAGAAGGTCTAACCTAGCCTATTTGCAATAATCATTGCTGCTCTCAGGCTTATAAATATGCTGCTATCATTCAACCAGAATAGAAATTTGTATGGAACAATTTTTCTTGTCCCTTAATGAAATACTCTAAAAAGTACCCCTAAAGGGGTCTTAAATTGCACATCTCATAGTGCTCTGTGGCCCACAGTGGAAAGAAAATCAGATAGGGGTCGTCAAGCCATTTTTCTGAAAGACATCAGACTTTCCTAAATTTGAAAATAGAATGAAAAACAATACTAGGGCTAAAATTTTTATGAAGCACAGATGGTAAGAAGATGGATTTTGTTCAGTTATCCAGACTTACAATAATTTCCACTTTCATTACTGTCTAGAAAATAGCACGTTCCTCCTTTGTGACTGAACAGCTGAGAAAAAAAATAAATCAGATCCACAAATAAATGATATCTCCCAGGGAAAATACTCCTCTTTTTTTTAACTTTCTTTCTCGAAATGTGCAAGTTATGAAGATTGAATTTTACTTGATGGGACCCATCAGCCATGAAGGAACAAAATAAAAGTTGAATTGTATGCCAAGGCCAGATATTATGAGACAATATAACTTGCTTTGACCTCTATGAAAAAAACTTTGAGCTAAACTAATGCTCTGCAGGAGATGAAAAGAGGCATTCTTAATATTGATTTATAACATCACAAGCAATTCATAAATATCAAGGCGTCCTTAACTTTTTTATGTACAGCTTACTGTTTCAGCATTAGAGAAAACCATGACTGGATGGAGCCACAATCCTTTATAAATGAACAATCTGTAATACTGGATCATTTATATAAAAATGTACTTTCTTTATGTTGTAGCAGAATCCAAGACATTTGATATTGATAACATTTTGTTAAGTAGTTGAGGACAAAAACTGCTTTTTAACCACTTTCTCACTGCTTTCTAAAAGGACAATTCGCGAAAAAGTCGCAAAATACCTATCATTATGAAAAAAACGCATTCGGACACTTTTCGGACGTTCGTGGATTAGTAAATGTGCCCCTAAGTCACCTGGGTGGATTGAAAAGGCTGAAGCTTTTATTAACAATGTTAAAGGGGAAAGAAAGGTTAAAACTAAGTAAGCTTTATCAGAAAGGTCTATGTAAATACAGCCATAAGCACTCACAGAACTGCTGCACTGACTTCTCTGAAAAAAGATTTCTTGTGCCTGTAATTCATGTGCCACAGACATGCAGCTTTCTGCTCTCTGCTCTCTCCTGCTCCCCCTCCCTCAAAAGTGCTAAGAACTCACTCCCCCCCGCTTAGGAATGTGGATCTGAGCCAATCAGCAGGAAGCTGACTCATAGGGGCACATATACTAACCCACGAACGGGTCGAAATGAGTCCGATTGCGTTTTTTTCGTAATGATCGGTATTTTGTGTTTTTTCGTATTTTTTGTGAATTTTTCGTTACCAATACGATTTTTGCGTAAAAACGGGAGTTTTTCGTAGCCATTACGAAAGTTGCGTAAAATCTGGCGATTTTTCGTAGCGTTAAAACTTGCGCAAAAAGTTGCGCTTTTTTCGTAGCGTTAAATCTTACGCGAAACTTCGCACCTTTTAAGTTTTAACGCTACGAAAAAAGGCGCAACTTTTCGCGTAAGTTTTAACGCTACGAAAAAATCGGGTGATTTTACGCAACTTTCGTAATGGCTACGAAAAACTCGCGGTTTTATGCAAAAATCGTATTGGTAACGAAAAATTCGTAAAGACGCCGAAAAAAACGCAAAAAATACGAAAAAGTCGCAAAATGTTCGTTTTCAAGTCGGAACTTTTCCAATTCGGGTCGGATTCGTGGGTTAGTAAATCAGCCCCATAGTCTTACTAACTGAGCATGTTCACTTGGTCTGGGTGTCTGTGCAGGAGTGAGGCATTATGGGAACTTTCTTTACACAGCTCAGCGTTTTTTCTTCCTGTTTGGCTTTTGATCTTCTGAACAGGTGAAATATGGGGAGACTTAAGGGCACTATTGAGACAACTGAAGGTATGCCTGCAGCTTGAGATTAACTCTTTACTAGACTTTCCTTCTCCTTTAACCAACAATGCAACTTTAAAATGACAATAACAGGCCCCTCACCATGCCAGCCATCCCCGTGCTGCTGTACTCAGTTGGGCAAGTAAGCCTCACTCAAACCCTTACATCCCAGAACCATGGGGTTCCCAGGGAGGTACTGTGCCCATTCCCCACTCCGGCAAGCATTCTCCTGTTAACTGAACTGTGACTATGTGCCCTCCACATATCAAAGACTAAATCTATTGACTCATGGGCAGGTGGGTGAGATGCTGCTCACACCGCAGCTGGAAACCAAACTTCCAGCTAAGTTCCACTTCTTCTACGTTTACTAGCTCCACCCTCCCCCCATGCTCACTCGACCGGGTTAACCCCCTCCTTCGTAAGTCTGCCCGACCCAGTCAAAGGTCCCCTGCCTCCATTTTCCCATATCCGGGCAGCCCTATTGTTGCAGCTTTTTTTCAGCAAGTTATGTTTAAGGCAATGAGCATTTCACTACATTTTATCAAGCAACATGCATTGAAGTCAGAGGGCTTTTTTTTATCATGCCACATGTCTTGTAGTTAATGGGAGTTTTCTCCAAAAGCATTAAAATTGATAGGCTTTATTTCTGAATTCACTGTGAATCCATGCCTTGAGGTGACCACTTCAACATTTGTGTCAGGAACTATTGTTTTTTTGGGGCATTTGACTTCCTTGTCAGCTTTCAATCACCAAGCAATAATCATATCTCTAATGTATGGCTAATATCCTATTTGTCCAACACAAACTTATATAACTTGACTTATGAAGAAGCCTAACAGTAGTCTTTAGAGAACGGATCCCTCTGTGCAGTGAGAAAATCTGGAAGCTGGCATTTGGGAATAGTTTGTTTTGTAGGCCCTGCACTGATCTGCCTTTCCTTTCTGCACTTTTTCAGGAGTGAGAGAAGAGTCAGAGAAGCTGTATATACATGATTTCAATGGACTTTGGGAAGTCCAATATAATGATATAAATTTCCACATAATTCTGACATATACACTTATATACATGACAAAGCAAACTAGTTGTTATTTTACATATCTTTTATTTACTGCCAATATATAAATATGCAATTTATAAATAGTACCCTACAAGTGACCACACCTATTTTATATTGTGTTTTTACAGTAACTCCTTTTTTATAGCTATATCTTACCTTGATTTGTAGAGCGCCTGTGATTCCTTGTCTGCGATTGTACTGGAAATAAAAAAGTAAGTTCTTTCTTTTTGCTGATTTGACTGGGGTGATGACTGTGTATATAATTTATCTGTACATAATGCATCATATTAGTCCAAACTCCAGATGAGCAGAAGATTCAAGGAAATTTCACACTGCAGTTACCAAGTAGACAATGGATTTTCATTTTTGTATGATATAATTTTTGGTTGTTTGGTAAATCTGTTTCCTGTGTAAAAAGCTTAAAGAAGAAGGAAAGTAATTTTGGCATTTTATTGTTAATAGATTTGCCACATTAGTGCAACCTAGAACAATATATTTATTCTGCAGAAACCATTACCATACCTGAGTAAACAGCTTTAGAATTTTTCTCTGTTTGCTTAAGATAGCAGCTGCCATTTATATAGCTCCCTGTTTGCAGTCTAGCCGTTATAGCTCCGATCAGGGGTAGAGAGTCCTAAGCATTCTCGTTGGAGGCAGGAGAAGGGAGAGAGAAGAGAACTGTGCAGACTCTGGCCACGGGGATTAAGGATGTTTCTGAGAGAGGAAATCAGACACTGGAACATCATGTTTACAAAAAAAGAGACAAGAAATCCTGTGTTTCTTTTCATTGAGGACTCAGTGCAGCATCACTGTAAGTGCTTATGGCTGTATTTACATAGACTTTTCTGATAAAGCTTACTTAGTTTTTACCTTTCCTTCTCCTTTAACTATTGTGGAACAGGCATTTAATGTATGTAAAGCAAATGAGGGGTCTCAAATTATATGTCAGCCTAATGTTTATAGACATTTTTTTTTAATAAAAGGTTTCTATAAAAGGAATAACTGAAATACTTAGTAGTAAATTTTTTTTTAACTTCATAGTAATAAGTTTGTTAGCCAAACTATTCACCAGGTATAAATGGTTAGTGCAATTATACAGTACCTATAAACTAATATAAAATACAGGGTCCTTCTCTTTGCTTTCCTATTATCCAGGGAGACTTAAATGAGAAGGAAAGGCTACCAAAGAGTTAATCTCAAGCTGCAGGCATACCTTCTGTTGTCTCAATAGTGCCCTTAAGTCTCCCCAAATTGCGATTGTTCAGATGATCAGAAGCCAAACAGGAAAAAAAAACGCTGAGCTGGGTAAAGAGGATTCCCATAATGCATCGCTCCTGCAACAACCCTACAACCAGGACTGTAGGCGGCACATGCGCACATGCCCCTCTTCAGCACAAGCAGGCGTGCTCCCCTTCCAACAGACTGGCAAGCGCCTGGTTGCTATGGCATTGGACTATATAAATAGTGCATACAGCGGCGAGCCGGGGCCATTAGAAGAGGACACAGTCCCGGACAGGCGAGTGCAGGGGGGGGGGAGCATCGAACTGTGAGCGGGGGGGTGGCTACTGCGGGGATTGGAGCATAGCGGGGGGGTGTTACTGGTTACTGCAGGGATTGGAGGGGGGTGTTACTGGTTACTGCGGGGATTGGAGCGGAGCGGGGGGTTGAGCCGCCAGAAAAAGACGCAGTGTAGACTCCCAGGTTAAAAAGCAGAATGTGCCACTAGTAACCCAGCGTGGAGCAGACGGGGGGGTGGAGGACGCATGCGCAGGATGTTGGGGACGCATGCACAGTAGAGATGGTGAGGGAAAGGGTGTGGGCTCCCTTTTTAAAGATGGGGGCGCTGTTCACTGAAACAAGCATGTAGTTTGTAGTATGTGTATCTCTGTAAATCTTTCATTAGGCAAGCCAGGAATATAGCGTTTTTACACAGCAATAGTACTACTATTTAATAGTGTGCTTAATAGATTTTGACTTTCCTTGTCCTTTAACAAAGTTTCTCATGTAAAGAGGGTAGGGTTGTATGTTTGGTTGTGTTCATGGAATACTTAGGGGCATATTTTTTATAGTATGTAAGCCAACATCACCAGTGAAGCTAAAACAAGTTTTTTGAGTCACAATTATGTAGAAAATATAATCTTGGACACCTTTGAAATGTGCAGCACATATAGTATATTTGAGAGTTTGGGATGGAAAATTAATATATCAGTGACTTAAATAAATCTTCTCTGAATCGGATTTGCCCAGATTTACAGTTTGAGCAATCTTTTCATGTATGTTAAGGGATTTACTTAAAAAAATTCTAGGTGGCCCTTTAAAACACCCATGAAGCTTTAGCTAGATCAGGAGAACAGCTTTAGTCTGGAATTTAAATTGTTATCATAAGCTTGAGCTTATAAATATGTATTGTTCTCAGAGTAGGATTAATTTTGCAATTGAGAGAGATAAGATATGCTAACCATGTGAATTATTGAAAATTACATTTTGTAATTAGGCTGTATAACCAAATCTATTAAAAACTTTCTGTTTGTTTAATATTGAGGTGTTAAAGCTTTCTGTAAATACTGGACTGACAGTTCTTCACAGTATCAATCAGCATAGCTGAAGCTGTTAAACTTTTCCAGCTCATTGTAATTCTCTAGATGTCTGAGAAGAGAAACGTGTTACAGTTTGAAAAAAAAGACATAGAAGTTGATTTTTAATGTAAAAAAAGAACTGTGATAAGCTTTGAGAATGAGCAAATGATGTTTACTTATACATATTCTTAGGACCAGGACAGAAAATTTCTCTTTACAATTTAAAGTCAAATTTTGATACAGGATTGCTGGAAATTATTGGACAACACTGATTGCTTGGGGATGAAGGGGCATTATTGTGTCCTGAACCAAGCAGAATAGTGTATGTTGTTGTGAATACAAAAACAGCAATTTTGCACAATTAGTTATAGAAGTTTTAGTTTTCCCTTCTTTTTCACCAATATTCTATAGCTGTGATGCAGCTAATACCATTATAACTAGTGATGAGCGAATCTGTCTCGTTTCGCTTTGCCCAAAATTTTGCAAAACGATAGAAAAATGTCCAGAAAATCCGCAAACACGTTTTTCCCGAAAATTTCTTGCTGCGCGCATCTTTTTTTCGCACCTATTTTTGACGTGACGTCCATTTTGATGTGACTGCACCAATTTTTCCCCAAAAAATGACTGAACATACTTTTTATATAATTTTGCATGTAAAAATGTAACCACTATTTTTCACACGACTTTTCATGCTAAATAATGCACAGCATTATAACTACTCTATTATTGATTATTTTTGATCTGTTGTTTGCTTTGCTGCTAACACTCATTTTTGCAAGGTGAAAGTATTAAGTCACTTGTGGTTTTGTGTTAATTCTGCACCCCTTATTCCAGATGTCAGGCTTACATTTTTTTGTTCTTTATTATAGAAAGTTCATTCATAACTCTAAACTGATACATTTGGCTAAGTTTAGAAAACCTGTCAAATCTAAAAATGTAAATCTACTGATAAGCAATGTCTACATGTTACAGTACAGCAAAGCTAAAACACTTAAGAATTATGTACACTTTTAAATGCTGTTAGTCTAAAACATAAAATGTCGGCTTCCTAACGGTGAGATTTCTCTATGTATCATTAATCTGTCTTAAAACTTAAAAAGTGTACATAGAGTGCATAGGGTTACTGTAAAATGTCTTTTAGATTGGCACAGTCTGCCCCTACTTGTACTTCTACATTCAATTTCTAAATTGAGCTTCATATAAAAATGCTATTCATTGTAACCTGCACAATAGATATGCAAATTGGTTTTCTGTCTCTCTCTCTTTTTTTTTTGGAAAATTGAAAAAATAAAACACGGTCATACTACTTTTCTACTACTTTCTATTTTCACACTTTTGCTAGAATATTAAAGAAACAGTCCAAATGCTGAGATGTAGCTGCTAAATGGGCCATTTACAACCCTCTTACCTGGCTGCAGTGTGTAGTCATATTTGTGACTTGAACCTGCCTCTACCACTCACTCTAAGTCACATAGATAACATTTTCTGCAAAATAAACCTGCCAGAATCTACATTACTTGCAACTATATATTGGATGTCCCGATGACAATCCCTGGATACTTTTAATATTTGTCTATAAGTACATTTAATATATATATATATATATATATATATCTTTCCGAACAGTCCACACTCCCTTTTACTATTCTCACTCACAGATTCCACGGGTGCTGCATATGGTTGTATCATATATACATTTTTCCAAGGATTATGTGCACTCCAATCTCAGTTAATCCATTTTATTGTAAATAGCTACATAATTAGTACATCAATGTTTCGGTCCTGGTCTAGGACCTTGTTCACAATGTCATACCCTAATTACAAATCCACTCAATAAAACTTTATATACAAAAAACTTAACCCCACCCCTATGACTCGAATCAGCCATCTAGTCCCGCCGCCCATGACAAGCATAACATATGCATTAATCAAGGGAAGTAGGACTATTACCTGCACAGCCAATAATACATACATGATTACACACAATACAATAAAGAATTCATTACTTATTAAAATAAATTATAATTCATCTGATCGCTAAAAAGCAATTAAGGGAACAATACTCGTTTAGTCCCTTCGGTGAGAGAGTGTCAAGTCTCCTCCGCGTCTGGGCATGGGTACATGGTCAATGGCTATATACCTAAATGTGGGCAATCTATGACCTAATTCCAAAAAATGCTTAGCTACAGGTTTCGTAGTTCTGTTATCTCGGTAGGCTATATTAATAGCTGATCTATGGGCATCCATACGCAGGCGTAACATAAGATCAGTCTTGCCTACAGATGAGAGCCCACATGGACATGTAATGGGATATATTACGCGTGTAGTAGTGCAAGTGATGTGGTGCCGAATCCTGAACCGCTGTCCCGTATGTCCCGTATGTCCCGTACTAACCACTAAAAGATCTCTCAAGTTCTTACCCCTACAATACCCAATAGTGGGAGGGTTAGGACACAATTTCCCTAATGTTGCATCTGCCTTAATAATCGCCCAATTTGCACGCAATGTTTTCCCCAAATTCTGCGTTACACTATTATATTGAGTTATTATATTAAGTTGCTGTTCACATATCACTGGGTTGGAGTTATTGCGGAAAACCCTGCAAAACTATGATACCGGAAGTGAACGTTTTAGAGCAGGTGCATGTGCACTAGTTGCATGTAATAAAGAATTTCAATAGGTGGTCTTTCTAAAAAGGGATTATTCAAACCGCCTATCCCCAATTTTCAACTGTATATTCAAAAATTGTACCTTGCGATCACACGTTGCTGTGAACTTGATTTCCTCTGTACATAAATTCAAATCATCTATCATTGTCAGGAATTCTGATTTCTTACCTAGCCAGATAATACAGATATCGTCAATAAATCTCTTATATAAAAGCATCTTATGTCTATATTTCAGTAAGATGTGTTTACGCTCAAATTGATGCATAAAGAGGTTTGCATATGCGGGCGCCATCGACGCCCCCATCACCGTTCCTGTCAATTGCTGATAAAAATGCTACTCAAAATGGAAATAGTTGAACTTCAAACATGCATCCAGTAAATCCAAAACAAACTGTATAGGTGGTCCTGTATAGCCACTGTAACTTTCAAGTTAATTTCGCAAGAAATACTTCTTTGTCACTTAGAATAGTAAGACCTCGAATACAATTCAAAAAATGTTGTGTATCATGCAAATATGATTACATATTTTTAAGCAATATTTTAAAGCATGCAATATATATATGCCATTTTTGCCCATTTCCATTGTGAATCACAAGATGGAGGGAGCGGATAGTGCAGCTATGCAATCACAGTCTGAAGCACTACAAAAAAAACCCTAGGCAAGGCAAACAATGGAGAGGAGGGACAACAGCCATACTGAAGACAGCAGTGGCGGTAATAAAAACCTGAAAAAAATGAAGGATAACTAAGGTAGGCTGGGGCATGATAGAGGTAAGAGTAGATGGAGGCATGAGCGCTCACAGATGCCAAAAAAAGAACAGAGTACAAAACCCCAGCAGAGGCCACAATCCAGAAAACTCACATTTGCAAACAGAAAGGAACAAAGCAAATTCTATGAGAGGTTTATGCCAAACCACCAAACATGCAAGTGAAGGAAATATTGAAATACCTATTCCCCTTAATGACAGCAGTGAGAATTCTGATGTTAGTAAATATGACATAACAGAAACTCAACGTAAAAAAAACATTCAAACTTGTGAAACTTCACATTTGTCAAACACTGACAGTGAGGAAGAGAGTCCAGGCTACATTAGCAACCCCAAATTCTCTGATATTGAAGTTACAGACAAAGATTATCATCCAGAGGAAGCAAGTGAAGTAGAAAGTGAGGAACTTAACACACCCTCCTCACCCAAACAAAGCAAGAAAAAACAGCATGAGAACAGACAAATTAACGAATTTGAAAATGAAGCTCTTATTGAGAAATTTGTGCCATTGTATGACTGAATCATTGGAAAATATTCTACTAAAACTGTTTCTGCTGTGAAAAATAAATACTGGAAGGACATTACTGACCATGTCAACAGTTCTGGTGTCTGTCCAAGAAGCTTGCAGCATTGCAAGAAAAGATACCAAGACATAAAAAGGGTCCTGAAGAAAAAACTTTCTGATGAATCCAAATACAGGTACACATCTTACAAAGATATTTCTATTTAACACTTCTGATCTGATCTGCTTTTCTAAACAATCTGCTTTTCCTTTTTGCTTACTGCCTTTCCTGCCTTTTTTTTCTTCTTTCCTACTTTCTTGACTTTTATGTTATGTACTTACATACGCACGCCTATCTTTATCTGCACTAATTATGTACCCAAGGCTGTTGAGTACAACAACAAATTAATACAATTAACAGAGGGGTCATTACAATAATATTGTAAAAAATGGTTAATGCCCTGTACTCTCCTTTATGAAGGAGGATTATTCTGGAAGCATTGTTTAATACAGAATATAAGGGAGAGGGAAGGGAAGGGAAGGTAAGGGAGTTAAGCAAGGCCAGTTAGTAGCAAGTTGCAGTAGTTTAGTAGGGTTAGTGTCGGAGCATGCCTTAGTATTCTATTTGTTACACTTGAAAGAAAGGGATTAATTTAGGCAAGAATGAGTAACAAAAAGTGACCATGTTGTGATGGGATTGCTTATTCTAGCCAACACAATAAAAACATTCATGTATTTTGTTTAGGTCTGGAACTGGAGGTGGCCCTTCCAAAAAGGTTTTCTTGCCTGTTTTCCATGGAGACTGCGTGACTGCTGTCGCTGGTGTATTCGGACAAAAATGTCACCAAAGGTAGGTCTAATTACATTAATGGAATTGTATTTTCCCTTGCAGAGAAGCCCATTATTAATGGAATACAATGTTTTGTTAAACAGATTCATCATTAGCACCTGTCAGAAACAAAGGCAGACAATCGTCACTTTCTAACATTGCAGGTAATGTTGTTTACAAAGTTTGTAGGACACGTGGTTTGTGTCAGGCTTCTGCAATGGCATGAGAGGGAGCCTTGTCCGTGTATAATGCAGGTGTTTAAATGAGGGGAAGTGCAGTGTATTGGTAATAAGATAGTTGTGTTATTGGACATGTGTGTCTTTCTGATTTAGGTGCAATCAGTTAATCTTGTACTTATGTGCAGTCAATCTTTCAAACTCTTTTTTGATATTTTTATATTTTTCTATTTTTCATGGCAAAATTTGATATTAACAAAACAAACATTAGTCCTATGTGATTATAGTGCTATGTAAATAAACATTTCTCTTTTTACTATATTGTTGTGGGGAGACCCACCAGCTCCAAAGGGACATGAGCCTTAGTGGAGAAGATCCAGTTATATTTTCATATACAACCATTTTCAAGTTAGCTGTAGCACCTTTAATTACTCAATTATTAGCACCAATAAGCAGTTAGCCAATTACAGTTACTGTGAATGTAAAATGTTGCATATTGCTGCTCAATACTGCTGAGCTCAATAAAATAAATGAGCATTTTGTTTTCAAGTGTGCAACTATTTTCACTCCAAATAAAAAGAGTATTGTTTCAGATGTTGTGTTTCTTTTTTTTTCTAGTAAATATTGTAGGTACTTACATGCAAAGTAATTGTTTACAATTTCTCCCCATACGCGATGTTATCTGCACGATGTATGGGATGAATTAGGTCATCTAGGTCATCAGCCACAAACCCAGGCAATCCATAACGGTTGGCAATATTGTGCAGTACAGCAAAGGCTACTACAATTTGGGCAACTTTACTGGGGCTGTACATCAGGTTGCACCTGACTTGTCCAGACATCTGAAGTAGCTTTTCGGTACCCCAAAAGTTCGCTCAATTGCAAACCGCTCTCTCACATGTGCTTCATTAAAAGCAGATTCAGCCCTTGTACTCGGCCTGGGTATTGAAATCATTAGCCAGCATTTCCTGAAATAAAATAAGATGAAATAAGTTGATGAAATCAAATAAGCTGCTTCCACTCTCCTACTGTCAAAAGAGGGCACGCTTGCAATTGCAAATCATGCTTATGACAGACAGGCCCTGGTTTCATAGTGGGAGACAGAAAGCAAATCTAGGAAACTACTGATAAACAAACACTTACCTACACAAATACTAACCTAAAAGACATCTATGAGGCATTTTTCCAGTTTGAAAATGGGCATAAACTGCTTCAAAATGTAAGAATCATTTGAGGAGCTTGGAAATCCTGACACAATACTCATGATATTCATGTAAGTGTCACAGACGATTTGTATATTGAGAGAATGGTTTTTTCTTTTGCGATTCCAGAAAATGTGCTCTTTGTCTAGTGGGAGATTAAATGCCACATGCATGCAATCTATGGCACCTAAAATATTTGGGATGCCACTCACACAATAGAACTGTCTTTTGACAATGTTCCAGTCATTTCTATTGGTGGGAAAATTAATATAATTCCCAGACACTGAACGTATTGCATCCAGGACCTGGCCAAGGCACCGTGAAAATGTGTGCTGTGACACTCCACCATATATCCCTCCAACTTTCTGAAAACTTCCTGTGCCAAAAAATAGAGAGAGCACAGAAGTTTGACGATGCCAGGAACAGCATGGTTTCTGTGTGTTAGTGGCTGCAGATAAGGCTCCAGTACCTCATACAGGCTATCGATTGCTGCTCTATTTAACCTACAGCGCCTCACTATTTCCTCCTCTGATAATTCCTCTAGAGTTAATCTTTCCCTGAAAACATCACTCTAGGGGGCACATTTACTAATCCACGAACGTTTTTTTCGTAATGATCGGTATTTTGTGATTTTTTCGTAAATTGTCGCGACTTTTTCGTAGCCGTTACGACTTTTTCCGAAATTGTCGCAACTTTTTCGTAGCGTTACGATTGCGCAAATTGTCGCGACTTTTTTGTAGCCATCGTGAAGAGCACGAAAGTTTCGGATTCACTTAAGCTTCAGTATCGTGACTTTCCTTGGGCCAGGTTGGAGCTGCAGAGTGCCATTGAGTCCTATGGGAGGCTTCCAAAATCATGCAAAGTCTGAAAGTTTACGAGCGCTTACGAAAAAGTCGCGACAATATACGAGCAAATCGTAACGGCTACGAAAAAGTTGCGACAATTCACGCAAGTCGTAAGGGCTACGAAAAAGTCGTGACAATTTACGAAAAAGTCATAACGGCGACGAAAAAAATCGCAAAAAATACGAAAAAGTCGCAAAATGTTCGTTTCCAATCCGAATTTTTCCCATTCAGATTCGGATTTGTGGATTAGTAAATCAGCCCATAGGACAATCTTAATCCAACTGCAAAATCCATCTTCTCTTCACAAATGCTCATGAACCACAATGTTTTTTGAGCAACGCCTACTCCAAGTAGGTGTTAATATTAGCACTAATTATTGCAATATTTCATGCTTTTAACGCTTCAAATATGTCTGTGAATTATGTGTTAGTATAATTTCTATTAGATAATTACTGCAATGCAAGGGACATAACGTTTTGCAATAATTGAGATTTTTGCGCATGCGATATGAGTAGTAACGCATGCAAAATTACTTTGATGAATAGGTACTTAATTATCGAACACTTTTTAACACATAAAACTATGCGTTACGAATAAACGACCTTTAGTGAATCAGCTCTAATGTCTGAAGTACTTACAGTGTTTAAGAAACTTAGTGATTTATTGCATGTGGAACTGATGTTTCGACTGCATCACCAGCCTTTATCAAAGTTACATAGAAAATTGATCACCCCCAGATAAACTCACAGTGGTGCAAACAGCAACACAGGGGGGGGGTTTATTAACACTTGAGTTAAAATTTACATTGTATATATATATATATATATATATATATATATACACATATATATTTATATATACAGTACATATGTCATTAAA
Organism: Xenopus tropicalis; assembly: GCF_000004195.4. Taxonomy (NCBI): domain Eukaryota; kingdom Metazoa; phylum Chordata; class Amphibia; order Anura; family Pipidae; genus Xenopus; species Xenopus tropicalis. The sequence goes on from NC_030678.2 coordinate 85,930,981, forward strand.
CGCAGATTCAGCCCTTGTACTCGGACTGGGTATTGAAATCATTAGCCACCGATAACACAAGTAGCCAGCAACAAATAAGATGAAATAAGTTGATGAAGCATGCTTAGATATGCATCAAGAATCAAAGCCACAATTAAAGCAAATAACAAAATAACAAAGAGATGAGTACAAAATGGGTATATTTGATCATTGGCTAAACTTTTTCAGTTTTGCATTATCTATATTTTGTCCACATTTTATTTTCATATGCTAGAAAGATGTGCAAACTAAGCTAATTTGGCAAGGAAAATTATTCTATTTTACTAGATCAAAACTAGTTTGCAGAAATCATGAGATAACTCTTACATCAGAGGATTTGTTGTCCTTAATGTTAAGCCTGTTAAAGCCTATGAATCACAGAGGACTGTTAAGGTCCCCATACACGGGCCGATTATAGCTTCCGAATCGGTCCCGATTCGGCAGCTTATCTGCTCGTGTAGGGGCAGAACCGAGGGGCCTGGCCGACCGATATATGGCCTGAAATTGGCCAGATATCGATCGGGCAGGTTAGAAAATCCAGTCGGATCGGGGACCGCATCGGCTTGTTGATACGGTCCCCGAACCGACTACCCCATTGCCGTGTGTAGAATTCGATCGTTTGGCCCCAGGGCCAAATGATCGAATTTACCTACATGCCTCCCCGATATCACCCACCCGTAGGCGACATTGCCAAGTGAGCGGATCTGCCTATGTATGGCCAGCTTTAGTTGTGCAGTTTATCAGGCAGTGGTATCTGCTTATGAATAACAATAAGACCATCACTGATAAGACATATCTGCCTTGTGGGTCCATAGAAGGAGACAGAGGGGTGGTGGGAAAATAATGTAACTTGCCAATGTGTAATGATAATTAAACACATTCTAGACATTCTATTTACTCAGCTGTCAAAAAATACCTGTGAGCATCCTTCCGCTTTGCTTAGGTAAAATTCTTTAGAATGTCAAACTGTTGCCTGCAGAGAAACAAAGCAAAAAATAAATGAATATATATAAAGGCTGAATATTGCAGTTCATCATAACCTAAAATAAAGAGATAATTTGTATTTTGTGTTATAATAAATGCACAGCATTAACTAGTTTTACCATATCTAGATGTATGTGTTTTTAATTAATATTTTCTATTAAGTGTGCTGTATTAGATCAGCTATTAGGATTTTTAATGTAGTTGCTTGCAAGCTAGTTGCGAAACCAGGTTTTCTAACATTCCATTTACTCCAGCAGAAGGTTACCTTAGGAATACAGAAAACAGTGAAAAGGTTTGGCATTTCTGAGATCTGAAACTCAAAATTAAGACTGACAGTTGGAACTGTATAAACATCCACTCAGGCAGTAAGCTCCCACTTGTCACTTGGAAAGGAACACTTCTATAAACTCCAAGCTTGAGTTCTATAGTCAATCAAACCTGAGTCTATTGACCCAATGCACTTTACATCTTCAAATCTGTATGCCCTTTTAAGCTACTGCAATATCCATGATGCCATTGATGCTCTTTTTGCATTTAGTCTTTAATGGCATCTAATTTTATTTAGTTAGCTAATCCTTTGTATTAGTAGAACAAAGTATTTGAGCTACTGAATCATTATCTTGGGAACCAAAATTCAGCAAGTATCAGTTTTCAAGTTCATCAGTTTTCTTTACTTGGACTTTTTAAATGTGCAATTTCCTTAGCCATATATTACTTTAAAACCACAGTCTTCATAATGTGAGCCACGCACTGTAATCTTATTATATGAGATAAAGGGTGGTAGGAATTGTTCTCACTGGAAAATCCTCTTGCATGTCTAATTAAGCTTGGGTGGGAATTATGTAGTGCTAGTGCATGTCTGTGATTTGTTCCAATACCTCTACCCTAAAAATGTAGCTTGTCCATATTACAGTTACTAAACCATATACTACTGCAGGTTTCAAAATAGTGAGCATTATTTTAACACAGTGGGTGAGGATCCACTTAGTTTAAAAATATCATTACATTTGAATGTGACATTACATTTGCTTGTGAAATCACCTCAAACTAAAATATATTGGCTTTGGTTAGCACTGGTGACACTTAACCTAGTTAGAGCCTTGTAGATGCCTGAATCAGACCATCACTGGACAATGCAGTCTTCAAATAGCTTTTTCTCACCAAACATCTTGGCCTAGATGTTATGTCTACTTCCAAGGGTTGTCTTCCAGCAGTAGTTCACACTCTGGTAATCATTTTTGGACATGGTGTAACTCACATTTTTGAACATGACATGGCTTTCTCTCCGTGCCACCTACTATCACTCAGGAGCTGGCTGACACACTTTCTCTGAAGCAAGCTACTCAGTTATCACTTTGGGTTCCATAATGGGTAAAATGTAACCCAATTCAGGAACACAGGTGGTTAACTCTCTTAGAGGCACTGTGGTTTCTTTCCTTCTGGCCCTGAGTCTGTCGTCTTGAAATAGTGGTGGTTGAGACCCAGGATACTAATCGTTCTGCTGTGTTCTAATTATTCTTGCATAATAATCGGTCTTGCAGCCTTTGGCTGCTCTACTAACTACCCTCTGACAATTTCTCCTTCCACTTCTTCCTTTATATGCTACTGGGGCCTCCTACTTCAGACTCTTCAGAACCATGCACCCCTTGAGCAAAGAAACAGAACCACATGGTGCCTCCACTTTGGAAGACTAGGAACACCTGACACTCCCAGCATGCCTTAACCTGCAAAGGGAAGCCACACTCAACTCCCATCTCTAAACTGACCTTAGGAAATGCCTTTGGCTCTGTACTGAAAGATGGGTCATGTTACAGGAAATAAACATGGAATTTTACTGAAAATATCTTACAAAACTTCACCCTAAGACTCAAATGTCTCTGCCCTTCATGGTTTATTCTGTAACAGCTGAATGTTCACACTCATATTGTAACTTGCAAGTGGCTGACTATGTGTAACTAACAATACATGTCTCTATTGAATGTGACACTGCCAGCTGTTCCCTGTGGGGTAAAATTCTCCTTTTTAGTCTGAAGTCACTGAAGATATGTCTAAAACATTGATTCTGCTTTCTAACATTGGTCCTTAGGGATGCCCTATTAAAGCAGGTTTATATATTTTTATGGGTAGATACAGGATCTGTGTAAAACAGGCTGTGAGTCTGCATTGCCTTGTTTATAGGGACACAAATCTTGCTCAGCAGCATTGCTGTCAGACTGAATAAAAACCATTGCTAAAGGTTATGATAAGTATTACTTTTTCCTCTCTTATCCATGTGTCTGCAAATTTTTCAGTAAAAAAAAATAAATTGTTTGTCTGTTTGTAGTCTCAGATCACAACACGGATGTTAGAGTCCAGAAAGTACAGAAATGTTTGATCATTGAAACAGTAAATCACCTGGCTCTAGTACAGCTGTTGAGAGGAGCTTTAGTAGAACAATATCACTGTGGTGTTGTCCTAGTTTTAAAGATGGTCTGTCATTAGGGGGGAATTGTAAGAGACCCAGAGTAACTTCTAAGTACACTACTAACCAGGACTGGAATTTGGGAGGGATGTGCAGTGATGCGGTCCCTCCACTTCTTTATTTCTGTGAAATAGCATCCTCTCAAGAGGGATGCAAGAGGAATACTGGAATGTTTTTATGTAATACCAGAAGCTTTCTTTTGCTCCTCTCCACTTCTGCATGCAAAGAAAATGGAGAGGTTAAAAAAGGCAAGGAAAGGGAGCATAAAGAAGATAAAAGGGAAGAAGATTGTTGGGAGAGAAGCAGAGTTGTGATGGAGAAGTCTTATACAGATGAAGAAGGCAGAGGCATCAGAGAGGGTTACAGACAACAGGAGAGAAGAAGAAAATAGGGGAACAAAGATAAAATAAAGGTAGAGCAGACTGTGAAATTATATTTTAAATAATGAGGGGTAGTATAGAATATGTTGGGGTTGTGCACACAGTACACAGGCAGGAGGCTGTGTTTGCAGCAGCTGAATAGCACTGCTTTTATTTTCTGGTCCCTACACTCCACATACTTTGGTAAGTCTATGCATATTGGGCATTAAAATGTTCAGCAGATGGAAATAGCAAAATGGTTTGCTTTAAAGTAGGTGAAACCAGAAAATGTTGGTAGTGAGCCTTATTGTTACAGTAGGGGCACATTCATTAAAGTACGAATCTGAATCACAAAATCCGGTAATTTCTGATGATTGCAAAAGTTACGAAAATTCCGTTTGCTGGAATATGAAGATTTCGTACTTACGATCCGAAATTTCTATATTAAAACTATTGTTTGCGGATGGCGATCCGATAGGCACAAAATTTTTGTATCCGAACGATCGTAAATGGCAGGAAACCTTTCTGACTTTGAACCATCAGTGCATGGTTTTGGAAGCCTCCCATAGGACTCAATGGACTCTGCAGCTCCAACTTGGCCCAAGGAAAGTCACGATACTGAAGCTTGAATGAATCCAAAACTTTCGTACTCGTTGCGACAAATACGATTTTGTTGCGCAAATTGACACAGAGTACGAAAAAGTCCTGCAAATTAACAAAAATATTGCAGAAAATACGCAAAAGTTGTAAACTTTAGAAAAAATATGATTTTTTTGTATGCTAACCTGTCATACTTTAACGAATGTGCCCCTAGGTGTAGCTTATAATTATGGGAGGGACTAGTTTTCAGCACACCATGGGGCCGATTCACTAAAGGCCGAAAAAACGAGTGATATTTATAGCATGCGTTAAAAATATTATCACTTCTTATATTTTGAGAATTAACCATCGATTCACTAAAAGGACACTTGTCTGAATTAAGAAGCAATTTTATTGTCGTTATTTATCTGGCGATGACATATTTTTAAGCAATATTTTAAACTATGCAATTTATTTATGCGTTATTTTGTAGCTTCCGATATTAGCGCACGCTATTACGCACGTAACCATTACTTTCTGAAAACTACTGTTCTGAAAATTACCATTTCCCTAAAAACTGGAAGATGCATCACTCTAGGGCGAACACATACTTGAAAAAATACGACTGCAAACTCCATCTTGACACCACAAACAGTCACCAGCTGCAATGTTGTTTAGTAACGCCTACTCCTGGGAGGCATTAAGTTTCACAGTAATTATCAACACATTTTATGCTTTTAACGCTTCAAATATGTCTATGAATTATGCGTTAGTATTATTTCTATTCGATAATTACTTCAATGCAATGGAAATAACGCTTTGCAATAATCAGGATTTTTGCTCATGCAATATGAGTAGTAATGCATGCGAACACTTTTTAACGCGTAAAACTATGCGTTATGAGTTATGACCTTTAGTGAATTAAAGGAACAGTAACACCAAAAAATGAAAAAGCTTTAAAGTAATAAAAATATAATGCACTGTTGCCCTGCACTGGTAAAACTGGTGTGTTTGCTACAGTAACACTACTATAATTTATATAAATAAGCTGCTGTGTAGCCCCGGGGGCAGCCATTCAAGCTGGAAAAAAGGAGAAAAGGCACAGGTTACATAGCAGATAACAGATAAATTCTGTAGAATACAATAGTGTTTTATCTGTTAACTGCTATGTGCCTGTGCCTTTTCTCCTTTGAATGGCTGCCTCCATGGCTACACAGCAGCTTATTTATATAAATTATAGTAGACTTTCTGAAGTAAACACACAACTTTTACCAGTGCAGGGCAGCAGCACATTATATTTTAGTTACTTTTATACACTTTCATTTTTTGGTGTTACTGTTCCTTTATGTGTGGGGATTTAGCTGGTAGCAGCCGGTAATGGATGAGAATCTGGGCTTCACAGATGAGACAGGCAACTCTGGTTTGCAACAAAAATGATCAGGCTCCTGCCTGTGCTTTATTTCTCACCGCAAAATAATGTATCTCAGCTTTGTGTTTGAAAGTAAAAATTTAACAAAACAAAGTCTCACCTTTCCAACGAATGGTATAACAAAAGTCCACACTGCCCACGCCAGGCAGTCGTTCTCTGGAGTCCCAGGATCAGGGAAGTTTGCATCCTGTCCAGTCTACCCCTCACAGCCTCTCTCAGTTACTGAACCCCCTTGCTCCACACCCAGGCTCACCTTAAGTGCCTCAGGTGTTGCCTAATTGACTCCAGCATTTTCTAGCCATACTCCAGGGTACTAGCCTCTCCTGCCCTGGAGATTAAAAGGAGCCAGTACCTCAGCCTGGGTGTTATATATCTGCCATCCAACAGACAATTCAAACTGAGACAAACCTTTTTGTCACATATGCTATACACAGCAGAAAAGCATCCCCTCACTTTTTTCACTCATATTCAAGGACTGCTAATAACTAATGGTGTTAGAACTCACATACAGTTCTAATACAGTATATTAAAATATTGATGACAATCTGACAACCTTCAAGCCCATATGAAATAGCATACTGTTGTGTTTCTTAAAATCCCATGGTTTTAAACCTGATCTACTGTTCATGAACTCTTATCTTGTTCCACAGCCGCAATTTTTGAGTTTTAAACTTGAATTTTCCTTGGGAAGCGCTGCTGCCCTACAGCCCTGGTTGCACAAATTATTGGTGAGTTAAAATATTGTTATATTTTAGTACATCTCTGTTATTACACAATTGCAGCAGTTGTTGAAAAATTACCTCTATTGTGTATAACATTTTTTTTTTTTTTACTTTTTATGATATTTTCCAATGCCTATCTACTGTACAAATAACAGTCCCAGTAAAAGTTATAATGGCAGTTGACAGCTCCCATAGTATGTTGATCTGCAAAAAGATGTACTTGCGCTGATAAAACCAATATATACACCTGTTCCTTTCTGTACTTACTCTGATAAAACCAATATATACACCTGTTCATTTCTGTCTACCATTTACACACAATAACTGTGAATGAGATGCTGAGTGATGCTGACAGTACAATGTGTAGTTCCCTAGGTATACTGCCTCCCTTTGTGTTTTTGTTTTATAGAATTTTTACAGTGGATTAACCTTAACCCCTCCCAAAGTATTCATAAGTATACTGCATTACAGGCTTTTGACTGTGAATATAGATGGTTAAATTCTAGAAATGGGAAATAACTTGAAGAACTTCATGTAACAGAAGCTTCTGTTGATATGTGAATGCATAGGAGGATACAAGGGTCTCCTGTGTATAAATAAGAGGAAGGAAGGGAAAAGGTGAACTACAGGGTTCCTGGGAGGCCTCATTAGCAGCAAACAGACTCTTGCTGATACCTTCTGGTTTTCAAACTCAGCTTTAGATGAGCATGCAGCCTAGTGAGGAAAAGGGAAAAATGAAACCTATGCAGCAGACAAGAGAATAAAAGCAGAAGTGACTCAGAAGCTTGGGACTATAGAGACACAATTACACAGTGCTTAGTGGGAGCCATGTGCAGTCTGAGCATATGCTTAGCTATTAGCATTAACATTCACTTATGTCCCATCAGCTGTGGGCTGTTCTTATAGTGGCTAAACAAATTTAAAGAAATTAAGGATACTACAATATCTTCAGTTATGCACTTGTAGCCCAAATCTCTGTCTGCCAGGTTTCACAATTGCTTTTAATCTGTCAAACCAACTTTGCAGTTGCATACAGTTGTTTCTTATTAAAGGGGAAGTTCTCCATACATGAAGTGTTGCATTAAAAAGGGATGATGCTCACTACAGAAAGGCCTCTTTGAAAGAAATTAAAAAAAACCTTTGAGTTGGAAGCTGAAAAGTCTTACATTTGCTATCCTGTTTATGACATGTAAACATGAATTTTTGATCCCCTTCAAAAATAATAAGAAGTAAAAGTGCCAAGGCAGGTTTTTAGTAAATATGTTGCCTATGCCCCACAACATTATTCCTGAAGTAGCTTTTAATTGCACCAATTGCATGATGTAACATTTCTGTGCATGGACTGTAAAATTTACATTGTTGGCCAAGGTGCTACTGATATCACCCTGTTGTTAAGGACAAGGACACATGGGGCTTTTTACATCACTTTTTTAAAAACACAGATTTGAGCTTAAATACACATAAAATGCAGTCCTATAGATGATAGGATAAGCAGAATTGCAGTCCCACAGGGAGCTTACAAGCCAACATCCGCCAGACTACTCCATCATATGCGTTTTCCTGCTGAAACGCTAATAAAACAACAAAACTCTATTCCATAGATTAACATGGGATTTGCATGGTAGCAGATACACAGTAAGCTAAAATACACTGCATATTTATAAACTGGCAACCAAACTTGTGCCTATACATAGTAGTGTCATAGCTTTAGTGTCGTAATTACATTATGTAATGATGCTGGGCCCCCTTTTCTCACTACATTTGGATGAGAAAAGCACATCATCAGCTCTGTGTGATTTTTCGCACTTGTAAAAACGCCCTTATGTGCCCTTGCCCTAAGGCAATACATTTTATTATCTGAGACTTACCAAGATTGTATTTATAGCAGAAAATGCTGTAGCCTCCCTGGATTTTCTTATGTAAATTATCATGATTAATTTCTGTACAAATTGGCTTGCCTTCTTTTCTGAAGTAAATAATATTGGTCTTTTTTATCTCTCTTATCTTACTTCAATATTGATAATATTACAAGATGGTAAAATGCTGATGAGATGGCAACATTATGTGAAAATACAATTGGTTAATCTAGCTTGGAGATAATGGCAGCATTAATTCTACAGTCACTACTGTGGATCCATGATCAATCATTGTAGTACCAAGGCCATTTAAAAAATACTTTTTAGCCAATTCCTGTGTCCCAAAACAGTTTTGTGCCCTAATGCACTTATATAAGCTGCACCAGTAGTAGCTCTGTTTCTAAAGATTTTTAAATGCAGCGCCTTATTTGAATGATATTTTATGATTGTATATCAGTGCAATTGGAGAGAGTATATCCCAAGCACTGAGCCATTAAATGGTAACTTTGTAATGCCTTTTTAGAAGCAAAAATATTTGGCACTCGTTGTCTGCTTCTAAAATTAAGGTTTTGGGTGTGGAGCCCTTCTTTAGGTACTCTTCAAAACATTGCATCCTGATACAATAAAGTTGTTGAGGGTCATCCTCACTTGTCCTAGTGCTGCTGGGCTGGACTTTCTTTATTTAGTTTTTGAGCATAGTAATAATATACTAAGGGGCAGCACTTATATTAAAATTCAGGGGCTCTGGACTCTCCCTATTGTATTGGATGGTTCTGGATGTCTACATGCGATTTAGAAAAGGAGAGATATGATGTTTAAGCCATAAGGTAACTACTATTACAGCTGTTTTTAATCCATAGTTTTGGTGTCCTGCTCATTTTTAAATTCACCTAGTATGGGAGATTTTTATTTCTTCATGCTTTCTTTAGCAACATTTAGGAACATGTTTGCAATGAATTTACCTATTTTCAGCACAACATACATATTTTCCATGTATTTGTATTAGCCTCCTTTGTTTTATTTAATTATGAAAATACTGTATAACACAGCTAATTTTTCACTTAGCAAAAAAAACATGCTATCCATATACACAGCAGTAATAATTTAGACCAGCCACTATATTACAGATTACTTAATCATCCACGGGAATAAAAAGACAGCCCCCCTGCAAATAGTCTTGGCCACCTGCTGGTTAAAACAAGGTAACAAGGAGCTTAAAACAAGTGAGAACATTAAAAAAAAAGTATTTTATCCATTTCCTTTCTTTGCACATGAATTTGCATTTTGTACAGAGCGGCCAATTTCTTTGCCTGAATTCCGCTTCCTTTCTTTCTTTTCCTCATTCACACCAAGCTAAAAATAAAACATACTGTGCAATCAGCAAATAAATTATGCTCAGATTCAAACATAATTTCTAAACAGAAGAGAAAAGTGTTATTGTAAAAGAAAATGTCGCAGTAGCTTTATTGTTACAGAGGTTTTGCATTTTATGCAAACCATATTTGATATGTGACATTAATGTTCATTTTTATAGGACTACTAATTATAGGCAGCTCCATGCACATTAATTATTTAAACATATATGCATAGAGAGGGCAATAAGTCTCATAAGTCTCTTCATCGTTGTTGTATTTTTTCTACTTCCCTTTTTCCAAAATGCAGTTTCACTTAGTTAACTATATAACATATAGAACCACATAGAACCACATATAGAACCACAGAGCCACAATTCAGAATCACTGTATTTGTACAGCAAATACAGATATTTGCAAATTCTTTATATATTAGTTGTATATATATCTAGTACTTTTATACTCTTTCAGCTCTTTCAACTGTAACAATAACCAATAGCTTTTGATTGAAATAGATAAAAAATAACTATATGGAGATAGGGCAACAATTTGACCAACGTTATCACTTAGGGCCACCGGTATATTACTTCTAACTATAGGCAGTAGTACAGAACAAATTAAATCAAGAAAGTCAGTCTCTTTGGGGGGAAACAGAAATCTGCCTCAATTCCAACTTAACGAAGGAAAGAAAGACAATTTACAGACACTTTTATGAATTTGTCTTCAAAACAACATAAAAATGGCACAAAAATAGTGATGAATTTTTTCCAGCAGGCATGGATTTTGCAGCGAAATTCTGCATTTCGACTTAGAAAAATTGTTTCACAAAACCTTCGCAAAATGTTAGCATGAAGAATTCACAGTTGTGTCAAAAAAAGCGTCGTCACGGCGAGAAAAGAGACCCAAAGAAAACCCTAGTCTAGCATGTCAAAAAAGTTTGACATGTTTCACAAATTTTTAGCTCATTTTTTGGTGAAATGGAATAGATTCCCTCATCACTACACAAAAATTACATTTTAACCCTTTAAGTGACACAGAATATAGAATCTACATTCTGTGAATAAAAGTACCTAAGATTCACAGAATGACAGAAAGTAGATTCTACTTCTACTTTTAAAGGAGAAGGAAAGACTAATAAAGAGTTAATCTTAAGCTGCAGGCATACCTCCAGTTGTCTCAATAGTGCCCTTAAGTCTCCCCATATTTCTCCAGTTCAGATGACCAGAAGCGAAACAGGAAGAAAAAACGCTGAGCTGTGTAAAGAAAGTTCCATAATGCCTCACTCCTGCACCGACACCGAGACCAAGTGTATATGCTCAGTTTGTAAGACTATAGGGTTGATTCACTAAAGGTCGATAAGCGGTATCGCATGCTTTTTTGCATTAAGATAGAAGAAAAAAAAGTGTGATTCGCTAAAGTATTATCGCATGCATTAAGTTGCATATCGCGTGCATTAAATAGTGTGCAACCGAATGCATTAATTGCGTTAATTCTCGCTCAGAAACACTTAGGGGCACATTTACTAATCTACGAACGGGCCGAAAGCGTCCGAATGCGTTTTTTCGTAATGATCGGTATTACGACTTTATCGTATATTTTGCGCAACTTTTTCGTCGCCGTCACGAAAAAATTGGATTGGTCTTTCCACCGTTTACAATTGTTCAATACGAAAAAATTGCGACGGCGACGAAAAAGTCACGCATAATACGATAAAGTCGTGACGGTGACAAAAATATTGAGCAAAATATGAAAAAAAAGTGACGGCGACAAAAAAGTCGCAAAATTTTCGTTTCCAATCCGATTTTTTGCCATTCGGGATTCGTAAGTAAATGTGCCCCTTAGACGTGCTAAATATCGCATTAGTCTGTGCGAAAATTAACACCTACTTGGGGCAGGCGGTAAATAGAAAAGTACAGTTCATGAGCTTTTGGCAACACAATATGGACTTTGCAGTGTGATTTATTCAAGTATGTGTTGGCCCTAGAGTGATGTATCCTCCAGTTTGCAGGGAAATGATTATTTTCAGAACAGTAGTTTTCCGAAAGTAAAGGCGTGTATGGCTAATATGGCGTGCATTTTTTCGCACGCGGCGACAATTTGTGCGTGCTGCATTAATTAGCGTGCGTTGCGTCAAATACCGAACGAAAACAGTCTTCGCGACTTAAATAAAGCAAACTATAATATAAACGCGAACTATCTACTGAATGGTAGTGTGTTGGGGGTTTCCTTAATGGAGAAGGATCTAGGGGTTTTTGTAGATAACAAGTTGTCTAATTCCAGGCAGTGTCATTCTGTGGCTACTACAGCAAATAAAGTGCTGTCTTGTATAAAAAAGGGCATTGACTCAAGGGATGAGAACATATTTTTGCCGCTTTATAGGTCCCTGGTAAGGCCTCACCTTGAGTATGCAGTGCAGTTTTGGGCTCCAGTCCTTAAGAAGGATATTAATGAGCTGGAGAGAGTGCAGAGATGTGCATCTAAACTGGTAAAGGGGATGGAAGATTTAAGCTATGAGGTTAGACTGTCGAGGTTGGGGTTGTTTTCTCTGGAAAAGAGGCGCTTGCGAGGGGACATGATTACTCTGTACAAGTACATTAGAGGGGATTATAGACAGATGGGGGATGTTCTTTTTTCCCATAAAAACAATCAGCGCACCAGAGGTCACCCCTATAGATTAGAGGAACAGAGCTTCCATTTGAAGCAGCGTAGGTGGTTTTTCACGGTGAGGGCAGTGAGGTTATGGAATGCCCTTCCTAGTGATGTGGTAATGGCAGACTCTGTTAATGCCTTTAAGAGGGGCCTGGATGAGTTTTTGAACAAGCAGAATATCCAGAGCTATTGTGATACTAATATCTACAGTTAGTATTACTGGTTGTATATATATAGTTTATGTATGTGAGTGTATAGATTGGTTAGTATAGGTTGTGTGCTGGGTTTACTCGGATGGGTTGAACTTGATGGACAATGGTCTTTTTTCAACCCTATGTAACTATGTAACAGCATCGCGTCTAAATTATCCTGTGAATTTCGTGCCTTAAGACGCGAAAAATAAGACGCAATAAAATTTTTAACGCATGCTTTAAATAGCGCTCGTTTTAACGCACCTTAGTGAATCAACCCTTATGAGTCAGCTTCCTGCTGAGTGAGTTATTAGCATTCTTGAGGGAAGGGGGAGCAGGAGAGTGGAGAGAGCTGAGAGCGAGCTGCGTGTCTCTGGAACATGAATTACAGACACAACAAATCTTTTGACAGAGAAGTCAGTTCAGCGTTTCTGTGAGTGCTTATGGCTGTATTTACATAGACCTTTCTGATAAAGCTTAATTAGTTTTTACCTTTTCTTCTCCTTTAAAGCTGCTTCTTCACTTCCTGCTTATTCCCCAGCCCCTAGACAACTAGCAGAGATGGGGAACCAGTGACCCCTGGGGTGTAATCGTGCAGGGGCCCCTTTGCAATAGCAGAGACATTCAAAGTACATGCCTACTCTTGCCTGCACTTTCTGAACCCAGCACCAAACACTCACCAGATCCTTCCTGCAAATGCCTTCCTCTTCATCCCCTGAACTTTCCTTCCTCCTCCTCTCCCAGTTATTACTCTAATACACATTCCCATAAACACTTCCACACACATACATTTTTAGGGGATCTGGGGGGCTTTTACACATTCACAGAATTCACGCATACTTGCACACATGCACAATTTGGCAAGTGTACACACACTTACACAATTTTGTGTCTGTTTTCTGTTGTGGGGTTTTTTTGCCCGAAAAATTTGTAAATAGCGTATTCATTAATTGCACTGTGCAATACCTTTTGGTATGTTATTTTTTAGCCATTTTCTTTTATTTTCAGTACTGCATTGCTGTTGTTGGTTCATTTCTGTCCATAAAACTTATTGTCTAAACTAAAATATTCAAACTGTTATTCTGACTGCTTATAACACTAGACGGAAAAAAAATATTTTAGTGGTTTTATTGGATTTTAGTGTTTTTATTGCATTTCACACTGTTCTTTGTTATTTGTTTGTGTCCATGGACATTTTATCTGCTATGTATCCATTTGTGTACACCAAATACATTGATAAATCTATGCATATTAGGCATCAAACTGTTTAGTAGACCCTATTTAGGATATTTTATGTTGGTACAGTACATTAAGAAATCCTGACATATAATGGGGTAAAATACAAGGTTTGTAACAATTTTCAAACATTTAGCAGAGCTTTGTAGTTTGCAGTAGAAAGATGTATTTACCCATTTTTGTTTTGTCAGAATGTCTACTTTCGGAAAATAGTACTTTCTAGGCATTTTGTACTGTTAGGGGGTCTTAGAATACACATACCGGTAGCTTATATTACAGCAGCCAGAGTGTCAGACATGCGCATTCATATGCACTATTTTCATTTGGGTGCCTCTGTATGCCACATAACATTAAGCCACACAGCATTAAGCTGTTCCGTAGGCCCATGGCATTCACATATAGAATGTTTTATATTGGTAGGTTATGAAATGTGGGGTAAATTGCAAGCTTTGAGACAAACTTCAGAACAAAACATAAAAATCACTACATTTCGTCTAGCTTTGCTGTTTGGTGCTTTGCCATACAAAGACATATTTACCCATTTTACATTCAGCAGAATGTATATTTTCTGAAAATATGAAGTATTCTTGGGTCAACGTACTTATTTCCCACTTTTGCCACACCAGGCAGTGTATTTTTTGGTAGTAGAAAAATATGCCATGAAATTTGCACTAACTATCTTTTGGGGTCTTTAAATTCCAAATACTTTGGTGATCCTATGCACAATGGGCATCAAACTGTTCAGTGGACCCTTGGCTTTCATATGTAGAATGTTTTTTCTTGGTACCTAATGCTATGTGGGAGATAAGGTGCTTGAAATTGGAAGGTTTGAGGCAATGTTTTTAAAATTTTCATACATTTTTATAGAAACTGCTAAGTTCAGAAAAGCATTGCCGTTTGGTACTTAGGAGTTGAAAGACATGGTTACCCATTTTGGATTTGGCTGAATGTAAACTTTTCAAAAATATATGGTTTCTTTGGGTAAACCTAATGTTCCAGGATGTTTGGCTATGTCACATTTTGCTGTAATGCTTTGAAAATGTGATAATTTACTGCTGTTGATCTGTAGAAGTCTGAAATCTATAAAAGTCAGCCAATGCATATCTGGTATTGGCACATTCAAAATACATGAGGCTTTCTCAATCAGTTGAGTTTTTGTCCATAAAATAAAATATTTTTCTGGTATACATACCTATATTATGAAATAACTCAGGTTCTCCTGACAAATATGATGTATAGTTTTCCTACCGAATCTAAACCCCCTAAAATGAGATAGCACAACATTTTTAAAAACATCTGGCATTGAGCATAACTGAAATGTGACATTCTGGTGGCACTTAAAGGGTTAAACAAATTTTTTTTTTCTCCCAACATTTTAGAAATAGAGTAAAGCTTACTGTAACTCTTCCCCATGTGTGTTTTACATGAAATTGCCACTGATGCCATTCATTTATATATTTATATTTTTACTAAGGGTGTATCTCTAAAATGAGAAGTGGTTTATTGGGGGTGTGTCACCCAAAGTGGGAGTGGTCTAAAATAATTTCCGCAGCACAGGAAGCACACCACCATTTTTCCCTTTTCTCCAGATTTCTCAAGATTTCACTGAAAATCTGGTCACCTTAACCAGTGCCATTTAGCCCTATTACAATTTGAATAGCTACCCCCTTGGCTACAGCAGCTTTATTTATATAAACTATCGTATATCACATACTTAGGTAAACCTATGCACATTGAGCATCAATCAGAGGTCCTCTGGCATTCATATTACATGATGAAATATATTTTACAAATTTTAAATATTTGTTTTAAATTAAGTCTATGAGAGATGGCTTTCCTGTAATTTGAAACTTTGTGGATACCAGGTTTCCAGATAATGCATCCTATACCTTCATATCACCACCTTTGTGAATTCCCCTGTTTATGTTCATTGAGTGTCTCCATACTCAATCAATATCACTTTAGGTCCTTTTATCACTAACCCACATGTAGGCAATTGCATTGTGAGTATACAGATCTTTCTTTTTAAAGTCCTTGATGAGAGACAAGAATAGGAAGATGCATATGGCTGAGGTTTTCCTGAACAAAAGACACTGGAGAAAAAGGAGATGTGACATGTTTGTTCATACAACGGGCTATTTTTTGGTACAGTGAGTTATTTTTTGGTACTGCATATCCCAGATACTAACATTTTATATACACTTCTAGAGATGTACTTACTTTACTTTATTACTTTTTACTGAGAAATGTGCCCCCCTAGTCTTCTACCCTTAGCTAGGTTAAAAGGTTTTAATACCATAAGTGTTACTAAGCCTAAGACCTTTATTTTGGCAGAGGTCAACTTTAAACTGTGAGAGAAGACCAAACTAAGTGGAACATGAACTAAGATGGTAATTTGATGACCATGATTTTAACTAACTCATCTCAGAATGAATCATATATATTAATATACAAGTAGACCACTACCTCCCTTTATATTACTGTCACTTTAGAGACATTCAGCAGTGAGACTACAATGAGTGAGTTAGTGATGCTTGATAGTTTTATCAACCCTAATCCAGCTGACACCTCAGTAGCCTATCAACAACATAGTGCTGCACAATAAAAGTTCAACTATTATTAGATCTCTTACAAACATATTTATTGCTGTTTAATTAATATGTTATCTTTATCTTTAAAGGTCCTCTTTTATTCATCAGTCTGCAATTTAAACCAGTACCTAGTTGCTCGGGTAAGTGGAAACCTAGCAACCAGATAGCTACTATTATTCAAAACTGGGGAGCTACAGAACAAAAAGGTAAATAACTCAACAAATGTCTATTATAGACATTTATGAAATAAGCAATTACATCCTTTGATATTTGCTTCATTTCCATCATATGTTTATAAAATGGCCTTCATTTTCTGTTTTGTGTTGTATTTGAATTATTTGCCTTCTTCTTCTTCTGACTCATTCCAACTTTCAAATAGGGGTCATGGACCCCAGCCACCAAAAACCTTTTGTTATTGTTACTTTTTATTACTTACCCTCCTATTCATAATCTATTCATAATCTAATCTCTTATTCAAACCACTGCCATATTGTATGCCATTCTCAAGATAAAGATATTAAGTAAATCTCATACATTCATTGTGTGTGGGAACTTGGAATGATAGCACAGTCATCTGAGATATTTCCAATGCAAAAAATTCCACAAATTAGACTATACCCTTTACTGTCACCCTGCACAATTGTACAGGATTATGCTTCTTTTAGTAAGTACTGATAACAAATTTTCATTGCATTGTGCAGTCATTTTACTAATGTGCCATAAATTCTACTTATTCCAAGTTCCTGCACACAATGAATGTGTGAGAATTTACCTAATACCTATAGCCTGAGAATGGGAATAAATTATCCTGTATTATGGATATGAGAAATTTACACTAAAATAATGAAATATAATGCATGCTTGCTCTCAGGAGTTACTGCTTATTGCCAGTATCAGAAGCATAATCAACCCAATTACTTGAAATAATAAGAAGTGTGTGATTGTCTGATTGTCTGAGTGTGGTTGGGCAAAAGAACTGGGCAGCGCTGGGAAAACAGGGCTGGTAGCCTTGCCAGGAAATGATCTTTAATGCAAATGAAGTAAAAAAAAAAAACAAGTTGCGCGTAAAAAAATGTTGCCAGCGTAAAATTTGTTGCGCATAAAATTTGTGTCGCCATTTTGCAAATTTTCCGACTAAACAAAATGTCACTACCTAGCTCCCCTCATTTGCACCCTAGGCACATGCTCCTTCTGCCTAGCCCTAGTTTTATCCCTGACAGAGACTGTTTATCATTCACATCCGTCCCTCTCCCAGCTGGGTTTGCAATCTAACGTAAGGACATTTGTATATAAGCCCCAGTGTTTCTTTAAAAATCGTAAACTCTGTGTAGCGAATGCATAATTTTGTGTGTTTATTATTTCTGAAGAGTTATTGTTTTCACTATTTTCCTTTTTAATTTTACAGCTGCTGAATTACATTTCTTTATCCTTGCTTATTTTGTAGTGTGAAAGCAGCTGGAAGCCTCTGAGAAAGATTATGTAGCCTGAACACATCCCTGAAGGGTATTTGGGGAAATAATCCTTCCTCTCCTGCTATGATGAAAATGCAGCTCTATTATGACTAAATGGCTCTCTGGGTGAGGTAAAGCAGAGAGTACTAAATGCCCATTTGTCTGGCAGTGGCAAAGCTGTGTTGTGGGAAATGATGGATGTGGCCAGCATATTCTTATTAACTCATTCAAGTCACAAGTAGCCCAATAGGAACTCAAGAACTTGTCAGAAAAAAAAGCTTACAGCAGCTGTCACAGAGCAAATGCTCAGTAGTTTGATTGTACAAACTAGATTTTATATGGTCAAAGCTGGCCAGATTATAAAGAGAGCAAGGCTATTATGCATATACCTCACATTATTTTGTAAGGCACATTTATGAACACAGTGCAACATTAAACAAAACTGAATTCTAGCATAATTGTTGGTGCACTCTGCTTGCAAACAGTGCAGCAATATAGACCCAAATTAGCTTCTAATTTAGTAAATTCGAGCCACATTTGTTTGTGCCTGCCTTTGTGTTTGAATGGCATCACTTCTGGTATATGGCATTAATAATAACATTAGTGTCTTATTTAATTACCACAAGTCAGTTGCTGTTTATTGGCTCAAACCACTTAGGGAAACCTGGCTTTACTGGCACCCCCGAGCTAACAGTAATTCCAGGATTCCTTCTTGTCAATTTGTGAACTAGTAGAGTAAACTGAAGAGGCACATTGCAGCTCACTACAAGTTGCAAATGAGCATGTGTAGATGCAAGGAATTTTCTGAATAGCAACACTGTGCACTCGTATTTGCATCCAGACTGGCACTTTATACTGGCACTTACATTTAGAAAAGAAGAGTGTTCCTATGCTGTGAGGCAAGTTCTCCATGTAATAATATATTTGTGAATGATATGCTGGGGAGGTTTTGTAGGTGTCCCCTATCCAGCCCCCTAACTCAAAGGACAAGTCAACCCAGAATATAAAAATTTGTAATGGTTTTTGAGTCATTTGTATATATAACTGCTATTAAAAGCAGTGTTTGTCTTTTTCTATGCTCTGCCCTGGTGGCTCTGGCATTTGAAACAATGTAACACAAGCCAGCAGATTGGCAGACCTGTCTTGCTGGAGGAGGCTCGCTTTTGCAACATTTCTTAAAAGGAAATGCTGCTTTCAATAGCAATTACTAGTGAAAAGCAAATTTTTTCTCAGCACAGTCTCAGCAAAAAAAAGCCGTGGGTGACAAACAAAAGCCGTGAACAACAAAAAAAAAGCAGCGGGCAACAAAAAAATAGCTGTGGGCAACAAAAAAGTCTTGCGAGAAACGCATTTCACGGATTTTCCGCCATTTTGTGAATTTTTCAGCGAAGTGAAATGGGACAGATTTGCTATTCGCTAGCAATTACAAGTGCGTAGTGAAAGAGCAAGAGGGGCAAAAGTTCAGACCTCTTAGCACTCTAACATTTAGATCCAGCGTCTTTGTAATTGACCCCTAAGGATGGAGTAACTTTCCATTTTCATTAAGTAAGTTGATCAGCTTCCAATGGTAAATTGTGTTCATAGTTCTTGCAAGTTGCAGTCATGCAGTTTTAGGCACAAGGTTACATGAAAAAAAGGGAATTAATCAAAGTTATTAGTGGTACAGAGAAAGCAGACCCTGCAGTTGCAGGGGGGGCTGGGGTACAGGGGGACCAGACTGTGGGGTCTGCTTCCTCTGTAGTTTTAGAAACTGTAGTACCCAATTACATTTTCATTTCATACGTGTGTGTGTGTTTATGTGTGGAAGTGTTTGTCGTTAAATGAAATGCAGATTTCTCCTGTCACCACACCTTAAATGGTTATTGTTAGGAGGATCCCATTCAAGAAGAACAGGATTGATGATCCAGTGGATTTTCTAACCATTGTAGCATAGAGGAATACATTGCTAATGTTTTATCTAGATATCATGGATGGTATTATGGGGGCACAATACAAGCCCAGTGCCAATGCCCCCTAGCAAAGCACACTCAAGTAGGAGCAAATTGACTCCTATGTTTGTGGCTTTAATCTAACAAGAACTAAGCAATTTTGTGATTTATAAGCATTTATTACTTAATCAGATATCGGTACCCTTAGGGTTAATAGCCCCTATGGCTAGGCAGAAGAGACTGTATCAAAGTTAGTTCATTTACATAGTTATACTATTGAATAGCAAACAGGGTTACCACTTTCTGCCACACTTTTATATAGGTCTGGAAAAAGGATGGCATTTTGGCTTTCACCTGAGGAACATGGTGGATGCTGCTGGGAGCCTGGCATTGGCCCAATAAAAAAGAGACCCCAAGGGTATGGAGGCCCTTGGTAATGTCAGGGTAGCTCCCGTACAAGTACACTCTTGAAGTATGTCAGTTAGGGGTGAGCAAGAAAGAGCAGTCATGAGCGCCAATGTAGGAGTGGCAGATTGGCAGACAATATTGCCTGTAGTGTAGGGATCCCAGTGGATAAGGAATCAGGATAGAGAATTCCTTTAGGTAATCCAGGCCACCACAGAATGTCAGAGAGGTGAAGTTAGATTCCTGCCAAGTCTGTCTATGCTCTACTGTACATTTCATGTTGCTTGCACCACTTCCTTTAGAGAAAATGTACTGTAGTAAAACACTGTGGATGTTTTGTTTGCAAGAACCTCTGGCATCCCCCGTCTTTATTTCTCTGTATCGCAGCAAGAAAGGTGTAATTCTAGGACACTTTCACCTTCCTCTTCCATTTAGCGAAGGCCTATTCTGGATGAGAGAGTCCAGTGTGACCCATGTTCTACTTGTAATAGTCTGCAAAGGCAGTTATTTAGCTGATAAAGTAGTTACACAGAGATTACATAATTCATGTTAGAGTGGTCTTTCACTTTAAATAGACATGGTGCAAATGGAGAAGAAGAGTTTGCTGAAAACATTGTTTACTGTTTGATGCACTAGTGATTTCTCTGGCAATCAAGGAGTTTCTGACATCTTTCCTTTCTTTACAGTGTTTCAGAGGAGAAAAAAAAAAACAAGAAAAGAGCCAGAAAAACATGCTTGGGTTTAATTATTGATAAGACATGCTTTAATAATTCAGAAATGCAAATGAGGCTGGGTATCAGATTTTTCTGTAAGAGAGAGCCACCTGGGGAAAGCTCATTTGTGTAAGGCAGCAGAAGGGAACATGTTCTTAATTCAGTGCTGAAAATGTCTTAATGATGCTCTGTGTGATCAGCAAGTCTGGAGTCCTGGAAGAATTGTTGTGAGGTGGAAAAGACAAAAGAGAAAAATGTATGTTCCATGAGGGCACTATAGACAGACATTAAAGGCACAGGAATTGTTACAAAAGACAAACAAACAACATAAGCAATACTAAAAAACCTGCCTTTACAAGATGTAAATGTTTTGGTGTTTTTGAATAAGGGCTCTAGCACACGGGGAGATTAGTCGCCCGCGACATCTACAAAAAGCAGGTGATGGCAACTCGGGGAGATTAGTCGCCCGCAAACAGGGAGATTTGTCGTGGGCGACAAATCTCCCCGTGTGCCAGAGCCCTAATGGAAAAAAACACTCCCCTCCCAAAATGAAAATTGCATTAATCTTCTGCATGTTTCAGCAGCAGTATGTATGCATATATAGAAACAAATAGAGCTTATTTATTAACAACTGGGTACATTTAAACTTTTACAGTTGAAAGTGAATGTGTGTGTATGAATTTTTCAAGCTAATTTGGAAATTAATGCAAACACTGGTAGAGAAAGTACATGGGAGCTGAGTACCGAATTATTTATGGGATAGGGTCAAAAATAAATAAGAGTTTGGGCTACTGATCTTTTATTCAGGTCCCCCCCTGTTTATCCTATTATGAGTTTTTGAGGTTCTTTCTCAATAGTTTGTACATTATGGAAGTGCCATTTTTTGGTTGCTGGTCACAACCTATTAACCAGACATCTACAAAAAGCAGTTTTTAAAAGAAGGAGAAAAGAAGTGTAGGAATCCATAGAGTTAATAATCCCTATGGCCTTATCCCTTACAATTCCTAGTTTGCTGTTACTATGCAGAATCATGTTACCAGGTTTGCTATTTGCATCTGTGCATTTATTGGCCCTTAGATAGAATGACCACTTCTTGCACAATGTAATATAGTGTCAGGCAGGAAGGGCAGCTGGCAGCGCCAGTTGCGCTGCGCAGTTATTTGGCTTGTTATGGTGTATGTTTATTCAAAGTTGGTTGTTTGTTATACAAACATTTGTTTTGTGTTCATGAGATATTTTGTATATTATTTGTTCTTTATGATATGTTTTAAATTAAAACTTTGATTGTTGTTAATAAATGTTCTGCGGCCATTTTTATCCCAAGAATTGGTGTCCATGTGTTTATTGGGGTTGGTAAGTAAAAGAGGCAAAAGGGTTAAGGTTGGGAGAAAGGCAGGTCAAGATCCAACGTTGCTCACGTCATGTCAACACTCTCATACTTCTCACACTGTTGAGAGATTCCATGCACTCTAGTATTAAAAAGGTTAATGTAAGCACACACTCTTCCTACCAGCAGTCAAAGGGTTAATCAGAATACAGCAGGCAGAGGGATAAGGCACCCAGTTACTTTTAGGGTAGTGTTCTTTTAGAGCATCAAGGAAAAATCTTTTTATATTTTATATTTAATATTATAAAAGATATAACAGTGCATATGTACAAAAAGTTTTTACAGGAAAGATGTACAGTTACTGTAAATAACTACAAACATTTTTAAAATAAAAAGGTAAAAAGTCCCATACTGAACTAATGGTATAACAAGTCCTTTTATTACTGGAGTCAAGGGGAAATCGAAATTGGTCCTCCAAAGTAAAGCCAATTTACTGAGAGCTGACTATTTATCACAGTGTGCAGGGGCATCACGTAACTGGACACGCCCCCTTCCCTCAAGAATGCAGAAGGGGTGTCAACAATTGAGGGCACAATGTCAGTTTTTTTTACCTCCTGTGTGTATGGACTGGAACAATAATATAATGACCATAACTCCTTATGGGAACATAGTAGAGAGATAATATTATATTCATTAGTTATGATTTTTCTAACCGGTTCATACACACTAAACAATACTGTGTGACCTGCCCCTGGCCATATATCCCTACCTGACAAACCCAATACCAAGGTCATATTTGGGCTTGTTTGGCAATATTGTACTGAACCCATAACCAATTTTTTTTACGTTGTTGTTACAACAGGTTTGGATTTTGGGATGAGTAATCAATTTGACTTTATAATATAATGTGACCTCCATATCACCTATGAGGGGTGAACACATTTTATAGCTTTTATCAGTCAATTATCAGCCAGGACTTGGAGGAAAGCATCACAGGTTGTAAAACCTTTACATATGGGTAATTCCAGACTTTAGTGAATAGAGGGCTGTTTAATATCTGCTTCTGGTACTCAGGGGCGCTTCTGCCATTAGGCGAGTTGAGAAACTCGCCTCAGGCGGCAGAAGCGCCCCAGTTACCAGGGGCGGCAAAAAGCCGCTCCTGGTAACTTTAAGAGCCGAATTTCCGGTTTTTAAACCGGAAATTCGTCTCTTCTAGTGCAGAGAGCGCAAATTCTGCACCCAGAATCGCCCCTGCTGGTACTCGTAGAATTTTTTATTATTTTTAATACCTTGGCCTGCTATATTAACTCTTACAGGCCTGTATCATGACAGCTTTACGTGAAATAACCCATATGCGTCAAGCGTATGGTCCTGTGGGTACACATGCATAACTTGTTTTTAAAAGGACTGAATAAATATTGATTTTATATTCAGCAATGTTTTGGTTGCTCCGTACATTATTCTTTGAAATACCCCATATGTCACAGAATTTATCTTAATGAAATCTGACCTATTTAACCCTTGTCATGCTTGCATGATTCTTTTATCTTGCCACTTTTCATATTCCAGCAAACATTAAATACTGCACAGAAAAACCTGGAACCAAGAGATCATTGGCCAAGGTTACTTTTATGTTGGCACTATAAATTCTACTAATGTCAGCACTATAACATAAGGAGATCACATTTAAATTATGGTGCATATGCAAATGAATATATTACATGCAGAGAGACATTTGCAAAGGGGGCTTTCTTCCAAATACAGACTGCATGTATAGTGAGTATAACTTTGTTCACAGTTTGTGCTGTCCTTACCATAAATATGCAGCTCATGAATTCCCATTCATTTTGCTTTGATAAAATATAAGGTGTGTGGTAGTACTCTAACTAAGTTTTTTGTTTTGTACATATGAATAAAGTATAGCATTGTGCGCTCCATGATCTGTAGGCACCCAATTACTTTACTGAAAATGTTTTGCAGTGCAAAATATGATATCCTGACCCAAAAATAATGCTTGAAAGGAAGCTGCAGTCTTACTGCCAAATAAAGCTGTATTAAGTTTATCATTTCTATCACACATACAAATTCTGCATATGGTTTCTTTCCACCTGATCCCCCAAGCCCTGTACTTGGGCATGGGTTAATTTTCCTTGTGTTTATGATTCTTAAACTGTCCATAAGCTCAGGTAACTGACATCAAGCAAGACCAGCCTGAGCATATGTATGTATATCTTTATTTATAAAGATAACTGCAATATAAGTGCTAGTTCCCAGATAAGGTGCTGTGTGAGTGCTCCAAAAGGTAGTCTTTAAGTTTAATTTTAAATAGACTTGGGGAGGATTCTCTCCAGAGGAAATCAGGGAGGGCACTCAAAATGTAAGGGGCAGCAAGGCAGAAAGGTTTAAGGCAGGATATGGCAGGAGAAGTGGGGGGTGCAACCAAGCGGTTGCTCTGTGAGGAGTCAGCCAGGAACATATAGAGACACAAGAGAAGAGATGTAGTGAGGAGCAGAGGAATGGAGGGCTTTTAAAGGTTAAGAGAAGGAGTTTGTAAGATATTCTTTGTTTAATGGGAAGCCACGATAAGGACTTTAGCAGGGGAAGGGCCTGAACTCTACCGGATGAGAATCCTGGTAGCAGTATTTAATACAGACTGTAGGGGTAGAGATAGAGGTTAGGGAGGCCATTTAGTAGCAGGTCATAGTAGTCAAGTCGGGATAGAACGAGAGCATGCATGAGCAGCCTAGCTGTTGCAGTAGAAAGAAAGGGACGGATTATGGCATTATTGTGTAAGAAAAAGTGACAGGTTTTGACAGGGGTGTTAATATGGTCAGAGAAGGAGAGACAGGAGTCAAAGATCACACCCAAACTATGTGCCAAGTCAACAAGGTTGATGAGCATGCCGTCAATAGACTTAGTAAAGGGGGAGTAGGACCAGGCTTAGGAGGAAAGATCATTAGTTCAGTTTTTGTTAGGTTCACTTTGAGGTGGCATTGGTTCATTTAATTGGAGATTGCTAGGAGGCAGTTAGAGATTCAAGTCTCAGTTTCAACTTTTAATGAAAGGGTCGAAAAATAAAATTGGAATATGCAGTGGGTTGGCTAGAAAAAAAAAAGGTGCTGTTGGCATTTTCATGTAGGTGGGCAAAGTTTTGCCAACCTTTATTTCATGTAGTCCCATAGGAGAGATTTGGATAACTAAAGCTGGCCATACACGTACTGATATTATCGTGCCAAACCTCGTTTCATATGATATTCAGTGCGTGCATGGTGGATTGACAAGATGACCAATATCGCAAAGGCTGTGGATTTCGATCATCTCGTTGATTGGGCAGGTTAACAACAATTGGAGAAATGAATGATCGTAATTACTACATGTATGGACACCTTAAGAGTTGGTCATGATTTATAGTTGGGAAGGGAGAGTTTTTCCTTTTTCCAGGTCAAAGTATTTTCATATTTGACCAGGGGTGTCAGGATTCCTTAAAAGAGAAGTCACTACAGTTTCTGACCCTTTGGTACCCACTAGCAGAAGGAGGTGGTGTGCTTTTACAATCAAATCAGCAGCAGCCAATAGACTGAATCTTTTAGTTGATTTTAAGAATTGTTGGCACACAGATATTGGCGTCCATAGAAAATTTTCCAGAGGGCCAAAGTCAATGTCATCAATCAAAAATAACTTGTTTTTATAGGCAAGTATACAATAACTAGGTGCCACGTTTGTAAGAAACCAATTTATTTGCAAAGCTAATAATGTTGCCCACAATTTACATAATTGTTTAATTTGGGGCTGTTTAAAGGAGAAGAAATGGTACAATCAGGAGGGGGTGCCAAATGTTAGGCACCCCCAGTGATTGTTATCACTTACCTGATTCCCTCTGAGTTGGTGCTCCTGTTAGCAGAAAACAGCACAAGGCCCGGGTACATACACAAGCAAATTTTGCCTGTTTTCCACACTGAAGCAGAGCCATATCCTAACACAGTATCACACAGTTTCTCACACAAACATCAAAGGGGCCCACCAAACACACAAGTGCGTGTGCCACTGCAACTGCCACCCTAACCCCTCACAGCTTTTGCCTAGGATCTCACAAAATGCACTGTGCTTTGCTAAACCCTTTAGTCATAATTACTTATACATACCAGTAAGATAACTGCATATATGCATTATGAGCACATTAATTTCAGACATGCCAGTAAGATCACTGCAAAAAATGGACAATATACACCTTAACTGCAGATATGCCAGACACTGCAGAAATAAAATATGAGCACATTAACCCAAGATATGCCAGTAAGATCACTGCAAAATGGACACTGAGCATATTAACCCTGATCATGCCAGTAAGACCACTACCGAAATGGAATATTAACCCATTAACCCCAGACATGCCAGTAAGATCACTGCAAAAAATTTACAATATACACCTTAACTGCAGATATGCCAGACACTGCAGAAATAAAATATGAGCACATTAACCCAAGATATGCCAGTAAGATCACTGCAAAATGGACACTGAGCATATTAACCCTGATCATGCCAGTAAGACCACCACTGAAATGGAATATAAGCCCATTAACCCCAGACATGCTAGTAAGAACACTGCAGAAATGGATTATGAGCCTATTAACCTCAAACATGCTGGTAAAATCACTATAGAAATGAAATATGATTATATTACCTCCTGGATGGATAATGTAGCATTAGCATATTAACCCCAGACATACCAGTAAGACCTCTGAAGAAATAGATTATGAGCACATCCAAGGCTCTAAGATCACTATGAAAAATGGACAATAAACCGATTAACCCCAGCCATACCAGTAAGATCACTGCAAAAAATGGAGTAAAAGTATTACTTGGCAGAATGCCATATATGTTTCATCTTTCTTAGTGCTGCCATACTACTTTGCCCTGCCTCCTGCATAGGTAAAATTCATGCATAATGATTTAATATGGTTGTATATTCCACAGTGGAATGCACAGCCATATTTACATTGTTTCATTTCATAAGAAGA
This sequence comes from Xenopus tropicalis, assembly GCF_000004195.4. Taxonomy (NCBI): domain Eukaryota; kingdom Metazoa; phylum Chordata; class Amphibia; order Anura; family Pipidae; genus Xenopus; species Xenopus tropicalis. The sequence continues at coordinate 85,958,250 of NC_030678.2, forward strand.
GAGCATTTTCAGGCAGCTAACGGACAGTGTGGCCCAACGGGGCCAGAGGAGTGGTAAGAGGGCTGTCAACTGTCCAGTACTGCAGCTGTTAATAGTAATCAACCCATTTTGAAAAAGTGTTACATTCAGAAGCATAGATCTTTATAAATTATAGGGGTTTGGGTACAAAAGCCTGATATAGTAATTCAACATTTCTAGCAATTTTGTGTTGAAGCTTTAGTTCAACTTTCCCAGTACTGTACTAAAATCTTAAGCCACATTGTAACCCAACTCATCCCTTGAAACTTTAATGAACAAGACCCATTTGTAAGGACTTCAGAGTGCAACACAATTGTACATACATATCTGTACAGGTAGTTTAAAAGAATGGATGTTTAACTTGTACAGCATCAACATCTATAAAATGTGATTTCCATTGTCTTAGCAGATATTGATTTGAGGTCACCAGTGTCCCTGCTTCCTTTTCTCTGATTATACACATTTTAATACAGACCATTTCCTGGGCCTTGTTGTCAAGGTAACCACCAGCTTTGAAGCTCAGGACTTGCTTAAAAGGGACTGAAGAAAGATACAGAATGAGCAATGAACACTTTTTCATGAACAGTGATGGCAAGAACTCCATGTATTATTTCATATAATGTTAAGTAATTAAATTAAACACATTACATTGAGAGATTGTGTATATATTAGTTATGAAATGTCATGCCTTTTATGAAGCACAAAACACATTTTCATTCTTCTTTTTGCACTTTGGAACAAATGTAATGCAAAATTTAAAAGTAAGCCCCATTATCATATTGCATTCACAGGTTAATTTTCTCAGTATTAATTAATTAAGATGTACGTTGTAATCTACAGAGAAAAAAGTGCAACCAGATAGTATCCATCTAGGATAATTAGTCATTTAGCATGTGGAACTATAGGGCAAATTTATTACAGTTGGGTCTAGGGGTCAACAAAATCAAACACACAGTGTTGAGTGAAATATACAACCACCTAAAACCTGCCAAGATTTTATAGAAGCCAATGGGAAGCGTATCTTCAGCTTTCAAGCCAATCGATGTTTTAGGTTTCTTTATAGTTTATTATATGAGAATGAAACCCACATACTTAAATTATGCTGCTGGAGTTGCCACCCTCCTGAACTTCAGTGGTAAACATTTGTCCTAAGGCTAATGGTATATCGGGAGATGTGTTGCCCTCAGTTAAATCTGGGCTGCCAAGGGCGACAAATCTCCCTGAAATGCTTTCCCGCCAGCAATAACATTGCCGGCGAGAAACATACTTTTTTTCCTAAGGATACTTCCTGTATTTGGAGAAAAAATCTGCACATTAAAAGAGGTATATGGATGATGTGTTCATGATATGGAAAGGGACAGAGTAGAATTTCAAGGTGTTTTTCTGCACATAAATTCCTGAGTTTACCTCAGAATAAAGTGAATGTGATGTGTCCCTATCAGAAGGTTTTGTCACTTTATGTGCAAAGAAACTGATTAAAAAAATATTGCTGATGAAAAACAGTTTTTACCCACCATGGGTCACCAGAGGTATACCTAAAAACTGATTATTAAGGGAATGATGGATTACCTCTAACAATGATTTATTTGAAGATGTAGCAGAAAGAGGTAATAGTTAAAAAAAAAGAGTTCATAAAAGTAAAAAAGGGGAAAATTAGAAATTGAAACAAGACAATACATATAGTCAACACTGGTTTTATTTGAAAAAAAAATGTAAAAAACATTAGGGAACCTTACAAACAGATGCATATCCCTTATTCTATTTTGAGAGAGGTGTATAAGGTGACAAGTACAAATGCTGATATTAAAACCACTTTTAGAATGAGCCACAGAAGAGTCCATGTAACACAGTGGAAATTGGGGTCTTTTTTGTGACAAAGACTATCACAATTGGGGATGTTTTCTCTGGAGGAGTTATGATTACTTTTTACAAGTACATTAGAGGACATTACAGATAGGTACCGTATATACTCGAATATAAGCCGAGTTTTTGAGCACTAAAAATGTGCTCAAAAAGTAAACCTCGGCTTATACTCGAGTATATGGTATGGATGTGCCCCCCCACGGACTTGTGTCCCTGCGTACCTGCGCCCGTGCTCTCCCTATGCCAGCTTCCCAGAACGCCATCCTAACTGTGCGCTCTGCTCTTCACCTGTGCGCGCTTCTGATCTGCTTGGCGCCGCAGTCGCGCCAGTGACGTCACGCGCCCCTTCAGTTACTCGTGGCCTGATCTTACAAGGTCTAAGATCAGGCCACGAGTAACTGAAGGGGCGCGTGACGTCACTGGCGCGACTGCGGCGCCAAGCAGATCAGAAGCGCGCACAGGTGAAGAGCAGAGCGCACAGTTAGGATGGCGTTCTGGGAGCTGGCATAGGGAGAGCACGGGCGCAGGTACCCAGGGACACAAGTCCTCCAGTAATGGCCTGCAGTATATGCAGTATGCAATTAATCCTAAACGATTTTGCTATGTAGGAGTCAGGGGAAACTTTATCTTAGAATTTTAGATTGATGGTTTCTGATTAATAAAAAATTATTTTGTTTCACCGACACTTGTAATCCATGCATTTATAGTATCAAACTGGAAAGGGCTATTGTCATTGCTGTTTTTATTACCTTAGGCATTGGTAGAACATCACAGATTACCAATGGCTGCACCAACTCCTGTACCATTTCTGCTAATCTTAAATGTGCTTTTCTTGGTAATCAATATAGACTTTGGAATCCCATGATACTAGTGGAAGGCCAGCCTGAGTAGGGGATTATCTAAATGTTCCGTCCTGGTTTTGTCTGTCCTGTTTAAGCCTGTTCCAACTTGCTCCTACCTGTCCTGCACTTGTCAGGCCAGTTGTTCCCGTTCTTTGCCTTTTCCAGTCTCTCCTAAACTTTGCCCACTCCACCATGTCTAGTCCCTTTCTAGTACCTTTCTTAGGCCACCACTGTCTAAAACACTATACTATATATATTTCTTAAGCTAGACAGGGGGCAATTTTTGGGATACTCAATTAAACCAAAGTGTGAGCACACTTTGTGTGCTGGCTCACTCGCACCAGTCCTACTGGTGACACCCTAGGCTTATACTCGAGTCAATAGGTTTTTCCAGTTTTCTTAGGTAAAATTAGGTACCTCGGCTTATACTCGGATCGGCTTATACTCGAGTATATACGGTACCCTTTTTACAAAGAAGATAACAAACAAGAGGCCACCCCTTTAAATAAAAACAATTATTATAAGATCACTTAAGAACAAATTTATCAATATTTAAATTACTGCAAAACGAGTTTTTTCGAACTAAAACTCACAAACTCAAAGTAGAGCTTTAGAGTAGTAGCTTTAGAAACTCAAATGTTCAAGATTAATTCAGCACAAAAAACTCAAATTTAAAAATCTGACATCTTAAAGCTGGGCAATTCATGAAGAAGTCAATGGGAGTTGTCCTAGGCAAAATGTAAGCAATTTTATTTTCAATGTGATTGGCGAATTGTTTTGCGAAACTTCCGTGAAAATTCGCCGTGGAAAAATTCGGCACACAAAACATTTTTTTGTCACATGTCAAATTGGGCGCGGTCGCGTAAAATAAACTCGGGCGACAAAAAAAAAAGGGACAGATTCACTCATAACTAATTACCAGTCATTGAATTATGAAACACATATACAGCTATGGGATCTGTTATCCAGAAACCCATTATCCAGAATGCTCCGAATTATGGATGGGTCATCTTCAATAGACTCCATTATAAGCAAGTAATTCAAAGTTTTAAAAATGATTTCCTTTTTCTCTGTAATAATAAAACAGTAACTTGTACTTGATCCTGACTGCATGAATCCATATTTAGGCAAAACAAACCTATTGGGTTTATTTAATGTTTAAATAATATTTTAGTAGACTTGAGGCATAGAGATCCATATTACAGAAATATCCCTTACCCCAAAAACCACAGGTCCCAAGCATTCTGGATAATAGATCACATATCTGTATTAGTTTTAGAGGATGTAAAGAGAGAGTGGTAGGGGATGCCCCCCACTTAAACCCCTTACTTCTTATTCAGACAACTCTTTTGGGTATCAAAAAGCTCTCATCTGTATTGACGGCCATTTGAACATCACTGTGCTGGTATTTCTCGGTGCTGCTTGCCTCTCTTTGAATAGCGACTCCATATCAGTCCTACTCCACTTAAAACTGCAGTTGATGACTTTTCTAAGATAGCATCAGCAGTGACGTAACACCTATACCCGGGGTTAACGGGTGGGGGGTGGTGGGACTGCCAGACTGCAGGGTATGCTGTATTGTAGTCCACCCGCCCCCTCTGCTACCTTTTTTTTAAAAGAGTGGGAGGTTTTCTGCGTTGTGGGCCTGTAGGGGGATGGCGGAGGAGGGACTGTTCACACCAGGCTCCCTTAAAGAATTTCTTTGCAGGGGGACCTGGCACGCCCGAGTGTCAGAATACACATTGGTGTGTGTCTCATCATGAAATTCCCGAAGAGTAAAGTGGATCAAATGTCTCACACTTAGAAATAAAAGCAATGTGTTTTCGAAATAAATATCTGATACCATGAAGTGAATAAAACACACTTCTACCTATTTGCCTTTCAGTGGAGTTGCACCGACACATTATATACTAGCCTCTGGGGCTAGTATACAAATACTTTTTTCAAGAGTATTAGGGTCAGGGCATATGCTGGGTGATAACGTGGAAGGTTTGAATTTGATGGATAGTTGTCTTTTTTTTACAAATGAACTATGTAACTATGTGCCACATAACATCAATTTCGGCTTGATGTGCACATAAGCTCTATTTTGATAGGGGCCAATTGATTTTTTTTTTAATTATGCTAATTGGTCTCCCATCTCTTTAGGACCCCCTTTGCTAAGGGATGTTCCAGTGTATAATGCCATTATTCTCATTCTCATGGTGGGTAAAAAAATGCCATTATTCTCATAAGTAAAGACAACATTATTTCACATTTTTCAAAATGTTGTTTTTTCTTTTGTTTGTTGCCACGTGCCCAGTCCCAGACATAGACTGTACTGATCTTATTTATTTTTTTAATGTGGAGTTAATATTGGCAGCTCTGCTAAGCTACTAAAAAAACACCAAAATGTTTATTAAATCCTGGGTCAATAAATTATATTTTTCAGCTCCCTGCTGCCAACCCTTCCTGTCCTTTTGCAGCAAGCACTGTGGGTAGGTACCTACTACAAGCCCAATCATTCTCTGATCATCAGAGAGAGATGTGAGACAGAAAATACATATATTTCAATATATGGCATTGCTGCTCCTTTAATACATAACATAATTGTATCATATTAGCTTTCACTATCATATCCAGAACGCTATAAGACATCTTAATATATATTTGACTAATTTTATATTAAATAAAAGTGCTTCATGTCAAACTTACACAGTCTCCTCTCTATAATATACCTCCTCTATATCTTAAAGGGGAACTCCACCCAAACTCAACTTAAGATGTTTGCAAAGTAAGCATAATATAAAGCAACTTTGCAATATACATCAATTAAAACTATGCAGCTTTTTCATGATTTTCAATATTATAATATGGTTTGGGACAGTTACCTAAGCCTGGTCCCTTGTTCTCCTGCTGATCTGGCTGACTATTTTAAGACTCAAAAAAATGCAACACGAATGGCCTCAGCTTGCTTTGATGCCTGTGATGGAAGAAACTCTGCACTGAAATGGGTTATGTAGTTCCTGCATGCTGTCTGTAATCTGTAGAGAAGTTGTTACAATTTGTAACATCAATGTTTTAGTCCCTCCTCCCTTGCCAAGATGGCAAATGATGGAGAAAGAGAAGAACTGGATTTCAGCAGTATTTATTCATACTTTTTAAAGGAACAGATTACAGTGATAGGTACATTAGGGGTTTTTGTGTTGTATGGGGTTCTTTAACAAATTTCCCCTTTAATGATTGTTGTCTGATAATGTTATTATACTGATTTTAAACCACTTGTAGCCCAAGATAAAAGGAATGCATTTTATTTTTTTCATTTTTTGCCTTATGCTGTCAACTATAAATGGAGATCCCTGGACAATCAAAAGTTAAAGTATTCAAACCAGCTATGAAATGTCTATTTTGAAGGCAGAAGAATCTGCCAGTAATATTCTGTTTAAATATAATCTTCGCTAATGTTCTCCATAAAATTTAAAGCACCTGAAATGTGTGCTTCTCCCCCTTGGCTGCCATGAATTAGCTTTAGCGCCAAGAAGTAACTTAAATCTATCAGGTGGGGGAGACTGTCAGCTTGTTTTTTAGTAGTGTTTCTAAAATGTTTCACGTTTCATTTTAACATTTAATAGCTGCCAAGGTTAAGAAGCTCTTACTGTGTTAAACAGTCATAAATCCCCTTGGAAAGTTCTGAAAAGGCAAATAATATAATTTTTAAGTACCGAGGAAGGTATACATTATGAAAAGGCTTTTGAGACTAGAAATGAATATGATCATGCTGAAATATTATCCAGTACAGAGCATATAAAAATTTCTTCACTGTTTAGATAACTAAATAAATTCTAATTTACTTTTGATAATATTGTAGAGTATGTGCAAACAAGGTTTCACTACCATAATAAAGCCCATACATGGGTTAGTACAAACCTACTGGGTTTCCTTAGGGGAGAAATAATAGATAAGCTTAAGGCAACCCCACCAGTGATGTAATGTTCTCTATGGAAGTATAAGGTTCCAGGTGAAAGGCAGGAACACAAGATGCTCCTCATAGTGTACATAAGATAATAGATTGGAGTGTTCTAGATCAGTTGGATACCCCTTCAGGCTTGTGGGTATATGTATGAGTCAGTGGGAAGCTCTCCATCTGGCATGCAATCTCTTCCTGGCGATATCCTTTTTCCTCAAAGCGCCAAGCCATCTCTAGCAATTGCATCAAAGCTCTTGAACGATCTAAGTTGTTTGTGATCACCTGAAGAAACTGTGAATATTAGACCCCCCTGGAAGTGAATTTAGGATAATGAGAGTGAGCATGAAGAATGGTGTTCCAGTCTGTATCTTTTGTAAAAACTTTGTAAAAAATTTAATGAGCTGTCACTAAACTTGATTGTAAATCTAAAAGATGTGGGTAGGTCATGAAAAATCAAACAAAGGCATCTAATTCCCCAGCTGTACCCTGCCAGAGTTGAATGCAATCATCAATGTAGCACTTATAGAATATCTGCTTGCCCATGCGTGGGGATTGCTCATATTGCCACATGTAGAGGTTAACAAGGAGGGTGCAACATTAGAACCCATTTCTGTACCTGATACTTATCCTCAAACAAAAATAATTATGAGAGAGTGCTAAATCAAGCATGCAAACAAAAACTCTATAGGAGGGAGTTGGTGTTTTGCATTAATTAATGTCTGTTTGACCACAGCAATGCTAATTGTGAGCAGACTGATTGTATATAAACTACTCACATCTATGGAAACTAGCAGCGTATTAGGAGGGGCAGTGAAATCACTGAGCAATCTAATCAAATGTATGCTATCTTTTAAAAAAGAGTCAATTGACTGTAGCGGTCAGAAGTGATCCAGAAAAATAGCCACAGGTTGAAACAAAGAACCTACTGCAGAAGGACAAGTAATAGATTTGTGAATTTTAGGCATAGTGTTAATGACAGGGTAAATCAAAAGTGGAGTTATCAAGCCAACCAGACTGAAAAGCAGTGGAAAAAAGTGAGTCAGGCTCTGCTTTAAAGCAATATGTGGGATCTAGTGGCAGATGTTGATATGCATTATTATCAGCTAGTTGTCCAAGCAATTCTGTCCAATAGCAATCTTTATCAAGCAGAACTATGGCACCACTTCTGTCTGCTAGTCAGATCAGAATGGAGTCATCAGATCTTAGGGATTCAATTGCCTTCCAGTCAGCTTTGGATAAATTGCTGTAGGATTTCAGCTTAGAGAAACTTTAGTGGGATAACCTGCAGAAATTCTACATAAGGAGATGTGAGAACATTGCCATAGATGCAGGGGCACAGGGGAGAGGGAATATATGGGGCATCTCCATGAGTATAACCATTTGGTCATGTTGAAAATTACTGCATAGGTGTGCGTGAAATACTGCCCTGCACACAGCGAGGCCGTGTTTGCTTTTTTACAGGTCATAGAACTCCATAATCATAAACATTATACAAACCAATAGAGACTATGGTTAAGGGATTCTTTCTATGTCTGTATACTGAAAACCAATAAACATAAAATGATTAGATTTAATATACTGTACTAGTCTTTATTTTTCTGTGAGTAATTGATTAAATATTAGAATTATATTTTTTAGCTAGGTCAATAACTATTTGTTCACTTCACTGCAAAAGGGACTACAGACCTTTTATTAAGCAATGACAACAAGTAGCTGTCTAATTTTGATTCAGTTTGACAGGCAAAATGCATTTGACTTTGGCTATCATAAAAGAAAGTTTAAAATGTACCTTGTCAACCTGAATCAAAATCTTGGTTGAAATGCAGCAAAAGTATATGGTAATTACCTCCCCACTCTATGGTCCCTCGGAGAGGCAGCAGACTTTTTCACTCTCAAACTCTTATGTACCTTTAACAGTACAAATGAAACCAAAAATATTAATTAATATTAATTTTAACTAAAGTTAATTTCAAAGCCAATAATATTCTTGTAAAAGAATTTTTGCAATCTCATCCTATGCCTGAGAGATGTGTTTCTTTATTTGGTTGTATGGGTGAAGCTTCATTTTACTGCAAAAGAACGAGCAATATTGTAGCTCTTTCTCATTTTACCCAATGCAAATGGGTAGATATATAAAGCTGACTGCAAAGCCTTAACTTGTTATAATGTTAATAGATTTTTTTTTTGTAAATGAACCCTATGTATTTATATAATGCGTATTGTCCCTTAAGACACTTCATTTCACTAAATTGTCTTCCTGTGACCTATATCCATAGTTCAATACAAAAGGTAAATTTTCTGTTAACAAGTAAAGGTGTGAACAGGCTCCAATGCCCAAATCTCTAGAGACCTTATTAAGGTGAATTCTGGCCTCGTGATTCACCACTCAAAACTGTCCAAATGTAACACACAGTGAAAGGCCATTTCAAATATCTGGAATCCCATGATTTGCTTTTTGCTCAGTGCTCCCCTAACAGCCAGATGCCAGAACGGATGAATTACACTCATTGAATGTATGTGCAGAAATCGCTGACCCAAAGCTTACTAAAGCACAAAGGAAACTGTATGGAGAAGCTATTTTAGTGCATTTTATTGTTTAATGCATTGTAGAGGTTAATTTTTTTTCTTTGAAAATTATAGGATGCTATGGTAAATTCCATTTCAGTTTGCTCCTTAATGTGAAGCATCGGTTAAGTTTTTTCCCTCAAAGTAAAAAGAATACTAATGAATTTGCGATGAAAAACACATTCCTCTGGATGCTTTTCTTTCTGCATTGATTTATACAGCTAATGACATGTTTTAATGGCAATGTTTTTATCAATTTACAATCCATCTGATGTATTTTACTTTATAATTATGGGCAGACTTTCTTTACAAGAATGCACAGCAATATGGTAAGTGCATGGAGACACCTTAACAGTTCCAAAGCCTAGCAAGCCCTATGAGTCAGTTATAATAATGGGCAAAATTTTTGCGGGGGAATTCCAAGTTTCAGCATATGAACATTTTTTTGCGAAACCATGCCAAAAATTTTCACGCAAAAAATGCATGAGAAAATAAAGCAAAAGAGACCATTGACTTTAATGGATTTTGCAGGAATAAAAAACACTGTGAAAAAACACACAATTACTTTAATGCGTTTCACAAATTTTGCAACAGATTCACTCGTCACTAGTCAGCTCTGACTGACGGCAGTTTTCAAAAGTATAATAACTTCCATGTTTTATGATTAATATGCCTACAAAGAAAAACAAATACAGATGCAAGGCATTGTGCAAATTGGACTCTTGGCTGGAGCAGAGCTGTACAATACTATTTATTATAAGGAATGGCTGGAGCAGGACTAAATTCTGAAGTGCCAATTGCGCAGTTTAAAAAGTCTGGACTACAATTCAAAATAGGATTTATCAGAATCTACAGGCCAGTCTGGGTCTAGGATTTAGAGAGAAGAGTATCTGCAGGGGCCCTCTGTGCTTTGAGAATGTCTAACGGATTACAGCTTCAATCATAACAGAAAAATGTAATGTAATGTATTTTATAACTATTGTGCACCTTCATTGAGCAGATTATAATATTACAAATGGAATTACAATACCAAAGGACTAAAAATGTAAATACAAAATACAAAAATTTGAATACAAAATAGAAAATTTTTTGTTAAAATTCTTTTTAATTTGAAAGTGCAGATTTTTAAAAGAAATCTTTAAAGGAGAAGAAAAGTGTAAATCACTTTGGCTTGCCAAATGTTAGGCACCCCCAGTAAATATAATCCCTTACCTGATACTTTATTGAATGCTCAGGGCCTGGGGTTTTCTGGATAAGGGATCTTTCTGTAATTTGGGCCCCCACACCTTAAGACTGCTAAAAATGTATTTGAACAATAAATCCCAATAGGGTTGTTTTGCCTCAAGTAAGGATTAGTTATATCTTTGTTAGGATCAAGTACAAGGAAATAATTTTTAAAAATCAGAATAAATTGCTTATAATAGAGTCTGTGAAAGATGGCCTTCCCATAATTTGGAACTTTCTGGATAACGGGTTTCTAGATAATAGATCCCATACCTATATATATATATATATATATATATATATATATATATATATATATTAAATATATAATGGAATTCCCTTGCAGTAAATGTTAAAATTCCACCACTAGTGCATGAATTGACCCTCTATTCTCAAGAGTTTCTTTTAAATTACTGAACAGGCATTCTGAGCAGTTCAAAGAGTTGTGAGCAGGACATGCAGAGATTTTTAGAACTGCAGAAAAGAGCCCAGGAGAGTATTAGAAGCACATTCCATCAAAATGCAATGAATAACTGACTAGGTTTATCTACTTTAGTGGAGAATATTAGTCGCTGACCATTTTATTTTACAGAAGGAAATGAAAGCCCTGTACCACAAGATCTGCAGGATGCTTTGGGCAATATATGACATTATTAAACCTTTCACGATAGTTGTGGCTGCATTTGCTATAGACTTCAATAACAGGGTAGCCAGAGTAAGTGTGACTTATTGCAAGGGAAAAGCAGACAGACACGTTGAGAGGATTACAGCATTGGAAACTGTGTGATTCAGCCAAAGTTGAGTGGTATCTGGGAAAAGCTGCATGTCCTATAATAAGGTGCTGGGAGAAAATCTGTGCTTCATCCATACAGGAGATGCTGGATGAGCTTTGACATTTGTTATAGGGTGTTGGGCAAACTCAGTTCATTAACTACATGGGGCACTTACAGTAAACCTGTGAGGGATCTGTGTTTTGCTCCACATCTCTTATAAGGCTTAAAAGATGAGATGTAGGGATTAAGTTTTCAGTCTCCATTAAACATATTAGAATAAGGCTAGCCTATGTGGATCTCACATTAGACAATATTTAGTTAGTGCTTTTGGGTTTAGAGTGCCCTGGCAATTTTTGCAATGAGTGTAGAGATTACAGCTGGCATGAGTGGCTCCTGAGAGGAAGCAAAACCCATGGAGAGTCATAAATAGAATAGTAACTTTAGCTTCAAACTACTATCTATAAGTGGAAGTTTGTTACCTGTTAGCATTGTGTTAGTGCAGTTTCATCATCAAATTGATATACCACTAATGTCTAGTGGAGTTACCAGTCGAAAATTATCCACAGGGACTACTGCAATCAAGTGTTAAATGATAGCTCTTCACAGTGGTATGGGGTCTCCACCTCCAAAATAATGGATCAAAATGTAAAAGGAATCCGGAGAGCTCACGTCTGTGCAAACAAGTGTGAACTTTATTTAGAGATGCATAGCACTACATGTTTCAGACCACATGGGTCCTTCGTCTGGTGCTAGTGAAGTTACCATTATCTTAAACTCATGCCTCAAGGAAACAATATTTTAGTCAATAGGTCGCACTCCTATAGGTTATGTAATAGGACGAGAAAAGTGTGTTTAGCAAACAATCAGCAAGTAGCATTTACTGGAGACCTTTGTCTGTCGAATTCATGTGTATGGTTTCAATGGCTCAGGATGACTAAGTACAAGTACCTTTTAAAGGTCACAAATATCTTGACTAAGAACCAGGCATTATACGGTGCATACTGTATATCACACATATGTGACAAATACAATGGAGGGGTCTTTGAGTCAGAAGGAAGGGGGCACCAATTTAAAAAAAAAATAATCCATGGATTTAGCTCAAAAAAGGTCAGCTCAAAAATATCCCTGTGCTACTGTCCTCTGAGAGAATAAAAAATTAATTGTTTTAACTACTTCTCTTTGAAACTACCTTCCACAGAATTATTGCCTCTGGTTCATCTAGTGTACTCATTTATTCCCTGGAAGAAGAAGAAGAATTAATTATATATATTAGATTATCGATTTCCTAAAATCATTGCCTTTTTTTTCCCTTGATAGAATGAAGTAGTCTCTAGTTTGCTCTGATAGTCATTTTGTATTCTAAGCACTGAAGAGTTTAAATCACAATCCATTTTAGTCAAAAATGTACTTAAAAGTGATGTACAAATAAAGTGGATTTTTTTAGATATGTAAATGGAAAGGATTTATGAAAGAAAATGCTATTGCTTCTGTATTTCCATTTTACTGACCTTCAAATATGCTGATCTATTTAAATCTGTTGTACTCGACTTCTCTTCTCTTTGAACTGCCTCATGACAGGAATATTTAACCCAATTTGTGAAGTTGCTGGAAGGTCAGCTATCCCAAGTAAGTTATTAAGAGTTTTCTGCCTCCTTTTTAAATGCAAACTTTCAACTATATATATATATTTCTCTGAAAAGCAGCTGAAAATGATAGCAAACAAATTGTGTATTTTGGGTACTTCACTGCAATTAAGTCTAAGGGGATTATATTCAGGGCTGCCATCAGAAATCACGGGCCCCTTAACAACAAGATTTTCTGGGCCCCCCCTCCTCCCACGCCCTGCCCCCTATGGCCCCTCCCCCAGTACAAAGGACACACAGATATTGGTAGCCAGGGCCCCCTAAAACATCGGTAGCCAGGACCAGGGTTATGTTTTGCATTGGTGCCAGCCCAGGGCCCCCTAAAACATTGCTGGTCCTCCCCCAGTGTCCTCATACTGTGGCCCACTCCCTCCCACTCCCCCCTACGTCCTCCAGCTCCCCCCTCAACATCCTCCAGCTCCCCCTTAGCATCCTCCCCAACATCCTCCCGCTCCCCCCTATGTTCTCCAGCTCCCCCCAGTATCCTCCAGCTCCTCTCCCCATCATCCTCCAGCTCCCCTCCCAAGCATCCTCCAGGTCCCCCCAGCATCCTTCCCAGCATACTCCCCAACATCCTCCAGCTCCCCCCCAGCATCCTCCCCAACATCCTCCAGCCCCCCCCCAGTATTCTCCAGCTCCCTTCCCCAGCATCCTCCAGCTCCCCTCTCCAGCATCCTTCAGCTCCCCCCAGTATACTGTGGCCCACTCCCTCCCGCTCCCCCCTACATCCTCCAGCTCCCCCCTAGCATCCTCCCCAACATCCTCCCACTCCCCCTATGTTCTCCAGCTCCCCCCAGCATCCTCCAGCTCCTCTCCCCATCATCCTCCAGCTCCCCTCCCAAGCATCCTCCAGGTCCCCACAGCATCCTTTCCAGCATACTCCCCAACATCCTCCAGCTCCCCCCCAACATCCTCCAGCTCCCCCCCAGCATCCTCCCCAACATCCTCCAGCTCCCCCAGTATCCTCCAGCTCCCCTCCCCAGCATCCTCCCTCCCAGCTCCCCGCTCTCTCCAGCATCCTTCAGCTCCCCCCAGTATCCTCCAGCTCCCTCCCTCAGCATCCCACCCAGCATCCTCCAGCTCCACTCCCCAGCATCATGCAGCTCCCCCCTAGCATCCTTCCCAGCATCATCCCCAACATCCTCCAGCTCCCCCCAGCATCTTCCCCAGCATCCTTCAGCCCCCCCCCCGTCAGCATCCTGCAGCTCTCGTACTGACTTCATGTACTGACTTCATGGGTGCAACCAATCAGGGCTCATAAATCTTTAAAGGGGGCCCGAGCTAAAAAAAAAAAAAAAACTATCATCCTTTGCTTGTCCTAAAGGGATATTGTCATCTACCCTTTACAGTATATCTGCATGAATTGTGAGTATCTGATAACCCTGTTCACCATCATTGTCTCTGACAATAAATGTGTTCCTAGTTCAACTGCAAGAACCTTTCTGGTGTCCATTCTTACCAACTGCACTACATAACTACAGTGAGTTGTAGTTCAACTATACCCTCAGCTCCTGTTAAGGTCTCTTCCACCTAAGCGAAGGCCCATCCTAAGAAAGAGAGTCGCATGTAACACATGCTCTCATATCACTACTAGCCTGGTTTAACCATTTCCTAGCCAAACAAGTGTTACAGGATCTTTCTTCTTGGGCTTCTCCAATTAGAGCACAGGTCTCGACAGACAGTAAAATTGACCAATCAAGGCACAGATGTGGGCAGGGCTGAGGAGATATTACAAACTGAAGGCTCTGCAGAAATGAAAACTGATAGGTAAAGTTTAAAGCCTGTAGATCCTTCTTAAGAACTCCACCAACTCTGAACTTGCTGCAGATTTTATGCCACACTCACAGGTACAATATTGTATATGTTCTAAAGGCTGAATCACTAGCTGAAATTAAATAGTTTGTCACCTGGCATCTATAATATCTCTATCCCCCACTAAATTAACGCTTTCCCCCTGAAAAAGCTAATTGTGCTTTTACACTTTTTTTTCTTACTTTTGTCATTGTTTTGTTCATTTCTAGCTAGTTACAGTGGAGCCCTTATGAGACTGCATACAGTAGGTAGGAAACAAAATAATCTTATGTATCAGTGCCAGTGTTATAGTGCCAGGGCCTGAAAATCTGGTATCAGTACCCACTGCATCTTACTACATATAATGTGCTGGTTAATGTGTCAGTACCCACTGCCTTTCTCAATATGAGGCTAACTAAAAAAGTGTTGAGTGAATTTTTCCACCAGACATGGATTCACAGGGAATTTCTGCATTTTGCTATTGGGTAATTGTTTTGCAAAACTTCTGTTAAAATTTGCCTAGTAAAAATTTGATGCACGTCAAAAAAAGGCGCAGGTGTGTCAAAATTGGACACAGGCGACAAAAAGAAGACGTGGACAACAAAAAAGTTGTGCGACAAATGCGTTTCACGGATTTTTTGCCGTTTTGCGAATTTTATGGCATTTTATGACAGATTTGCTCATCACGAATTAAAACACATTTAAGCTAACTGATCACAAACACAAATGAATGGAGGACCCCTCACAGAACTTCACACTATCCCTGGAAGTTAGTGGGAACTGCAAGAAGTAGTTGGGAGGTTCATTTTTATACCAACATGGAATCCACTAAGTCTCACATTAGCTTTAGATCAGTCTATGTACGGCCCATCTTTAGCCTTCCCAAACAAAAAAGTCACCCTCCGCCTATGCACTCTCTTTGCTTCCCTTTATCTCTAAACTACTTGAGTGCAACGGACTAATGACCGCCCAGACCATAAGATTCTCGACCCCCTACAATATGGCTTTAGGTTCCAACACTTCACAGAAACTGCTAACCTGACTAACTAAAGACTTGTTATCAGCTAAAGCCAAAAACACTTATTGCTACTAATACTCTTATGAGGAGGACAAAAGCAGCGAATGGTGCGGATAACTGCAAATATTGCCTAAGACAAGGCTAGAGTTATGCATTTACATGGACATCAAGAAGAGCAGTATACCAGCCTATCTGAGGCTTGGCTTGGACTATGGGACACTCTAGGTAAATCCTGCCAGTCGGTGGTGGCACTGTAACCCTTATGCATTTTGTGCTAATTAAAGTTCTTTTGCCTCATAAATTTACCATATGATTACTTTTGAGTTAAAAAAGCCTGATATAAGGCTTCATAACACTCCCCTTCAAACCAGAAACATATTAAATTTGCATCCTGCAAAGCTAATTAGTAATTTTTATGGCTACACAGAAGTCAATTAAGTAAATTACAGGAAAGTGCTTATTAGCCTTACAGGATGTGGATTCAGTGTTTCCACATAGTATACAAGGAAATCTTAAGAGAATTGACTGAACACCTGTAATTTGTAAGCAATGAAGATCAAAATCCTGACTACATGAATCTAATTTACTGCACAGCACTCCCCTTTTCATTAAATCTCACTCTCTTTTTTAAAAGTACTCATAGCTGAAAGGTTAGGAGTGAGCATAAGATAATACCAATGAGAGTCTACTGAAAAATTCATTGGAAAACCTATAATGGTTAGGCTGTGGAGCATAAGCCAGCAATGTTGGAGATAAAATGGGATAAACAATAGAGCGTGAACCTTATAATCATAGGGTTGCAAAAGGGATTTGGTCACTTTATAAGTATTTGAATGGGTCATGCCAAATAGTCTACAGCATTGGGGGGGTTCTGGTAACTTTGTAATGGTAAGAACAGCAGGTGTCATGATTTATTTACTACATCCTCTCAGAAGAAGAAAAAAATATGAATGCAACAAATAAAAATTTGGCCCAAGTAATAGAAATATTTCACCCTAAGAGAAAGGCTATCCTGATGGAAGTGGTACATCAGGATGACAATGTTCTAGTTTATAGGGTTTGAGTGGCTGCTGGATGAGGCATAAAAATGATGTGCTATAACCCTAGCCACCATCCATTTGACCATTTCTAACAATATATAAAGGGGGTCAAGGGGCCTGATTTATGGTTGCTCGAGCCTCTGCGCTCAAGCAATTGGTCACTTATCGCTGGAGTTCATGAACACGTGGTTTCTGTAACCAATTACCTCAGCATTGTGCTGAACATTTTTTCCCCCTGAACAGGCAACTAAAATCTGCTGAGCATTTTATTTTTTTTTTTTCAACAACTCTGGGAAAAAAAACCTTTGGCATAGTTAACTGTAAACAGAAAGCAGCCTGACATTTTTGTTGTTGCATGGCTTGTCCTGGCTGTAAGAAAGATACGCAAAACAGCAAAAATGACACCCGCAACAATTTTTTGTTGCCTGTTTTGCAGAAATTCGCCACAAATCCATGCCTGCTGAATCATTTTGCTCATCGCTACTGCAAGTGAGGGAAAAAAAAATTACAAATGTTGATACAGGTGTGGGATCCTTTATCTGAAACCTGTTATCCAGAAAGTTCTGAAATACGGAAAGGCCGTCTCCCATAGACTCCATTATAAACAAATTTTTGATTTTATAAAGTGATTTCCTTTTTCTCTGTAATAAAACAGCACCGTGTACTTGATCCTAACTAAGATATAATTTATCCTTATTGGGGGCAAAACAAGCCTATTGGATTTATTCAATAATTTAAATGATTTTTAGCAGACAAGTTATGGAGATCCATATTATGGAAAGACCCCTTATCCGGAGCATTCTGGATAACAGGTCCCATACCTGTATAACCAATTGTGAAATTACAGTAGAAATAAAGTACAAGGCATAATGAATGCCTAAACAGCCTAGAATAATCACAACCAAGGTAGGGTGAGGGGGGTGGGGTCAGAGCAGCATTGCAGTTTCCAGATGGGTAAGATAGTGACAGGGTATGGTGCCGACTATTCTGAAATATTAACCCTCCCCTGTGCTAGATGGTCAATCCCCAGCTAAGGGACCTATATAACTCCTTTCCCTACCAAAACACCTACCCACAGTCAAGAGCACCTTTGTTAATCACTTTGTTACCAGACATACTTTTTTTTACTCTACCAAGCAACAGCGTCTGGAAAGAAAGATCACATTTGGCAAGAATAACTCTTATATTCTATTTAGAATGTAACTATTAAATATTAGAAAAATGTTCAATTGACAAGACAATGCAGATGAGGCGTTATCTGCTATTAAAAAGTTTAAGTTCTGTGAATTCCTGTCACTGTAACAAAGTCAGAGTTTAAAAAAAGAATACAGGTCGTCCCCCTCCCAATCTTTTTTTTTTTTCATTCATGACAAGATTTATGGAAATTGAAAACTATACCAAATCTTTGGACACAGAATGATGAATAATTTCAATGCTGTGTAGAAGCCTTAATGTCTTGAGATTTGCCAGCGGCAGTAAGTTCTTTAAGGAGTTAAAAGTTCAGCCGTTGCGCTGTAGAACAGATTAAGCTCTAATACCAGCCTTTCTGCCCTTCCTCTCGCTTATCCAACAGCCAGAAAGTATAAAGTTATAAACAAAGTAGGAGACTGTGAAATGAGTCTGCAAAATGCCAGGAGGGCTCCCAGGAAAATGGAAGGATACTTAAAGATTGATGAAGTAGAGAATTTCTTCTGGATGCTCAATGAGGGCAAAGACTGAAACACAAAAGAGGCAAGTGTCATTCAGTGGAAATCAAGTTATAGTCTTACTGGAACAAGAAAAGTTGGAATTGTTGAAAAAGTAATCCTCACAAATTCAGGTTTGCTTGCTAATCTCAGGTAGACCATTAACATCTAACACTCCAACATATTGGGGGGGGGGGGGGTAATTTATAAAATTCGTGCAGCGTAGAATTATTTGCAGTGTGATCATATTTGCCCTGCCCGTGTTTATATTTCTAAAGCTGGACAAGGCTGGTGCATTTAATGGGCAAAGATAATTGGGATTTTTTTTATTCACAGTGCCCAATGTCCTTAAAGCTTTTTAAATATGGCATATTCACAAATTGCCAATATTTATGTGCACACTCTGCACCAGAGTTTTAGTGGAGTAAAAAATATTGTCTACTTTACACAAGCGTGATTAACACATTTGTGATTTTATGTGTAAAATCATGGGTAATAAAGAGTCACAATCATATGTTATTTTTGCATGACTGTGTGACTTTGGATAAATGGGTACATAGATTGTCATATGTATCTATTATATACATTCAAAAAAATACTTTCTAACCAGTGAGTAGAATGATGGGGGTTTAGGTTGCATTTAGGGTTGCCACTTTTTTGTACATAAAATTCTGCATGTTCTGAGAGGGTAAAGGGGAAAGATCATGGGAAAGTTTAACAAGATGGTAGAGCAATGACAAAAAGGGGGAGGAGATGTGATGTAAACATTGTGTATTAGGTGCCAATTGGAAGAAGTTTCTTGAATGGATAAGTAAAGTTCGAGGGATTGGGGTTGGCCCGGAATGAAAGGTAATACAAACATATGAGAGTGCAGCAGGTGTTGATACCTAAACATCACGACTATAGCAGCATAATGCATGTAATTGCAACAAATACAATTTTGGTTGTGCTGTGGCTACATCCACCATCTATTATGTTCTGTCAAATGGATTACTGTCTCACAATAAACTACTATTTATCAAAGTACGAAAGTTTCGGAATTCATTCAAGCTTCAGTATTGTGACTTTCTTTTGGTTAGGTTGGAGCTGCAGAGTGCCATTGAGTCCTTTGGAAAGCTTCCCACATCATGCATTGAAGTGTCAAAGTCAGAAAGGGTTTATCGCCGTTTACGCTTGTTTCAATACGAAAATTTCGTATCATAAGTACGAAATTTTCGTATTCAAACGAAAATAATTTGTGGCATTTGCATTCATCAGAAATGATCCGATTTTGCAATCCAGATTCGTGAATCCGCTCCAATGTATGGCATTACTGGAGACATAATAAAAATTGGCAGAACATATTTATGCACAAACATGCAAATATATGCCCTTAAAGAGTGACTATAGGTTCAAAGTTCACAACAGTATAAGTAACCCACAGCCACTGGGTTGTTTTTGTTTATTTGATTTCTTATTTGAAAATTAATATGTTTTTTTTATCATGGGTTACTAGAACAAATATTTCTGGTCATTTCCCCCTAACCATTTAAATATATTGAAACCACTAACCAGTGCAACATCAGGTAGATTAATAGAAAATAACTTTATTAGCTTATTAAAATAGTTTACTTTTTCATGTAAAAGGAAAACAGTTCAAATTGCTCATGTGACCAGCATGTGACATTTTCTTGAAAAAGAGAAACAACTTTAGTTATACGTGTGTACATGGAGCCCTAGGAACGGAGCAAGATTATTCTCATGCAACTTAATTACTCCCCTTATCTCACATATCTACAAAGACTTGCATTTCTTGAATTCAAAGGGAAATTTTTCTTCAGGTCTTTTTCTTTCTCCCTCTCTTGGAATGTTTGTTGCGAAGTCCAAGAGTGGATGTTTCAACTGCACTTTCTTCATAAACCTCTTTTTTTGTAGCCTGTTAAAAAAAAAAAAAAAAAAAAACAACATCATACACACACAAAAAAATGTATCTGGACATCCTGCATCAGGATTGTTTGTTTGTCCTAAAGTTTCTAAACAGCAATTTAGGGGACTTTGGCCACCATGTTGTTTAGAAGTCCAAATATGCACTGTCAAAAGCACTTGCATTAGGCCATTTTGTCCCCAACTCCCAAGTGGCAGGCACAACATCTCTAGGTATACAGATCCAAATTATGTAAAGAACCCTTATACGAAAAACCCCATTGAGCATTCTAGATAACGGGTCCTATACCAGCATTCACATTACAGGTAAAACTTGTAAACTGAAGAAAAAAAAAAAAGAATAGAATAATCTAAT
This sequence comes from Xenopus tropicalis, assembly GCF_000004195.4. Taxonomy (NCBI): domain Eukaryota; kingdom Metazoa; phylum Chordata; class Amphibia; order Anura; family Pipidae; genus Xenopus; species Xenopus tropicalis. The sequence goes on from NC_030678.2 coordinate 85,978,936, forward strand.
TTTCCGCATGAAGCTTTTTGTAGCAAAATAGCTTTTTCATTAAGAAGTTTTTTTATATGCTGCTTGCAGAAACTATAAACATGCTTTTTCTACCTTCAAATGATTTGGCAAGTAACTGTTTTCAAAACTGCAATAAGCAAAATTGCTTTGTATTTTGTATTTTCCATTTCTTGTAATACTGTTTAAAACAATTGTTAAAGTGGCGAGTTACAATTAAAAAAAAAAAAAAGCGCACCATTTTGGCACTTTAAGCATTTTGGCAATGGGGACCGTTTAACAAAAATTTTATTTTTTTAAAGGTATTTTTGAAAGGTATTTTTTTTTTAATTGGAGTGCTTACCTAGCCAAAAGGGGTTCTGTGCCACACTGGGGTATGAGTTTACAGACCAAAGGGCTCTTTTTTAGAAAAAAAAAAAAAACTTAAAAAACTTAAAAAAGGCTTCATTTTAATGAAATGCTCCCGAACCAATAATACTTCTTTTGCCAATAGGAACAGAATGTTTTGTTTTGTTTGTTTAAAAAGGTGACCCACCCCTTTGAGAGGTCAGAAAGAATCTTAAATCAGATATAATAAAGGGATATGTCATTGCTACTTAAAAATGACTTAATGAACTCTGGCCACAAGGTGGATTTTGCTTGTAAAGCAAATTTTTATTCACACACATTCACTTACACGTTTTGTAGTAGCTTTTCTACGCTTTGTTGAAGCACGTTCCTCAGTAGAACGGACTTTATTTGTATCCTGTAGACCCACTTCAGGTTTCTGTATATCCTTTTCAGTTTTCTCATTTAGATGTTGATCTACAGGTTCATCTTCAAAAGAAACGTTGCTTTCCTTTAAGGCAAAAACATTATTGAATGGGTTGGCACTTCATGTATAAGTAAGAAATGTACCTCCCCTGGAAAAAATTTTAACAAAAGGGCAGTTACCAACACCTGGGCATACAGAGGCCCAAAGAGCACCCCACAAACTCAAGAAATTGTGACAAGAATTGGGTGGAATTTTGAATTAGCTCCACTGGCATCTGCCAAAATCTACAGGTTGCCGGTCTGGGTCTGTTTCCCTCCCCATACATAAGAGACATAAAGCATAGATGGACATATACTGGCGCTGCAAGAATAGAAAAAGTAACTAATGTATGTAGAGCACTAATGCTCTAAACTGGTATCCTTCTGGGAGAACTTAAATAAAAACATCCAGGAGGTGTAATATTTATTGAAATCCAGCGATTGGCCTACTCCCAATATTCCCAGTCCCTGCCCATACATACAAAAAATTCTGATGGTGGCTTCAAGAGCTATTATACCCAGTCGCTGTAGGCCTAAAATCCTATAAATCCTAAAGTAGATGATTGGAATAACGGGCAGTTTTGTTTCTTATGGACAACTTCCTGTGGCTGGTGCCCATAAACCTGAACCTAAACTAGGAACCTTGCCATGTAGTCTAACAAGAACGCCATAGTTAAGGGGTTGGCTGACTTTTTTTTGTCAACAAAGAGTTTTGATATTATATCTGTAACAATGATGTTAACTGATAAAACAGCAAATACTGCACCTTTTTTCCATTTTTGTTGTTCTCTGTGTTTTCAGCATTTTTCAATGTTATACTAGTGGCATCTTTCTTTTTCTTACGGCGCGGTGCAATATTTTTGGTTTCCTATGAGAGAGAAAAGGTTAATATATATATTAGGCTTGTATTAAAGCTGCATTTAAGGCAGAAACAGATTATATGGTGTGGCTATAAGGACATGAAAACTGTATATTTTTCTAACAAGTATATAAGTTGGGCACATCTCCCCCACCCAAACCACACCATTTGTACTGTCTACATATCCCCTCTGTTCACCAGCACCATCACATTTTCCTAAAACAAATAGCAGCTTTTACCTGATGGCCATTTTGCCTCACACACATCTTCAGTGACATCTACATCTGCTGTAAAGTTCATGCAATCAAGAGTGCAGGCTTACACAGGCAAAACTTACATTAATAAAACGTTCTGCTTTGATTGTGCACTGTAATGGTGAAACTGAGCTCAAGAGAGGAAGTTAGAATTAAAAACATGTTTCTCCAGCAGAATGCAGATCTAGAGCAGAGTTTCCATGGAAACCAGCATTGCCATGCCTTCATTGGCTGCTATAGTGAAGGATGTGTTTTGTAACCTAAGTTGAGAAGACCTGAGCATGCTCAGTCAGTTTCTAAGGGAGGGGGCCAAGTGGGTTAGAGGAGCAGAAGGAATCCAAAGGGATTAAGGGGATGCTGTAGCCTTACTATTAACCTTTAAAACAACAGGAGTAGCAAGTATTTAAAGATTTCAAAGAGGCTGTTCACTAATTATATTTTTGTGTAGGGGGTTTACATGTCCTTAAAGTGGGCACAGAATGTCCCAAAACATTGTGCAGCGTTAAAGCTACTGTACTTCATGCTAGAAACAAAAGGCCCATTGACCCCATTGAATTTATTTGGAGTGAGAAAATTTTGCCATTTTGCAAATTTTTGGCCTAAAGCCTAATGTGGCAGAAATGAGCTCCTAGGTAAGAGGGGGAGTTCGAAAGAGATGATTTTAAAAGTAGATAGTCACCATCTATTTGAGAAAAGGCTTCCATAGGGAGTATCGTTAGATCCATAGCTATACAATACTCATAGTTCTCTGTGGCTTTTTTCAAGCTACAGAGATGCTGAGGAGTCTGTTACTAAGAATATTTTATTTGCTCATTTTATGGTATCTCTGTTTATCCCAGGATTCTCGTCATAAACTGCCAATAACAAATTGTATCTACAAGGGCTATTAAGGGAGTTTAGAAATTAAATAAAAAGACGATACAAAACACGGAGACCCCATGAGGCTATGCAATTAATTATATCAGTCCGTGACAGAAAAACAGTTTTGGTTTCCAGCCAGGTATAAGCATGAAAAACTGTGCCGAGATAACCAGAAAGTCTAGACTCTGAGGAAGAGGAAAGGTAAATCATTTTGTTAAAAAGCATTAAGGAGAGCAGATTCCCCTAATTTACCATCATACACATCAGTTTTTTTAGGCATGTTGCCTGAAGCTACGCAAAAACTTTTGTGCTTATACTGTATACATTCACCCCATCAGGCAGATACGGTATACAGGACACTGAAATAGTGCTGCTTACCAAGAGCAATTAGATTGAGATTAGTGGACCTTTATTTGCCACTACATAGTTTAAATAATAATTTTGGTACACTTCAAAAAACTCTTCTGACTTACTAGACATGGGCTATCTCTGTACAACCCTGGCTTCTAACTCTGTGCAGTCTCACTACCTTGTGCCAATTAAGTACATCTTATTTACTGAGCCCCAAACCAGAATTGCACTTTAGTCGAGTGTCCCAGCCAAATATCTGGACCTACATATGCTCTGTTCTCCTTGACAGAGATCTACTATAGCCCCACCCCTGCTCATCATTTTATTGTGAAACTGTCACATGATGGTAACTTCTTCGTCCCATGGGGGTTTAAACACAGGTAACACATAAACACATAAATCCTTACGCATAGCCAGTGCTTGCTTCAAACTTTTCGATGCTCTATTTGGTACACTCGCTGCTTGTATAAAAGAGTATCGGTACTGCAAATCATATCCATAAATGGCACTTGCACAATTACTGCAATGTGCAGTAACTTGTGGCTTCGTATTAAGTTCTCATCAAGCAGATGGGATCCATTAAATCACAAAGACATAGATACCAACATCCTGGATATGATTTCTAGAAGATTTCTGGTCACACCCTATTAAACCAATACCATTCCCCCAGCTTCCCTTTTATGAAATGTAAAATCATTGTGGGTTAACAAGTCTGCACAAATTTTTTTGTCCCCCCTTAAATCTTCAACACAACTAATACATAACTAATGCAGGCAAAATTGGTTAAATGTTTTCTATTGGGTTAGTCACATGGCCATATTTTTAGACCACAGAGCTAAGACCTGAAGAGCAAAGTGATTTTCATTTAGCTACAAGTAGTTGGCTATAAACTCACTCTACAATTATAATGTTTGATGGCTTATGACAGCTCTTATTTTAAAACAAAAATACCTATAAAATCCCTATGACCAGACTGAATAGTGATATATTCTGACTTTTACTACAGGATATAAACCAGTGCAGTCAGCATTATGGTTATTAGTAACTATCCATACTGCATTAGCATCTTTGACAGATGTAACCTCACTTTTGTTAATGTATTGATGATTTCCAAAGATCCCTAAAAATCATTGGATACAATTTGATTTTCGATGTAAGCACTCTACTTGAAGTTGCATGTATAAAGAGTACAAGTGGTTACAAGCATGGTCGTGCAGACTAGGAAACTAAAATGCTTAAATAATAAGAAAGCTACATAAACATCAGAAGTGTGCAGCTAGTCTTTAGTAGAAAAGTTCCTACTTTGGGACTTTTACAATACTGTACCTGCCAGCTTCAGTGGGGTTTTTTTTGCTAAAATCTTCAAAAGGAAATATTTTTTTCTGTTGAGGAAAAATGAATTACCCCAAGGTACCTGAATCTCAATGCCATTGATTTCCTGCTCTGAAACACTCATTTCAATTCCTGTATAGAAGAATAAAGAGAAAGAAATGAAGTCTCGAGTGTAAAACAAAGCAATGAATACAGTGCCCTGTAGCATTGTTACCTAGGAACTGCAAATCACTAGTTGTGCTGTACATCAGTAGCATATTAGCCAAGCCACTGCCCAGCAACTTTTCCATAAGAATGACCCTTGTTAACTTTAAATTATGCTCTTCTGGGAAATAAAACCATATTAAATGTAAAGAAATGTGCATAATAAGAGTCACATTTGTGCCATGTCACAACACAACAGATCACAGGCACTTCTAATTAGTATGGATTGTGCCCACATCACCCTACATAGGCAGTTATAGCTCAAACCAACCACTCGTAGAATAATCACCTGGGCAAGATGAGCCAAAGTGCTACCTATTGAAGTGAATAGATAGAAATCTGTGGCATTTTAATCTCCATGTGCCATAGTGTAAAAGTTAAATTTGAATAGGTGCATCAAATCTATATTAAGGGGTGTGTTTAACCAAAGGGACCCATGGCTAGCCCAGCAGCCTTAAGGTGGAAACAGGAATTACAGTTATATTAAATAATTTTAAATTGTCCTTTTTATATACATACAGCACTTCTCGTATACATTCATTTTGTAAGGTTCTTAATTCAGATTAGGGCTACAATGGTCAACATTGGTTGAACTATAAGAATTGATTGGTATATTTCCCAAAAGGTGCATTATTTTGTGTTAGCTCAGGGAAGAACACTCTAAAGTATACAACTCTGCTTTGTGCCAATTGTTCAGTTTTTCACATGGATTTTGGAACAACATACCTCCTCAATTATTTTTGGCTTTACGTTTGTTGAATATGATAATGGCATTATGGTGGAGGGGTAATGATAAAACTAATTTCTAGTATTATGTAGACTATGGTTTTTTATGCAGCGGTTGCAGCAAACAAAAAGCCTTAACATTCAATGGTTTCTGGCTGCCAGTGCTCACTAATAATTGTTTTCTACAATTCTACTTCATTCTAAAATAAAATTTGAAATATTGTGAAGCCACAAAATGACCAAATCTAAAATTTAACAAAATATTGGCCCTTGTATGAGGTCTTCACAACAGATTACCTCACTAATATCTGACTGAAAAAAGCAGATTATCTATTAGCCAGGTTAGAAAGTCCCTTCAGACAAAGGCTGCATTGGTGCTGCTGTCTAATCCCAGTAGATCTGCATGGCCTGCAGCCTGGGCAAATATCTTTCGTTCATCAGCCTCAAAAATAACTATTACTTTTTTTTTTTTTTTTTTTTTTAACCTGCATTAATATTCGTATTTACATTTGTGCATGTATTTATGGCACATACAATATTGCAAATAATCCATAAAGAAATAAAAACTTAACATAACGCTAAATATGTAATAATGTAACAATATATAATAATTCATTTAATCGGAAACAGAACAGAAAACTGAACATTCAGCAAAATGTGTTTCACAAAACTGCAGATTACATAAAAGAACAGTTACTAGCAATCACCTTTAATAAGGCTATAAAATATGCAGGCTGTAGTACTGTTAACAATAACTGGTATATGTACCTCATATGCAGAAGGTAGTTTATATTAACAGTAACCAAATGTGCAATAACAGTGTGTAACAAATTAGTATCTAAGGGCTATACCATTATAGTGACCCATAACTAAATACATATAAAAATAATCACAACACTATTTTCTATTGATAAAGCCACATGGGCTACACATTGTAAAGAAGGGTAGCCTCATAAAAAACAGTGGATAATTTTTAACCTACTACTAGTAGTTAACTATAAGTCACTCATGGCAAAACAGTAAATCAGAAACAGAAGAGAAAAAAAAATACTGTACATACAATTCAACTTCCAGGTGTTGGTGAAAAACTATTCAGTTAAAACATACGGTTTTACTTGCGTTCCTCTTTAGTAAAATTAAAATATATACCTGGGTTGCAGGCAAGACCACTGGACTGTACAGGGAGGCATACTTTTGGATCAATGACATATGTAAGTCTTCTGTCCTTATCAGCATTATCATGGCAAACCCCATCTGGGGCATGGGAATTTACCCTCCAGTTCAGATCACGAACATCCTCTTTCTGGATAACATATGTTTTCCGTCTTAACATGATATCTTTATCTTCTCTTAAACTAGTTTCTCCACCTGACAACCCTACCAGAGCCTGTCCCACTGCACTATCAGTTTTCATATCACTTGATGTTTCCTGTTGCCCACCATCGTTCTCAGAAATCACATTCAGCTTTTGCCTCTTCCTACGGGGTGGCATTGTTTCTTGCTTGTCTTGTAACTCCAAATTGCTTCCCTGCACACTTAGCTTTAAAACCCAGAAACCTTTGATCTGTGTAACCAAGATTGGTTTTATTACTAATTAGAAGTGATCAGTCCATTTGCCAAGTCTAATTATGCCTCGTTGACAGGTTAGTTTTCTGATTGGTGCTACATTTATTGACAAGTGTAATACCAACTGACTGCTCTAATGCTTATTAATCACTCACAGTAGCTACATGGTTTCAGAAAAATATACAACAGGAATATAATGGCTTCTGCAGATACTCAATACAACATACCAGAGCTTAGCTGTAATGCTGCAGCTTTGGTGTGATAGTGCAAGTGCAAATACACCCAGCTGTGTTATCAGAATCCTATCCAGCTTCAGCACAACTCATTAGAAGTGATTTGTTAATGCCCTGTGAGGCCTTGGATTTAATTTTATATGTGAGCAAACAATACACAGGTATATCAATATTTACGAAAGAGTGAGTGAAATTCCACCACTCTATACATTTCTATGGGATTTTTAAAAATCTATCAGTAAGTGAAAGGGCAATCCATTCTGAAGGACTGCTAAAAGCACAAATTTCATTCTTTGATAAATATACCCCTATAACTACACTCTTATATAAATAAGAGATTTGTGTTCTATCCTGCTGATGGGCGAGCAACAAATCTGATATGATGAATGTAGCCTTATTGGGGTGGTTCAACTTTAAGTTGGGTTTTATTATTTTATGAAATTGCCAGTTCTAAGCAACTTTTCAACTGGTCTTCTTTTTTATATAGTTTTTGAATTATTTGCCTTCTCCTGCTTCTTTAAATGAGGGTCACTGAGCCTAGCAGTCACAAAACTATTGCTTTGTGAGGCTACAATTTTATTGTTATTCTTACTTTTTAGTTTCTAACTTTAGTTTTTATTCAGGTCCTCTCTTATTCATGTCAGTCTCTCATTGAAATCAGTCCCTGGTTGCTAAGTTACTTTGGACCCTAGCAACTAAATAACTGCTGAAACACCAAACTAGAGAGTTGCTGAACAAAAATATAAATAATTAAAAAAAAATAAGTAATAGAAAATGAAGGCCATTTGAAAATCATCTTATGTATGATTCTCTACATCATACTAAAAGGTAACTCAAAGATGAACAATTCCTTTAAAGTAGGCTGCAGAGATCAGCTTTTTATCTGGGGACAAATAAAAAGATGCATCTTCTGTTGCACTCTATAGCAGTTGTAGTGTAATACAACACTAACATAGTATTTCTGCTAAAAAGCACAGTCTTGCTGTAGGTTTTTTTCTAAGGTTAAAGTGGCATGTTATAAGACGACACACCCCCTTACTGCTACTTTCAGATGCTCTCAGAAGTATACTAAACTTTGCAGAAACCACCAACTGATTTTTTCAATTGCAACTAAAGGAGGCATTGAAAAACAAGACATTACATACAGTACAAAGCTCCTTTGTGCCACTGAGTAATACACTTTGAACAATTGCTTTATATAACCCTATCTAAGGGGGAGATTTACTAAGGCACGAATGCTTCAAATGATTCCGAATGCGTTTTTTTTGCGATGATCAGTATTTTTGCGACTTTCTCGTATGTTTTTTGCGGCTTTTTCGTTGCCGTTGCACCGAGTACGAAAGTTTTGGATTCATTCAAGCTTCAGTATTGTGACTTTCCTTGGGCCAGGTTGGAGCTGCAGAGTGCCATTTATTCCTCTGTGAGGCTTCCAAAATCATGCAAAGTCGGAAAGGTTTTTCCGCCGTTTACGATCGTTCAATACGATAAAGTCGCGACGGCGACGAAATAGTCGTGCCAAATACGATTAAGTTGCGACGGCGACAAAAAAGTAGCGAAAAATACAATAAAGTTGCGACGGCGAAGGTAAAGTCGTGAAATGTTCGTTTCCAATCCGAATTTTTGCTATTCGGGATTCGAATTCGTGCTTTGGTAAATCTGCCCCTAAGTGTTGCAAATTTGTGTTGTGGACTGGTTTCCTAGAATACCAGGCAATATCCTGGTTGGCTCTCACAGATTCCATACTCAGAATATCTTGTTTTTTAATATTCTTATTTCTTTGCTACAGTGTATATTTTAAACATCGTCTAGAGAATAAGTAGTGCTACCTATGTGCAATGGACCCACCATTTTCACAATGCTCCTGCGTGCCCTACACGCCAGATAAGCAGTGCTGCTGCATAAGTAGCATTTGTGAGGAACCATGGAAGTGCCTAGGCCATATATTTAAGCCTTATGTCATACCTAGGGGCCCATTTATCAATGTACGATTGGTTATGAATAGAAAAAAAACTTAGAACTGTGCTTATTTTCCACGACTTTTTCATACTTTGCAATAAAATGTGCGACAATTTGTGAGACAAGATCGTATTTGTCACAACGACTACAAAAGTTTTGGATTTCATTCAAGCTTCAGTATTGTGACTGTCTTTTGGCCTGGTTGGAGCTGCAGAGTGCCATTGAGTCGTATGTAAAGCTTCCCAAATCATGCATTGAAGTTTCAAAGTCAGAAGAGGTTTTGCGCCATTTACGATCGATGGGATACGAAATTTTCGTGACTTTCGGATCACCAATATGTAAACGATCATTTCAATATGGAACAAAATTTTCGTATTGAAACTAAAAGAATTTCGGGACATTTTCAATCATCAGAAATGATCGGATTTCGTATTTTGGATTCGTACCTTAGTGAATCTGCCCCATAGTGTATTTAATCTGAAGAAATGCCTGATACCAATCCACATCTCCTATCTATCACTGATCATGAATATTCCCCTTAAGGAAGTACAAAGGGTGTTGACCATTTCTTCACTGCCATGTCATACAGACCCTTACATAATCCTAAAGAGAATTAATCTGCAGACTTTTAGAAATAGTAACTACCTGGCTAGGGCTGACAACAAATTAACGAGAGATATCCCTTTCCTAGGAACCTAAACCAGAAGTTTAAACAGTGATCAATTCCCTGGTTGCAAATTGACAATAAAATTATAGAGATTTTGTAGTAAATATCTAGCAGTAAACTAACATGTAACACTGGAAACAGTAACAAAGGATTCATAGGTTTGTTCAGGGGAAAACCAGTTCAGCTTGGTTCTTAAGTTTACTTATGGAATCTAAATAAAGCCTGCATTACTGATATGATACATAAGTTGGTTGTATATGTTGGTAGAGTAGGAAGAGAGGAAATCCTGTACTTGCTTGGGTCCCAAGGATAAACTACAACAATTATGTCAACTCTGATATTAAAACATGTAGCAAGTCATGCAATGATTGCTGATTGGGTGTCTGTGCCTTATCTTTGGGGCAGCACTTGGAGCAGTGCAAAACCTTTTCTGTGTATTCCCAGGAGGAAAATAAGTAAAGGGTCGGGTCACAGAAACTTTAGTTACTGTGCTCTGTTTATCCATAAGGCAGCATTAGTAGTCTGCTTACTAATTTTAAAAGTCCCTTTTGTAAATTCATATTGTAGCAGTTTATGAGCAGAACAAAAATGTTTTACCCTTGTATCAGTGTTACAACCCTACCAATAAACCAACATTCTTACATCTCAGTTTTTGATATGCTTGAAAAGCGTATTAGGGTTTACTTGCTCTTTATTTCAACTTTATAAAAAATACAACATAAAATATCTAAATATGCAGGAAAAGTTTACCACTATGGCACATTGCTACCCTGCAGCGCAAGGGTCTTAGGTTCCATAACAACCACGGCAATATTGGCAAGAAGTTTGTATGTGCTCCCCATGTCTATGTGAGTTTCCTCCCACTCTCCAAAAACATACAAGACCACAGTTTGATCACAGTATGTGTATATGCACCAGGAACCTTACATTGTAAACTCCACTGGGACAGGGATTGTGTGAATGATGTACTGAGTAAATCAGGGCTATATAAAACAAAGAATAGTAATAAAAAATCTTGGGTACTGGGCAAATTATCTCCTATTGCATGTTGGAGGGCTATGTTGGAGATTAAATAACAATGATGATATTATAACATTATGATCATATAATGAAGACTATGGAGCATCTGAGCAGACTGGGGTCCATAGTAATCCTTTGGAGGATGTGAAATTCCACATTTCGACACTGGCAAATTTTTTCACAAAACTGCAGCCAAAAACTTGCTGAGTGGGGAAAATGTTGCCAAAAAGTTGTCAAAAAGTTTCCTTGCTCATCTCTATTCACTATGTGAAAAAACACCACATCCGTTTGTGAACTCCAATAAATAATCATTCCTTTCTACCTCTAATACCCAGTTCATACCTGGATGTAATGACTTTACTGTATAAATGCTCTTCCTGTTCTATGAAAGCTTCCTTCCCTCCAGTTTTAATGGATGTCATGTTGCCACCTGCACTTACATACAACAACAGACAAATGTATGTATTCATCTCTTCTTTAGGACTTTTGTGATCCTGTAAATCATCTTTCAAACAATATCCATCCTCAATGCTTCACTAGTAAAGACCACTGGATAGGATTAACCATATAACTTAAAGGTGTTGTTGATCTTTAATTTTAGTATGCCATAAATCAGCACTTAAATAATATAATGCCCCAATGGGTCTTTTACACTCCTGAGCCCACAAGAAGTTATAGATAGGGTTTGCCTGTTACACCCCTGCATTTGTTACACACAGATTTCATCAGTGTCTACAAGGGGAAAAAATTGAGTTAACTTTTAAGTTTAATGCACAATTAAAGCTTGCTCACAGACAGGGATATAAGTACAGGGTACATATAACTAGACATGCTATATAAATGCCTGATATAAATGTCTATAAAACCATACATAAAAACAGACATATTGTTGAAACTGTGGACAAAATACAGTGAGCGCATATTGCATTTGTTAAAAAGTATATATGCCTCATCATTAGGAACACACTTTGCTCCATCTGTGCAAGTGCTATAGCAGTTCTCTTGTGGCTGGTCAGTCACTTTTCCCCTAAGACCCACTGAGAGCTGACATTTAAATTAAGGGGGTTGTTAGTAGACAACCAAGACCGATAACAAAGCAACATGACTTAACAATTGAGGTCACAATAACACTTTTTTCATGGTGCACATATGGAGCCAGTTGCTTTGATAGGCTGAAATCAGCTCAGCTGCTGAGCACTATTTATCTGCGGTGAGATGAACTTGTTTCTTGCTCTGTCAATGAATCACTGTGATAGTTAAGATCAGTTTCTATTAATGTAGCAGTGAAAAAGCAACAATGAAATAACAATCTATTTGGCCCACTGGCCATGCCAATTCCTCTTCTTCAACAGATCTAATTGTAAAACATTAAGCTAATCTGTCTTGCTTCCTACTTAATTGTTGGGTAATATTTGTAGGTCACCTATGCAGATCTTCTGATGCTTTTAATGTTTTTTTTATATAATTTCATTAAAGGGAACTCTGCAACACCTAAGACAATTATCTACATGGTTTGTATATATATATATATGTTAAATTCAGTTGCCTGTTGTGCAAGGATCCTACAGTAGGATTTTAATTAAGCATGAATTTTTGTAGGGGCATTGTTTATTATGCAGTCTAAATATTAATGGCTAAGGAGTAATAGTAACATAGTAACATAGTAAGTTAGGTTGAAAAAAGACGTACGTCAATCACGTTCAACCATAATGCCTATATACTGTATAACCTGTTTGAGAAAGGGTCTGGAGGGGCTCGAAATGTTGCTCTTGTTTTTTGTATGTACTTGGGCAAATAAAAAACTTTTTTCACGGCTTGCAACTTCAGTGTTCTACTGGATTTTTTTTCTGTTATATATAACCTGCCTAACTTCTAGTTGATCCAAAGGAAGGCAAAAAACCCCATCTGAAGCCTCACTAATAGAATAACAACAATAGTTATAAATATGATATTGACATGTAAGCACTTTATAAAGCAAGAAAACACACAGCATATAATTTATATTCTGTAAATTATATCCTTATAAATGGAGCTTAATGATGTCATCCGTTATAATTGGTAACCAGTGATGTAATTTCTGTCACATGACTCACTGAAACGTGTTTATTATAATAAATAATGTACCCCCTGTTGTAAAATATGAGCATGACCTGTATGAAAAAACTTGGCCTTTGGCCTTGGGCCTTTATATGGCATGGAACTCCTCAGTGACTTAATAATAATAAATAATAAGATATATTTTATAGAGTCCTAATATTAATTTGAGCATGTAACAAACACTAGAAAAATTTGCCTCTTAGATATAACAAAAACTCATTTGAATACATGCCATAAATTTATTCAAAAATAGTTGTAAAAACACAAAACAAGACGCTTGCGCCTGTATACATAATCGCTTAATGTCAATTCACACAATGGTAGAAATAAAAAAGAGAAATGTAGGGGAAGATATTTACTAGAATAGCAACAATGGCAAGAAAAATATCCCGAGGTCCGTTAGTTAATGAGCTTGGGGATTTTAGCAAATATTTATTACATGTTGTTACTAATAATCTCATGTAGCCTAGAAAAGTGTATTACTCTGAACTTAAATAATTAGTATTACTCTCAAATTACATATTAATTTCTTCATCTTCCTTACACTATGCATGGATTCTGGGGAAAAAAGCATGTTATTCTCAATATTATAATTCCAGCTCTACTGACAGCACTTCAAAGTACTACAAAGTGAAATATAAATGCATAAACAGAGCTGCAAACCAAATACATGGAGGCAACGGGGTTCAACTGTACACTTATTGAAAAAATAAACTGAATAATCAAATTCAGTAGAAAGCCCTAAGCAACAGACTACTCTCAACAAGTATTAAGTAATATGCAGTTTTTCCCTTTTTTTTCTTACTCTGCTCTGCCATATAAGTTACAGAAGTACCACAACAGATCATCTATACAGATAACTGGAAATTACATATTTTTGTTCAAATGTGATACCTTTTTTCCCTATAATCATATTTTGAAAACGAGTTGTTGGTTTTGATTTAGTATTTGGTCAAATATTTTGTGTACTATTTGGTGTTTGGTCAAATAAAAAAATTAATGGATTTGGTGCATCCCTACAATAAAGCAACTACCTGTTTTTATGCAACATCAAAGTGTTGTGGTTCTGAAGTAAAAGAGGCAAATATTTTTGTTCTAACAGGGATTATCTACAGTATATATTTACTTTCTTGCTGTCCAATTGTCTGATAAACTGATAATGTGTTGCTACGGGTTACTTGGCAGACTTATGCCCAGGTTATTATATTGCTCCCCCACAAACAGCCACACCTTTTGTAATATTGTGCACTAAAACCAAAATTAAAATTGTCCTTGGACTAGTGACTCAACCAACCAGTTGACCAATTTCTTCTATCACTGGGGCAGCAACATTAATCTAGTAAACTTTAACTGATTGCTAAAGTTGACATAAATGGGGGTGTCAAAATAGGTGTACGCAACATCTGCATTTCAAAATTTTTTTGTAGTTTCATGAATTTTTGAGCAAAGTGAAACAGGACAAATTCACTCATCACTATACTTTAGTAAACCTGCTCTGGCAATTTTTACTGGTGCAAGTCATTATGGTTGTCTGTCGCATTTTAGTAAATGGATACCATAATTCCAGCAGTGCAAATCACTCAAAAACCCTCAAGGGTAGTTCTGTGTCATATTGATATGTGATTTTCTTTGTGAAGAAAACAACTAGAGGACTAGAAGCTGCAATGGAGAGATGCTCAGCTGATGTTGTGTGTATTTATCTGATCAACAATGTGTTCTGTCAAAGCTGGTATCCATCACTGGAATTTACAGTTTTTTTAGGTGACTTGTGAACAGCTACTGTGTTACTGTAAATTCCAGTGATGGATCCTCACTTGCTGGAGAAAGTTGTGTGCTGAAGGCCCTGGGACAGAGGTAGGTTTCAGTAAGTGAAGTCATGTTAGAAAAATCTGTAATAGTTCACTCTAGGAGTGAGAGGCAGAATAGTAAAGGGTTAGTACACTGTGGTGACCAGGCTGCCAGTATAGGAACTCAGGGATAGGATATTCCTGGAGCATGGAAGGATTGTTTGACGGAGGCAGTGTAAACACCGTAATAGCAACCCTGTTAGTGCATGTTTGTTATGTTTTGTTCTTTTGTTGCTATGTAGCACTATTGAAATTAGAGTGTACCCTATAAAACAGGCCAGATGGTATCCTAGGCATTATGGTTTGAGACAGACATGTAGGACAGAGCTGCCAGCTCTACACCTTGTTAAATAAATTCTTTGACCAAAGCCTTCTGTGTGTGTATGGAACAAGACTTTACAAACACTACCAGAGATAGTAACATCTGAGGGATGGAATGAAAGTATTTGAAGTAACTGTGAAGTGATTGATGCCTGTACTATCATATCTGCAATCAATTTTTTTTTTTTTTTTTGCAAAACTGCTGCTGCTGCATTTGTTTTTATGAACCACCTGAGAGGAAAGAGTCCATGTAACATGCTCTGCCCGGAGTTTCAGGGAGGTACAACTGCCCAAAGCCAGCCTGGGTAAGACCTACACAGGTGCAAGGTACTGGACCAGAAGACACACAATTTCCAAAAACCTGTTACATACTGTAAGTAAGACAATAGCTCAGATCTGTATAATATACCTGGAAACATGGACACTGAACAGGTGATAATGAGTGTTGTGTCTCATTACAGGTATGGGACCTGTTATCCAGAATGCTCGGGACCTAGGGTTTTCCAGATAAGGGATCTTTCCGTAATTTGGATCTCCATGAAATATTCATTTAAATATTGAATAAACCCAATAGGCTTGTTTTGCCTCCAATAAGAATTAATTATTTCTTAGTTGGGATCATGTACAAGGTACTGTTTTATTATTACAGAGAAAAATGAAATCATTTTAGTTACTTGTTTATAATGGAGTCTATGGGAGATGGCCTTTCCGTAGTTCGGAACTTTCTGGATAACGGGTTTCCTGATAAGGGATCCCATACCTGTACTATATAACCTCTGTGATTTAAAAATATTAATGAAATGGGTCAGGCACCTGTATACTTCAGTTCTAACAAATACTGCAGGTCCTTATAAAGCTAAGTTGTATAAAAACCCAGAAATACATATATATTTCTATAACGTACTTAGTCCTCTCATTTCCATTTCCTCCATATCCTGTCATTTGTTTTGGGTTGCTGCCATCAGTTGTGCTTTTGTTACTTATTTATCACATACACTATATTATGTTTAACATTATGGAACATGATCATAATTTCTAAATAAAATTCTTTAATCTACTTTCACAGATTACTATGTCGCTAATTTGAGCATGGTAACTTTAAAATGTGCAAGTAATACAATAGGTTTGAAATGGAGGCTATACAAAGGCTATACAAAGGCATTACTGGAGTTAGGATTCTAAAGCAGACAGCAACAGTAATAGTATATTAACACATCAAATGCTGGTCTGGTATGAATGTCAAATGTCAATGGCATCATATTCTGGCATAATCCTGAGAGACATTTGGCCCAATAATTTGTGTTAATTTTTTACTTATTCTTCTGTAATCAGCAACATATTGCAGTTTGGTTTGCAAATGTTTACAGTATCATAAATCCTACACTACTGATCTAGCCCCAAGCTATTCAGTGTAGGCAATTGCATCTGTGGTGCCTGATTCAAGTTAATTGAAGGAGGCCGCTTCTCCACCACTGAGGGGAAGATACTGCCAATCATTTTGCTATGAAAAGAGCAATAACCTTTTTCCCCAGCGTTCTTGCCACTTGAGATTTTGCAAGTTCTGTTCAAGAGCATCTTTTGATTTACAAAGTCAGCAGGGTGAAAGTTCAGGTCTTTAGAGGAATGACTTCTGCAAAAATGAGGGGGGAAATCCTAATTATTTCTTTGCTGAATAATAATGGATGTACAATTGTAAACAAACAGTATAAACAGTGTAAAAAATATACAGAGTAATGTTTTACAGTGTAAATATCACGTATAAACAGGTTTCATGTAATAACATATGTATGGGAAGTATTATCAAAATATATTATTTGTATTTTCTGTTTCTGAAGATTATAATATAACATTCTAACAATAATACTCGGGTATGAGGACCTACACATAAAGGAAGCTGGTATTAGCTTTATATGGACGCTTAATATTAAGGCAGAGAAAATTTAAAGGAGAAGAAAAGGCTAATAAAGTGTTAATCTCAAGCTACAGGCATACCTTCAGTTCTCTCAATAGTGCCCTTAATTCTCACCATATTTCGCCTGTTCAGATGATCAGAAGCCTCACAGGAAAAAAATGCTGAGCTCGGTAAAGAAAATTCCCATAATGCCTCACTCCTGCACCAAGACCAAGACCCCTGTATATGTGTCGTTTGTAAGACTATGATAAAGCTTCCTGCTGTATAGCTCAGATCACACATTCCTACGGTGGGGGGGTGTTCTTAGCATTCTTATGGCAGGGGGGAGCAGGAGAGGGGAGAGAGGAGAGAGCTGCCCAGACTCTGGCACAGGAATTAGGAACAACACATTCACAAAAAGGAGACAAGAAATCCTGTGTTTCTTTTGATAGAGGACTCAGTGCAGCTTTTCTGTGAGTGCTTATGGCTGTATTTACATAGACCTTTCTGATAAAGTTAACTTAGTTTTTATCTTTCCTTGTCCTTTAATATTTTTCTTTAAGAGGCCTTGCATACAGTTGTTTGTCTCTGCCCCCCCCCCAACAATCTTTGTTCCACCTGCATTCAGTGCATGCAAGCACCCCAATGAGTACAGCCTGACCAGGAAGCATGGGCTGCGTTTCTTCCTGTGCTCCCCTTCGGTGGAATGCATAATGAAGGAACTAAAAAATGATGTTGTTGAGCATAGAAGAAACATCTGACATTTCTCTGGTTAGTTACAAGCAGAGCATCATCACAAGTCATTCCTTTTTTTAGATTTGATTAGATTTTATTTTATTGACAAGCAATATTAAACATTCTTAAGAATGTTACCCACATACTGGATTCTCTCATATTGCTTGCGTTTTTCTGCTAACATTTCATACACAGTAGACAGTACTGTGTCTATTTTTGCTGATGACACTAAATTGTGCAAAACTATAAGTTCCATGCAGGATGCTGCCGCTTTGCAGAGCGATTTGACAAAATTAGATAACTGGGCAGCAAACTGGAAAATGAGGTTCAATGTTGATAAGTGCAAAGTTATGCACTTTGGTAGAAATAATATAAACGCAAACTATCTACTGAATGGTAGTGTGTTGGGGGTTTCCTTAATGGAGAAGGATCTGGGGGTTTTTGTAGATCACAAGTTGTCTAATTCCAGGCAGTGTCATTCTGTGGCTACTAAAGCAAATAAAGTGCTGTCTTGTATAAAAAAGGGCATTGACTCAAGGGATGAGAACATAATTTTGCCCCTTTATAGGTCCCTGGTAAGGCCTCACCTTGAGTATGCAGTGCAGTTTTGGGCTCCAGTCCTTAAGAAGGATATTAATGAGCTGGAGAGAGTGCAGAGACGTGCAACTAAACTGGTAAAGGGGATGGAAGATTTAAACTATGAGGTGAGACTGTCGAGGTTGGGGTTGTTTTCTCTGGAAAAGAGGCGCTTGAGAGGGGACATGATTACTCTGTACAAGTACATTAGAGGGGATTATAGGCAGTTGGGGGATGTTCTTTTTTCCCATAAAAACAATCAACGCACCAGAGGTCACCCCTTTAGATTAGAGGAAAGGAGCTTCCATTTGAAGCAGCGTAGGTGGTTTTTCACGGTGAGGGCAGTGAGGTTGTGGAATGCCCTTCCTAGTGATGTGGTAATGGCAGATTCTGTTAATACCTTTAAGAGGGGCCTGGATGAGTTCTTGATCAATCAGAATATCAAAGGCTATTGTGATACTAATATCTACAGTTAGTACTAGTGGTTGTATTTATAGTTTATGTATGTGAGTGTATAGATTGGTAGGTGTGGGTTAGGTGTGCTGGGTTTACTTGGATGGGTTGAACTTGATGGACACTGGTCTTTTTTCAACCCTATGTAACTATGTAACTATGTAACTATGTAACAAGGTCAAAGATCAGAGGGGAAGAGCAGCCTAGATGTGTACCAGTAGAGTGCATGCACGAATCTGACATAATATATTCAGTATTGATTCTCATTGTTAGGCATTGATAAAAGGAACCTAGGATGAATTTGTATGTAGTGCATTCAACCATAACCCAGTGAATTCCTTTAAATGCCTTTTCCTAGCAAGGGATGGAAGACAGGTTATTGCTTCTTGCTGTTTATCTGAATTTAGTCAATCTAGAGGGATATTTTTCCTTAAAGGCCTCAGACAATCAAAGAAAAGCAATTAAGTATAGGTATAACTAGACTGGAGAAAGATGTGTGTTGTGATATACAGTATCCTATCCATATATGAGCCCAACATCAGTACCTGACAAATTTACAAAAAACAAAGTTCCCCAACATCAGTACCTGACATATTTACAAAAAACAAAGTTCATACAGTAGAACCAATTTAAACCATATTACAAAAGAGAAAAAAAATGAAATAAATCAGTTTACTGGCGCTTATCTCAACTTTCTAGGAAAGGGAAGAGAAAAAGAGACAGACAGCTGAAAGCCAAAAACAATAAGAGTAAGAGGCACATTTAATACAGTACAGGAGTCAGGAAAAAAAGGTAAGTCAGCATGTCCTATAAGAGAGGAATAAAGACTGGTGAAGCCAAATAAATTAAGTTAATAGCAAAATATAGTCACAAAGTAGCTTTACAAGCCATATTTGTTCTTGTAATTTACTCCTGAACGTTTAGTTAAAAGGTGAAATATAGTAGGATTTGGGGGTTAGCACTTATTTGCTCTCTTATATATTGTTGTAACTGACTGATACCATAGGGTTTTTACATATCTGAAGCCTTGTAAGAGGTTGGTCGATGGTTTAATCTCCAAAGGGGAGCTTGAACCAAACAAGTTACAAAACCACTGCTTTAGATCATAAACTGATCTGAAATGTATATAACAAATGTCTGCCATGACCAGGGCAGCATCAAGGCATGTGGTTATATATGCATATATACATATAAATATACATATAAATAATGTGTATATACAGGTATTGGATTCAGCTGCACTATGCTAAGGTGGGCAAGTGAAGGCATAGGTAAACCTCACTCTGAACCCCTACCTCCCAGGACCATCACCCAAGCAGGTTGGACCAAACACAATTATGCCAGGGGTACTAGCCTCTTCCCACTCTGGGAAGCATTCCCCAGCTAATCCCCCAGCTATGATTAACCTGAAAAAATCCCACCAGGAGAAGACAGAACTCCCAAAATGCACCGCATTCCCACCCCCTCACCAAACCATTTTAGCATATGCGGCTGGGGTGCTGCTCTTCATGCTGTGGTATCCTGGCAGCTACAGGTACTTTTACCCCCTCCTGTCTCACTATTACCCCGGTATGAACTCTTCTGCCTGTATACCTTCCTAGCCACTGTCTGTTAAAGCTCCCCTGCTTTAATAATTTAGGTTCGGGTAGCTCTAATACTACTAATACGGTCAAAAACAATCTACTTTGTGATTATGCAGGCTACGGGTGCTACCTAGTTTTAAAATACTCCCAAATATAAATATACAAATCCCTAGATGCAAATACAAGACTACTAAGGGGTGGTGCAAGATTACTAAATGGTGCCCCTTAGTGCCCTATTTTAGTGCACTATGAGTCCATGCTGCAAATAAGCAAACAAAATGTCAGTTGTGTCTGTTTTGGAATTCGCCCCCTACCCTGCACTTTGTAAAAGACCCTGAACCTGTATTTCACTGTCACAGTAAAGGGTAGAAACTAAATTGTGTCAATTAGAAAAACACACACCTTGTATCTCCACCTAAAGCTAAGTGAAAGCGCACTGTGGCACATTTATAAACATTGGACAAATAGGCATCTGGGTAGTAACCTTTGCCAACCAGCCATATTTTTGCTTTCAATGTTTAATCTGCAGCTGGTTCAAAAAGACATTCACAGGTTGGTCCTACTGTACCTTTGTGACAGCACTTTGCTTAGAGTATGTGGGGCAAATGGTTAATGCCTACCTTAAGAAGACACCAAGTACAGGTCTCATAATGTATCTATTGCCTACAGTAGTATCTGTACATATGGATGCAGAGGTCTGTGCCTAAGAGAGACAGGGGAGCAAGATGCTTTCTAAGCAAAAAATGCCATTTTGCATTTTTATTTTACATTGTATATCTTCCCCACTCTTTAGTAAATATGTCCTGTGATATAAATTATAAAACTTACTTGTTTTGTGTTATTTTACACTTCCTCACTCACATACTAAAAACCACTGTGACACTACAATAAATTAACTATAATACATAAATCTCACTTAGTTTGAATGAGGCATTTTAGCAGGAATTGCTAATCTCCTATATTTGATTTTTATCTGAGAACATTCAAAATTTGTCAATGTGTACTAATAATCCTAGAAATATGATAAGCAATCTTATAATAAACAGAATAAAGACAATGCTATGTATAGCATGCAATAAGCAATACTCTGTCAACTTTTTCTATAAATCCTTACTTATAATGTTGTTTACTTGGCATTAAAACGGATAGTGGTTTTAATAAATTTGACCAAATTTCTTTTAACCCTTATTAATCCCTGGGGCAGGGTTTGTTGAATCTTTTCAGTTCAAGGTTCGAGGTGTATCCTTTAGTCAGAGTTCCTCTTGAGCTGCAAAAAGGTTTTAAATATTGGAAAATATTGTTGAATATGCCAATTGACTATTATTAAAGAATTTCTAGGACAGCAAATAATCCCAGCCTGCCAGCTAGGCTTTTTATCTAGGTGAACAAATAGGCTTTCTTCCCACTCTTTGCACTGCTCTAGATCCACTACAGAGGGCCCAGCCCTACAAACTGGGAATCGATACCCAGAGCATCCCTCATTTTAAAAAAAGTTCAGGCACTTTCACTGTACTTATTATACACAGAGAACTACGTTTTAGGAAAGGCACAATGGGTGTTCGTCCTGGGCCCTGCTGCAACCCCCAGCATCCACTGAAAGCTTTAGGATCCAGGGAGGTATAACAACAGGTATAGGGTCTGTAGAGTCTGGCATATTTATTTCTCCCCCTTGTATGGGGGCCTTAGATTAAGTCAGAGGTTTAAATAACAGAGTGAGATAATAAGCAAAACAATAAAATAATGCCCAGTCATTATATACACGTATATATATATATATGTGTATGTACAGTGTATGTATATACAGTATACTGTCTATATATATTTTTTTCTTTATCGTTGGACACAGTACAGTATTCCCCTATTCCCCAGAACACTACATCAAACCTTTTTTATTGTATTCTTGTATTCAAAGGTTTTTATAGCCTTAGAAAATACATTCCAACTCTGCTACTGCTACAGCACATAGAATTTCATGGGGTGGCAGAGCAGGAAATAAATAAGTAACACTCATACCCGTATAAGAAGAGCTGCGCATATATTTTCTAAAAACAGAGTCCACAGAGGTTCGTTATTAATTACACTCTTGGGCTCCATTTTGTTTTGAAGTGGAGCTAAAGAGGGCAAATCTTTGAATTAGGAGTGTTAAAAATGGCAAGAAAAGCAGAAATAAAAAAGGAAGAAAAACTGTATTTCCACAACCCCGAGAGACATAATTTAAAGAACCCAAAAGAGAACACTAGTGCCATCTTCTGAGCAGTTAGAAGTACAGCATAGCCATCTCATCTCTGTTTTCTATTCGTTGTTCCACCATAATGCAAAGAGAAAGAAAGGGAAAATCAAATACTTTAATTTAAACATTACAGCTGGATTCTCTTTTTTCAAAAAATAATATTGGTATTAGGATTTATGATAACAATCCAAAACATAGACCCCTTTTCTATATATATATATATTTTTTTTTTTTTTTTTTTTTTTTTAAATCACAATAGCAGTTTCCTGAATTTTTCACCAAAGCAAAGCAGGACAGATTTGCTCATCACTAGTATTGTCTAATCCCATGAAGCATAATAATCCATTAGGGTGAATAATTATGTCAATGCTACCTACTGATTGGTTACCAGGGGCTATTTGAATTATATCTGTTGTTATATTACCCCCAAGTTGAAAAAATGAATATATACTTTACCCTGTGGCTTTGATTATGTGACCCTCACTTACTTATACACTGGTAATTATATATAAGTGCAGTAACCAAAAGTAACAAGTAGATAATAAAACTGATTAGGTGCTATTGGTTACTGCAATGGTTAGTGAACAAATGTATCTATCTTTTCCAGTTGTACCTACTCATTTTTTAAATGCTTTAAAATACCATTTTTGCTAGTTATATTAATGTTAAAATCATAAAGGGCCTGTTGCTACCTGCTATTAACACCTCCAATAAAGCTACAATTGGAAAAAAATAGTCTCATTATTACATTAATAGTACATTCCCCCCTCTCCAATAACTGGTTACTCAGGTGTGCCGGATCAAAATTCAATTAGTATTGTGTGCAGGCACGTTGTTGATGCCGGCTGTAGCTATATCATTTCATCATGAAACAGAAGAGCTGAGCATTCAAGCGCAATAACACTGAGACTTAAGATAGGAACAGAGCTCTAGTGGAGATAAGAACTGTTCTTCCAACATGATAACATCTGCACTCCCAGCACAGAAAGAGATGAGGCCTTTCTGTCGATAAAAGCAGTGGCATCTCTGGGATTAAAAACCAAAAGGAAATAAGGTCCTGCCAGCAGTAATTGTACACATTCCTTAAATCTAAATGCAGTGTCCAGTAATACAGTCACTAATATTGCCTGTTAGTCTTTGTTTTCTACTGTATGAACTGCCAGGAATCCTCTCAGTGGTGTGGAGACCAAAGATGCAGATACCAGCAGTGTTGGTTGCCTCAGCTAATAGAAGTATTATGTATGATCCATCTCTCACCAAGGAGAATTTACTTATTATATTCATACAGACAGTGTAACCAACTGAAGGGTTGTTGATGAGTCTAGGAACAAGCACTGGATCACTAAGGAATAAAAGGAAGCAAAACATAATGGGTCATTTACTTACCACGCTGCAGTCGTGCATTTGCAAATTTCCTGCAGTCAGTCCCAGTGAAAAATCTGATCCTTTAAAGGGACTTGCATTAACATCTCATACATCAATATAGTTCCACTCAGTGCCTCTGTTTTCTTTCTGCTTCCTTTTCCAAATTGCTTTTGCTACAAATGCGAAACCTAAAGCTACTATCAACTCTGAACCAGGTGGTAGCTCCAGGGATCCCACAACAGCCTGCGTCACTACATGCAAAGTAGATGTACTAAAAGAATCTGGATGCGCGCCACTCTGACACCAAACACCAGATATGACGGTATCCGGACTGTTGGTGATTTTTGCTAATTTCATCTGATTTGTGTTAAATTGCAAGAGCATTTGTATCAATTTTAATGCATTAGCGGCAACTGTATCAGATGCACCTCTCCCTAGTAACCACAATTATGCTGGAATCATATTAACAACCCTGCATTGTTGAAAATGCACTTAGCGCACTGCAGTGCAGTGCAAGAAGTAAATGACCCCTATAATGTGCTACTACTTTGTCCTAGTAAATAATTGCATGTCAGCATCAGAAACACTATTATACTGTAGTTTATATAAATTAACTGCTGTAAATGTATGGGGGCAGCCATTCAAGCTGCATAGGGCAAAAAGAAACAGGTTACACAACAGGTAACAGATAAACTGTGTAGAATACAAGGGGATTAGTTCTTACACAGAACGATGAAAAGTATTAGTGGCATGATGGATGTTGTGGCACAAAAACAGCTTTAAGACAACAGTAGAAGACTTCCTGGTGCCAATACTGACATTTGTCAATACTGACATTTTATACAATGAAATCACAAGTAATTTCCACTTTCACAAAGTCCATTTACTGGCCCCTCTTACACTGAGAACCAAGAAGAAATAGTCCTTCTGCTCTACCTTTACTCCAGCCATGTTTTGTGCTTGTAGTTCAGCTACTTGGTTACATAAATAAATACAATTTTTTTATTGGTTTGCAAAGAAGACGCAATGCTATTATTCATTTTGCCGCAGTTTTTCTTTAATACTGATGTGTGTGCATGTCTCCTTCTTGTCTCAAAACAAACACTGAATCTACGAGAGCATTAAGTTTAGATGTTCTGTTCTGGGAAACCAATAGCTTTTATATACAGCAATACAAATGTTTATTATAGAAACATTAAGTGCCTTATAGAAAGTTAAGTGGAGGTACTTTACAATAATGTTTGCTTTATTGAGATACAGCATTTGTAGTGAAACTGTCATGTTTATATGTTAAGCCGGATATTATTTGTAGAATGTTCTCTCTGAAAAGGAATACGGGATAATAACAAGATTGCCTCAAAATCCTATATATCGTAAGCCATTCTTGGAAAATAACTGTGCTTGATATTATTCACAATTCATTTAACTGTTAATACATATTGCCCATTCTACATATAGAATAGAATATAGTATTTCCCTTCAAGTCACTATTATTTATCTAAACTGCCTTTTCCAGAAGGGTTTTTATAATCACAGTAGCATTTACCACATTGTGCAGCCCGCATTTACGAATTGTACATTACCCCACCCCTTTTTTAAAGTTTTTTTTTTTCAATGTGTTTATTGATTGTTATAGAATCAAACCATGTTTGTGATGGGATCTGAGACCTCTGTTGTTCCAAATATGTTAACTATGGACATTTTACATGTTGCTAAAACAAACTGTTTTTATGACTTTTACAACATTTCTCTAACTTCAAATGTAGTGGCAAAACTACTTTGTTCTGGGCCTCCCTGCAAAAAGATCTTCAGAGGGGCCTGGCACAGACTAGCAAACTCAACCCAGACCCCCACCCCGACGCATCCTGCTTCTGCCATGACATGTTCAATGCTCTGCCCACCCTGTGCACTAGACTAAAAGTCCCTGCTGCCCACTGCTCTCCTACCTGGGAGCCAACCTGGAGCGGGGATTTACTTTACAAAATAGAGGAAGCAAACCCCATGGACCCAGCCTCCTTGTCCTCTTGGCCCCCCCATGACCGCAGGGTCTGCTTCCTTGATTGTTACGTGACTGTGTAAATAAATAGTGTTAGTTTTTTATGTCATTTGAATAGACTTAAAGCTGAAGAAAATAACGAAAAACCCAAATGTATTATTCCCTCTCCCCGTAAAGTAGTTTTCCCATACACATCATTCTAGTTTTCAATCTGTGTCTATGTCTCTCCCTCCCTGCCAGTATGTCTCATCAATTCCATATCTTTCACATGCAGGACAAACTGATTGTCTTTTGTGGGCTGGGGGAGACAAGTGTGTAATTCATGTTGTGAAAAATACAGCAGATTAATGCTACAGATAGGTTAATATGGTCTTTTCTATAAGAGCATTGCTGCTTTCATAAAGTGTGTGATTCTTGTTCTCCTGATCTATTGTAGATCCATAGTAGAGACAGAACTTGAAGAAATTAATCATCTTGATGTTGACAGCAAAAGATAGATTACCTGTCAGAAAGAAAGAAAAAATGAGTATCTATAGAATCATTCCACGGCTGCAATTAGAACCATGATAAAAATTTATGAAATGCCAAAAGGGCTTCTCAAACTTTTTAAATTGTGGGTCCATAAAAATGTTGAAATACCCCAAAATCTGAACGATAAATACATTGAAAAACAGTGCATAAAAACAATATACTTCACAAGTTATAACGGCAAAAGCAACCTGCACTTACACCTACTGTAAATTCGATCTGTTTGTCTGTTAAAGGCTTCATTCGGAGACAACAGTAAAATAGCCATAGGAATTTTATGTGTTGGAAAGGATTTACTTATGTACCATTTTCAGCTCTTGCTCTCATATTTGTCTTTTGATTCCAATGTTAAAGCAGGTAGGAGAAAGGCAAAGAAGCTGAATGGCCACCAACATAAATGTACTAAATATGGGAAGGCAAAATTCAGTGATGCCCTGAGAGAAAAACGAATACAGCTCCCTGCCACCATTTTATTTATTTTTTTCCAGGCAGGACAACAGACATTAAAACATTGCTATATGAACATGCAATTCTGTCAGTAAATTAAAATTTGTAATAAGATGAAATATGGTGCTGCAGCTATGACTGTAAAATAAATTATATTGGTTGTATTTAGCCTGTATATAACACAAGCCCAGATGAGGCAGCACTGTAATAGTACAGATATACATATGACATTAATCATGCTCCAGGTTTAAAATTAAACTGTAGCAGTACATTAGATATCAATATAGATTTAAGAGTAAATGAATGCTAATTCATAATATTTAAAAAAAACTTGTTTTTTTAATCAGTGTGCACATACTTTCCCTGCTTGCAGCATTGCTAACTGCTTAGAACTTTCTCACAAAGATATAAATAAATCTGTATGCCAGAGCAACCTGTAAAATGCATATAACTGAGCCACAAGCGCTCCTGCACCCTAACATACATATTTTTTGCCATTAATAAGTGAAATTAAGTGAAAACAACTCACTATAGTTGCCTTGAGGAGTGTATTAGGATTCATTGTGCTATACATTTCAATATTCGCTCGCAGAGAGCCCAATGGACATCTGTTGCAGTTAATTAATTTAAACTGATCCATATCGATCTAGATCTTGCCGCACTGTATTCAATTGACATTACCTGATTACTATTGAGCAGACTGTATTGTTTCTGCTAGTTATCAGGAGAGAGATGCCTTGGCATGCATGTAATGAAGCACGCCACTTTCCTGCCAGAGGAGACTAAGCTGGGTAATAGGTGTATAACTGAGAATTGTGAGCACCAGACTGATGTCATATATTGATTGAAGCCGAATTGTATTAGCTGCTAGCAACATGAATCATACAGACTGTGAAGCGTTGCACTTTCAATAAAAAAAAACTCCCATCATTTTAGTAAAAGAAAGCTACGCTTGTGGGCTCCTCATGCAATGGAAAGGAAATAGCATAACTGAATATAAAGACTATGGGGTTGATTCACTAAAGGTCGATAAGGGTTATCGCATGCTTTTTTTGCGTTAAAATTGATGGGGAAAAAAACGTGCAACAGAATGCATTAATTTTAACGCATTGCGTTAATTCTCGCGCAAAAATAATACTAACGCATGATTCACAAACACTTAGACGTGCTAAATATCGCATTAGTCTGTGCGAATATTAACCCCTACTTGGGGCAGTCGGTAATTATAGAAGAGTACAATTCATGAGTTTTTGGCAACACAATAAGGACTTTGCAGTGTGATTTATTCAAGTATGTGTTGGCCCTAGAGTGATGCAGCCTCCAGTTTGCAGGGAAATGGTCATTTTCAAAACAGTAGTTTTCCAAAAGTAATGGCGTGTATGGCTAATATGGCGTGCTTTTTTCGCACACTGTGACAATTTGTGCGCGTTGCGTCAAATACCGCACGAGAATAGTCTTCACGATTTAAATAACGCAAACAGCATTGCGTCTAAATTAACGCAAGTATCCTTTTAGTGAATTGTGCGTTAAGACACGAAAAATAAGATGCGATAACATTTTTAACGCATGCTATTAATAGCGTTCGTTTTAATGCACCTTATTGAATCAACCCTTATATATTTAGAGAACACAATAATAATAATAAGGAATGCACCGAATCTATTATTTTTGAGTTTGGCCAAACCCCCAGTCCTTCATGAAAGATTCAGCTTAAAATTTTTTTACTTCCATTTTCACATGACCAAGAGTGGCATGCGTTTAGGGATTCGGATTCGGTTCGGCCAGACACTTGGATTCGACCAATTAATGCTGAGTACAACTGTAGACAAATTAGGTAGCACTTCTTGTATGGCATTATTGGCACAAAGGACACAGCATAAAGAAATCTCTTATTTTCCGAGGTACTCGACAACAACATATATTTCACATGGAGGGAAGTGCTTTTTATTCTTTAGAAGGCACTATCTGAAGGATACCCACAACTCGGTTTTACATTTCTGATAGGACACTGGTAATCATTTCTGCTCTGTCTTAATTTGTTTTGTGCAGACCCCCCCCCCATATCTAACCAATATAATGGCGATTTAAGAGCTACCATTAAAGGAGAACTAAAGCGTAACTAAAGAAATAGGGCAGAAATGTTTAACATTATGTTTAGGGCTTTGGTACCAGCCCAAGGTGACCACAGGCTCTTAGCAGGGAAGATCTGGCCTCCAAAGATGCTCAGTAGCCCCAATCTTCCTTTCTGCTGATTCACTGTACATGCTCTATGCCGCTTTCAGTTATTGAGCTTAACATTATACTGCATATATAGAATATAAATGTAACAGTAAAAGGCTGTTTATTCAGGTTTACGTTCACAGGGCAATTGCATAAGTATTGAATAATTAGCCCTGTAGCATCAGCTTATTTTCTGCTTGATAATTTGCAACAGCCCATAAGCTTTGCTTCTCAACAGTTGCCCAGAGCCCACTGAGCATGTGCACTGTAGAACAGAGGGTTATAACAGAATTCAAGATGAGAAGCTCTTGTGACAACACAACACAAAGACCTATATCATTACTACTATAGAAACTTTAAAATAATGTCAGTTTATAATATAAAATATGAAATTTCGAGGATTTTGTTTCATTTTTAGGATTTAGTTCTCCTTTAAGAGCTAAAGCACACTGGATTTTGTAGGATGGTGTTGAATGGGTTAAGAAATAGTGGCAATTATCTGTAAACTACATGGACGATTTGCCATGTGAAAGAACACTAGGATAGATAAAGTTGAATATTGTTTTGTTTATGCATCTATGTTGTATATTGGGCGGTCATTGTATGAGAGAAAAAGTCCTTCAGACACTAGAAATTATCTCGTTGAATGCAGACGCAGAATACAGCATTCCCTTCCAACAGGTGTGTCGTGTTGGATTTCAAATCTTCCATTGAGTTTACACATCAGATTTTTCTATCAGTCCCATTATATTTTGGCCCTTGTGACTACATCCAACTTGTAGGGTGCATTCTATTGATTCAACACTATCCTACAAAGTCTGCCATGTAGTTTAGCTTTTATATTACAGCAGGGAGATCAGATATTTTCAGCAACCCACAAAATCTCCTGCTGTTGCATGACAAGTCTTTGTGAATCAGATAAGATCTGGTCCTCAAAAGCTCTTAGAGATCAAAGACTGCAGGTTAGAAAAGAATAAATATGATGGCATGGCTGAAGTTTGCTAAAATGTACAGATCAAGACTTTTGGAACTGAGTTCAAAGGTAGAGTCATCTGATTTGAATGCTACTCTTCATGTTTTTCTCTGAAGAAGAATGTGGACGCGTGGAAAAAATGTTGCAAACTAAACTAACACTGTTCCATTCATATGGCTTAAAATCTTGACTATTTAATAAACTGGGAAAATATTTTTGAAAACTAAAGTTGCTTTAAGTCTTTAGAGACAATTCCATTAAATTCTATAGAATTGGCAGCTTTTTCTTGCTGAGCTTTTACATACAAAGTTTACATTTTTTTCTCTAATAAACAGAATATCGACTACTGCAAAATATTCCTCTTGGGGCAGATTTATTAAAATATGAGCGTTCACCAGAGAAACAATTACCCACATTTTATTCATTCCTATGGAATTTTTAGAAGTGTATTTATTAAATAGAACGCTAACTTTCACTCATTGATAAATACGCTTCTAAAAATCCTATAGGAATAAATAGAAAGTGGGTGAGTGATTTTGTGGTGAACTCTAATCTCACATTTTAATAAATCTGTCCCTTTATCTATGGTTGCCAAAAGTGCAAATTGGAATCCAGGGACACACATGGATGAATGGGCATGTACTGTAGCACGCTACACAGAAAAAATAATTGCACAGGTTAAGTCTACTTTTTCACTATTCCCCATTTAAGCAACACCCTTATAATAAAAATTTTAATTGCTTTGTGCATATTTCCCTACAAAGAGTGAATTGCTCTCAGGCTTCTTTCCCATCCTTATGTGGAAACATATTTTCTTCATATTGTATCTGAGCAGAACATTTCTGAACTACATTTCTTCTTTAGAACTTGTACAGCTACATCCCCCCATACTTCCTGTAGAACACGCAACAAGTGGACTTGTAACAAAGTCAGTGTAGTAGGTGGAGAGTCGTGGGGGACAGGTTTAACTTAGGACCAAAGTCAAATGAGATCTGTCCTTGGGAAGAGGGGATTAACCTCCCTGACCTAGTGGCACACCACATTGAGATCTGCCCCAGTTTACAACAGGGAAATAATCTGTAAGTTTCAAAACAAATTTGGTCAATAAGCCCTGCACCTCTCACCAAATTTAAAATTCACTTAAAGTTAGCATAGAGACCAACTCAGTGTGCAAGTAACCCAAGAAAGGGCATAGAAAAGATGGAGGAGTAGAACTGAACCACTCACCATGGTTACTTTGGCATTATAGTTGTTGCAATGTATTTACAGTATCATTAGAAGATAATGTGGGGGACACATGGAGACTGGCCCTTTAATTAGTTAAAACATAACTTTTATTATTTACTCCTAAAAGAAAAGTGCTCAGGGTTCACAAATATCGTCATCTGAGTTAAAGATCCAGGTGCTTGATGTGTGGTTTATAATAATCACCAGTTCACCAGTAACATTCCCTTCAACTTTAGCTTGACATTGCCCACTGTATATGTCGTTAAGTTTGAGACTGATAATAATGTGACTTCACTGCAGACAGCTAATAAACTGTTCAACTGATGTGGATGTAGATTGCATGGGTAATTCTCGGATACAGCGTGTCATACAAACACTTTTATCCCTATAGTCAGACGCCCGCCCCTTCCTGCTCGGGCACAGTGCATTGTATATTCACCTCTATCCCTATAGTTATACCCTGCACCCTGCCTAATTCCACATCACAATTCGTTCACACAGCCCACAACTGTTCACACAGCTCACAACTTCCACCCTCTTCAGTCACTGATAGTCCCCACATTTATTTTCTTTTTGTGCTAGCTTGTGACACACGTTTCGATCATATTGGGCTTCGTCAAAGACAGCGTGCCGGCTCCTCATAGAGAGATTTACGTATTCTCCCCCGCCCCAACTGATGACATCACCATGACGGGGGGGGGCATGATTTAAGACATAGACCTCCATGGGTACACTTATGTCAATTTGTAATCCCAACCTATCTGAGGACAAAGTATATTTGTTAGATGGTAAGGCTTAACATATTGCATTATTACATATAACAATTCCAGTCTTCATATAAATGTAAGTAATGCTTATTAAACAACTCTTATTTACATCAAGGAGGCATAATATGTAATTTTCACAAAACATGTAAATAAATGTATGTAGGGACAAACTCTCAGTGAATCCTTTTGGAGATAGTGTATTAAGTAGAAAAATCCAACGGCTTTCCTTGGACAGCAGTATCTGATTCAGATTACCTCCTCTGATGCCTAATTTAACTCTTTCGATTGCTGCAACATGTAGTCCCTTGGGGTTACTTCCATGTGCACAATAAAAATGTTTACTAACAGGGGGGACTCTCTTTGTTTTTTCTCAGCCGAGCTTGACATAGCAGACACATCATTCTTCATAAGTGCCTCTGTTAGCCTGATATTTGAGATATGTTCCCCTGTTCTTTGTTTGAGACTTCTTTTGTGAACCCCGAGCATTCAATATACCCACACCAGTCACACATTCCACACAACAGCATTTTAACTGCTTTTATAATATGTATGAGAGGTTTTCTTTTAGGAGTAAACAATAAAAGTTACATTTAAACTAATTAAGGAGCCAGTCTCTACGCGTGTGCCACAATATCTTCTAATGATACTGTAACATTGCAACAACTATAATGCCAAAGTAACCAGAGTGAGTGGTGCAGTCCGCCATCTTTTCTATGCACTTTCTTGGGTATTATGTTAAAAAAATAATCTGTAAGCAAAGAGAAATATAGGACAATGCCTGCTACCAGCTTTTTAAAGGAGAAGGAAAGGCTAATAAAGAGTTAATCTCAAGCTGCAGGCATACCTTCAGTGTCTCAATAGTGCCCTTAAGTCTCCCCATACTTCACCTGTTCAGAAGATCAGAAGCCAAACAGGAAAAAAAAACGCTGAGCTGGGTAGAGAAGATTCCCATAATGCATCGCTCCTTCCCAGACATGGCGACTTGTTACTGTAGGCGGCGCATGCGCACACAGCAGGAGCGTCTTGTTGCCATGGCGACGCAGCGATGGAGAACTCTGTGACATGCAGGTGGGGGGAGCGGGGGGGCAGGTGCGGGAAGGGGCGGAGGGTTTGTGGCAGGAGCGGGGGAGCTTGGGGGGATTTGTGGCAGGAGTGGGGGGGTTTGTGGCTGGAGCGGGGAGTGGGGGGGTTTGTGGCAGGAGCGAGGAGCTTGGGGGGGTTTGTGGCAGGAGCGGGGAGCGGCGGAGGCTTTGTGGCAGGAGCGGGGATCAGAGGGGGGGCTGGCTTGTGCTTTTCAGCCCATACAGACATGCTGGACAAGATGGCGGCGCCGTTCACTGAAACAAGTATGTAGGTTCTAGTATGTGTATCTCTGTAAATCTTTCATTAGGCAAGCCAGGAATTTAGCGTTTTTACACAGCAATAGTAGTACTATTTAATAGTGTGCTTAATAGATTTTGACTTTCCTTCTCCTTTAAGTTTGAGTTTATTTTCTGTGAATGTTGTTTATTTAGAAATGTACTGTATGTTTACTATGTATGTATGTTATGTATAGGTGCCATATACGTTAACTTGATATGCAAAGGAATATTAATTAATTGTAGGGGCTCAAACATAAGTTGCTCTCAAAGTTGCAGTGTTTTCCCCGAAAATTCCAGTATACTTGTGAATATAATGGCAGTTGCAGCAATTGCAGTTAATGTATCTGATGCATCAAAACAAACACTATTGCAAATAAGTTGGTTGGCAAATCAGATACAAGCACTGGCTAACACTTTCAAAGTTGGAATTGTTGCCACATTCAGGGTGATGGTGTCAATAGACACACTTGCAAAAGATTTGGCAGAAGAAGCAGAACAGCTCAAAAATATTGAAATACAAGGAGTATATTTGGACACAGTTACATATAATATGTAGCAACATTTGCATTTATTTTAGTGAAACTGCTCTTGAGTAAATGACTCCTACTAGTCATCTAACTGGCTTCACCATAATGTCACTATCATGACTCCAACCCCTGAGGTCCACTTCCTATATATTTTATATATTGTCTGTTATTTATATAACACCGACACACTTACACAAAGAATTTATACACAATTTACATAAGTCCCTGCCCCAGCAGAGCTTGCAATGTAAGTTCCCTATCCTATTCATATATACTATGGTTAATTTTTATCAAGAGCCAGCTGACCTGCCTTCCAAGTTGACCTGATGGACTTTCCTATAGTAAAAAAACATAACCCATGCCAAGACTAAAGGTGCCCATACACCTTCAGATCCACTCGCTTGGCGATGTCGCCAAGTGAGCGGACCTATGAGTGGGCGATATCGAGAGAATCCAGGCCCTGGATGTTGAATTGGTCTAAGGGACAGATATCGGCAGCTAGAATCGGCCCGTGTATGGGGACCTTAAGGGGTAGCTGACATCAAGATTTATTGAAGTGTGTGTTTAGAGCTACCCACAGTAAAATTCTTCCACTTTCTATTTCCATAGGATTTTTCGAAGCATATTTAACAAAGGGTTAACCCATTGATGAATACACTTCCAAAAATCCCAAAGCAATAAAATGGATGAATTTTAATGTGTTGAGCACTAAATTCAAACTTAAAATCTGCCCCAAAATGTCACATTTTGACACACAGAGTTTCTTAGTAGCAACTACTTGTCATGGCTACTAAATATCACAAAATACCCTGCCACAAGCAATACTGAGAATTGCGTCTGTAAGAACACATTGTCGCGGCGACTAATCTCCCCAAAATGCCATCCCACCGACTAGAATGTAAATCGCCGGTGGGATCAGCGCCGGATTTCTACTGGGGACGCCCCGAGGCCACCCCCATTCGGCGCCCCCCTATCCCCCCCGCCGATCAAACACGCATGCGCGAACCCCCCCCCGCCCGCCGAGCAAACGCGCATGCGCATGCGTGAGGAGAGTTCCCCATTGCTCTGTATGGGAGCAAAATATTAAGATTTGCCTGCGGCGGGGCGGCACGCCGCCCCTATGTTTGTGCCGCCCTAGGCACGGGCCTTTGGGGCCTCGCCACAAATCCGGGCCTGGGTGGGATGCCTTGAGAGAAAACTTTGGGTGACTGCGGGACATTGCAGCGACGTGTATGCCATCCCACCAGCGATTTACTTGTCATGGCTATTGAACCCCAGAATATATCCTACCATAGACAAAACTGAGAATTGCCTCTGTGCAAGGGTGAAGACACATGGAGCTACTAGTAGCAGCTACTTGTCATGGCTAAAATAGACAATGCTGATCATTTACTGCTAAATGTCTCTGCTTGTGTTTTAGCAGAGGCAATTCTCAGTATTTACTATGACAGGGTATTTTCTGGTGTTTAGTAGCTGTGAAAAAGTAGCTGCTACTAGTAGCTCCGTGTGTCTTTTCCCTAAACACATGTAGAGACAATTATCAGTAAATGATCAGCATTGTCTATTTTAGTAGCCACAACAAGTAGCGGCTACTAGTAGCTCTCTGTCTTCACCCTCAGGGCAGTGCCACATGGGAAGATTAGTCACCTGCGATAAATCTTCACTATTGTGGGCGACTAATCTCCCTGAAATGCCATCCCATTGGCTAGAATGTAAATTGCAGGTGGGATGGCATACACATAGCTTCGGTCGTCCGAAGCTGCCTTGCAAGGAAACTTCGGGCGACTTCGGAAAACTGAAGTGACACATATGCCATCCCACCAGCGATTTACATTCTTGCCGGTGAGATGGAATATCGGGGAGATAAGTCGCCGCAATAGTGAAGATTTATCGCAGGTGACTAATCTCCCCATGTGGCACTGCCTTAAAGAAGCAGCAATTTACTATTTACATTTGAAATTTAATTAATCACCTTACATATTCATAGAGTTTAAAATGCAACTTTTATTGTTCTAAAGTTTCTAAACTATCCCCTTTAATGTTTTGCATGATCTTATTTTACCTTCCATGCATTTTTATTTTGGATTTGCCTGAACTAAGCTGAAAAACACACAAAAACTACACTAATGTATCCTTCCTCTTAATGTCGCACTACCTTAAAAAAAATGCTTTAGTGAGTGGTGTAATCTCTGCTTCTAGAAAATCTTCTTGTTTACGCCATTTTCAGACAACAAACATTAATTGGTTTTTCATAGAAGTCTTTCTGCATCCGCGTTTAATCCGAAAATACCGCATGATCAACAATTTAAAGTCTTGCTTGTTTTCTGCGGGCGGCTAAAGCTCTGGCTGGAAGAAACATACAAATACCATCCTTATTAATTTCTTTGTGATGATAAAAGCAAAGAGAGTCAGAGATAAGACTTAGTTCAGAAATCCCATCCACATGAAAAGCTGCACAGATAAATGTAATTTTTTTCTTCTTCCAAAGGCAACAGAATGCTTTGGTCTTCTGGAAAGAAAGACTGCAACAGAGATAATGCAATAAGGCATCCCTATGGGTTCTAAGACAGCAGCTTTGCACAAAATGCGTTCAAAGGAAGTCCGCTCCATTATCACAATTTCCAGTAATAAATAAAGACAAAAGAAGGGGGATTTAAGGCTTGGGTAAACACTTTGCCATTGTTTTTACTTAACTACATTTAGGCAAAGAAAATGCAAACATTTAACCCTTTCTTTGCCACTTGTTAATGTCTGGTGCTCCATTAATCCGCTGAAATAAACTGAAATGTTATTGGCTAAAAGGGAAAATTTTGTTTGAAAAAGCAATTCTTATAAAAAGTCCTTTGTATCTGTTCTAAATAGCAGGAACGCATTCCTCGCCTCATCAGGCCCAGGCTGGTAATGTGGATATTATGGCAAATGCCACTGTGGCTGCAGGAAGCTGCCATAAACTTTGTATGACCCAATGGGACTGTTTTGGCCTTACTGTACTTGAAATGCTAGACTGTCTTTTGAGTTTTAGTTGGGATGTGGCTTCCAAATTAAGGTTACAAAGAATTGTGACTTTTTATGTTTTTGTTTTACTGTTTTTGTACACTGCATGTTAAAGGGTGTGGCTTGAAAAAATTTGCCCTGTCTAAAAATATGTTCTACACTATTACCCTTACTGTTTTTGCCCTTTTTAAAGAGCATTCGTGTCTTTTTGTTTTCCTTTCCTTGCTCTCGTTATCTCTCTTATCGCTTCTTTTTGTTCTGCTCTTTAAATTTGTTTTTTTTATTTATAATTTATTGTATCATATTTACCTTGTGATCTGTTTCCCACATCTGGTTCCCCATCCATATCTCCTTTAGTTATATTTTATTTGCCTTGGTACCTGCAATCTCGGGGAGAACTGTCCTCTGTTGTGACTGGGTATTACATAAGGGTGGGGGTGTACTTTATATAAATATTTTTCAGTTTGGTTTAGTAATTAGAATAAAAGCAATAAAAAAGTGGTATGGATAAACTTATGCTTTACATTTAGCCCCAAAAGAAACCTTTTTTTTTCCTTTTCATGTTTGGAACATGCAGAACAGGTGACATAAAGCCTGTGCAGCATCATGAACAAAAGAAGAAAATGAAGATGAATAAAATGAATGGTAGCAGCGCAGGTCGAGCATAAGATTGTGTTACAATATAATTCATTGTCTGTAAGACAGCACGGTTGATTTATCATATTAACTATTCAGAGTCATTAAGCAAACAGCTGCCTATGAACTGAACCAGAAAATGTATTGGATAATAAATCTAATAGAAGCAAGCGGAAATTTGTAACAACATTGAGCCTGATCATTTTCTATTACCTTGCCTCAATCTATGCTTGTAATAAAATGCATCCATTATTATTTAACAATGAATAGATGGTTAAATAAAGAGAATAAATGGCACTTTTTTTCATGCTTTCACTGACAAGAGAAATAGTGTCAGCCGTCTGCACTACATATCTAAGACCTTAAAATCAGCCTAGATTTAGATGACAGTTTGAATAGTATCAGTAAAGTAAAAAAAATCTGTGGTTATAAGAAAATAAGTGTAAACTACAGCATGGCGATATTTTGGCTAGGAAAACATTTTTAGCAGATATTTTGGAGTGGCAGCTTTCCAGAGAATTTTGAATGCTATTCAATAATGAATGATGAGCAAGTAAGGAGTGCATGGGTTAGATATGTTAACATCTACATAGATGACACCAAATTTCAAACTTCCAAGTTCCATTTTTGCTACCTTTTAGGTGTGGACTGGCACTGTGGATTCTGGCAAATGCCAGAGGGGCTGCTGTACTATGCCACAGACATTCATTATTTAGTAGGCTTGTGGGGGGCGGGGGGGCTGTTAGGGCCTCTGTATACTCGAAATGCCAGAGCCCATTTTAAATCCCAGTCTAGACCTACTTCTTATCCCCCTGGGATTTATGCCTACCTTCTATATGTACAATGCTTTGCACACAGAAAATGGAGAACCTGAAGAATGGATGACTGCACAGCTGCATAATGTATAGACTATATAGACTGGATGTCCTCTAGCATGCCAACCCAAGGGACACCATGCTAGGGTGAACACCATTTACTTACATATAGCATACATATTGCATGCAGCAGGGGGTTAGTATAGGGCTCCCTTGTATATGTGCAGCTGCAATCTTGATTTTTCAGCAGATTTTCTATCAAATGCTTTCTATATTGCTTATAAAGGGTGCAATTTGCCAGTGATAATTGACTGCTATCAATCTATCTATCTATCTATCTATTGTAACCAGGAGGATTACTCCCAATAAAAGTATATCAGCTTGCCCGGGTAAAGCAAAATTTACAGGAACATAGCACCATAGCACCGCACTCAACAGGATATATATGATTATATTAAACTTGGACAATGTACAATGTATTTAAAATAAAAGTCACTTATTTTATAGGGTGTGCCAGTTTAATACAATAATAATTATATTATAAGTCCAAATGCCTTGCTTTAGGTCTGAATTGCAACTGATTGCACACAGAATAGCACAGTTGTGGAAGGCCTCTTTTCAAATCTAACTTAGATTTAGGAACTAGGATTATTAATAAAAATATATTGCTTATTTATCTTTAACAAGTGCTGAGACTTGTGTGTAGAGAGAAGTGTAGAGAGGCAGTGTTGTGTTCAATACATATAACAGCATTGCCATCTGGTGTGGAAACACTGCAATGACAGCTGTAATATTTTGTAAGTTCATAAAGGAGGTTTTCACATTTAAAGCTGGCATCTGTTGAAAACAGACAAAGTCTGTGTTTATTGTTACTCATAATCTCTGGGTACAGAAAATAATGGCTTCAGATACTGGCAATAAATGGTCTGGGAAAACTTTTGGGGAGATGGAACAACAGAAGTAAAAGAAATGAAATTAAGAATACAGTTGTGTATTTTGCACTATAATATTGTTCAGTAAACAGATATTATTACTTGGAATTGTCTATTGCATATAGAGCTCCTATTAACATCTTTTTAAGGGCATTAAAATTGTTAGCATTGTACATATTTTTCCATTAAACGTGAAATATTGGGAGAATTAAAATTTTATATGAGCTTCATTGTTATTTTATATTGTTACATTTCGTCCCAGGCCTTCTGCTATCCACTACTACTCTACTGTGCTGATTCAAGGACCGCTGATCTGTAACTGGAAAGGAAAGACCTATTCTGGGGGGTGCAAGGAATTAGTGACAAACTGATGATAGATTGTGACCTCACTCTGCCATAGAAAGTGCCCTAGGCTGGTACATGTTTCAGTGATGAGGATAACTTAATTGATTTGATATGACTTGTAATGATTCAGGCCTTCAAAGTTGTGACAAGCGGTCACCATACTGAAATCTGTTAGAAGTGTCTGCCATACTCACATGATGCTAACTGCTTTGGTGTCAGAGCTGCCATGTACTAATGATCTAAATGATTTACTCATTGGCCTTATATTGGGACATTTATATTCTAAATATACAGTATATTGTGTGCCAGTCCTTAAGCTCAGTAACTGACAGTAACACAGAGCATGTACTGTGAATCAGCAGAAAAGAAGATGGGGAGTTACTGGGGGCATCTTTTGGAGACACAGATCTTCCCTGCTAAAGGGCTGTGGAAGCCTAAAACATAATGTACAACATTTCTGCACTACTTCTTTAGTTAGGCTTTAGTTCTCCTTTAAGTGTTTTAGTTTATAGGAAAATCTCATTTAGAATTGCATATGTTTCAGTGTTTCCATTTTGGTACAGTGTGTACTTTCCATGTCACTGTTCATACATGTCTGGATCTGTAGAGAGAACAAAGACACACTGTACAGGGAACTTGCTGGATTTCTGTACTGCATGGAAACCCCAGTCTTGTATACATGTTATGACCAAGATAAGAGTGTTGCCAGGAATTAACAAAGGACAGAGAGAAGGAAATAATCAAATATATGTCTCTGTAGTAAAACATTTATTTCCTTCTTTTTAAGGTGAGGCTTTTAGTGATAAAAGGGAGAGTACGTATTTAAGAGAAAGTGCTTGAAAGAGGTAAACTAAGGCAAATATTGGGCACTTCTGCCAACTGGTTAGTGGCACTACACAAAAAACAGTTGCAGTATAATGATAAATTTTCCAAAAGTTTCCAAAATCCCCAGCAAGAGATAAAAAGGTTTGTATGCAGATGTGGATAATGAAATGGCTTACTGTTTATGAAACACAATGTATAAGGTAAAGTAGTCTTGAGTAAATGTTTTACTTTATTTGGGAAAAAGTTTTTGTGACTGCACGATTGCATGGAGGAATATGGATACTATAATTTATTTGACTATTTCTCTTTCTTTCTGGCAAACTTCAGAAGCCCTATCTTTAGTGATGAGCAAATCTGTCCCTTTTGCTTTGCTGAAAAATTTGTGAAACAACAGGAAAATTTGCATAACAGTAAAAAAAACCTGGGAAACGCACAACTTTTCTTGTCGCCCACGTCTTTTTTTGTTGCGCGCATTTTTTTTCTTCAAGTACACAAAAGATATAAGCACAGGAGTCAGTTCTACTTTGAAATACAATATTACCATGTTAGTAGCAAGGGTTAAGCAGTGCAGCATTAATGTTATACTATGGGGGCATGTGCATAAGCAATAAATGATTTGTTCATGACTGTATGAGGTGCAGACTAATTGAAATTGACTAGTTACAGACAGAACCATGCCAAAATATGGTTAGTATTTTAAACCTATTAATACAACGAATATTCACAGAGGACAAATAGCCATTTATGGGAACATTAAGGCAACATTTGGGTGAAATTCATTATAAATGGTGGCACCACAAAAAATTGAAAATGCAGGAAAACTTAAAATCGGAAAATGCAAAACTGACATTACATTTCACTGTATAACTTAATGTGTTTTGACAGCTGTGGAATAGTCCATAACCAGATATTACCAATGTATTAAATAAGAAGGAAAGGCTAAATCACTGGGAGGGTGCCAAATGTTAAGTATCCCCCAGTGATTGTAACTGCTTAACTGATACCCCTGATGTTCCTGTTAAGAGAAAACCACACCATCCCGGGGTATATGTGAGTGAACATTCCTCTTCCTTCTGTCTTCTTTCTTCAGAATACCGGGGCTGACACATTCAAAGCCAGCCATTCAAAGTTAGCTTCTCACTCAACTGTGCATGTACAAAGAAGGTATTCTGGCCCACGTATTCTGGCTGGTGCAGTTTTCTCCTAACAGGAGCACCGGTGGGGGGTTTTAGGCAAGGAATTAAAATTACTGGGGCGTGCCTGATATTTTTAGGCTTTCCCTCTCCTTTAAGCCAACAGATGGAGAACAACTGACCATGACTTATTTCTGATATATACACACAGCTTGTATTTGGAAGTATATTGCACAACTTAAAAAAAGCTACTTCTTGTTTAAAACCCCATGATCCCATAAAAACTGAGATTGGTAGGTGGGCCTGTATCCAGCTAGTCCAAGGAAACCGAATATGTTTGCCGACCAATGTATCACTTAGCCAAGCTCAGAACTGTTGAAAGCCCCGGATATTTGTTTTCTCCTTTGTACTATGTAGTGCTGAATAGTTCTTCAGTATTATGGAGCAGTCTCACTGGGCAGGCCTTTGATTTTGGAGTAAACGGATAGTTGACTGATGCTCAGCAAATTTTAAAATTCCTAGAGACATGTTTGGGAAGGCCTTTGATTTTGGAGGAAGAGGGTGGCCGACTGATGCTCAGTACCTTTTAAAAGTCTCCTAGAAACATATTTTCCTTTGACACAATGCACTGCTAAGAAGTTACAGAAACCCGTTATTCAGAAAACTATAAATTGCACAAAGACCATTTCCCATAGAGCTCATTTTGAGCAAATTTTTCAATTTTTTTACCATTTTCCCTGTAATAATAAAACAGTACCTTGTACATAAAAGTCCTGGTGTTAGCCTTTGAAATAACATTTCAAAGAAAAGGAAGAAGCCCAACAGAAATAGAGAGAAAAAGGGGGTGAACATGTAAATCGGAGTGTGTACATTTAACCCTGCTCTACGTAATGAATAACTGATGTAGTGATTAATGTCACTGTTAAGGTGGCCATACACGGGCCGACTATAGCTGCCGATATCTGTCCCTTGGACCGATTTGGCAGCTAATCGGCCCGTGTATGGGGAGAGCAGATCGGCCTGGCCGACCGATATCTGGCCTGAAATTGGCCAGATCTCGATCGGCCAGGTTAGAAAATCTGGTCGGATCGGGGACCGCATCGGCTCGTTGATGCGGTCCCCGATCCGACTGCCCCATTGCCGCCCACATAATCCGATCGTCTGGCCCCAGGGCCAAACGATCGGATTATTATTTTTTTTACCTAAATGGTCCCCGATATCGCCCACCCGTAGGTGGGGATATCGGGGGAAGATCCGCTCGCTTGGCGACATCGCCAAGCGAGCGGATCTGCTCGTGTATGGCCACCTTTAGTCTGAAAGCCAGGAATAAGTTACTTTCTCTCAGTGCAATTAAGCTTGAAGCTGCTAGAATTTACTATTTGCCTTCCTCTAAATCTATAAAGATAGGGTTTTGCTCAGGTTGAACTTGGTGGACTTGTGACTTTGTTAGCTTTATGTTACTATGTAACCTGCTCTTCCCAGCAAGCTTTCATCCTTTTCCAGATATTACCATAAATATTTACTGAGCTTGTCTTTAATATTTGTACATTATGGACTCATCAACATTTTAAGTGAATTATTATGTTGTTTATGGACAAACCACTAAACACTTTTTTCTGACTCATGAACAGGAATCAGAAATGCTGCATGGGTCAGCCTTGTTTATAATGCTAGCTGGATTCTGAGCAGTTACCTTCTACTACATTTAAGGGGGCATTTAATAATGTACGTATTTTAGTTTTTTCACGCTTCATGTTTTTGCGCTAAAACTCAAATTTTCCATGAAAAAATCACAATTTTTCTGAGATTTATTATGCGACAAAACTTAGACAATTCCAGATTCAAAAATATGCCAGCTAAAGCCTGTCAAGATCACGTAGAAGACAATGGCAAATGTCTCTCTTTGCTTCATGGTTTTAGAGGTTTTCTGTTTTTTTGACACTGGCAATATCATGCGACAATAAGAAAAAGTCACAATTTTGCAACAATTTTTCGTTCAGGTTTTTTCAGTTCAGATTTTTTGATAAGTGGAAATGAGTTTAGATGTGCTTTCAAACAAATATAAATCCAAGAAAACAAGTTATAGTAAATATGCTCCTTAGACTAGGTATACATACCTCCCAACATTTGAAAAATGAAAAGAGGGACAAGAAGATTTGCCGTGCACGGCGCAGCAAATTTTTTTGACCACTTCCACTTTTGTGGCCACGCCCCAATTAACACACCCCATTTTTTTCTAAAAATACTCCTTTTATAGTTGAAATGGTGGGATCAGACGCAAATTGTACTATACCCTCATACTGTACTACCTAAGGAAAACAATATAGCAACTCCTACATATAAAATACAAATATAGAGAGAAGGCAGTCAGTTATAAGTGAGTTATAACTATGTACCAGCTTTGCCCCCCATACACAGTGCCCCCAATGGCCCAATAGACAGTACCCCCATACACAGTGCCCCCATAGACAGTACCCCCACCAGGCCCCATACACAGTGCCCCCATACACAGTTCCCCCATAGACAGTACCCCCATACAAAGTGCCCCCATAGACAGTACCCCCCATTGCCCCTATAGAAAGTGCCCCCATAGAAAGTACCCTCCATACACAGTGCCCCCAATTGCCCCATAGACAGTAGCCCCCATACACAGTGCCCCCATAGAAAGTACCCCCATACACAATGCCCCCATAGAAAGTGCCCCCAATTACCCCCATAGACAGTACCCCCATACACAGTTCCCCCCAATTGCCCCCATAGACAGTACCCCCATACAAAGTACCCCCTTAGACAGTACCACCCACACACAGTGCCCCCAATTGCCCCCATACACACACAATTTCCCCCATACTCGCTCCTTCCTCATGGGCCCCTGCTCCTTGTCCGGCGGCGACAGGCCCTTATATAAGGTTGCGCCCGTGCATACGTGTGACGTTAGTAAGCATAAGGCGCAACCCTATAAAAGGGCCTGTCACCGCCGCGCAAGAAGCCGTATAAGTAGAGGAGCTGCAGAAGAAACCGGAGCGCCTGGCTACAACCAGCGCATCCCGCTGTGCTGGATAGTTACATGAATGTCCCGCATTTCCGTAATCTATTACAGAAATTCGGGACATTCATGTAACTATCTGGGACAGCGGGATGCACTATTAAAAGCGGGACAGTTGGGGGGTATGGGTATATACACTGGAGTAGATTTAGTAGTACAATTTTCTGTTCGTGTTTTTTCAGTTCAGATCTTTTGATAAGTGGAAATGAGTCTAGTTGTGCTTTCAAACAAATATAAATCTGAGAAAAACAAGTTATAGTAAATCTGCCCCTTAGAGTAGGTATATATACTGAAGTAGACTCATAACAACT
This sequence comes from Xenopus tropicalis, assembly GCF_000004195.4. NCBI lineage: Eukaryota > Metazoa > Chordata > Amphibia > Anura > Pipidae > Xenopus > Xenopus tropicalis. The sequence goes on from NC_030678.2 coordinate 86,023,935, forward strand.
CATTTTTAAAGATAACAGAGCAGAGTTGGGGCAATATTTAATGCAGGAAATACTGTATTTATAATGTAAGAATAAATTATATATATCTACCACACAAATAGAGGAATGCAGTGGACCTTTTTGTTTTGATCCAATTCATTAATTAATGATCACAAGTTGCTCTACATTGACAGAATATATCATGAGTAGCTCTGGGATTGTGGTTAAACATCCACTACAATTATGGGATCCATTATTCGGAAATTATTTAACATATACAGGAAGGTCATACCCCATAAGACTTCATTATAATCAAATAATTTACATTTTTAAAATTGATTTCTTCTGTAATAATAAAACAGTACCTTGTACTTGGTCCCAGCTAAGATATAATTATTCCTTATTGGAGGCAAAACAATCCTGTTGGGTTTTATTAATAGTTTTTTTTTTAGTTTTTTTTAAAGTCTTGGGCCTTCTGGATAACAGGCTACTTGCCCTTGGAATTACTGGATTGATAAATATGGTGGTACATTAAATATATAAGCTAACTTCTTTTTTTAACAAAAAGGTTAGAAATCATATTTATTCTGCAGAAAGCATTACCATACCTGAGTAAATAGCCCTAGAAGCTCCATCCATTTGTTTAAGGTAGCAGCTGCCATTTTAGCTTGGTCTCAGTAGCTTCTGTGCTGTAGCTCTAGCCATTGGTAACTCAGATCACACATTCTTATGGGGGGGGGTGAATTCTTATGGGAGGGGGAGCAAAAAAGCTGATAAAGCTTACTTAGTTTTTACCTTTACTTCTCCTTTAAGTCTACTAAAAAAAACTCACTTAACATTAAATAAACTGAATAGGATTGTTCTGCCTTCTATAAGGATTAATTATATATTAGTTGACATCAAGTACAAGGTGCTGTTTTATTATTACAAAGAAAAGGGAAATCAGTTTTATAAATGTGAATTATTTGCTTATAAGTCTATGGGAGATAGCCTATATATGTCTCATAAATCAGTTTCTATACTCCTTTTTTTTTTCAAATGTACCCTTAACACCCTTAGATTGTAAGATCTTGCAAGTAGGGCCTTCTGCTCCTTTGTTATTCTGTATACCCTTGTTTTGCTATTTATTGTAAGATCCCTGTTTGTTAGAATTTAATGTAAAGTGCTGCATAATTTGCTGGTGCAACATAAATAAATAAATAATTGATGATGGAAAATATTTGCTAAATTATATTGATAGTTGCTGGAAGCACAGTCTAGGAGTGCTTTCATTACTGCATACTAACTAGTACACTGCTACAGAAGAAATCTTTCAATTTTGTTTCTGTAAAAAAAAAAAAAAAAACAACATAAAAGCAATTCATTTACGGTTTTTAACTCACAAATAATATTAACTATGGTCCCTTTGCTCTTCAATGGGGAAACTAGATATAGCATGCTCGCTGCTGGGTTTCTTTAAGACTTTGGCATGTGGAATTCTGAGAATGAGTGAGTCATTAAGGAAAAACACCTAACGCAATTCTAAATACTTAGAATTGTACTTCTTTTAGACCCAGTAAACAATAGAACTACGTAAAACTATATTAAAGAGATACTGATACCAAAAATTAAATCTTTTTTACATCTATCATAACATTGTCTTTGCATGCTATTTATAATCTTGTCTTAAAAGTATTTGCCAGATGCTTTTACATTCCCTATCTGATCCCCCATGTTCCTCTATGAGGGGGCTCCCATATTTGTGCAGCAGAAGTACATTAGCATTAGAAGCTGTAACTGACAGGCTGAGAAGGGACAGTCAGGTTGGCAAAACAGTCAGGTTTAGGAACTTCAAGTAACAATTATTACAAAAGGAGACCTATCCGTGAAAAATGATCAACATGACCTATAGGTAACTTATGTACATTCATATTTTGAAGAGTAGTTTTTTTAGTGTCAGTATCCCTTTAAGCTCTTTGTACCAAGTTTCAGATGAGGAAGTATTCATCACACAGCGAAGGTATGGCCGTGAGCCTATCAACAACCTAAAAATAAATTAATTGGCAAAAAACTGGGGCATCATTTAATAGTCAACTTTCATTATTTCAAATGCTGAATTCCTTCAAACCATGTTTAATCAGGGGTGGATTATAATAAACCTCCCCAAATGTACAGTATCAAACTTCCAGAACAGGTAAAGAGTATTTGTCCCTGGTTAGCAAAAAGACTTACTCAAGACTAGGGGCATATTTATTATGCTGTGTAAAAAACAGCGAGAAAATTCGCCACACATCGCCAGGCTTCGCTGCGTATAAACGGTGTAAAACTGGCGTAATTTTTTTATGCGTTTTTTCTTCCACCGGAACTTATAGAAAATAACGGCGTAATATCCGGTGTTCGGACAGCGATCTTTTCCATTTATTTTACACAGCTTTTTACTCCGTCTTTTCGGCGAATTAGTTTTACACAGCATAATAAATACGCCCTTCCAGAACAGCCTTTTTACAGTGGAGCAGTTCATGTCCATTCCTGTCGCCAGTCAGAAAGTAGCTTTGCTCCTCTACTAAAGGAGGATGGACACCATGGTATTGCTGCAGCCATGATAGACTACTAGAAGAGAAAGTTTGTGGCAGCTTGTATTGGCCACCAGTAGTTTATAGTTTTGGTTGAACCAAATTCAGATCTGTGCCAAATAAAAGGGCAGGACAATGCAATATATATTTGTAGTCAAATGCATTTAACAGAACTACAGTACACTGCAATTCTGACAATAAACGCTGCTTTCTGCCATTTTATCTGTGGCTTGTAAGAGGTTGGAAAGATGTGCATGAATAATTATATGAATTATTGTTGAAATGTTTGCATATGAAAATATTTGATTTTGTTTTAATAGAGAAATTGGGAAATTGGACACTAGATGGCAGCAAAGGCAATTATATTACATATTGAGGATAGAAATGTAATGCTTACCACCAACCACTAGGGGCACTATAGGTAAAAGGATATAAAAGGGGAGCCACACCCAATCTCTTGATGGGAGGGAACAGTGAATACACAAGCTGGAGAAGGAGAAGACAACCAGACAGGTGATGTAGAAACAAGTTAGAATAGGTAAGTGGCAAAGTGCAGTAGGCACTAGGTGTCTAAGGTTATGTAGCATGGGCCATCTATTGCCCCAAAAAGAAAGGTAGTGGGAACAGTTTCCAGTGGATCATCCACTACATGGGGACCCAAGCGGACAAGATAGGCTAGTGAAAGGGGTTGATTGGCTTCAGGCCAGAAGTCAGCTTGTAGGAAAAAGTAGGGACATTGCAGGGAGTATTGCTGAGACAGGTGGGGACAGGGAACTCAGGACTAGAGACAAAGAGACAAGTGAGATAACCCAGCCTAGCTGCCACTGCTAGGATCCAAGGTCCTCCGGGTAGTATGAAGATGTGAATGTTGCCTGTAATTGAATGCCTGCATGGCACCATATGGAAATAAATCTGCTCACTGTAAACCCTGGATGTATGAATAAAGTTATTGAGCTTTATGACAACTGGTGGTTTCTGTGCCTTTCATCTGTGGAACTGACCATCATGGTGACAACAGGGTTAACACACTGTGGCACTATAGCTTTAAATTCTGCCTGCCTTCCCTACAGGATTATGAATCAGTACATACCTGAGAATCATTCCTAGTAAGTTCTTGAACTGCCTGAAATGAAAAGATGTAATTTAGTATATTTACAAACCTACTAGATTTTTCTTACTAAGTTACCCCATTACTTCAGTCAATGTCTGGATAATTAAAGCCCTAGTTGTGAAGCCTTCTCCATTTGCCATATGAAAAATAACTTTAGATCCTAACTACGTTATACTCTAAGGGGCAGAAGTAGTGGCACTACAAATATGTTGAATACAATGAGAAGCAGTGGGAACTTCAGTCCCTAATATATTAAAAACAATGAGAGACAATGATTTCTAACACTCCAGACATCCTTGCTCTTACAAAAAGCAGGTTTCCTGAGGGATGGAGAAGATATCAGCATTATAACGATGAAAAAAAAAATCAATAATCCTTTGCATTGCTAAACATGCTCACATGCTCCTAGTGATAGACACGAGAATAGCACCTAAGCAGGAGAAACCCTGTTTTGCTTTTATGCAACTTGGGTCCTATTGAAAGTATATTGAGCAGGAAATCAATAGATTATTAGAAAGCAGTTCTATTGTGTAGTGCTGACTTTTTCTGAAAGCTCAGACTCAGGCACAATGCACTGAGATGGCACCTACACACCAGTATTACAACTATAAACAAAATACATTTGTTGGTTCAAGAATAAACTTTTAAATGGAGTGAACTATTTGCTATGTAAACAGTGTAATTTAGAAATAAAAAGTATGCCATAAAAATCAAGAGACTCCCCTTAAAGACCTTTTTGGAAAGAACTACTTCAGGCCCACTCTAAGGTATTTTCAAACCTACTTTAAAGCCACACCCTGCACAAGTTGTCATTTTGATCCCATTCAAGTCAGCAACTAATAATTGAAGCAAGAAGACAAGAAATACTTCCTAGGTAGAATGGCCAAATTACTTATATGCCTTACTTTATATATGTGATTTCCCAATCATAATTTTATATTTAAAGTAAATCTAAAAGTAATATGTTCTATGTTTATGAGGTATAAAACAAGAGTAAATGTAAGTTTGTTGTGGTTTGTTAAAAAAAGATTGCTTTTTAAATTAAAGCAAGCATTCTACCACTGGAGGGCGCTGGTTAATTACAATATCTGAACAAAAATCTGCTTCCTATTTTATCAAAGAAAGACATTACAAATGCATGTCACCATAATCTGTAAATATGGTTTATTTTCACTTTTCAATGGTCCTATTTATCTTGCCATACTAAACTTTCCTGCATTTTGAAACCAATTTTTCTATTTTATATCATCTCTACTACCCAGAGTCGGACTGGCCCACCAGGATACCAGGAAAACTCCCGGTGGGCCCAGGTGTCAGTGGGCCCTCCTGCTCCTGACCATTTGGCCTACTTCAAGGTCATTACCTATTTCTGAATGGGAAGAAGGAGGAGAAATAGATGGAAGGATATATGTTAGCATGTATATAAAAGAGACTAGGAGAATAAAGAGGTTGAGTGAGGAAACAAGGAAATATTGTTTGGAGAGTGGGCCCAGGGTCCAAGGTTTTCTGGTGGGCTCCTGGGGTCCCAGTCCGATACTGCTGCTACCCCAGGGGTCCCCGCCAACCACCAAGGTCAGCACGGGAGCTTCAGAACCGTTTTGAGCTGGTGCCAGGGCTCATTAGGTTTTTTCCCAGTGTCCCACACCCAGTCCGTGAGCAGAGCACTCCAGAGGATAGGTTCAGCACGTGAAAAGTCCTGGATGTGGGAGTGAGAGGAAGTGATTAGTAAGGAGGTGCAATGATGAGGACATGAATGAGAATTTTGGTAATCTCTTGTGTAAGGAAAAGTTGAATGTGAAAGATGTTCCTAAGGTGAAAGCAGCATTATTTAGTGATCATAAGTAATTTTAGGCAGCTAAACAAAAGTAGAGGGTGGGAGGTTGATCCGTTCAGTTTTGTCTATGTTAAAATGAATGAAAAAGTAATGACAAAAAATGAGTGCATTTCTGGAGAGGAGAGGTATAGTAGATCTGAGTATCTTCTGCATATAGATGATACTGATACCCAAATGAACTGAGTAACTGACCAAGACCAGTGATAGATGTAGAGTAAAAATAGGAGGGGTAACCCAACTGAGGTGAAGCCAGTATTAAGCACGAAAGGCACATTTTTGGTAGTATATAGCCAAGAAATTATTAACAGTATTATGCAAACTCACCTTATAACATTTTGATTAGGGACAAAAATGCAGCAACCTATAACATGGTTCCAGAATTTAAATACATACTCATTGCTAGTAAGTGACAGGAGATGTGAATTATTTATAAGATTGCAATAACTTATAGGAACCAATAATGCTTGGTTATAAAGAGTTCACCAGTACATGTTACCTGATGATTGGTCTCTATAGGTGACTAGACCTGTAGCAAACTTTACATCTTTTATGGCATAAACCAACTATAGCAAATGGGAGAGCTGACAAACAAAAAAGCTAAATGACTGTAAAAAAAAACTCACAAAAAATGAAGACCAATTGCAAATTGTTTCAGAATATTAGTGTCTACATCATACTAAAATTTTCTAAAAATAGATTCTACTTTTATGCCATTCTACCAGAAACAACCAACAATAATCACTGTTGTTGGAAGAGTAAGGGTTAAAACTGTACTCCAATTTGCCAAAATTACACAGACCTATGTGCTCATGACACAGTTTGATGATTTAACAGACAGATCTCATGGTTTGATTGCGAAACAATGTGCTTGTCTGCTTGGCCGACTGTGATACTAGATTTTTTAGATTGCAAAAACATAAACGGAAAAGTTAAATCCTTGCCAAAAAACTGCGCTTTTCGAAAAACCTGTAATGTAATGTTCATCTGATTATGCTGTTAATGTAAATGTAGGCAGTCTTGTTTCCTTGTCTGGGTTTTTCTTAGGAAGATACTGATAAAGACAGAAGATATGTACCAGGAAAGAGACAGAAAAAAGACTATCCAGCCAGCAGATGGCATTACAGAGTATTCATATGGAGAGCCCTTGGCGCAGAACTTAGTGTGAGTTCTTGCTTGTGTAGGTTCTTAATAAAAGATTTAACTGATGCTGTGCTGTTAGGTATCAGAGTCAGAAGCAATCAGTTTTCAAAAGTTCTCACATTCCTTTCCTTTCATTCATCTGTCTCACTGTGAGTTCATACATGGTGCATCCTTTAGGTATCTCTCTACACTTCCCATAAGAATGAAAATAAAGGGAAATAAAGGAAAAAGAAAGACTAAAAGCCAACTCTCATAGCGATTAGCAGTTAACAGATCTTAATGTGCATCCAAACATGTTTTGTAGTCCTTATCCTTATATATTGCATTTGTGGCATATTCTTAGTATCAAAGCTGAAATTAGAATTCCAGTCCACTGACTGGCAACTTACTGTGAGTAATGCAATGCAGGGAAACCACTAGATATATTATACCTTCCATCTCTCATACAAATGCAATATTTCAATTGTACCTAGTGCAGAACATAGTGTACTCTGAGCCAGACATATTATTTTATCTTCTTCCTTGTTGCTTTTCGCACAATAACAAGTGGTTTAAATTTTAGCAGTGCTTCCTGCAGTGACTTGTTTGTCCTGGGCCTCTAATCTTCCCATTAATAGGCATGTTATAACAGTTCAAGTCAGAAATTGCATGCATGTGATGTTGATGGTGGCTATGTAAATGCAATATTGGATCTGTCTTTTGCCACTGAATTAGTGCTCATGCATGTTATATTACACTGCTCTTTTTTAATGAAAAAGACTGTATATACAAAAGACATATACTGTATAAGTTAAAGGACAAGGAAAGTCAAAATCTATTAAGCACACTATTAAATAGTACTACTATTGCTGTGTAAAAACGCTATATTTCTGGCTTGCCTAATGAAAGATTTACAGAGATACACTTACTACAAACTACATACTTGTTTCAGTGAACGGCGCCGCCATCTTTAAAAAGGGAGCCCATACCCTTTCCCTCACCATCTCTACTGTGCATGCGTCCCCAACACCCTGCACATGCGTCCTCCGCCCCCCCCATCTGCTCCACGCTGGGTTACTAGTGGCACATTCTGCTTTTTAACCTGGAGTCTACACTGTTTTTTAGCTCATCCAAGACTACACAGAAAGCAGCCTCTGCACCCCCTGTCACCTTCCCTGCATCTTTGTATGGCGGTTCACCCCCCCGCTCCAATTCCCGCAGTAACCAGAAACCCCCCCGCTCCGCTCCAATCCCTGCAGTAACCAGTAACACCCCCCCCTCCAATCCCTGCAGTAACCAGTAACACCCCCCCGCTCTGCTCCGCTCCAATCCCCGCAGTAACAACCCCCCCGCTCCCCGCAGTACTACCCCCCCACTCCGACCCGCTCTGCTCCAATCCCCGCAGTAACACCCCCCCGCTCCGCTCCCCGCAGTTACCAATAACACCTCCCCGCTCTGCTCCAATCCCCGCAGTAACCACCCCCCTCCCCGCTCCCCTCGCACAGTTCACTGTTCTCTGCTCCCCCCCCAGCACTCGCCTGTCCGGGGCTGCGTCCTCTTCTATTGGCCCTGGCTCGCCGCAGCATGCACTATTTATATAGTCCGTCGCCATAGCAACCAGACGCTTGTCTGTCGGAAGAGGAGCACGCCTGCTTGTGCTGAAGAGGGACATGTGCGCATGCGCCGCCTAGAGTCCAGGTCGTAGGGTCACTGCAGGAGCGATGCATTATGGGAATCCTCTTTACTCCTCTTTACCCAGCTCAGCGTTTTTTTTCCTGTTTGGCTTTCCTGTTTGGCATGGTTAACTAAAGGTGGTCATACACAGGTCCCTAAAACCTGCCATCGGCCCTCAAATAGGCCTGTCTGACAGAAATCTTGTCTAAAGTTTGGCAGATGTCAATGGGCAGGCTTAAAAATCCTGTTGGGACAAAGAGTGCATCAACACACGACGGACCTGTCAATGTGTCGTTTGTCCCTCAAGCCAAATAATTAGATCAATCCAAAACAGTGATCCCTAACCAGTGGCTTGTGAGCAACAACCCGTTCGATGTTGTTCCCAGTGGACTCAAAACATGTGCTGATTATTAAATTTCTGGCTAAAGTGCAATCTTTATTTGCATCAAAACCATGAGTAGTACCAAACAAAGCATTCTGTATGGTATTAGTTCATATAGGGGCTACCTATAGCCAATCACAGCCCATATTTTGCACCCCCGAAACCTTTTAGATTTGGTAAACTGATAATCTATTAAGTAAAGGTAAATAGTTTAGTTTAACCAAACAGCAGAACTAAAGTGGCACTTGTTATGTGACATTATTAATCAAATGCAAATTGTTCCTGAATAACATTTACAAATATATGTAATGAGAAACTTTTCTACAGAAGCACGTGCAGCAGAAGGAAGTAATTTTCTTTTTCTGCTCGCTTCCTTATGACTTTACGGAACACCTTGGGAGACATGCAAATTGATAGTACCAGCTAGGCATCTTTGGATGTGGTGGAGCCAAAGGATAGAAAAAAACAGACTTTGTCCCTACACCAAAAGTGGAAGGCCAGTGTACAGTGTTAATAAAGCATAATATCTTACTAATTAGTATAACTAGGGAATAACATGTAATATAAAGGGTAATATAAAAAAGGTTTGCCCAGGTCTAATAAGCTATAGCATCCAATCAGATGTTTCCAAAGAGCCTACCAGTAAATGCCATCTGCTGACAGATACTACAGTTATCAGACAAGTAGGAAACTATGCACATTTAATTACATTGGCCCCATCAAGTTTACTGTAATTTATTTGTTTATGCATAAAGAAAATGGTCAGTCCCTTCCATATGGCTTTTTCAGCTATACCTAGTGACCCCCGCACACACAATCCATACCCACATTTTCCTCTATTTGTGATGCTTAAAAAGTTTCATTTTGTCCAATTTCTACAGACAAGTCCATTCTACTGACATGAACAAATTATCATCATAGTTGTTTTTTTTAATCATTTTGTAAAATGTATGACATGAAGGTAGATCAAAAGCTACTACAGAACATATATTGGAGCAGAGTTGGCATTCAGCATTCTTTATTTGCATGCTTCTCAAGGATATTTCAGGTATTTTTCTATACACTTTTTCACACTCTCTTTTGTGATTTTTTTTTATACCACATGAGCAGTTGTATGCATTCCAAGTTTTAACCATCAATAAATCAGAAAAGGAATACAGTAAGTCTCTTATGTGCCTGATGAAGTAAAAAAGCCTTAAGCTGGCAAACTGTGTTTCAGTATTACGAATAACTTTATATTCTCATGTATAGTTTATGGTACTGCTGTTTCCCTATGCAAATAAAGCAGATAGGGAAATTCAGTATTTTGTTTATTATATGAAGAGTTCCTGATGCAAAATGTTCAGTATACAAAACTGCCTTTAAATAAAAGGCATTTAGACTTCAATTATATTCTGATAACACCTGCCACTATCTACTGTAATTTGAACATTCACTGTTTCTGCTTTCCTTTGAATCTCATTTTGTTATAGACTTAATTTCTAAGAATTCTTTTGCTGACAGAACAAAGTTGTTATCTGGCAATAATGTCAAATAGGCTGGGCATGTAGATTGTAGGCCATGTACTTATTAGTAGGCAGATCTGTATAAAAATATTTATCATGGTTAATAGTGCATAAGTACATTTCTCAATTTCAACAAAGTATAATGTTTATTTGGGATTGTGGGAAAAAAAGTAAATAATTTAGCCCTTATTTGCACCTGCTGTGCCTCTTTGGACTTCTGTTTGCACCCATGAAGAATGGGTTAAGTATTTGATTTACATACAGCTTCAGGTGATACATGTGTAGTTATTGGCTTATCTGATTCCACTTGGACATTAATCACTTGACTGCATTGTCTTGTCATGGCCTAACCCTCCGTATTCAAGAGTTGTCAGATATTTTACAGAACCATAATGATAGATATTCTCACCAAATCCATACCACCACAGAATTGAATTTCCATGAAAATCACAGCAATTCCAAAAATATATAAATAAAAAATTAAATCCTAGCAAGTGAGTGGACCTACATATCATTTTTAGTCCAGATGCATTTCAGTATAGCAACAGAAGGGTTTATGTCCCTTTTAATCTTAGTTATACAGTTAAGAGGCTAAAAATGATTTGCGTAACAAGTTCAGGCAATTATCAGAAATGTTAGATATTTCCACAAAACTGAAACAGAATGAATGTAGAACCACCTTCTGTAACTAGTCACATAACTCTACTCCCAGCACCCTTTGTTAAGGAACAGCATAGCTTACTCCTCAGAACCCTCTGTAGATGATCAGCACATCTTCCTTCATAAAGTATAATGAATTAGTTTCTTAGCTACAATCTCTGAAATAAATTAATCAACTGCTCCACAAGTGAGCTTGGTAATGGGTCATCTAACCTCTCCATTCAGCAGACTTTTTATTGGAAATATGTGAACATCAATCTAACTTACCTCTATGGTTCACACAAAGTTGCTCCTGGAAAGGATCACAAAACTTCCACCAGCCCCTATAATTGTAACATTTCTCCTCACCAAGCATTTCTTCTAATTGATTGCACTGCTTATCCCTTAAATTTTTGTATAAAGAGTGGCATAACCTATCCACCAATACTAGATTCAGTAAGAAATACTTTGGCCCTTTAGCACCTTGTATATATTATATAATAGGCTTCCAAGTTTTATTTCAGCCCCTTCCCCTCTTCTCCTAGCATTCCTGTCACTGATCACTCAATCACTTCCCAGGTTTACCCAACCCTTTATTTTTCTCACTGTTTAATCCCACAGCATGCCCTTTAGTTGGTCACAAGCCACAACATTATTACATCATACATATCATCTATTCCCATACTTCCTTGGTTAGAGTAATCTGGCCATAAATCTGTGTGGTCATATTAGAGTGATATATAAATATAAGCAAGTAGAGTGGCAAGGATGTGGGCGTTTTAATAGACATAATCCAAAAACCTTGTTTAAATGGAAAGTTAAAGTTATTGTTTAATTGGAAAGTTAAAGTTATTGTTTCACCTCTATGCCTCTGGCACTAAAAGACTAACAGCTGGGATTTTTTAAATGCCTTTTATAATGGGTATAGATGTGTTAATAAGAAAAGGAATTTGGGTTTCATGTTAATTTGAAAAGGACTTTTATTATAGAGCTTTTTAAGCCTGGGTGACAGGTCCACTTTAACAAGGGTGCTGCAGCTGCAAATACATTACACTAAATTCTGGGGGAGATGTGACACTGCCTTGTCCTGTTTTTTATCTTACCTTCCAAATCATTCTTTCAGTGTCTCTTACAATAGAGTATTACCTTCTCCCTTACCTCTTTTTGTTGGAGTTATTATTTTCTCTCTATACTTCCTCCCTTGGCAGTAACACCTATAAGCTGGCAATACTCAGCTTAGAGGATACTAAGCTTACTTGGATGTCCCAACATTACCGTAAATGAAACCTCTCTAAGGCAGATTTGCCTCTTTTTCCCCCATCCAATACCCATAACATCCCTGAAGTGTTTATCACAGTTAACATTTCCACTATCAACTCATTTCACCAGGCCCAATTCTGCCCTGTCTTTTACTCCTCATATCCAGTCTAATCATGTCAATTTCACCTAAGAAATATTTCCAAAGTACAATCATTTATCACCCAAGATGCTGCCAATATTCTAATTCACTCTCTCATCATATCACATTTGGTCTAATGAACACTCTACTAAATATAATACTATATTTACCTTTCCCTCCAGAGACTATCCCCTTTCCAGTCTATAATGAATATTGCTGCCAGGCTCATACACCTCTCCAACTGCTTATTCCTCTGCCATGTAACATGCCAATCCCTGCACTGGCTTCCACTACTATCTAGAATAAAATTCGAACTGCTGACCCTCACATTCAAAGCAGTTCTTAACTCTGCCCCACCCTACATCTCTGAACTTATCTCTAGGTAATCCCCAAACCACTTGTTGTGCTCCTCTACTGACCTCCTCCTCAACTCCTCTCCTATTACCACCTCACACACTTGCATTCAAGATTTTGCAAGGGCTGCATCCCTTCTCTGAAAGCTCTCTCCGACTTTAATCCTATCTTTCTGCCTTTAAAATATCTCTTAATTCACATTTATTTAGTGAAGCTTACCCTCATTTAGTTTAGCATAATTTCAGTGTGCTGCTAAAAGCAATACCCTGTGTTAAATCTCTCACCTTGTTTATTCCCATTGTCTCTCAACACTTTTTCCTTATAGATTATACGTTTTTCTTCAACCCTTGTATTGGTTGTTGGTTGCTTTGTATATAATTCTGTATGTCTAGTGCAGAAATCAACAACCTTTCTTACTTGTGAGCCACAGTCAAAAGTAAAAAGACTTGGAGAGCAACACAAGCACCATAAAAGTTCATGGAGGAGCCAAATAAGGGCTAAGATTGGCTATTAGGTAGCCTCTATGCACACTATCAGTTTACAGGAGGCTTTATTTGGTAGGAAATCTTGTTTTTATTCAACCAAAACTTGCCACCAAGTCAGGAATTCAAAAATAACTACATGGTTTGGGGGCACTGAGAGCAACATCCAAGGGGTTGGTGAGCAACATGTTGCCCCTGAGCCACTGGTTGGGGATCACTGGTCTAGTGTATAAACATATTTATTGTACAGTAATGCAGAATATGTTGGCAATTTATAAATGCATTTTAGATAATGTTGTAAATAATAATAATAATAATAATAATAATAAATGGGGGTAAAAAGCATTGTGATTGTTGAATGCCCAAAAAAATGCATTTTGCAGACTGCATGGTGTTTATAAATGGCCCTTGAGGTCTTCATAGTCGGCAATGCACCATACTTTTCCAGAATGAAATGGTCACCATTACACAGCAGATCATTTTCCAGTTATAATATTAAGCTTATTAAGGCTGGGATTTTTCCACTATGACTTTCTTTTCAGAGTTTAATTAAGTTGTTCTCTGGATGAGGGCTTTTTAAAGACATGCTTTATAGAAAAATAGGGTGTCACGACAAGAGGAACATAAGCTTTTCAAGTATTTGAACATGTGATAAAGCATTAAACCATGGTGGGAACAGCAGACTGATAACATAAGGGATAGATTTTTAGAATCTTGCCTGGCCAATATACAAACAGCTCCCAGCTGTGATATTGGAGTTGGATGCATTATTATTTTTATGTTGTTTTTCTCATATTAAACAACCTTAACAAAACTGCACATTACTCTTCCTGTTTCAAATACAAGCAAGACGTAGTGCAACTACCATAAGGCAAACCCAGCAGGGAGCCTTATGCTAACAGGAGGGCATGGACCATTGTAGGCTCTGCTGCATGGTCCCCCCTCCCTAACCCACTTGCCACTCTAAATTTACTGCCAGCCACAAACAAGAAGGCATGAAAGCAAGCAGGCAGGAGGGTAGGCAGGAGAGACCCTGTGTGCCTGAGAGTGTGAGCCATACCCCACCTGAACATCCATTTGCAGGGGGAACCTGGCTGGTAAGTTATACCACTGCCAGCAGGATGGCACATAAATGGTACATAAATGAAGCATTCTCTACCCTCTGTGATTAAGAGCTAATTTATCAAACATTAAACTGGGAAATTCCAATTTATTCCCAGTAGTGTGGTATTTTGCGCTACTAAAAGTGCAGGGGAATATTTCATAGAATTAAATATTGAGATCATCAATATAATTATATATATATATATATATATATATATAAAGTCACACATAGCAGAAATCCATTGTTGTGGCGTGGGTACAGTCAAAGAAGAAAAGGCCCCTATTTGGGCCGAAACATCAGCCTGCAAATTAAGCTCATATTTTTACTTAAGCCCTGAGAAGTGTGGACCCTTACTTCGTACTATACTGTATATGTGTATATATATATATATATATATATATATATAATATATATTATATAAAGCTATTTTTATTTTTTACACCAAGTCCTGTGTGATAACAGTTGGCAGGTAAGGGTTAAACAAAAAGCCTCAGTACTTTGAACTACTAGAATATCTGTTACAGTACTTCCTCCTGCTTAGCTGAACAGGGCGGGGTGTAGCTGCTTAAGATTGACCTGTGTATCTGCCCAGGTACAACGCCCATATTTCAGTGTTATAAGAAGTAGTGGAATAAAGGTAACCGGCATCTGCTTGGCAACTCTGCTGAGAGAAATGCTTACAGTCCCTCCCTCCATTACTATTCCGATTCACGAAGGAGACCGCTGCAGGGCTGTGAGTAAATTTTGTTTAAGACAAATAAAAAGAAGACTAAAGTGAATTAGAAGCTGTCACTGTCTTGGAGCCAGCTCTTTGCTACCTGCTAGGACACAATGACATGTTAGAGCAGGTGCCAGCTATGCAATGCAATGAGGGATGTTGTATAGATGTCACACAGCCAATATACACTATTTTATGCTGTCTGAATGTAATCGAACTGCAAAGGGCAACTTTATCCAGTACTCTGTGTTCATGTATATATTAAGCATTTAGCATAGTATTTAAGAAATAGTCCCTTCATACTTCTTATGTGACACTTTATTCTGCCCCTATTATCACAATATTTTGCTGGTTGCTTTCACCTTATTTCACACAAATGACTGTTATTCCTGTTTGGACTTTATTCCCCCTCACTCCTCTTTCTGTTATTTTTATGTCCTTTCATAAAAAGTAAAAACAAAAATGTATTATATTTATTAGGGAAAATAAGTTTACTAAAGAATGTTAAGGTCTTTTGAATGGTGGACTTTTCCCCAGTGCTATAAGGTTCTGTTATACAGTCTATTCTCTGTCCTTTTAAAATGTAATTAAGCCACAGTGTACTCAATAACCCTGTCAGGGGGTAAGCAGGTGTGGAGGCAGAGAAGCAATAGACGCTGTAGTTGCTTGACTGGTTTTGAATGATTTAGACGTATAGCTTCAGACAATAACCAGCGTGCCTCTATAGAAATTTCTCATTAACGTTTAGAGTGGTAATCATTTGTACCCATATAAACAGAACGTTGCATTCCTAGCTCAGCAATGCCAAATATAAGGTGCTTTTTATATTTTAATTTGCTTCTGTTTCCTTTCCTTATTACTAAATAATCATGGATCATTTACAGACATGTAACGGTTTGTGTTCTATTTAAGGTTTTAACTTTTCTTCTGCTCCTTGTTACTTATCTTTCACCTGATGTTGACATGTTTAACTACATCTAATGGCAGGGAATTTTATGTTGAGAAGTCAGTAGTCAGAAGGTTACTGACTGTCAGGTCTCTGTTATAATAATGACTTGCTGGTTAGCTTAATTTTTCCACTGCTTAAACTTTACAGTGAAATGTAAATTTGTGTGCTCAGTGTAGAGTGAATATTCCGGTTTGGCTGATTACTGAATCTGTGCCTTTAAAGCACCGGATCTGGATTTCCCATTACCACCCACATAAACACGCCCAACTGACTGTATTGTAGCTTCCTGTTACACACAAACACACAGCTGCAGAAATGTCACAGAGAGGACTCTTCTGCCAGTCTCAGGCCCCCAACTTAATAAAACCTTTTTTATTCTGTATCTCTGCTACGTACACGATCTAAAGGGACTGGTAAGTTATGTGGTTGGGGGTACTAAGTTCACACTGCAGCATCTGCTTATATAAATCCTTTTTCTTTTGCTTGTGGAATCCTATACTGGCCAGCATGGCAGTGGGCAGGGACACACAGATTGCATTACTGTGGCTTATTTATTTTTCTTAATAATATTCTGTCTATGCTCTATGAACTTTGTTAGTAAACTCTGTGTCTTATTATGGCAACAAGTAACTGAAAAGCAGGTCCTGGCACATTACAGTGAGGAGGCTGCAAATATTATGGTATATATAATTGTGGTCTAATGAGAGACAACATGTTCTCACTACAAATAATGAACCAGTGGTATCCTTGGGTTTACCCACAGGCCAGGGGGAAATTGGGCTGAGAAACCACTCCAGGTTCAGGCAGTGGGGGTGCTGTGGACCCTCTCATTACATCACCGCAAATATATTTTAATATGAAAATAATGTTTCCAAAGTGGAGGGCAGCACATTATAAACTACTGACCACGAAAGAGGCCAAACCACCATGTGGTACCAAGTCTGATTCACCATATGTGCAAGATGCTGTGGATTTCTAAATATTTTATTGTTAATGAGTGCTGTGCATTTCCTTTTTATTCACAGAACTATAATACCATATGTAATAATGTATTTAGAAAGCAGAAGTCAAGCTATATTTATTTTAAATAGAAACTTTTTTTGCAGAATTCAGATGGGGATTTTTTTATACAAAAAAAATGCCTCAAATAGGACCATGGCTGTGTTAGTTCTGTGTGACATTAATGGAAAGACATTTTTTAACATTAGATTATGCTTCACACTGTAAAGAGTTCCTTGATGATTGCAAAAGTATTAATAATTTAACTAAAACTAAATTTAGAGAGGCAATGATTCGTGAAACGTTGAAATGAACATTATGCTCAAACAATATAGTCAAAAGTGTGATGTGTTGTGTGGGATAGTTAATATTTTCTAGGTATTACGTTAATGTGTGTTAAACATTAATTTTGTATTTGTAGGAACTGGAGGTCAGTGCAGTGTTTAACTGAAGAACAGGAGCATGGAGAGTCTTCCTTTTGACCTAAACTGGACTTTGGATACGTCAAGGTGGAAAACCAGTGACAATCCAGTAAGAAATGGAGATGCATTAGACTTGGGCTATGGCAGCCTTAACTGGGCATCCACAAAAAGTCGGCCTCATAACGATAACGATACAAAAGAAGAAGCAGACAAGTCAAGCACCCCTTCTGATCAGGTAGAAAAGCAAATGAAAGTAGACTTTTTCCGCAAACTTGGCTACTCTTCAGAGGAAATCCAAGCAGTCCTTCACAGTCTTGGTGTACAGGCAGATACCAATTCGGTACTTGGGGAATTGGTCAAACATGGAGCAAATCCAGAAAGAGATCCAAATCCTGAGGAGCCCTCAGAAACCCTTTTGGTTTCTAGAGGTGTGTTGGGAAGCAGGTGTGCCCCTTCGGTAGCTTCAAGTGAAGACAACAAGACAAGTGATGGCAACAACTTAAGGCCAATTGTCATTGATGGCAGCAACGTGGCAATGAGGTGTGTTTTATTGTTATTACATTATTTGTTTGTTTTGTTATTACTTGCAAGGAATGAAGAGCAAGAAAATATCCACTTAGCACATTGTTATTTTCCTTTTTTGAGTTGAGCAGTTGATGACATTCACTAAATAATGCCCATAATACACAGTGAGGCAAAGCATTAAGGAAAATTTGTTGTGGACTTTATGATCTTTATAGACATACATATACATCATTCTCTGAAAACAGGATTATAACCTACAAAAGGGAGTTTAGATATCCTACAGAAATCACTTTATGTTGGCTCTATATCTTAATAGCCCCACTAATGTCTAGCTCAAGATAACCAGTTGACACAAAATGTTGATTCATTGTCTAATGAAATGCACATAGTTATAACACCCCCACCCATGGGCGAGCTATCACAATTACCCCAGGAAGCTGTCATCAAAAAGGTGAAATCATAAATCTGTTAAATCAATGACTTTCTTTCCCTCAAAGATTTTTATAGTGAATTAGATAGCCTTTACTCAGCTTAAGGGTTTATGTTAACAGTCAGAAGGAATCTTTTGCTTAGGCAGAATATAGGTGTGCAGCCGTAACCCATCATTTCCCACATAAGAAGTCATAAATTTCATTCCATGTTTGGAAATTAGCTTTTATACTATTATTAAGTACAGTTCCCCTATGGTGTCATTGCCTTTTACTGTAGCTCACTTGGTATGGGAGTACACAGCACTTTTAGGGACCATATAATAGTGCCTTTAAACAAAATATGGACATTTTTAGGATTGCAAATTTAAATAAACATGCTGTGACAAACAGCAATGCCAGGAGTGCTTTCAATAAAGACAAATACATTCTATGCATCTGAGTTTAAAAGACAAATATACCAAAACATTTTAATTAATCCGAGAAGTAGAAGTTGTTTCCAAGTTGTAACATGCAAGAATTTCTATAGAGTAGAACAGAAGGTATAATATGTAGCCCTCCAGCAGTTGTTGACTTACTGTACATTTAGCAGCATCCCTGGGAAAAAGGGAGGGTGGCCATTAGTCAGGGCTGTCCCAAAAAGAAACAGATAAGCTATTGTTTAGGACCTAAAATGCAAACAGGTTGTACAATAAACCAATAAACTGTTCCTTTAGGCAAAATCTGCTGTACATCCTATTTTAAGTGAATACCTGGAGCGTTCCTGCCTTGTGAAGGTATTACTGGTATGGGACCTGTTATCCAGAATACTCGGGACCTGGGGTTTTCCGGATAAGGGATCTTTCCATAATTTGTATCTCCATAACTTAAGTCTGCTAGACATAATTTAAATATTGAATAAACCCAATAGACTTGTTTTGCCTCCAATAAGGATTAATTATGTCCTAGTTGGGATCAAGTACAGGTACTGTTTTATAATTACGGAGAAAAAGGGAATCATTTTTAAAAATTAGAATTATTTGCTTAGAATGGAGTCTATGGGAGATGGCCTTTCCGTAATTTGGAACTTTCTGGATAATGGGTTTCTGGATAAGGGATCCCATAACTGTACAGTTTTCTAAGTACTACAGCAGATGTGAAAGTGGATTTATTTCATAAGTAATACAGTCCAAAAATTGTCAGCTATTAATGTGTAATTGCTAGATACTTTTTTTCTGAAAATATCTCGTCATTTCAGAGAGTTCTAGTTCTGTAAGGTATCCTTGGTTTTAGGCCAAGCAAATTGTGCAAGGTCGTACTTAATTTTAAACCTAATAATTTAGTAAGCATTACCAAGCAGTGTGTCTGGATAGGATCCAGGAAGACTTATATCTGTATTTGCATTATTTTCATAATATATCAGGGTGTAGCGATAGTTTTCATCTTTGTGTTTTCCTGAATGTTGCATAGAAAAAAAAGTTCAGTACTCTTGATATATCTGGTGTAGATACATATGGGTTTTAAATCTGATACAGGTATAGGATCTGTTATCCAGAATGTTTGGGACCTGGGGTTTTACTGGATAATAGATATTTCTGTAATTTGGATCACCAGGCCATAATTCTGTTAAAAATTAATAAAACATTAAATAAACCCAATAGGATTGTTTTGCCACCAATTAAGATTAATTATATCTTAGTTTGGATCAAGTACAAGGTACTGTTTTATTACTACAGAGAAAAAGGGAATTATTTTAGGTTATTTGCTTAAATTGTAGTCTGTGGGAGCTGGCCTTCCTGTATTTTGGAGCTTTCTGGATAACGGGTTCCTGGATAACGGATCCTATACCTGTATATGTATAAATAATGATGCTATAGGGATACATTTTGAAGTGTTAAATTACCCAGAGTTTTTTTTCTAACATTTCTAAAAATCCAATAGGAATAAATACAAAATGGGTGAGTTTTTCTATAGTGATCTCTTATTTTGCACTTTTATAAATCTGCCCTGTAGTTAGTGGTTTGCTTCTGCAAGTTATAATACAACAAAAGGGGATACTAGTACATTGACTCACCGCTGAATCATTTCCTTTTCAGTAATGTGCTTCCTTGCCTTTTTGTGAAACATGTTTATTAGAGACAAACTCTTTACACCAATACTAGTTCATTACAAATTTGCATTCTCTCTTTTCAGAGACATTTATATCTTTAGTCAAGAGATGAATTTGTGTCAAGCCTATATTTATCAATACAGAGGATTACTGTGGTCAACATAACTATTATTTTGCTTTTAGAACTTTATTGGGAATAATGGAAATCATGGAAATGCATATATATTATTCATCCAATTCATCACTTGAAAATAAGTGGAAAGAACCTTGGGAAAATGATGCCATTATGCCTTGTTTTCATGTTTCCTTCCTATTAACATTATGGCAGACAACATGGGACATTTAGTTGGCATATTTTGATCTTTCAAAATGCTACAAAAGGCTACTGGTCCATTAGTTCTGTTGAATACAAAGAATTATATTAATAAGGATTCTTTCTGCTGAAGTGGTGGTATCACAACATATCAAGACATATTATAGGCACACCAGAGATATAGAGGGTGGCAGGCAAAAAGCAGACGGGGAAATGGTCATATGGAGCAATGCTAGAAGTGACGTTAGTGCTACCTCTCTATTGCTGGGACTGGTTGGTGTCATATACTGCATGTTACAACATGATAGGTACCGTGTGTACCTTGCAGTGCTACAATTCTGTTTATTACTTACAGGAAGCTTACAAACTTTTTTTCTTTACTGTATCTTACATGAGAGAGAGAGAGGCCCTGGCACAGCTGTTGGCTTTCACTGAATGGAACAAAGTACAAAGTCTCACTCAGTGTCAGGTGGACTAGAGGGAAATTCCACTCGGTTACTTCCTGCATGTTTAATCTGGTGCATTGTTCTTTACTGATTCACACACTGTAAGACCTGCCTGTCCAAACAGCTCACTACCAGTTCTATGCAAATGATCTTTATGTAAATATACCTGTTCTTCCTCCTCCTGGGAATTTCCACACTCTTTGCCAAGGTAAAGCCTCTTAGCTGAAATATTTTTTACACCTTTGGCCTTAGGTAAATAATTCATTTATTATAGGCTTAACCAGGAAATGTCATCTTTTTTGTGTAGAAGGAAACAAAGGGATGACTTCAGTTTCAAGGTATCATCTATCATTAGCATACGTTTCCTGTTTGAAATCAAAATATACGTTGCTAAGCTGAACTAGTTTGATTTAATTGATGGGGAATTTAATTAAAGGTATTGCACCTGATCCCAAAGTTTGATCCTCCTGTTATTAATAACTGCTGTTAACCAAATGTATTTATTATTTATCTATTGGGCTACCTTGGGGGGTGGGGTGCTTTTTGTTCTGGGTAAAATGAAAATTGAATAACTATAGTGGCACAAGATGAAGATCCCTGTTCTTTTAAAAAGACTAGAAACAAACATACATATATTGTTGTGTGTGATTTGCATGTGGTGTGTATATGTGTGTGATGTGTTGATGTGTATGTGAAAGCAGCCTCTGATCTTTCATTAGCAGTCATTTGCCTAGTCAGGAAGTGCTACATCCTCTCTGGTTTGCATGGCATCATTTTCAATTTCTCTAAATATTTGAAAGTGAAGCATTTTTTTCCATAAACATATTTGTCACAAAAGAAGAAATTTTGGCCAATTGCCAACCATCTGTGTGGGAAGGCCATATTATGCACATCCACTGCATTTTCCAGTTTTCAGAAGCCTACTTGCCTTCTAGGATTGGCTGGTATTTTACAAATATAAAATGTACATATTCCTATAGACTATCAAATAGTGATAGACGAGCATGTATATGAGGGCATGTGGGTTGTATGCCTTATGTACTATACAATGTCATTTAAGATGTCATGCCATGGATTAATAACGTGGAGGCCAAAAATGACCTCCTAGGGCCATTTTTTTTTATCTACCAAGATCTTTTTTTCAAAGGACACAAAGTATGTTGCAGAATCAGCTTTGCATCCCAAAAATTGGCTAATGACTCTCTTTGCTTAAAGTACTAAGTTTGAATGTTGGAAAAATTTCACATTATTTAATAAAATCATGGAAACCCACCCTAAACAACACGGGGACCCATTTGGGGTCCTGACGCACAGGTTAAGGATTCTTGTTCTACACTGTAGGAAAAACAAACTTAAACTCCACACTTAAATTATAAGGCACATTCATTTACCTCGATGCAATGTGCAAAATACAATTTTTAGCAAAATCTCCACGTTTTTTTCCCACAATGCAGGTTTTTTTCCCAGAATTTCAGCATCATTTTAGACGCCAACGGGTGCCTCTCTTAATGCAATTGTGCTGCGCCTTCCACAGTTGTGTCAAATTTGCCAAAATAAATGCAACAGTGTAAGCATTTGGTCATAAGTTGGGCGTGGTTGTGCAGAATATTTTTTAAGTTTGCTTGGCGTCATTTAAAATGACATCCGTGCCCAAATCTTTAGGCATAAGTGTCTTGCGCCTTATGACACAGAGCTCTGAGGGAACCCTAAACCTGCCTGTTTAGGAGCTGGCAGTAGCTCCCCTGCATCAATAGGCACAGCAACAGAATGCAAGGTAGGAAAGACCGAGTGGCGCCAAGCCCAAATATATTAAAATTTGAAGAGGACATTTTGACGCAAGTACCTTTACCAAAAGTGGTTTTATGTGCACATCACTTCAGGGAAAAGTGCAAGTTGCCTACTGTGCTTGCAGACATAAACGAGCCCTTATGAGTTTAAGATGTAATTATAACTTATTGGTATAAGATTTATTATGCAGAATTATTGGGACCTGGAGTATTCAGGAAAAGGGTTTTTCCATACTGTTGATACTAAAAAAAAAAGATTATTGCAGTACGAATTATGCAGTCCAGCTGCAATCAACTACAAGGTGATGTTTTATTATTATAATATAAAAAAGGATATATATATTTGAAATGATAATTATTTGCCTAATGGACTTTGTAGGAGAAAGAGTGAAAAACTAGTATTGTAATTACTGAAAGCTACATTGTTCGTAAGAGAACCAGGAAATTGCTATCCAAAAATAAACTTGAAAAAAAAAATTGAAGGTCAAATGCAACATGAGAAGGGTGTTATTTTATTTGCATCTTAATTTACCTGCTTGGAGCCCAGTGATTAACCAGCTGTTTATCCTTTTCAGACTTAAAGGAAAAGTTCACATTTAAAAAAAAAGGAGTAAAGAGTGTATAGCAAACAGGTTTTTTTTAATAATGAATTCAGTTTAGCATTTTTTATTCATTCTCTAGCCTATGTTGTATTCAAATTAATAAAGAAGCAGCAATATTAAGTTATTGTTATAATCATACTTTAGCCTTTCAATACTGTCTTAAATTTTGGCGTTAACGTCACTTATACCTCAAACTCCCCCCCCCCCCCACCCTGCTGTCCTCCATAATGGTTGTATCTCATTACAGCATTGTCACTTTGCTGACTTCCTCCCAGAGGTCCCCATGGGAGTCAGGCCCTGGTGCACACATACCCCTGTCCCACTGGTATTTACGCCACTGGATCCCAGTATGGGTGTTCGGAAATGCTTTATATGCAACACCATTCCAGCCTCACAACATTCTTTTGGTTTAAAGAGAATTAGTGGTTATATTTTCAGTGACTTTTATGACTAATGGTTCCTTTTGAATAACATCACAAAGATGAATGAGTATTGATTGAAAAGCTATGTTAGATTGTGTGCAAGTGTTTACCTGTGTACTGAATATTTTAAATCGTTATCACACCACTTGAGTACAGGTATTTTAAGACTGCAAACATAACCTTATACAATCCATATTTGCTATTATGAAACCTTCCCTATGTAATACTGGGACACTGGGTGTGTCTTTTATCTACATGTTGCTTAGGAAACACTTTTCAGCTATGACTAGTATAGTTAGCATGAGTAGGGCTCTTAGTTGTATGGGCCTGCTAGATTGTCACAAGCTTAAATGTCCTGGTCTAGAGGTAATATGTTTGTGTATTCATTAGTGACCTAATCAGCATTGTTTCTGACCTTAATATGGTGGCTTTTACCACTTCTCCTACAAGAAGTCTGTTTTAATGATACACTCTTTGCTAGGTGGAACTTAACTAGTGATGATTTCCTATATGATCATATGTAAGTTGCAGCTTTGCTAAACACACACATTCTTTCTCACTATCTCATGGTGTAATGGACATTGGCACACAATCACAAGCTGGAGGTATCACACTGGTGCATAGCCATTGAGGCAACTCACTGGCAATCCATTCAGGGGTCTGTATTAACATGTCCTGTTATGAGATGCATTTTACTCAAGCAGGATCTTTTCAGTTTGTTATGCACAACTTCTTAATCGGTCAATGTACAGTACAATAGTTTAAAAGAGACAAAATACAGCAAAAATTTAAAAGAGTTTTAAAATAACTTCTGCCATCTGGAAAATTAAGTCTCAGTATAAGGAGGAGATTTTACATTTTCAAGTCATGCACTATTAGGATGGTGACACGGAGCTACTAGTAGCAGCAACTTGTCATGGTTACAAGAATAGACAATGCTGATCATTTACTGATAATCATCTCTATGTGTGTTTAAGCAGAGGCAATTCTCAGTCTATGGCTGGGTATTTTCCAGCATTTAGTAGCCATGACAAGTAGGTGCTACTAAGAGGTGTGTATCATGGTTAGAGGTGTGTATTTAAGAATGAAGTTATTTTTATAACAGATATTTTGTGTAGTCCGTTTATATTTTGACTCTCAGCTCTAGTAATGGTCAAAAATGCACCTATGCAATATTTTAATATTTATAGCACTTGGAGAGTCTGTTTTTTTTCACAGGACTAAAAAGCTAACCTTTGTTTTCTCTTTTTCCATAGTCATGGGAACAAACAAGTCTTTTCATGCCGTGGGATTCTCCTTGCTGTCAACTATTTCTTAGAAAGAGCACATACAGATATCACAGTGTTTGTACCCTCATGGAGGAAAGAGCAGCCTCGCCCAGAAATGCCTATTACAGGTATGAATTACAATTCAACGCTGTTTCTATTGAGTTTGAAATGAGCAAATAAGTTTTAAATACCTCACTAAGGGAGCCATTTAAACAATTGGATTTTTTATTCCAAATAAGGATTTTCCAGCACTTTAGTCACCAAAAAAAAATGTGACTTTTCCGAATTTTACTTGATGTGACAAAACTGCGACAATTCGGAATCCGACAATTTGCCATCTAAAACTTGTCGAGATGATGTAGAAGTCAATGGTGCTGGCTTTTGTGCGACAATTAAAAAAAGTCGCAGTTTTCATGCAACAAGTCGAAAAATTCAGAGTTTTCGCTGCTTTTCACCAACTTTTCCTGCACATGATTTTTCATTTCAGATTTTTTGATGCGTCAGACATTCTTGGAAAAGAGTTTGTTTGAGTTTAGGGTGGTAGAATAAACTATTAATTTGCAGATTATAACCAGTTAACAACTTTAGATCTTGGTTTATCTTTGAAGTGTGATATTTAAATTTCCAGTCATTGAGGATATGCTGCAGACACAAAAGCCAGAGTTAGCCAGTACATGCTTTTAAGAATGATGCAGCCAGCATTTCTTCAGTAACAAGCTATATCGCTGGAGATACTGAAAGCTTCCTACCCACTATGAAATGCATAGGGGAGCTAAGGGGCCCATTTAATGACGTTCAATCTTGTTCATTTTCATGGATCATATTTTTTGTTTAAAACCATGAAAAACACTAATACAAAACTTCACCATCTAAAAGCTAGCAAGGTCATGTAGAAGTCAATGGTAACTGTCCTTTTTCAATTAGAAAATCTTTGCGGTTTTACAGGTTTTCAGGTTTTTCCAACACTTTCATTTATTCATTCATGAAAACAACAATTTTCCGTTTTTTTGGATTCCTATTCGAATTCTTTTCATTTTTTCTGTTTGTGCCTTCTATATTAAGCTGTTTTAATAAGTTACTAGGCATTTGTGGTTTTAGTGAAAATTTGTTTTTTGTGGTTTCCCAAGCCACTAAAACCAATAAAATCAGAATATTGATAAATGAGCCTCCCCAATAACACAATGGTTAATTTTTGGGTTGTTTTGGAAATGTATCTCTTGCAACTGTACCTCTCTAATAGGGTAAATTAGAGAAGAATATAAGCTTCAAAGGGTAAAAAATAAAAATCTAGAGTTTAGGAAAAAGGCTGACCAGTATCCAACATGTGTAATATATTTTAAGTGCATCTTATATTAAATAAATCTCTGAAGTCTATAATTTATCAGATATATTAATTTGTGCAGAATAGTTTTCTTCAGCATTTCTTTATCATAATTTATCCAACTCTAAAAAAGGGCACGTGTGTTTAATATGAAAATATTGCAACATATGACATTATCAAGGCTATAATGTTTCCTCTTTTGTTTTTCAGACCAACATATTCTGGGTGAGCTGGAAAAACAGAAGATTGTTGTCTTCACACCATCACGCCGGGTGGGAGGAAAACGTTTGGTGTGCTATGATGATAGATTCATTGTTAAACTGGCCATTCAGTGTGATGGGGTTATCGTATCCAATGACACATACAGAGATCTCCAGAGTGAGAAGGTCGAGTGGAAAAAATTCATAGAGGAGCGTTTACTTATGTATTCATTTGTTAATGACATGTAAGTTGTATGTTTTGAAACTGGATTTAAGAATCCTTAGTGTGTGGTTAACACTGTAAATGTTTTAGGGTACATCATGGCTTACATTAAGCCTTCCAAAATGATTTTATGCCCCCCCCCCCCCAATCTGCTTAAGAGCTTCATCTATTTTATTGTATAACATCATTATTTTAATATGTTCTGGCCCTTGTACAAACTGTATGTGAAATAACTGTCTCAATACATAAAATAAGTGGGACAGCACTGGTGTGCATCAAGTACTGGACAGAAGGCAGAAACATATTTGAACTTGATAAAGACTTGTCCATGTATAACACTGCTGCAGAGACCTGTAACCATAACTGTGAAAAGCACAGGGATATGTGATAAACTATAAAATCCAAGATTTCAAAATTCAGTTATCATTTTAATCTGCTACTGCAGTGAACATTTCATGCTTCGCACTTATAGGCTTGATAAATGGCCTGGAGGGGTCTTGAACATTCCCCTTGGTTTTTTTGTGTGTATATGGGCAAAATAAATCACATCTTTCACACAGTTCAAACTATTGGTGTGCTTGTGGATGTTTCTACATTGACCCCATGCAAGGAAGAGGTCCTCTTGTTAAGCACCCAACACTTTCACAAGTGCGCAGTAGTTTGAGCTCTCCATTATCGTGTATCACTCATATAGAGCGTGAAACTACTAGCAATCGTAGAACTTGTGCAAAAAGATCAGAAATGTATTGCTGTATCGACATTTCAATATATAATTAGAGCTTTATCAAGATAAAGGTCTAACTATAGACTATAACTTCCCACACGTCCAGCCAGTGTTTGTTCTCCTCTGTTAATGTTCAACCACAACTCACCAACTGGACTATAAATTTTGTATCAGTGATTTCCATTTCTTCTATTTTAAAGTAATAACACCTTTTGTAAAAACTTTTAAATATGTTTTCCTCTAGATTTATGCCACCAGATGATCCTTTAGGAAGACATGGGCCAAATTTGGAAGACTTTCTCAGAAAAAAACCTTTAGGGCCAGAAAACAAGAAAGTTCAGTGTCCTTACGGTAAGAGCTCCTATGAAGTCATGTCTATTTAAGCAGCTATGCACTTTTCAACAATAACCACACGCATTAGTCATTTCTTTAAATGCACAACATTAGCTGCTCCCACTTGTGTTAAGTGAGTTAAAGTGAACATGAGTCTGTATCTCAACTATTGTAAGGAAAATGGGCATTCAACCATGAAAAATTTTTAAAATAGTAAAAGAGCAAGGATCTACTGTTATTCCCATTTCTTTTGGATTTGACCTAGTAATATATCAGGGGGTGCACTGTGCTCTGTTGGAGTCCTCTTCATTTTTGCTTTGGAAAGAAGTTTTTCTGTTCTGTTTAGAAAAGGAAGTCTTAGATATGCAGCTGTTATCTGTAGTTGCCTACAAACTATACTAGAGAATAGTTTCCATTGTATTAGGGCAGCCAACTCAAAACTGGTCAGATGTTTGCCAGGTTAATGCACTAAAGAAGTTTTAAATGTCAGAGCATCCTGAACAAACTGTTTCTTTATTTTCATACAAAGAGAAATCATCTGAAACAAAAGAACAAAAAATTATTTATTTTCTAATAATTTTGTGTTTTCTTTCTGTTTTTTCTTATAGGTAAAAAATGTACGTATGGAATTAAATGTAAATTTTATCATCCCGAGAGGATCAACCAACCTCAGCGTTCTGTAGCAGATGAGCTTCGTGAAAATGCAAGGCTTTCTCCTACCAAATCTGCACTTTACTATCCAGTAGATGACAGAAAATCTAGGAAGATATCATTGGTAGATGTTCCACCCTTAGACTCTGAAACTACACACTTGCAGAAGCTACCTGTTGAGAGGACCAGTTCACTACAAAAGAACAGAGTTGTGGACAACATGGCAGCAAAGCAGTTTTTTTATAATAGCAAGTCAACCAGTTCAAAGGACTCACTTGTCCGTAACTCTCTTGATTCTGGCATTGAGGTGTGGGCCAGTGTATCAAACAGCTATTGTGAAAGTTCTCATGAACCTGTAGTCTATGGAGATTACTGTAACTGTGCTCAGAGACATTGTTGTCAGCACAGACATGATTTGGACACTGATGGCTGTCAACCCTATAGCTGTGTGTCGCGCAGCCACAGTTCAGCACCTTATTTCCCATATAATGCACCTTCTCAATGGCCACCCCAAAACACATCACACCCGATATATAGAGAACTACCTAAAACAGGCACAAATAGCAACCGTAGTCTTCCAAATGAATATAACCCCCCTCCAGGACACTCACTTGAGTTCTGGTCAGAGCCAAATCCAATCCTGTCCTCTAGTAGACATCAAAGTAGTTACCCAGTTTATCAACAAACTCCACCTTCTGCTACTGATTTGCCCCAGTGGTCTAGTTCTGATCCCTTTTCAGCTGAGCGATTAAGTGTGCGCACTAAATTGTGTGCAATCTTTCATCCCTCATTAGTGGATGCTGTAATGAGAAATTTCCCGCAACTGCTGGATCCACAAACTTTAGCAGCTGAAATATTTGCTTACAAATCCCAGCACAAGATGTGAAAGCAAACCAAAGAAACCCCTAAATATGGGTCTGATTTCAATAGAAGTTAGCAACAAACCCGCCATTCCATGGTGTCGCTTTTCTTCTTGTTTAGTAACAAGATATGACAGAGACTAAGGTTAGGAATGGTTATGAAGCTATGACCAGAAAGTAAGTAGACATTTACTGGTAATGGTGAAAAGACAAAAGCACTTTTAAAGGGTTGTATGTAATATAAAAGCTATTACATAAAAAGCAATGTGCCCTGGTGCAAGTTGTTGTACATAGCTAGTGGATTGTTTCTGTAGAAGCTTCCAAGCAGTTTTACATGCTAAATGGGGCAACTAAGAATATACTTGCCAAACAAAGTAAAAGCAAGTGATATCCATATGGAGGTGTGAGAGCAAATTAGAGAGATAGAGAGCAAGAAGTAGATATTTTAGACGGTAGACTACATAAGGTAGTTCACTTGTACCCGAATAACAGCCATAATTGTTCAGATAGTATAATAAGAAAATATTGTGAGCAAGATGTCTTGAAAAATAAGGATTAAAATAGAATATATAAGGTAAAAAGAGGCAATAGGATCAGGTGGAGAGAAGAGACAACACCAGTCATGCAAAAACTGGTATATTGCTTTGGTAATTGCACCGAAGATACAAAGCTGGGCAAGATTGTTATTTCAGGCTGGAGTAGTAAAAGAAGTCGCCTTCAAGGTCTATCTTTCTAAAACAAACTGGACTACAGAATTCAGGACATATATAATATATTAATTTGTTACTGTATACAGCAGTTTGTTTCAGTGATTTTGAGATGAATGTTTCTATTTTTGCCACACATTAGATCTCAGCTTTTCATTTACAACTAAAAAATAGCTTAAAATCCAAAACCAGATATTTTAAGTTTTCTCGTCTATAAAGAAAGCACACAAGCAAACCTTTCTGTTTTGGCACAGATACATATAATGATAAGATTCTTGATCTAAAAGAATTGATTTGCTTACAGGGGCTGCAATGCAAGATGTGTAGGCAGGCTTGAGACTCTATATATTCTCTGTATTTTCCACAGAGTACCTTGAATGCATATTTTCATAGGGTTTATCCCACTACAAACTATTATGTTTTAGCTGTCCTGGATGTTTGTCCGGTATTCAGTCATGTTGGATTTTTGACAATGCACAATGAATGACTGCACATCTAATATACGTTTCATATATAATTTTATATTGTTAATTGGTGTAATTTTCTTAACCTCATGTGTAAATCATCATGCAAAGAAACAATTGTCTTGGGGCAGTTGGTAAGTTGATACATATTGTATCTAAATGTAAAACTCCAGTACTTAATCAATGATTACATTAATAAAGGGGAAACATGGACCAATTCAACTGAAACAGTTTTCTGTCTCAGCTATGAGACATTCAGTTAGCGTTTGGAACATTGTTTCAGTGCTAATTCCCTTATATCACTTCCTATATGGAGGATAGTAAACTCTGACATGAAATATTGCACACTGTATTGTTGTGTCCTCCCTGCCACTAATGGTGATCATTAGAATTGGTTGACTAAGCACTATGTGCTACTTGGCCACAAAGGAGAAAATCCTTCTGCATTATGTTAATTACAAACATTACTAATAGGTAATGTATTAACAGAGTAAGCAAAACATGCTTTTTATTATTGTTTTGTATATAATTTGTTCATTTAATTGAAATATTGTTTTACTGGGTAAGAGCACTTGATCAGGCGATGCCCTGGTCAAGCGGTTAGCTATTTGATATGTGACGCAACCACTGATGTGTTACTTCCGGAAGTGATTGTGAAATAAATGTTCTAAATTTCATTAAACTGTCTCAAAGTATTTGTTATTAGTTATGACCTTTATGTGAGGAATAGGACATAATAGACCAATGAAACTGAAGTTTATGTTGTGCAGTGAGGTCCATGCAGAATGGGTTTTTCAAGACACATATCATATTTATAATAGTTAACACCTAAACACACATTCATGGCAAGGATTACTGGATGAACAAAAGAACTGTATGTAGTGATAAATGTGGCCATAGGCAAGGATGTCAGAAAAATAAAAAACAAAGAAAAAGACTGAATTTTTGCAGCTCACTAATCTGCTGAGTTCTATAATGTACTAATTGCAATCATGGAATATATAATTTATACTTACACCCATCTGTATGTGGGTAGGATGCAGCACTGGTCTGGTATTATAATTATTAACACATAGTTATAAAGTGCCAGCAATTCCACAGCCTATAAAAAATGTAGAGAGGGCCCCGCCCAAAGGAGTTTGGTATGATTGTGTCTTTTGACATCTCCTACTTAAAGTCTGCAAAACCGTAGCAGCTCATGTTTTCATGCTTGTGGGAGGAGAGCCTAGAATCAGCTACACAGTAATCTGAGATTTACTGTATGCTTTAGTTTTTCCATTAACTCAATAAATGTATCTTTTGCACAGTAACACAGGTCATTCACGAGCCGATAAAAGCTGCCAACTCAGACTTTCAGGCAGGCATGACTGGATCAGCCAATCTGACCCAACATGTGGGTGGTCAAATAGGGCCTCAAAAAAGAGGGGATCTGGCCATGTTTGGCCAGCTATACGTTGTTTTTTTTTTTTTAACAGCATTTTTACTTGTTGCTTATTGCAGTGTGTAAGCATGTCTCTTCCGGTGTTTTGGTCTGTAAGTTTCTGAACCCACATATCTATGGTTTAATCTCAAGACATTTATCTAAATTGCAGCTATCTGTATATCTGTGCTGTGTGTGCTAAGTGCGTCAGTATATCTGTTAATTAGTGTCTGGAATGCAAAGGTCTTATATATTTTGTATGAGAAATAAAAGAGAAAATGTAATTTGACATTGAAACCTCTATACTTCTTCCCTTGATTTGACTATTCCTGACCAAGCCAGCAGCTTATTGTCTCTTGTATGATATAAAAATGGCTATTACTTGACTAAAGCAAAGTCAGATAATAATCGGGAGTGCAGAAAAATCTAG
This sequence comes from Xenopus tropicalis, assembly GCF_000004195.4. NCBI lineage: Eukaryota > Metazoa > Chordata > Amphibia > Anura > Pipidae > Xenopus > Xenopus tropicalis. The sequence continues at coordinate 86,056,371 of NC_030678.2, forward strand.
TTAGACTAGGATTGCTTCAGGCTGTGGATCTTGTCCTCTCCTGAGGGCAGTGCATTTTAGTATACAAAATATGGCATTGTTTTTTGTATGTGTAAATAACAAAGTATCCTATCCCCACACCCTTTGTATGTATAACTTTATTTATATGTATGTATAAACCCTTTGTCTTATTCCCTCTTTTTAAGCTCTTTTGAGCAGTGCTCTATTAACCTCTTTTATTGGTAATTGGTTGCCACATACTGTGGAGAGGTATAATAAGGATCGAAAAAATAAGGCACAGTGGTAGACTACTTAAGAGGCATCTTTACTGGCATGGGGCAGCCATACCTTCTGCCACACATAATTAATCTCTGAGTACACAAGGCTTTCCATGTGGATGGAGAAGAGAATAATCCACTTTCTGTTCAGAACGGACTACAGACACTCCATCAGCCTTTCAGCATACACATGTAATAGATTTAGGCACAAAAATTCATTTTTATACATGACCCTAAATAAAGTGAAAGGCAGGACTGCCAGATGCCAGAACCTTTAACATGCTAAAATGGCTTTACTTCAGTATGAAATAAGTATTTCATTATTTTGTGTACCTCATACTGCCATTGAATTTTATGATAACTGGTAGCTTATTATCCAACCCCATATTTATTTTATAGGTGCTCATTTTTGGTATATTTGTGTTTCAAACACAGTAAGCAGAATGCCACATTAGATCTGGGAAAAAAAACTCCTGGCTACATAGGCAACTTTACAGGCCTACTGGTCTCATCTTTCCTGCCACCGATTTCGCCCCAGGCTTTTCTATCTGTGGGCTGCATGCATTGGGGATGGGCTGATATGAAGTACCTAATGTCCTAAATTTCCAGCACTCAAACATTTACAGCATTGCTGCCCCTGCACCAGCCAAGCTCCAGTGCCACATGCCAACCCATTGGTTTCTGTCATGCCTTTCTAAACTTGGTACAGCACTGCCAGGTGCTGTAAATAGTGCTGGTTCCAGGTTGGTACCCCATAGTGATAAGCAAACCTGTTTTGTTTTGTAAAAGTCAATGGACATTTCTTCATTACTTTTTTTTCACTCAAAATGAATTCAAGTCAATGGGAAGATGCCCTACCTCCCCCCCCCCCCTTAGACTCTAGAGTCACCTTTATCCTCCAGGCAGTTCCCAGTCACATGTATAAGCACAAGAGCAACTTTCCTACAAAATAAGGAAGAAAGTAATGAGGAAATCATTTACTTTAATATACATTTTATTCCTGTTATAAATGCATATTTCAGTTATACAATACACAACAAAGTGCATCTACTGACAACAGGAATAAACTGGTAAGATCTATTCCTCATCATATAATGTTCTTTGATTTTGAGTGTTTCCAAATTCTGACTATAGGGGATCTACAGTGGGGGTATTTTAACACTGCCCCTGTCGAATGTGCAGGAGCGCTAACAGTGCAAAAGTGCACCCCTTTTTATTTATTTACTGGATCAAGGTGCAGAGCATGCTGTTGGGCAGTACAGGGCTATGTTGTGGCTCACACAGCTTTTCATAACTTCTGTGATTGTTGACCACATTAGGTGATGCCTAGGGAGCAAGTAGGGTTACTGAGAGCTGAATTAATAGGGAAAACACAGGTTTCTGTGCTCCATTTTGTAATGCGGAGACTTGTGGAAATTTAGAGACATGCATGACAAGGCAGGGAACAAAGTATAAAAACATGCCTGGTTGCGCCAGTACCTTGCACAATACACCCTGCCCTGCTCTTGGTAAATGACCAAGTATCTGACTGTTTACATTCTCTGAGCAGTTGCCCAAAATAATGTAGCAGAAGATGAGAACTTGCTCCTCCTACATTGTTTCAGTCAGAGTGCATCCCTGGGAAGATTTTAACACTGCCCCTGTCGAATGTGCAGGAGCGCTAACAGTGCAAAAGTGCACCCCTTTTTGTTGATTTACTTTGGATCAAGGCACAGAGCATGCTATAGGGCAGCACAGGGCTATGTTGTGGCTCACACAGCATTTCATAACTTGTGTGATTGTTGACCATATTAGAAGATGCCTAGGGAGCAAGTAGGGTTACTGAGAGCTGAATTAATAGGGAAAACACAGGTTTCTGTGCTCCATTTTGTAATGCGGAGACTTAGAGACTTAGGAAATTTAGAGACATGCATGACAAGGCAGGGCACAAAGAGTAAAAAACATGCCTGGTTGCGCCAGTACCTTGCACAATACACACTGCCCTGCTCTTGGTAAATGACCAAGTATCTGAATGTTTACATTCTCTGAGCAGCTGCCTAAAATAATTTAGCAGAAGATGAGAACTTACTCCTCCTGCAGCCCCGGGAAGATAGAAAGAAGCTAAACAATTATCCATAGGGGAGGCAAGGCTTGGAAAATTAATTCGAACTAGGGTTTCCACCTGTCCGGTTTCGAAAATGAACAATCCAGTTTTTACACAGGCTGTTCAGTTCAGAGTTACCACAAGAACAGGAATCTTCCCTGATTGATAAACAGTGTGGCTGCCACATCATAACCCTGCTCCTGTCGTCAAAAGCATGTCCCTAAACGTCATCATTCTGACCCCTGTCTAGATGGTCCACCAATTAAAGATGGCAAAACACTGCTGTCAAAGGTAATTGTGTATTCCTTGCTAATTCAAGTGGGATAACTAGCAATCATAAATAGCAATAGAAGTGGCACCAAAGAAATAGCTGAACCTAACATATTAATGTTCTATATTACTTGTTTGCTAGCCAGGCAAGTCTATCATATAGAACATTCATTTACATAACTACCTAAAGGGCCCTTGCAACACTTCTGTCCATAAACTGCCTATATCTATGCTTCTTTCAAAATAATTGAACCTTGACCTAGCTACTTAGAATTAAAATGCAAAAACTAGATACTAGGAAAAGATAAAAGCCTGTTGTTTTTTCTAGAGACTTTTGAAAGAAAAAATGTTTTCAATATAGTTAGTAAGGCAAAAATGTAATATATAATGGCTGGAGTGAGCAGATGTCTAACATAAAAGCCAGAACACTACTTCCTGCTTTAGGGTGAAAACGCACTGAGCTACTAGTAGCAGCTACTTTTTTACGGCTACTAAACTCCAGAAAATACCTTTCCATAGACAGTACTAAGAATTGCCTCTGCTAAAACACATGTATCAGTAAATGATCAGCATTGTCTATTTTAGTAGCCATGACAAGAAGCTGCTACTAGTAGTTCAGTGTGTCTTCACCCTTACAGCTTTCTAAGCTGTTAAAAATCAGTAACCAATCAGTGACTTAAGGGGGGAGTATTGGACATAACTGTTCACTTAGTTTGCTTTTAATCTGACTTGTGTGCTCATGAACAAACTGAACAGTTATGTCCCATGTGCCCACCCCCTAAATTCAGTGACTAAGTAGTGTTCTGGCTATTATGTTAGACATCTGCCCAATCCAGCCTTTATAGATTACATGTTTTGCCTAACTATATTATAAATATTTTTTATATCTATCTATTTTACCCAGTTTCATTTTTACACTGAACTGTTCCTTTAAAGAGTAATCAGGTCACAGCAGTTTTCTTCTTTTGCATGACCTTGTTTCTTTGATGACTGCACCAATTATGGCTTTTTGGTTTTGCAAAATATGCTGCTATTTGCATTTTTTTTAGTTTTGTTAGTAAAGGTGTAGGTCCCTTTTGTAAACATATTAAAGTACACTGGTATAACTTGAAATTCAAATAGGCTCATTTTACAAAAGCTCTACCTAAATATTCCTGAACTGCAACTACCAGCATTCCCTGGTGGGCTGAAGCATTTTGGGAACTGTCATACCTCACTGCTTCACCCCAGGGACAGAAGCCTATACATGCAAGGGAATCTGCTGCTCTGCACCCAGCTACCTGTCAGTATTTTGTACAGGTATAGGATACCTGTTAAAAACTGTTATCCAGAAAACTTTAACAACAAAGATATAATTAAACCTTATTGAATGCGAGCAATCCTATTGGGTTTATTTAATGTTTAAATTATTTTTTAGAAGACAAAGTTATGGAAAGAACCCTTATCCCTAATACCCCAGGTCCCAAGCTTCTGGATAACAGGTCCCATACCTGTACTTACTGCAAGCATGAAATGTATTTTTATAGTACAGAGCATCTGTACAACTTATTTGATTACTGTGTAGTATCAGTAAGCAAAAAAGTACTTGAAAGAACAATGACTGACATAGCAACATTAGTGATGATTCTTATTGCATCACCAATTATACTTGTAATGGCTGCTTTGGAGAGCTAGGGTCAAATGGGAACATTTTAGCAAAGGTTTATGTCCCAATGAGTTTTCATCAGGAAAAAAAATCAGTGCTATGCAGTAAGTCTGACCAAATTACTAACAGACTCACCAGAAATACAGTATAACTGGCTTGGTTCCTATGCCAGACTAGAAATAAAATTTATTGAATTTGTACATATTATAATCCCTGACTGGGCCAATAGATGCAGCAAAAATGTGCTGCCAGCCGGGGTCACACTGAACTACTGGATCCAGGCCCCTGCCCCCGCTGGCCCGTCCACTACCTGCCACAAGTCCTGTGATGCCACTAGAGGAGGAGGGCTTTGGTCAAAGTGTGAGCTTGCAGGGTGTAATAGCCATGAGGGGCAGTTGGCAAGGAGGGTTATATGGCATGGGGGTGATCTGCTTGTGTACAGGTTGGGGCCCTGGAGCAGTGGTATGCCTTTATAATCCCCCAACCATGTTCCCTCTAAGCTGTGTACTTGTTTGAGCACACACTCATTTTTACAAGTAAGGATTCTTCACAAGTAGGGAAAACCAGCATCCCCACCTATGGTTATAAAACTAAATTAATTAATCATTCGTCAAATATTGTCAGGTAATTTGTATACCACTAATATTTGGGGAAGTTTGTCAGTGAAGTTATGCCATTTTGTTATCTCCAGTATTCAGCTCTGAGGTCATTTACCCACAAAGGCTGCCAGGCCAAAATATTTGGTTAGCCAGTCTTTTATTATTAAGCAATATATTGTTGTGGGCATATCACATCTAATGTTTCTGTTTATTGCATGCATTAACATAACATTTGGCAGGGAAAGGAGGAAGTATGTTTATTCGCTAATTTACTGAAAGAAGGCCCACAGGAGAGAAAATGCCAGAGGAGAAATGACTGGCCTGCATACCTTGAGCTGTTAATGGAAAAACCCCAGCATGCCTCATCAGGCTCTAATGGTTAAAGATATTGGGAATTGTATTTCAACACCGGAGGACCTCACCTAGAAAAACCCCAAGTGTACTTAATTTAAACTTTTACCTATTGTATCTTAAATTTATCTAATTGCATGATTCCCTAATCCCCATTTCAATTAAAATTTTCCAAGTCAAACACATTTAATCCTTCCTTTCCAAAGAGTCAAAGTACATTTCTTTAGAGCTGCTTTAAAATAGCGTCTAAAGACATGAGTGCATGTATAAGACAATACTGAAACATAACAGGGTTCAAAACAGTACAATGTGCAAAGGGGTAGAATTTGTATACAAATCTCTGTGCAAATGGTAATGCTTTTTACCCACAATGGATTGGCTTTTTACAAACATGTTAACCTAAATACATTTTTTAATGAGCTTGGGCTTAAAAGCTCCCTGCTTTTCCACTAGAGCCTTTTTGAGCTAAAGGTAGGTGCAATAGGTCTTAATACTCAGTCACATTGTTTGCTGGGGGACTTTATTTTAATTGCATCACAGACTCAAAGTTATGAGACAGTGTAGGACTCACGTACAATGAGGGGCCTTGACGTGGCACGTGAGCTTACATATTTTGGCCAAAGTGTGGTACTAACACCTCATTTCTTGTAAAAATTATTTTTAAAGGCAAACTAAGCGCTGGCAATCTTTCTTTCTCTTTGTGTATAATTAATGGCTTTTTATCGTTTATAGCAGCTGGTCAACTCCAGATTGTGGGTTAGACACAATAGTGTGTTTCTAGCAGCTGGTCAACACTACAGCGTGGGTTAGACCAAGCGCTGGCAATTTCTTTCTGTGTTTTGTGTACATGTGTATTTTATGTCTGCTGCCAGTAGAGTGAAATGTCTAATATGGATTTGAATTAGCATCTATCATTGTAAATGGTGTACATGTTTTCCCCCTGCGCATGGGTTCAAATGGCGTAACTTCCAGAGCAGTGTTAAGAACTGAATTAGTGTCCCACTGATGTTATGCAAATCATATGCTGCTACTGACACTAAGGGAACCACAAGGTCCAGACTGAAGGTATCCCTTCCATCAATGTGTATGCATAAGTCATCATAGTAGGCTGAAGGTTTTTTTTACCCATAATGCATTGAATTCCCATAACTGAAGCAAAGCTCTGGGCAAGCAAGGATTTGTGCCAGCTCCATATTTGTTTGACTGGTCAAAACAAATGTAGAGCAAGTTACAGCTAACAGATTGCATCACTGCATCCAGTGTTTCAAGTTATGGTGTATGGGTGTGATTCTTTGGGCACAAATCTGCTGTACCTTTCGACACAACCAGCTTTAACTACCATAGGATTAACATTACAGTGCTCAGAGTTAATAAGAGCACTTCACATGATTTAGCAGAAGAGGCAAGGAAGACATAATAGTGCTTGGTACAACTATACCAAAGTTCAAGGCCCACTTAATAAATGTCACCAATAAGTGCAACATTAGCATCAGTTGTAGCGTGACCACACTTGCAGTTGCATTTGTACCCCCTTGTACTGTATATATATATGTATATAAATAGTATACAGGGAGGAGCACACCCTATAAAAGTCCAAATGCCCTTGGTGCAGGTCAAAAAACAAAAATATAATAGAAAGAGTGCCGCACACATAGGGACTTGATACAAAAGAAAAAGTGGTTTTATTGAAAAAATTCCAACGTTTCGAGCACAATCTGTGCTCTTCCTCAGGGACAAACCAACAGACCATATCCCAGCACCCACAGTAAATACCCCCACCACACAAAATGGCGCCAAAAAACGGCCCTGGTTACCATGCCAACCAGTGTAAACAAGCCCCACACCCACCAGAGCAAGGTAAATTCAAATGCCAACACATACAGGCAAATAGAATGGGAGTACAGTGCTAGAAAACAAGGTTAAGTTTAAAATCCTGTAGCTAGTAGGCAAATTGATACATGTTACAAAAGAAATACGTTGCAAAGAACAGTTACAAAAAATGTTACAAAAAACTATACAGAGAATGTTCACAGTCAGATAGCAAGCATTTCACTGGGCTAAGTGATGAATGCCTTAGGTGCTAGGAGCAAAAGGTTATAGCGGATGATTATTTGTAGGAGACAGGCATCGGGTATTAAACCCAGGACCCATGTCCGGACGCACCAGAGAAGCTAGGAATATAAAGGAACGCACACAGAGAGGAACCACCACCTGTCACCAGTACCCAGCGACCTCTGAACTACAGTGTGTAAATATGATCATCATGTGGAGCAGAACATATCGCCCACGGAGGCAATGCCCAGTCAAATGCTGCGGAAGCTGGTCGGGCGTGTTCAATTGGCGTGCCGAATTGTAGGGAGCGTAGGGCGCACTTTTGCCTAGTTACCATGTATACAACGCACCCCAGCTGGCACCAGGAGTGCAAGTTAAATGTGCCCAATAGGCAACCAACACAAGTATCTAGATTCGGCTGGCAGACAGTGAGGAGTGCAAGGGGCCTGCATCGGTCCCTGGCAATCTGCGGGAAATGAAGTGAAGCCAACGGGCTACACGGAGTGGTGGAGAGCACGTTTGGGTGCAACTACAACTCTCACGTGTCCAGTTCAAGTTAATGCAAACCGCCTTCAAAAAGGACCAGGACCTATAGGGCCAATTGGAAAGGCCTGCAAAAGCACTCTAGGGATGTTCATAAGAGCAATAAGGACCCACAAAGTGAGCCCAAAGGAATTTCACATGCTGCTCAAGTATGCCGAACCAGATCTACTGTATGTAAAACGGTAACATCACCAGCCCCCGCTCCTACATAGATTTATAGCCCATATTCAGATAGTGACAGTTGGCATGTCCCCTGGTTTACTCCATTAGAATATATATTACAAACACTGATATATATGGTTCAGCAGAAGTGGATAGTTCAATAGCCACCTGGTGCGAGCCTGTCGTGTAATATGGTCCTAGATTAGGGGTTACAGGTAGACTTGTTCATACCCATTAATTGTGTGTCTCCAAAAAAAATACAATAAAGAAAAATCAAAATGAAAAATCAAAATGGAAAGTAAAAGTAGAAAAGACATGCAACTAAGTCTCATAAAATAAATCATGCAAGCACAACCCGTCCAATAAGGACCAAGAGGGGGGAACACTCAGGGTGTGTCAAGCACAGCAGCCATGTATAGAACGACTGGTAACATAAATTTGTTATATATAACAATAGGTTTTTTAGGGTTGAGCCAAACCTCACAAGGTGAGGTGACAGAAGAAATACAGAGACCTTGTGTACAGCATCCATGTAAGAATAAAAAGAATGCAAATCATACTAGCAGAGGGTATATATATTATGTGCCCACCGTATAGGGCAATTAGAATCAAACAAAAGGATCATGAAAAATATAAAGGTATTGTACCCTCAACAGAAGGTTACTATGTGAGCAATTAATGTGATAGAAATGGGTAAGTGTGGAGTGCACATAACCAGGTGAACAAGAAGGGCTAAAGGACCCAAGGTGAAATAAAAATAAAAATAAAAAATGAAAATAATTAAAAATGGCAATAACCAAAACAGCGTGGAGACCATAAATCTGGACATACACCATTAATACTTGGTGGTTAGAAACCCCAATATTAGTTATTAAGGATTAGAAAATAAGGAGTCCCAACAGAGAAAATTTTTTGTCATTAAATGTTAGAGGCCACAATGTTCCTTGTTTAGATAAAAATGGAGAGTGGAAGTAGTTCATTTAGACCACGCGGGGCAACAGTATCCAGTTTGAAGATCCATCTTGCCTCCACCTTGAGTAAGTCCAAGTCTCTATCCCCACCCCTTCTTGGAATGGGTACATGATCTATCAGCATATGCCGGAATTGTGGAAGCGAGTGTTTAGCCATCAAGAAATGTTTAGCTACTGGTTGGTCAGCCGAACCTGAGGAGAGAGCTGAGCGGATAGCACATCTGTGATTGTTCATTCTGTCTCTGTACGTGGTGGACGCCTTTCCCACATACGCCAAACCGCAGGGGCACCAAGCCATGTACACAACATATTCACTGGTGCAGGTCAGTCGATGTCAGATTTTAAACCGTTGGCCAGTATGTGGATGTCTAAAGACAGAGCCCTGTACCATACCATTGCATGTCTGACACCCAGTGCATTTAAAACATCCAGGTTTCTGTAGTTTGTTCAACCAGGTAGAGGGAGCTGGTGGAGGTTTTAAATCCTTAATCATAAGCATGTCCCCCAAATTCCTGGCTCTCCTGTAGCCCATAATAGGTTTTTTCATCCCCCCGAAAGGGAATGAACTGTCAGAAGATAACATGTCCCATCTGTTGTACAAGGCCTTCTGAAGCCCCCTGCTTTCAACTGCAAATGTGTTAGTAAAAATCAGGGGAGATTCCTTCGCAGAGGCATTAGTTCTGGGTTTTAATAGGTCCTCCTGTGTGAACTTTTTTGCCTTCTCCTTCTGTTCAAGTATAAGTTTTGGATCATAGCCACGCTGTAGAAATCTTTCTGCCATAGGTTCCAATTGTAGTAATGCCACTGTTCGATCAGAGTTATTTCAAATGACCCTTAGAAATTGCGAATACACGACCCCCCTTGAGGTTGAACTACGGTGATGTGAATGTACGTGTAGGATGATGTTACGGTCCGTGGCCTTACGAAAGAGTGTAGTGCCCAGTTTGTCCCCAACCTTACAAATTTCTAAGTCAAGGAAGTGTATACTGTCAGCACTCAATTCAACAGTGAATCTAACCGGACTAGGGAGAAGGTTGAGGGAATTGACAAAAGCGTGTACATCAGTCTCGGAGCCCTGCCAAATTAGGAAGCAATCGTCAATGTAGCGTCTGTAGAATAAGATAGAATGTTCTAAATAGGGATAGATGTATGTGCGCTCATACTGGTACATGAATAGATTAGCAAAGGAAGGAGCAACATTAGAACCCATGGCGGTGCCAGAGATCTGTAAGTGGAACTTGTTTTCAAACAGAAAATAGTTGTGGGTTAAAACAAAGTCAAGGAGAGCACATAGGTATTCAATAGGAGGTTCAGCCTGGTGAGAATCACATAGTGCTGAACGAATCGCATCAATACCTGCTTCATGGGGGATGATGGTATAGAGGCTGGACATATCCATTGACACTAGTAAACAGCCATCAGGGATAGATAAATCCCGTAGCATTGAGATGAGATGGGTACTATCCTGTACAAACGAGTCCATCTTTCTCACCAGGGGTTGTAAGAAAAAATCAAGGAAAACGGCTACAGGTTGATCCTTAAGTTTCAAGATGCCTGTAAACCTAAACACATCTTGTATGTTATCAAACGGATCAGCATGGTGAGTGGGAACAAAGGACATACCCTTAGATAATACAGTCATCTCTAGGTTGGTAAGAGTGTGTTTAGATAGGTTGAAAATCACCGTATCCTGGTCTGTTGTCTGGGTGGTGGTCTTGGGGGTTTCTGTCTTGTGGCGGGAGCCCCCCCTCCTGGGAGGTCTGTGCCTATGTCCCCTTTTGGGCCCTGTGATCTGGTAGCCACTCCTATACTTGAACAGAAGGAGAAGGCAAAAAAGTTCACACAGGAGGACCTATTAAAACCCAGAACTAATGCCTCTGGGAAGGAATCTCCCCTGATTTTTACTAACACATTTGCTGTTGAACGCAGGGGGCTTCAGAAGGCCTTGTACAACAGATGGGACATGTTATCTTCTGACAGTTCACTCCCTTTCGGGGGGATGAAAAAACCTATTATGGGCTACAGGAGAGCCAGGAATTTGGGGGACATGCTTATGATTAAGGATTTAAAACCTCCACCAGCTCCCTCTACCTGGTTGAACAAACTACAGAAACCTGGATGTTTTAAATGCACTGGGTGTCAGACATGCAATGGTATGGTACAGGGCTCTGTCTTTAGACATCCACATACTGGCCAACGGTTTAAAATCCGACATCGACTGACCTGCACCAGTGAATATGTTGTGTACATGGCTTGGTGCCCCTGCGGTTTGGCGTATGTGGGAAAGGCGTCCACCACGTACAGAGACAGAATGAACAATCACAGATGTGCTATCAGCTCAGCTCTCTCCTCAGGTTCGGCTGACCAACCAGTAGCTAAACATTTTTTGATGGCTAAACACTCGCTTCCACAATTCCGGCATATGCTGATAGATCATGTACCCATTCCAAGAAGGGGTGGGGATAGAGACTTGGACTTACTCAAGGCGGAGGCAAGATGGATCTTCAAACTGGATACTGTTGCCCCACGTGGTCTAAATGAACTACTTCCTCTCTCCATTTTAATCTAAACAAGGAACATTGTGGCCTCTAACATTTAATGACAAAAAATTTTCTCTGTTGGGACTCCTTATTTTCTAATCCTTAATAACTAATATTGGGGTTTCTAACCTCCAAGTATTAATGGTGTATGTCCAGATTTATGGTCTCCACGCTGTTTTGGTTATTGCCATTTTTAATTATTTTCATTTTTTATTTTTATTTTTATTTCACCTTGGGTCCTTTAGCCCTTCTTGTTCACCTGGTTATGTGCACTCCACACTTACCCATTTCTATCACATTAATTGCTCACATAGTAACCTTCTGTTGAGGGTACAATACCTTTATATTTTTCATGATCCTTTTGTTTGATTCTAATTGCCCTATACGGTGGGCACATAATATATATACCCTCTGCTAGTATGATTTGCATTCTTTTTATTCTTACATGGATGCTGTACACAAGGGGGCTGATTTACTAACCCACGAATCCGACCCGAATTGGAAAAGTTCCGACTTGAAAACGAACATTTTGCGATTTTTTCGTATGTTTTGCGATTTTTTCGGATTCTGTACGAATTTTTCGTTACCAATACGATTTTTGCGTAAAAACGCGAGTTTTTCGTATCCATTACGAAGGTTGCGTAAAAAGTTGGGCATTTTTCGTAGCGGTAAAACTTACGCGAAAAGTTGCGCATTTTTCGCGTAAGTTTTAACGCTACGAAAAATGCGCAACTTTTTACGCAACTTTCGTAATGGATAGGAAAACTCGCGTTTTTACGCAAAAATCGTATTGGTAACGAAAAATTCGTAAAGAATCCGAAAAAATCGCAAAACATACGAAAAAATCGCAAAATACCGATCATTACGAAAAAAACGCAATCGGACTCCATTCGACCCGTTCGTGGGTAAGTAAATCAGCCCCAAGGTCTCTGTATTTCTTCTGTCACCTCACCTTGTGAGGTTTGGCTCAACCCTAAAAAACCTATTGTTATATATAACAAATTTATGTTACCAGTCATTCTATACATGGCTGCTGTGCTTGACACACCCTGAGTGTTCCCCCCTCTTGGTCCTTATTGGACGGGTTGTGCTTGCATGATTTATTTTATGAGACTTAGTTGCATGTCTTTTCTACTTTTACTTTCCATTTTGATTTTTCATTTTGATTTTTCTTTATTGTATTTTTTTTGGAGACACACAATTAATGGGTATGAACAAGTCTACCTGTAACCCCTAATCTAGGACCAAATTACATGACAGGCTCGCACCAGGTGGCTATTGAACTATCCACTTCTGCTGAACCATATATATCAGTGTTTGTAATATATATTCTAATTGAGTAAACCAGGGGACATGCCAACTGTCACTATCTGAATATGGGCTATAAATCTATGTAGGAGCGGGGGCTGGTGATGTTACCGTTTTACATACAGTAGATCTGGTTCGGCATACTTGAGCGGCATGTGAAATTCCTTTGGGCTCACTTTGTGGGTCCTTATTGCTCTTATGAACATCCCTAGAGTGCTTTTGCAGGCCTTTCCAATTGGCCCTATAGGTCCTGGTCCTTTTTGAAGGCGGTTTGCATTAACTTGAACTGGACATGTGAGAGTTGTAGTTGCACCCAAACGTGCTCTCCACCACTCCGTGTAGCCCGTTGGCTTCACTTCATTTCCCGCAGATTGCCAGGGACCGATGCAGGACCCTTGCACTCCTCACTGTCTGCCAGCCGAATCTAGATACTTGTGTTGGTTGCCTATTGGGCACATTTAACTTGCACTCCTGGTGCCAGCTGGGGTGCGTTGTATACATGGTAACTAGGCAAAAGTGCGCCCTACGCTCCCTACAATTCGGCACGCCAATTGAACACGCCCGACCAGCTTCCGCAGCATTTGACTGGGCATTGCCTCCGTGGGCGATATGTTCTGCTCCACATGATGATCATATTTACACACTGTAGTTCAGAGGTCGCTGGGTACTGGTGACAGGTGGTGGTTCCTCTCTGTGTGCGTTCCTTTATATTCCTAGCTTCTCTGGTGTGTCCGGACATGGGTCCTGGGTTTAATACCCGATGCCTGTCTCCTACAAATAATCATCCGCTATAACCTTTTGCTCCTAGCACCTAAGGCATTCATCACTTAGCCCAGTGAAATGCTTGCTATCTGACTGTGAACATTCTCTGTATAGTTTTTTGTAACATTTTTTGTAACTGTTCTTTGCAACGTATGTCTTTTGTAACATGTATCAATTTGCCTACTAGCTACAGGATTTTAAACTTAACCTTGTTTTCTAGCACTGCACTCCCATTCTATTTGCCTGTATGTGTTGGCATTTGAATTTACCTTGCTCTGGTGGGTGTGGGGCTTGTTTACACTGGTTGGCATGGTAACCAGGGCCGTTTTTTGGTGCCATTTTGTGTGGTGGGGGTATTTACTGTGGGTGCTGGGATATGGTCTGTTGGTTTGTCCCTGAGGAAGAGCACAGATTGTGCTCGAAACGTTGGAATTTTTTCAATAAAACCACTTTTTCTTTTGTATCAAGTCCCTATGTGTGCGGCACTCTTTCTATTATATGTATATAAATATATATATATATTTCACAAAAGGACTAGCAACTCCGGGGATTTTACTAATATATACTAGGGGGCCCATTTAGCAATGTATGATTGGTTATGAATAGGAAATATTGTATTTTTTTGTTAATTTCCGCAACTTTTTCAAACTTTGCAACAATTTGTGCAACAAAATCGTATTTATCGCAGCGAGTACAAAAGTTTCAGAATTCATTCAAGCATTAGTATTGTGACATTCTTTTGGCCAGGTTGGAGCTGCAGAGTGTAATTGAGTCCTACGGAAAGCTTCCCCAATCATGCATTCAAGTTTCAAAGTCAAAAAGTGTTTCACGCTGTTTAAGATTGTTAGGATACGAAAATGTTGCAACTATCGGATCGCCAATACATAAACAATCATTTCAATACGAAAATTTTGGAAATTTCCGTAAGCACGAAATTTTCGTATTGAAATGAAAATAATTTTCGGGGACATTTTCGATCATCAAGAAATGATCACATTTCGTATTCGTACCTTAGTGAATCGGCCCTTAGGTGTATATTTAGTAGGTTATGGAAAAAGGCTTGGGAGCGACTGAGGAAATCAAGCACCCTCTGAGAGTATGTATGTAAGTGGTGTGCTGAAGATTTTTCTTTATCTTGATGCAACGTAAGCATAGCAAGTGCTTATTAATGTGATTGGTATTGAAGCATATATTGTAAATTTGCCTTGAGAACAATGAGGGACAGCTCATAAAAAGCCCAAAAGTAATATAATATAGTCATGTCTCTGTCCTCCCTAAAGAGGAAGGACTCAAAAAATGTTTCAAATGTAAATAGGTTAATTTGTTACATACTTGCTCATTAGTGGCTGTTATTGAAGTACACCAGAAATGATTTAAGACAACTGCAGCTCCTTTTCGCTGATGCATTGTTGGCTGGGCAACATGGTGTGGTGGAAGATAAATTTTTAAAGCTGTCTAACCAATAAACAAATCATTATGAATAGTACATAAATATCAGTTAGGATATTTGAGCATATATGTACTAAAAAAATTATATTTTTATTAGTACATGTTTGCCCAGCTTTATATGCAAAAGTCAAACATAGGTCAAAAGTGGTAGGCTAAAATAGCGGGTCAAAGTTTTTGCCAAAAGTGGAAAAATGATAAAGAGGGAAATGAGATAGGCAACAGTAGGTGATACAAGGTAGGGCAGGGGTGGCCAATACGTCGTTCGTGGTCCACCAGCCGATCTGGTGGACCACGATGAAGCCAGGGATGCAGAAGTGCTGCGTGAATGCATGCGTACCCTGTGTCGCGTACGTACGCATTCACGCTGCACTTCTGCATTCCCTGGTTCCCGGTATGTTCTTCATATGTTTGCATGGGTATCCTCTGTCTATTACGGTTTCCTGCCACACTTCTAAAGCATATACACCGGCTAATTGTCTCCTGATAAAAATGACACCCTACTGTGTGTGAAGGTGATAGGGCCCTTAGATTGTAAGCTCCACTTAGGGAGGGAATGATGTATAATCTTTGTAAAGCAGTTTATAACAGTGTTAGTGCTATAGAAATAACAAATACTAATAACAGAGTCTATGAAGACCATTCAGTACTGAATGAGCATCAGTGGCAACTCAAGCAAATGCAGTACATGTCACAAAGTAAATAATCCCTAGCCAACTAGACAAAACATTACAATGAATTGACCCATAGCATTTTTGTAGTGTTGCACTACAGCACCTACGACACACAACTCACAATGCAAATATAGTAAAAAGCCTGTTTACACCACTAAACTCATTATTGCTTTCTAAAAGGAAACTTTGCAGTGATCAATATGTGGAGGCATTAGAATAGCTGAAAGGCCAAAGCTGAAGGGTAGAACATTTATTAAAACTTTGCATTTTAAAACAAAAGCATTTCTATCACATAAGCACTTTTCACACACAGTCTATCTATATGTTCCACTTTTTTAAGCACACAGGATTTATACATATTCCATAACATTGTCTTTGATTTGTTTCAGCAACTGACACCAGTGCTCAAGTTAGAACAAGATGCTTAATTTGCGCACGCAAAAGGATTTAGGCATGGAAGAAGGTCTGTGGTGAGATAGTTTTCCTGTATGACTCATACCGTGTGACATTAACCTTAGGTCAAAAAAATTCCTGCCCTCTATACCCCAGAAATTTGACATCGCTGGTCTAAACAATTATGTTCTATTGGGGTTAAGGATATTTTCTAATCTAAAGTAATAAGATTCAGTTGTGGTTGCTGAGAAAATATTTAGCCAGATTAGATACCATGCTTTCCTGATGGGTTTGCCACTGTATACCTTTATCTTAATAAATGTTTACTGTGAAGTAGAAAAAAGTGAGAGCAAAGTTTACTGTGTGAGAGGGTAGAGGAAAAAATATGTTAAAATGAAACAAGGATATTGTACATAATGTATCTGTAAAACATTTTAAATAATGGCTTCACAGAATGGTAGATTTTGAATATTTAGGTTTTCTTTGGAGTAGAGTGGCACACACTGGCATCATATTTGAACATCTGAATATTTTAGGTTGTTGCAGTATGTTTTTTAGTGATGGGTTGTGTAGCTCCAGTCACAGGCTGATATATGTTCTACATACACATAATCCAAGAATCCATTGTCTTCTAATTAGGAACATTTTGAAATTCAACAAACTTGCATCAAGAAAAGGTTTGCTGGCAATGTATTAAATGTTCTGTGAAATGAAGAGATTCATCACCTGAAGACATATTCGCAGCTGCAAGGCACATAAACAAGCACAGAGATCAGCTCCGGAACTAGGGATAAGCAGAGCAAAGGTGGGGGAGCCTTAGGCCTGTAACTCTTGTCGCCTATCCCTAGTGAAGGCCAGTGTCGAACTGGGGTGTCCAGGGCCCACCGAGGCTGCTGCCTGGGAGCCCCCACCCCAGTCAGGAAATGCTACACTTTCATGTACCCCCTCCACCACAAACTGCACTTCCTCCTTGCAGCCATGATGGTTAGTTACTGGTAGGGGGAGCTGGCCTTGTTCATCATTGGGTCATCTGTGGCTGCCAGGTCCAGGAGGGTCAGGCCCCACGGGTTTTGTACTGGTGTCCTGCTGGCCCAGTCCAATCCGGGCCCTTGTTCCCCTCACAGTTTACCTCTCCCCCCTCCCACTGTCAATGCACGCTCACATATACGGATGGACTGGGGGGTAAGGTTGCCAGCTGGAATTCTATTCTGCAAACAAAGCCTCAGTGCTATTTCTGCTATCTGACAAGGCGTATTCACTCCCATCACAAGTTTCAACAATAAAGCTCTCTTAAAGCAACATCAGCGCCTCTGTATCTGAGGGGTCCAGTCAAAAATTCTTGACATCAACTTGGACTAATATTTTGCACTTTGTGCCCATTCATTAAATGAGCACTTTGGTCTTAATCTTAACGTTTATGGGGATGGAGCAGAATACACAGAAAAAGTGAGTATGAAAATAAGGGACAGGGCCAATAATATGAAAAATTTAAAGCACTTCATATACATTTAACTTTACCTTATTGTTACATTACTTTATAAAAATTTGCCTCAAAAGTTACTCAAAAACTACGGGTGATGGCACATGGTGCACAGTTACATCTGAGCTACCACATGCAACAAAGCTCCCAAAAATACCTTCCTCTTTGCTAACATGAGATTTGCCAAAATTACATTATTTGTATCAATTCACCTTAATTGTGGGAAAAAGCTTTTGTTCACATTGTAATTTACTTGTGGTGATTCTCATCTCAGTGAAAGGGGATGGAATTTTTGGTAAATTGGTTGACCTCAGTACCTCAGGTTTAACTGCAGGTGACAAACCTAACCATGTTTATTCACCCTAGTACAGTTTGTAGGAACCATCTCGAGGCTTGTAGGGCCCATTTTGCATAGCAGATAACATATAAGCTATGTAGAATACACAGTTTCCAGTACTGAAGAGTAGGAATGATTTTTGCCCACTAAAATTTTGCAGCAAAATTTTGCTAAATGTCAAAATTTCTGTGAATCCATGCTAGAATTTGTCATGTGTTCTGTCTTGCTGGAGGGAGAAATGTAGTCTATTTGCCCCTTGCCTTCTTAATCAATGATATTAGAGCCCTTAGTCTATCTAAGGTGTTGTCTGGGCGCTGTGCTTGGAAGAAATTGCTTGCATGGAAGCTTTTTTTTGTATGAAGAACAGTTGTAGTATAGTGGAAAGAAGGTTCCCTCCTCCAGTATAACTTAAACAAGAGTTGGGAGTTTCATTGTCCGGACTGAAAGACTGAATTAGTAGAGAATTCTATATGTGGGGAATGTGCTTACCCACATTCCACAGTCCCTATTCTTTTTTTTGTAATTTTTGAGAGGCAGGATATGATATGATAGATAAACCTGTATACTGGCAGTGTGTCTAAGCTGTTCTTTGTTATATAATAGAACTCTCCATAGGGCACTTCCTATGATTGAATCACCTAGCAAACAAAAGGGTATTCAGGGAAAGGGGTAAAAATAGACTACACTGTTATGCGTTTACAGAGAAAAGGTATTGAGGGGTACAGTGTATATAACTATATACAGGTTGAATACTGGTGGCTTGCGCTGGCAGCACATGAGACCACATATGTCCTTGGTGACCTCTAATAGCCTTGTAAATTGCAGTAGGGGTACCTTATTTGCTAAATGTATTGTATCTGCTAAATGCTAAAGCTTCAGACAATTCTTACTCCATATCACTACAGCTCTATATGAACTCTGACTTGGCTCTCCTCAAGGTTTCTCAAATCTCATTACATGTCACATTGTCTCATCCAATTACATCCAGTTATTCATTGCTTTCATGCATTCTGTTATTAATAATAATTGTGAAATCATACATTTGGAAGTACTTTTTATGATACATATATGGTCTTTAGCCCACATGTTGCATGAAAGCTAGTAAGTGGAAATTCTTTCAAATAAAGAACAATAGCAGGCTATTTTTACTGCAGTACATTTTTCAAAATGGGCCATTCTCAGCTATGAAAATGTCAACCGTGTCTTTAGAAACACACACCTTAAACAGCTAAGTACGCAGATCTACAGATGCTTTGCCTGGAGCATTGGGCTTCCTCAGTGTGTGTGACTGTTTCAAACTACTAGAAGTCATGAGGGCCCCACCCAGCCTGTACGTGCATTGATACACACGTCATTTACTCGAAACTTGAAATTGATTTTGCGTTACCCACAGATAATGATTTGCCATTATCATTGGTCTGCTGATAAATAAGATGGAATGCCTCCAATGCGTGCATCCAAGGTAGGCAAAGAGGCTGATTTTTTTGTTTATTAAATTATATTAAACACTTCATAGCTGTCACCCCATCATCACACAGTGTATAATGTTAAGTAGGCATTCAGTTATTGCCCTTCACTCTGCTGAAGGGAGATCAGCAAACCAGATAAGTACTGGGGTTCATACCTATGAGCCTTTAAGTATTAAGTATATGCCCCCAGTACATGGGTAATGAGCTGACCTGTATTGGTCTGTCCTCTAGTACTGATTCAGTAGACTGAGGAGCAGAAGAAGTCTGTGAGAGATTTAAGGATTATCGTGGTCCTCCAAAGGAGAACTTATGTAGCTAGCCACAGAGAATTCTAGAATTGGGGTCCAACAATAGGAAAAGTGCCCTGGGACCATTATAAATAAAAAGATGGAGTTGGATGTAGGAAGTTGCTGACACTGGGCAAAGAGAATAGATTTTAGTGTTGTTGTCGTACTGGGAGTGGCTATAACTGAAAGACAAACTGTTTGCTACTTGTTAACTTGAGAATGCTAAATGTAGTAGCATGGCGAACTTGACTCTACTTTGAGTCTTTGGGTGACAGAAGTACAGAAATATAGCTCGTCCATAAAAAAACAAATTGGTTGTTTATACTTTCTGAAGAGGCATTGATTGTGAAGACCTGAGTGATGTCTTTAAAGATGGTTTAAGAGAGTGCATAATCTGTGATAGTGTATAATTTCATTTGGTGGTATCCCTACCTTTAATATAAAATCAAATGTTTTGACAATGTAGGCAAGGAAAATATATATATATTTATTGTCATTATTTTACTTAATTGGATTAGTGGAAGAGTACATATGCTGAGGACTTCCCATACCAGTCAGTTGAACTGAAGAAGCTGCTCGGATGAGTAGTGAAACGTCTTCAATGATTACTTAACAAGTCCAGTTGCTTTAGATTTATTTATACTAGATATACCATGACCCAGATGAATGAAAAGCTTCATAGTCATTTTAATTAATGTTCTATTGTCAATATATATTATGTTTGTTACATCTGTAGTAGGCCATTTTGCAAAATGCCAGAATTCTCTTAAAGTGGAAACAGTACTTATAAGGTCTTGTTACCTGGTGTGCATGACCAGCAGTACATGAGCTCCACAGAAGTGTGAAAAAGGTCAGGTATATGATTCTATATGGGCGTGGCTCCTGAATTTGTGAAGCAGTTGCCATGTCACTATTTTAAATTTTCCTGGATTACAGAAGTACATTCAGATCTAGGTTCCCATTTGAGGAATTTGGCTTTTGTGTTTTAGGAATTTGTTATGTGTTTATCTCTGTTAGTCTCTTTGTGACCACAGTTCCTCTTTATGACACAGTTTGCTCTTATTTAGCTTTGTCATCTTGATTTTTTTTATCTTCACATATTAAATCATTGTACTTGTTCTAGTGCTATTTTGACTTCAACTGATTTTCTTTTGGAGAACCTTTCTGTAACTGAACAATTTTTTTTTTATACTTTTGTACTTTGTACGTAATGCCATACAAACTATCCTATGATCAAGGAGTAAAATTACAATAAAATGATAATAATCAATTAAAAGGCTTTGTCCAACCCAGTTGGACAGCACTCCTCTAACTTTCACAGTTAACGTTAACACAATGTCTATGGAATTGTCAGTTTTCCTTCGTCTCCAGCCTAGTGTATAATAAATTTATGTATACAAATTTCATAGTATACAACATATTACAATGCTTGCAGCATATGCTGTTCAGTAAGAGCCAGGACATTTTTTCGAGCATTTACAGGAGCGGTTTGCTTTTGTTTCATTGAATATTTTTTATTTTGAAAAAAAAAAAAATGACTTTACATTACTGTTTAGTTCTCAGTATTGTGCCTAGTATAAAAAAATATTCAGGTTAGTATGGCAACCTGAGGCATCTGGCCCATTAAAACACGTTGCCATTCTGTTCCTCAGGAATTCATTTTAGTGGGAGTTGCTCACACCTGTATTGTGCAATTAAAAAACCTGTTTTCTGAATAATCAGCATACTATATATATCTGTCAATTATTGTTGTTGAAGAATGAATATCCATTTAATGTAATTTAAAATTTAGTTTTGCTTTCTGTCATAAATGCGCTTTTTATTCAAGGGTCATTAGGAGCAATCCTATTTATAGTACAATACCAGAATCATTACATACTCGAATAATTTATAAAGTGTACATTCAATCAGCGGAGAGTGTAGATTACAGTATGCAAAGCTGAAGCAACACTGGGCTACATCAATGGCTGTACTTCTGTTGCCATTGATCAGAGATCCCCAACCAGTGGCTCAAGGGCAACATGTTGCTCCCCAACCCCTTGGATGTTGCTCCCAGTGCCCCCAAACCAGGTAGTTATTTTTGAATTCCTGACTTGGTGGCAAGTTTTGGTTGACTAAAAACAGGATTTCCTACCAAATAAAGCCCCCTGTAAGCTGATAGTGTGCATAGAGGTTGCCTAATAACCAATCTAACAATCTAAGCCCTTATTTGGCACCCCCTTTTATGATGCTTGTGTTGCTCTCCAAGTCTTTTTGTATTTGACTGTGGCTCACGAGTAAGAAAGGTTGGGGACCCTTACCATAGATGAAGGTTGAATAAATAGCTCCCTATTTTTTGCAGTTAGTTCGGGCTGTAATGGTCCCTTTAATACTGTACAGTATGATTTTTTTGTGAAAAGAACAAATCTCATATTTTGCCAAATTTGACACTTAAGTGAATAATAAATCTGCATTAATCTCTGCCAAAACCATTATCTTACTGAAAGATTATCAATACTGGTTAGGAATTTAATCTTTTCATTCTTCCTTACATTTGACATCATGACTTTTTTTTGTTTTAGTCAGTGATGAAATTTGTTCCTCCTGTCTTCCCAGAACAGCAGGTTTTGAAGGTAAGCCAGAGGTTTCTTGAGAATTAGAGTGCTGCTCAAAAAATAAGGAAGTGGTGGCAGTATATTTTAATGCAACTGCATTTACCTGTCCCATTGTTTTGACACTCAATAGACTGTTTCTGAGCCAACATCAAGCAAGTTCATACTAATACCCATATATATACGTGACAAACATCACCTAGAATACCAAGCTCCTGCACTAAATATGACTTCAGTATTTGTACATCCACAAATTCCCCATAAAATCTGCTATAAGCAGAAAATGCTACAGGATGTTTTTACAGTAGAACAATTTATAATATAAATGTGGTCAGACACCACTGCTTTTATTCCATTGACTATCCACCTTGGTTTACATTGTAAGACTTTTTGGTCCCAGTTTCCCCCTCTACTCCTGTTGTGTTGCAATATACAAATGTAAATTTTACCATATGTGTTCATAGAATTCTTGACTTTTACAAACAAAGGGTTCACCAGTGAGAGTGCTGCTACATGAAACCTACTGGTCAGGTGTGCAGGAGTAGCAAACTTATTTGAGTACTGATAAATAGGGTCATCTGGGTGTTATCTAACATACTATGCAGTTTTGGGACAGCAATTACATCCCTTTAATGTTTGGGACAGCTACTTTTGGTAGGTGGGAGCACAAATGGGAAAACTTTAGAGAAGCATTATGCATTTTTAAGTTCCTACACTAAAGCTATCTATGTCCTTGTCGTATGTTTCCTGGACTTTTGCAACCTTATACTAACTAGCCTTTTATTTTTCAAAATTTCCATTGTTAATCCATTTTAAAAGGAATTATTTTGCATAATTGCTCAGTTTTAATCCAGCCCCTGCAAATACAGTCTGCCTGCCTGCACTGCAGCAATAAGGAAATGCAGGCAAGGGCTGCTTCATACTATAAATAAGGTGTGTCGGTAGCAGGGAATTTCCCATTGCATGACAGCAGACTAGAATTCTCTGAACACCTGGTACGCCCAGTTTCTCTAAATTCTGAAAAAAAAACAATAGGGAAAACAACTGCTACCAGCAGAATTGTAAACATCTGAAACCAATGTTCCCAGCAAGTTCTGTATCAGGCAGTGCAAAGGAAGGTAGATTTCAAGAAAGATTTTTAAAAAAACCTCCATAATTGGTCAATTATATCTTGTATCCCAAAAGATAGTAAATTGTTTGTTCTGTGATTTCATCCTTATTTATTTTATTGCTGTGTTACTGTTCAGATATATTTAGCAGGGAATCTCCAAACTTTTTTTACCTGTGAGCCACATTCACATGGAAAAAGTGTTGGGGAGCAACACAAGCATGAAAAAAAAGTTCCGGGGCTGCCTATTAAGTGCTTTTGGTAGCTTCTACATGGATTGATAGCCTACATGAGGCTCTGTTTGGCAGCACACCTGGTTTTTAAGCTTTTTATGCAACCAAAAATTGCCTCCAAGCCAGAAAAAAAAACACCTGCATTGAGACCACTGGGAACAACATTCAAGGGGTTGGTGAGCATCGTGTTGCTCCCGAGCCACTGGTTGGGGAACACTGATTTAGCATATACTGCAAAGTCATTATTCAGTCATGAAATGTATTAGGGGTTATTTACAAATGCAAGTGCAAAGCACAAAACTGAGCATGTGAATGCATGATTTACAAGGCACCTATACATGCTACTAACCTGCACCTAGCAACAAGGAGCCGGTCAGCCTAGTTTGATGAATTGCTTAAAACTGTTCAAAGTGGGGGTCTCAGGGAAGCAGGGGAGCCCTGAATGAATGTTTTTATGTGGAGATTTTACAACACTGCACACTATCTTTTAATTGGTTTGGGGTCCAAGCAGAGGTGAATGCATTTGGACAGAACCTCTCTGTGGGGGCAAGAGATGTGTAGGAAAACTAATGAATCATGAATTCCCTAATAGCAACATATGAAAAGGGAAACTATTATGAATCCTGTATGTTCTGAGAAACTAGCAACAGTGGTGGCTGTTTAAAACCAACTTGTACCTACAGATAAATTATATTTGTGCATGAGCCATTACGGTATTTGGGAAAAATAAACACTATCTATTCACTGTAACCAGTTGCACTGTTTTGGCTGGAAAATTCTACAATCTTACAGGGGTAATATACTTTCCATGAAACTGTCCAACTGTGCATCCTAGAACAAAAATGTTATGCTTTTTATTAAGGCTTTGCCAGCAGTCCACTTAAACAGAGAAATATTTATTTTAGCATTTAGAGTAAAATATGACAGTGTGTATGAATAAACAAATAGTGAACTACTATAAATTATGGCAATGAAATGGTAGGATAGTTCAGCTATTCATGGTTTAATAAAACTGTGTGTGACATATTGATATAGATGTTATTCCTTAAGGAAACAGGGCAGCACCTTGCAAAATACAAAGTAGCACACGGCCTAACACTGGGCTGCCATTTGGACTGCCTATGAAAATTAAGCCTCTATTTCAAGGAGAACTTAGAAACACTTTTGCTTTGCTATTCATATGTTCTGTTGGTTCTTACTTTTTTATTTGAATAATAATCATTTTAGAAAAGGCTGCAATTTTTTTCTTGCGACACTTAAGGTGGCCATACACTGTAAGATCCACCCATTTGGCAAGGTCACCAAGCGAGCAGATCTTCTCCCGATATGCCCACCTACGGTCCCTGATCCAATGGAAAAATCATACCTGCCCGATCGAGATCTGCCTGATTTCAGGCCAGATGTTGGTCTGCCAGGCCCGTCGGTGTTGCCCATACATGGGTCTAAAGGACCAATGTCAGCAGCTGAAATTGGCCCGTGTATGGCCACCTTTACTTGAATGTTTATGAAGGTTTGCATGCATCCAGTTTATGATATAAAATATTTATACACTGTATGCCATAACCTGGATTAAGTCTAAAGCAATTGGACATGCTGACTAATATTAAAAACATTTATCTGAGTGTCTTCTTCAGTCTAGTTACAATAGGCCAAACACTAGTAGTCATTAATTCCACTGTAACCCTTGGTTCTCTCTAAATTCCATTCCTCCTACAGTTCCTCCATTCTCTTGGCCTTTGTGACATTGCCCTGTCCTGGTTTTCCCCTTACTGCCCAAATTGCCCTTTCAGTGTCTCCTACAATGTATTAACCTCTACCTTAACCCTCTCTCTCAATATCTCTCTCTCTCTCTGTTCATCAAGGTTCTGTCCTAGGCCTCTTGTTATTTTCACTGTATTCTTCCTCCCTTGGCAAACTAATCAGTTCATATGGTGTCCAATACCACCTCGAACCTATCTCTCCTTTTTTGATCTCGACCCAGATCTCAAAACTCAGGTTTCTTCTTGCTTGTCTGCTATCTCTACTTGATGTCCCAACACTACCTTAAGTCTCTCTAAGACAGAATTGGTTCTCTTTCCCCCATCCAACACCCATAATATCGAAGAAGAGTCTATCGCAGTTAACAACAATCTTCTCTGTTCTTCACTCCTGATATCTGATCAATAAATAAATCATCTTACCTTCACCGAAGGAATATTTTCAAAATACAATCATTTTCATTCAAACTGTCACCAAATTGTTGTGGACTTTAGTCGTGTATTTTGCTTTCTCCAAGCTATAGGCTATATAACACTTGTTGTAGTATAAAGATTGTTGTGGTCTTTTAGTTACTTTCAAAGATAAAATTCACACCCCAAGCGTGATCTGCTGGTGCTGATAAGGATAACTGCATGCAACTAAAATTAAAAACGAGTATAAAAATGTTTTTAAAAAATAATTAGCAGGATATGAATATATGGACATTTGATGTTATTGTTATCGATTCTGATTACCATCAAGGCTGCATTTTTAAATGTTTGAAGGCAAAGTGCTTAGCAATGACCCTCAAAAGTAAGAAAGGTGTTATACACATATATACATATATTAGATAAGAAGAAAATTTGAACTTTATATGCTCCATAGAGAGAAAGAGAGAGAGTCTTTACTTGAATTTATAAGGTTAAGTCACCAAGGCGTACTGTTACCATATAAAAAGTCACAGAATTCTGCAACATGCTTGGTAACCCTTAAAGGAGAATGCAAGTCAAAATTTAAAAAGCATACTGCCCAATAGTCCTCCTATTGTTTAGTAAAAACACCACACTTTAGGCTCACCTAATCAAATATTTACTCAGTCACACTTACTTCACATTTTCTAGAACAGGCAGCCATCTTTAAAAAGGTATTCTCTCTTCCTTTCCCTCCTTGCTTCATACTGCACATGTGTTTCATTCCCTCCCCCACCTCCCCTCTGGCAGATCCACTTCTGATTGGCTGGTGGGCATGTGTAGCTCAGAACAGGAGACAGGATCAAGTTATACACATGCTCAGAGAATAGGAAGGCTGCCGCTGGCACCTACAGGAAGGACAGAGAGATTTCAGTGATGTCACTGTGGTCTTCACACTGCTGTAGGCTGCCAGCACCATATCTCAGAGAAGCAAGCAGGGATCTGGGAATTTAGATATGCAGTAAGTACTTAAAAAGAATGTCTTTAGACTTACTTTTAATTTATATTAATCTTTCCTTGTCCTTTAAAGCAATACTTCCTGGAGGGAGGTGCTAAGTCCAAGGTTCACTTGTGTCCATCGGCCTTGTACTTTGCACCTTACATGCTATTGCATGCAATTCATCAATGCAGGCTGAAGTAGAGTTTGGAGCTAGGTGCAGATTGTAATGACCATTGCAAATACCTTTCTAAATGGCATGTAAGCACAAGAACAAAAGAGCCTGAATATGCTTAATTAACATTCGTCAATGAGTTTTTATACATGTCAGCATTACTTCTGGTTAAATAGAACTGAAACTCACTGTCACAGCCTCATATTGATTTTCTCTCAAAAACTAATTACTCTATGACTAATTTAAAAACACAGCTAGGAAGGTCTGTTCATAAATCTTCTTGTCATTTACAATGTTTAGTTAAATGAACTCCTCACTTAAAAGTAACTTGAATAATGAGTTCTTGGTATTATTAATCACGCTTGGAAATAATGACAGAGGCCATGTGGTTTTTCCAGTGACAGATTAAAATCTCAGTTTATTCTTTTATTTTGCCAATTTAATAAAGAAATATGGATCTCAGTATGAACTGCAAGCATGCATTAGTCCAAAATGCACATTTTCTTTCAAAAATGCTTTGTTTCATGGGCATAAATTCCTGGCTTGAGCACCCCAGAAAAACACCTTTGGCCCCCTCCATCCTTGTTTGTGCGTGAAGACACTACTTGCATAGAAAGAGATAAAGAGCTTATTAAGACATGCCTTCTGCTGGACCCACTACTTTTCTTATGCCAGGCATTCTTGGCATACCTTTGCATAACATAATTTGCATAATTTGAAAATGTATGCCATTGCAGAGTAGTAAAATACGTTTATTTATTCAGCAGGAAACATAGAAATATAGCACATGCCCTCACATGCCTCTAATTATGTACAGAGTCCATGGGTTCTCTATGGTTTAAGGATACTGCAAGCTTATTTAAATCATCTTTAACTTCGTCAAATATTTGCTTTGTTGTTTTATAGATCACAAATGTACACACCAAAGAGTAGCTTAAGTCAATACTCTACAATAATCCCATTTTAAAAGATTAGAAACTGGAAACTCTTCAGGAGGACATCCCTGTGTAAAAAATATGAAAGGTGAAGTAAAAGAACAAGATTTCAAAGGAAGGAAACTCCACTTTCTGAGGAATGTCATGGAATGCTGATTATTTCAGACACATGGCCACCTGTTTAGTGTATGTGTAGAGTTTGAGGCACCTGAAGTATGTAATAAAAGGCGCAAAGTTTACCCATGTGTAGTAACCATTAGCAACTAAGTACATTTTCTTTTTAACAATATCAATAAATGCTGATTGGTTGGAGGAACTACTTTATAATCCCCAGGCATATTTAGTCATTAGCTTCAGGGCACAATAACCCCTTCCCTCATCAACTACATCACCTCTACAGCAACAAACTTATCTGGTCCTCTGTACTGACTCCCAAAATGCAGCAGTGGACACCGTGATGGTGGCTGCCATCTTTAGCCACCAGAAGTTCATAGATTCCAAGGCAGTGATAAGTGAGCACTGAAAGATTACCGATAGTCTTGAATCAGTACTGATGCTCCTACTCTGCATCCTGTTTCTGACTAAGAACAGATCTCCTAAATGTGGTAGAATCAGTCAGTAGTTATGCAACATTTTTCATCAAGGAAATCTGCAGTGAGAGCACTTGACTTCCGCCTACTGGTTATCATGGGCACTGTGGATAAAAGTAGCAAACATTATGGTAACCTCCATGACCAGAAAGCACTGTCGGACTGGGACCCCAGGGGCCCACCAGAAAACCTTAGACCATAGGCCGACTCTACAAACTATTTTTCCTCCTTTTCTCACTCAACCACTTTATTCTCCAAATCCCTTTTATTTACATGCTAGCATCTATCCTTCCATCTATTTCTCCTCTTTGTTCGGTGGGCCCGGGAGTTTTCCTGGTAAGCTGGTGGGCCAGTCCAACACTGCCAGAAAGACAGAAAAATTACTTTAAAAAGGGGGCTTAAATATACTTTGTGCAGTTTACATACAGTGGCTTGCAAAAGTATTCGGCCCCCTTGAACTTTTCCACATTTTGTCACATTACAGCCACAAACATGAATCAATCAATTTTATTGGAATTCCACGTGAAAGACCAATACAAAGTGGTGTACACGTGAGAAGTGGAACAAAAATCATACATGATTCCAAACATTTTTTTCAAATAAATAACTGCAAAGTGGGGTGTGCGTAATTATTCAGCCCCCTTTGGTCTGAGTGCAGTCAGTTGCCCATGGACATTGCCTGATGAGTGCTAATGACTAAATAGAGTGCACCTGTGTGTAATCTAATGTCAGTACAAATACAGCTGCTCTGTGACGGCCTCAGAGGTTGTCTAAGGGAATATTGGGAGCAACAACACCATGAAGTCCAAAGAACACACCAGACAGGTCAGGGATAAAGTTATTGAGAAATGTAAAGCAGGCTTAGGCTACAAAAAGATTTCCAAAGCCTTGAACATCCCACGGAGCACTGTTCAAGCGATCATTCAGAAATGGAAGGAGTATGGCACAACTGTAAACCTACCAAGACAAGGCCGTCCACCTAAACTCACAGGCCGAACAAGGAGAGCGCTGATCAGAAATGCAGCCAAGAGGCCCATGGTAACTCTGGGGGAGCTGCAGAGATCTACAGCTCAGGTGGGGGACAACTATTAGTCGTGCACTGCACAAAGTTGGCCTTTATGGAAGAATGGCAAGAAGAAAGCCATCGTTAACAGAAAAACATAAGAAGTCCCGTTTGCAGTTTGCCACAAGCCATGTGGGGGACACAGCAAACATGTGGAAGAAAGTGCTCTGGTCAGATGAGACCAAAATGGAACTTTTTGGCCAAAATGCAAAACGCTATGTGTGGCGGAAAACTAACACTGCACATCACTCTGAACACACCATCCCCACTGTCAAATATGGTGGTGGCAGCATCATGCTCTGGGGGGGCTTCTCTTCAGCAGGGACAGGGAAGCTGGTCAGAGTTGATGGGAAGATGGATGGAGCCAAATACAGGGCAATCTTGGAAGAAAACCTCTTGGAGTCTGCAAAAGACTTGAGACTGGGGCGGAGGTTCACCTTCCAGCAGGACAACGACCCTAAACATAAAGCCAAGGCAACAATGGAATGGTTTAAAACAAAACATATCCATGTGTTAGAATGGCCCAGTCAAAGTCCAGATCTAAATCCAATGGAGAATCTGTGGCAAGATCTGAAAACTGCTGTTCACAAACACTGTCCATCTAATCTGACTGAGCTGGAGCTGTTTTGCAAAGAAGAATGGGCAAGGATTTCAGTCTGTAGATGTGCAAAGCTGGTAGAGACATACCCTAAAAGACTGGCAGCTGTAATTGCAGCAAAAGGTGGTTCTACAAAGTATTTACTCAGGGGGCTGAATAATTACGCACACCCCACTTTGCAGTTATTTATTTGTAAAAAATGTTTGGAATCATGTATGATTTTCGTTCCACTTTTCACATGTACACCACTTCGTATTGGTCTTTCACGTGGAATTCCAATAAAATTGATTCATGTTTGTGGCTGTAATGTGACAAAATGTGGAAAAGTTCAAGAGGGCCGAATACTTTTGCAAGCCACTGTATATGCTTTTTATTATTATTATTATTTTATTATTACATAGACTAACTCAACTTTTAACATGATCATGACCACACTTTTATCAGCACTGCAGTGCAAACTGCTACTATTCTAACCACAAACAGATTTCAAGAGATTAGCATTAGCCTCCATGGTACAGTTGTTCAGTATAACTGCTGTTTACTGCCTTCCGCAGAACCTACTTACAAAAAGAAGGCCTAGCATTTTCCAGCTTTACACACCAGTATCCAGTTATACCTACAACTATACATTTCCTAAAGCATCTTCCTCATATGATGCTAACTGCCTTTTAGGGGAAATTCCATGTTTCTAGCCCTAGCACCCACATGATTTCCTTAAAATAAAATAATTTCTCCTGTGTCAGGCTGTACCAGAAGGTCTAGCAATGGCAAGGTTCACTGGAGGCAAGAAAATGATGTGCTACATTCCAGTGCTGTTCTTTCTTTCAGTTTTCAGATCAGTTAGAAACTAAAGTAAGACAATGTCCACTTTGACAATGCCTTTTGGTTTTCCTGGTTAGTATCTCCCCCTCTGCCAGTGAGACATGGAATTTAAAATGTTGTCCTTCTCCCTATTCACTACATCTATATGTTTAATCTGATACTGATGTGTTCCCGCAAATTGAAGCAATTGTCAGTAGTCAATATGTTAAAGCTAGGTACTGTGATTGTTACAATAGCATTCTGTTTGGCTTTTTTAAACGTAGTTTTCTTTCTGTCCACTGAAATGAAACAAGCCTTACTAAGAAAATCAGTTATCTACATCCAGCAAAGGATAAAGAACCTATTCTGTTCTCATATTACTCAACCGCATCATAGATATCCCTTTTGCTAGATCTTTTTAAAACAATTTGTTTGTTGATTTCTTTCCTCACTGGCAATTTCTCTATTACTGTTCTGCTCTGTGTGCTAAACAGAAAGCATTGCCTAAAATCTATTTGACTCCCGAGCCACTTCCATAAGTCAAGACCCGATGCATTATTCTAAGAAAATCATATATGTTGTAAAACTTTTTAAGCAGTTTAACATTTTTATTTCAGGTTCTGGGAAACTTTTTTTTCCCAAAAGGTATTGCAGATGCAACTCTGCATTTATAATTTTGTCATTGGCTGCCCCGCTTTTTACCTTTTTCATAGGCTTCCACAATACAACAGAAGTGGTAATGATTCGGGCTGCTGTTAAGATAACTTGAGAATCAATTTTCAACTTAGGTGCACAATTATGTGCTGCTTAGTAAATTGCATGCAAGTTGCATCCAAAAAATAAATGGGACATGGTGATGACTTAAAAGCTCACTTGAATGTAATTTTTGGGTCTAAAAATAAGCATGCACCAAAGGGACCCAGTAGCATATGTAAAATACAGAGCTCCATTTACATTAATATGCACAATGGGTACATTTGGTGTTAGGTGTAAGTGTTTTATGAATGGTGTATTTTCAGGTTTGTTTCGTCTCGAGATAAGACATATACATACAGGTATATATTTTTTTTAATAAATATTATATATATATAATATTTATTAAAAATCTACTCCAGAGGGGCCATTTATGACTGCAAGCACCGTTGCACTCCCACCCTTTTCCCTGCAGTGAGTTGCAAGTTAAGCCCCATTCATCAAAATGTGCTCTTTGCACTTCCATGAAGTTGTTCTTGGCGTTGCTCAACTTTAGAAAATATTGCTTTAGCATTTTATCTTCCATTGTGGTGAATCTTTGGGTTCTGCAATAAAGCTAGCTAGCAATTAGTGATTTAATATAACATTTAAAAGATTGTTGGGGTAATGTAATAACTGGGGGAAAGTTTTCACCATTTCTTGAGACCCAATCAACCAATCAAGAGCCAACATTTACCGATCACTTGCTTGAAAGCAAGCATCTAATTAGTTGTTTACGCTGCACCATTTATTCCATTAGCCCTATATTTTGCGCCCATCATTACACAAACAGGAGTCAGGACACAATAGGCAATCTGTCGGTTGGTAATCACATCTTTCTTTAATAAGGAGTTTATACGAACAGCTTTTGCAACAAAAAGAGGGAAAAATAACTTCTTTTTTCCTGAAACATAGCCATCTTCTGTGTATGGTTACTCCCAAACCATCAATATTTTACTAAAAGGAATAGATATTCCGTTGTCTTGTTTCCTGTGTGATAAAAGGTGACAAAAAGGAGATTAAGAATATGTTTGTAATGCTATTATACCATAAAACTTGCTGTTACTAAAAGGCCACATGTTGAGAGATCAGATTATTTAGCCTACAGTGGTTTGAGTGTATACTCTCATGAGCGTCCACATTTTAGCAATCATTTGACTGGTGAACCCTAAAACAAGAGAAGCCATTTTCACTTATACATGGGCAGATGTGTACCCCAATTATACCAGTGGCAGACCCCAGCCCAACCCTCATGAATATAGTGCTGCTGAATTCATTGAGAAAGTTTAGGTCCCGCTCTTTTTTATTAAGTGTGGGCGCTCCTGGCAGGGACAGGGTGAAAACTGCTAAAAATAAAATGCAAAATTGTTGCTGTTTTTTACATTTTGCACCCTGACCTGTCATTTATTTAATGGGCTATTAAAAATAAAGAAAGGAAGAGAGGAGAATGGGCTTCACAGTATCACACAGTAGAGGCTTAATTACTTAAAAAAAACACTTTGTCTGGTACTGAATCACATTGTTCAGTTGGCCATTATGAGGTGCCACCCAGCCACAGTTTAGAGGGTCTCAGTGCTGGGATTGTTCTACCCCATCATTTTTCACATTTTTCTGGTATCCCCTTGCAATGTATATTAACGTTTGATATTGTTGATTAGTAGTTGGGTGAATTTTTCTAAATTAAAAGGCATATTTTACTGGTATGTTTTCGGCACATCTGTTCACATCTGAGAGCTGCATTGTAGAAATTAATCTCTACTTGCCCTGACCATTCACATTTGACTGAACATGCCTCTTATAGCAGCCCTAATGACATATCCTCTTGGCTATGCTCCAAAGTTTGTTGTAAGATATATATTATACAGGTATATGTATTCACATTGATAGTAGTTCCAGAGTTCCCCTCTGTCCGTGCGTTCACTTTGTGTGTAATCTATTAGAGTAGACTGAAAAGGAGGCGTACTGGCATTTGCTATAAATTGCAAAGTAGCATATATCTATAGAATTTCCTTTGTAAATTGCATCAAAACATCCTCAGTTTTGCTTTTAAACCAGCGCTTTACACCTTCACTTGTTTGTAACCAAGCCTGCACATTTTTGTGCATTTAAATGGGTCATTTTAGAACATTCACCTTTTTGTTCAGGAGTGTTATTTTGGACTTTAAGAAGTTTAAAAAAAATCCATATTTTATGACAAATACATGCATCCCAATGGTCCTGATATTGGCAGGACAGTCCCTCATCACTGACCTGAAAATTGGAGAGGTTTGAGCAGACTGGGGTATGCCAGGATAAAACTAGGCAGTGTCAGGGTATAATGAAGTGATGTCTTAATTGTGCCTTATTTCATAATTAAAATGTTTGGAGGTATGCAAATATAAATCATTATGCACTATTCCCTATATGTAATAAAAGGAAGTAAGTTTTTCCCAGGAGCAGTAACCTATATAGCAACCAATAATATGTTTGATTTTAAACAGGTGACTGTAATAATTTGGCAGGCTAAAACCCATAGGGAGGGCAGCTGGCACATGTTTAGAACTGTGTGCTGCTGGGAACCTACTTACTTCAGATTGGGTATAAACAAGTTACAGGCAAGGAAAAGGTAAAATGTAGTCAAAAACAGGCAAGGGGTTCAAGGTGGGCAGCAAGAATGATAGTCAAAAAATAGGCAAGGGTCAAATACCAGTAAATCACACTAGATAGGCTTGACCAAAATCTGTAAAACCAGAATCCAAACATGATTTAAAGCAATTAAACGGCAAAGTGACAGGTAGTGATGGCAAAAAATGATATGCCCCAAAGTCTGTAATATTGAAAAATAAGCAAAATTTTGTATATCACTATGTCACTACACAGGTCATAAAACTTGCCATTGCGTGGCAACATTGAAAGGGCACACATGTGTGCAAATGGACATCAAAGATTGTTAAGCGCACCTGGGCCAGCAAATGCTACATGCTAATTGATTGCAATGGGTTACAGAACCTGGGCAAATTTAGTGCCTTTTATTGATATTATACAGCATGGGAGGGAGGATTGGACTGTCTCTAAGAAGTAAGGCTAATGCCACACCAGACATATGGTGTATATTTTCAGCAAGCTGAAAAACACTTGCCGAAAATATGCACCATACACACCATTTGCCCCTACCTGTGCCTGCACTGAAATGAATGGAATACGCTCAGGTGCAGGCACATGTAACCGATATCCGCATAAAATTTTGAGAGAATGCAAAGTCTTATGTTTTTATGTGTATTTTGGCTAAATGTGCCTGCACCTGAGCGTATTCCATTCATTCCGGTGCAGGCACAGGTAGGAGCGAACGGCGCATGTTTTTGGCAAGCGTTTTTCAGCTTGCCGAAAATATACGCCATACGCCTGGTGTGGCATCAGCCTAAGAGTATGCTAAGAAGAACAAACCAATTCAACATCTGGAGACAAGAACAGCTAGGAGGAGAGTGCTATTCTAAAGTGAACCTCCTGTTATAACAGCAACACATAGAGGACTAGAAAAGGAGTGGAAAGGTAAGATTTTCCAGATTTTTCCAGCCAGAGACAATCACAAAACCAGCCAAAAATTAAAGAATGTATGAGAAAATACACCTTCTTTAAGGCTAATGTAAGACCAGGCGTATGGCGTATATTTTCGGCAAGCTGAAAAACGCTTGCTGAAAATTCAGCCATATGCCTCCTACCTGTGCCTGCACCCGAATGAATGGAATACGCTCGGGTGCAGGCACATGTAGCCGAAATACACATAAAAATGCAAGACTTTGCATTCTCTGGCGTTTTTATGTGGATATTGGCTACATGTGCCTGCACCCACCGATAGGAGGCGTATGCCGGTATTTTTGGCAAATGTTTTTCAGCTTGCCGAAAATATACGCCATAAGCCTGGACTGACATTAGCCTTAGCCCTCTCATATCTGGAATCACTAAACACACCCAGAACCTGCCCTCTAATGATGCTGACCCCTGAAATGTTCTATAGCCATTGGGGATAACTGATTTGCCCACTGTACCCAGAGAATATTATAGTTTTACTTCAGCCTGTCGTGTTGGCCCCAGGGCTAAGGTAAACTAGATCCCTGTCCTTGTCAATAAATACTGGGAAAATAGAAAATCAAAAGTACAAGCTTGGCAGGTTTTAAAGTGCACAACAAGCCCATACACCCCGTATTGAAAACCCACCAAAATAATGCACCTGCTCTATTTTAATCCAAAGCAGCAATCAGACTTTTGTTTCATTAATCGTACTACAGCAGATAAAAGTGGATTAGTTTGCAATGGCTAACATGGCATTCGTTTTGTCAATTACTCATTAAAATGGGGCACTTCAAGAAGTGAACCATTGTAATTCTGCTCCTATGTACAAATGCAAGTCAGCTTGCTCTAGCTAAAACATTATTGTTTGCCGTTTTCAACTTGTCTCCAGGTTAGCATTATAAAGTAAATGCTTTGTATCTATTTGTGTTTTAAACAGCTTTTGCTTATAAATTCAAGGAACACAGAATGTGAATAATTATGCAACTCTCTCTATAAGATCTAATAGCTGTAAGCAAGAGAACCATTTTAATTGCAGCAAAGACAGCCGGGGTCCAGCTAGATTTGATTGACTTTTAGAATTTAGCAAATCTTATATTATATGTATCATTATTACACCAAATGTGTGCTCCCATAGTACAAGTCTTTCAAATCTTCTGATTTAGCATAAAGCAGGATGTGGTAGCCCTAATTTGCTTAAAAACCTATGACCTATATAAACAAGTAAGTACCAAATAATGATGTAAAGAAAAATAAAAACAAGACTTATATCCGTTGCATAATGTCACTGTGAAAATCAAACTTGGAAAAGGCAGGCACTCCGGATTTTTTCAACAAAGTTGAGAAATGCAGCAACAAAAGTAGTTTACATTAAAAATGTATAAATTTTATTGGATCCATATGTTTTTACATATGGATCCAATAAAATTTATACATTTTTAATGTAAACTACTTTTGTTGCTGCATTTCTCAACTTTGTTGAAAAAATCCGGAGTGCCTGCCTTTTCCAAGTTTGATTTTCCCATGATGGCTCCCTGTGCTGAGAGGTCTGGGGCATGAGCACCTGGACCCACCATAACTGTGGGTAAGAGATATTCCCATACTCTACTTTGTGTGATTACCTTTTGCTTTGTTTTTGATTCATATAATGTCACTGTGCCCAGAAGCAAATTCTAATTCATTCTCTCCCCCAAATTTAAAATATAAAATAGATGCTGTATCCCATCCACTGTACATTGGTAGGTATTGCTCATCATTATGACAAGCTTGCTCTAGAAGAGATAAGGAAGAAGGTTGCAGTAATTCCAACTGCAGATTGTATGTACAATACTAAGGCTCCTGCCACACAGGGCAGATAAATGCAGGCTGAGAATTTGCCCCAGATATGCCTGTATCTTGAGCCATAATGTCAGCCCAGACGCAGGCACATGGAGTGAATTTTGGCACGTAATTGCTTTAGTATGCAGATAAAATTGACCTGAAGCTCTGGTCTGCATTGAGCTAAGTTATGGTGAATTATGGCTAAACAGAAAGCATTCTTCTCCCTCATCAATAGATGAACTTAATTCACCAGAAGAGGCAGTACTGATGCAGAAGGAACCATGTGCAGATATTTTGACAAAATTAAGAGCGAACATTAACATTGTGCCAATGTGCACTATCCATTTTGGAGCCCCCCAATCTAGTCTGCATTTCTAATTGAACCCTTATACCTCACCTCCACATAAAAGGTTATATTTTAATAATTTAGTAATTTTGATTTTGTAGACTATGCCATTAAATATCCCAGTGGAAACTACATAGGGCAAAAGGATTGGTTACCAAATCAGTCAGAAGAACCTGTAAGAGAAACTTATATACAGCCAAACTTTTTGTAACCATTTTGCATTTGCTGCTGGGGATAAAGGGAGGGGGGTGATATCACTCTTGCAGCTCAGCAGTAAAGTGCGACTGAAGTTTAGCAGAGCACAGGTCACATGGCTGTGGCACCCTGGGAAATGAAAAATATGGTTAGCCCCTTATATATAAAAAAAACATGTTTGTGTTTTTGAAAAACAGATTTCAATGCAGGATTCTGCTGGAAAAGCTTTACTGACTTATGCATTTTGAAAAAAACATGTTTTCCAATGACAGTGGTATTACCATGGATGCTTAAAATCTTGGGATTTGGGTGGGGAAAAGGCTTTGACGATGGCCCATAATAATATGGGAGCAAATGGGACCACCACCTGCAACCTTAGCGCTTTTGAACAAACAAGTGTATTTATGTCAACAATATACTATTGCATTAAATTAACTTCTCTGGAGTTGAAACACACAGGAAGTTGCCTTTCCAGTGCAGAGTTTTGGCACTTTGCAGCAAGAGTTCATTTGAAAATTCAGTGACACATCTAATAAATTCATGGTGCAGGGCTCCACAGATTATATTTAAATTGATTGCAACCAGTGCAGTACTTCGAGCTGATTTTTTTAGATGTGTCCCTAAATTTTCAAGTAATCTGGTAACCCTAATTTTAAGATAGAGGGGTACTTTTTACATAAAAAGTCTTTATAAAATCTTTATTGTAGTTACTTAGGGAAGTATTTATAAAAGCAGAATGGTTTAGTGACTACCATTCTATTGCTTTTTAAAATATGTTTATTTAGATTATATAAACCACCTTGCAACTTGTCTTGTCTATGCTACACTATGCTACACTGATTTGGCAGACATGTCTCTAGTGATTATACAATTGGGGGGCTATATATAACTCAGTGAAGTGTCTATTTTTCCTCCTGGAACATCCTCTCTTCCAGCTGTGAGGTTCATGCCCATTATGCACTTGGGACTCCTAGAGCTGGCTATACATGTACAAGTTGCAATCTTTCTTAAAATGTTTGCTAACAGAAAGTTAATGAAAAGATCTTATCAGTACCACTAACATAAAATCTAGCTCATGTGAGCAGAGAAACCAAAGGTTTGTACAACTGATTAAAGTCAGATTTAAAGGACACCTACTGTTGCTGATGCTCTTTTAATTTTAACGTGAAATTTTTTTAAAACCTGCTCAGTTGCAAACCACCAATATCCCATAGTACAAATGTATTAATAGGATCATCTGCCCAACACCAAATTGTCTTGTACAATTTTATCAGTATGTGCATGGCCACTTGTAAGTCACTAAACCCAGTCATGTGCTGAGGGGAGCGGGGCCTTAAGCAGAAGCTTAAAGGAGAAATATTGGATAAATGGGAAAACCCCTAACCCTGTAGGCAATTATGAATAATATACGGTGCTTGTTTCTCTTTGGGCTAAACATTAACCCTATCTGTAACAATGGCCCCTTTATTGGAGCTCCCTATAGATCGTATCTCTTCTCTGCCCGAGTTTGAAATGGAGAGTGGGCGTGTCCTAACGGTCCCTGCCAGAAGCACAGTAGGAGGGGGAGAGCCAATCACAGCCCTGCACTCACACAGGCACAGACAGGCTTCAGTTCCCTATCAGGTCAGCCTAGCTGCTGATTGGTTCCTATCCTACAGTGCAGGGTACGGAGGGCCGCCGGCTCCCCAGCTCATCCAGAGAATTCAGCCAGCAGGAAGTGGAACAGATGGGCGGGGCTAGTGGGGGTTTGGGCGAATTTCTCAATAAATCAGTCAGAAACACAACTTTTTTAAGCACAATCCTTCTATATCTAGAGGAGTATAATTCATTGGTACATTCATAATTTTTATAGGATATGTCTCCATTAACACTGATAACGGGGAATATTGGCTTTTTATATATATATATATATATATATATATATATATTGGTTTGTGCAAACCTATGGTCTATTCTCATAATTCTTGGCCAGGAATAAGAAGCATGGGTCATGCATTGTTTTCTTTAATTAACCCTCCATTTCATTCTACAGCACAAGGAAGAGACCTTGACATTGCTGTTATTTACTAGCTGTTCTGCAGGAATGAGTTTCACCTTGGCTGCTTGAGAGGATGGGATCTAGAAGTATGAAAAGGACTTAACTAAAATAAATTTTATCAAAAGCATTAGTATGCATTGTAGGAAATACAATATCAGTTGTTTGGTGGTGGTGGAGAATGCTGTACTGTAAGTTGTTGTAACATTAATCTAACCTACTAGTAGCAATTAATAAAATACTCTGTATGTTCTAAAATTCACCCCAGTTGTATCTCTGCTGATGCTTCCATGAACAATGGAGAAAAAAAGGAAGAATGCTTTGGCATCTAAAATTAAAGTAATTATTTTTCAAGGTTAGCCTGATAAAAGTAAAAAAAAACATTAATAGGTGCAATGTCTTCATTACAACCATGTGATCACTGTGTTTTCTAAAATCTGTCCATTTCAGGTAGCTGGTAAATAGATCAAGGTTCAGTTTCATTTTCCTGTAGTTATTGTGTATAATTATTGTGAAAAGCAGCACATAGTTTCTAAGTTTGTTACACAAGGATATAGGACATAGTATTATTTCTGGAAAATGTGTGTGTGAGATGGGGAACATATAACATATTTGCATCCAGGCATTACAGAAAAACTTACCTTTAAAGGAAGTAATTCAAAAATCAATTACAGTAATAATTAATCAAAGAAATCTAATAATATTTTATTGGACAGGAAGTAGAGCTGATTTGACTAGTGTAGGTATTTTCCTGATAGATTTAAACTACAGTAAGTTTTAAAGTGTGTTAAGGTTATTTCCTAAAATAGATATTTTTTAAAAAAATTAGCAGTTGAAGTTTGGAAAAGGACACCAGGAATCAAGCATGCCACAATAGTCATTTACATATAATGTTCATTTGTGATTGTGTATTGATGGCAGGATTCTGGAGTGTGCAGCGTTACAACTAGCCTGAATCTGGTGGCACAACTGGGAGTGTCTGTAGGTGGAAAGTACAGGACTCCCACAAATGTAAACATTTTTTTTTGTTAAGGGATTGTCAAGGGATGCCCACTATACCATACAGGGAGCATTTTAAAAGACATTTTAAGTGTTACTTTTGATATAGAAGGTAAGCTGAAGTTCAGATAGTCCGTATTTTTCACACCTTGTACTCTAACTCTCCATCAGTTCTTTTGTGTAAAGAACCTGCACTCTTCACATAAATATAGCACTGCCTGAATTCAGCAGCACTGTATTTATGAGGAGCAGATGAGGAAAGCACATAGTTTTCCCCCATTCCACCACCTAACTTTATTCAGGCCAGCATGTTGGTGCATGTTGGTGCATGCTGGCTGGAGCAGGGTGCAAGAAAGCCCTGTCCTTATCATTCTAAGGCAGGCAGTAAGGACAAGGCTCCATTTGCCTGCTGGCACTGCACTCTGCACCTTCATCTGAGGCAATGGCGTAACTACTCTGAACCAGGCTCCCCTGCAAGAAAATCTTGGATGGCCCTGCACAGAGTAGCAAACTCAATCCCGCCCCGTGTATTGCTTATAAATTCCTGCCAGCTGCCTGCTCTCCTGTTTAAGAGCTGGTGGGTGCA
This sequence comes from Xenopus tropicalis, assembly GCF_000004195.4. Classification (NCBI taxonomy): domain Eukaryota; kingdom Metazoa; phylum Chordata; class Amphibia; order Anura; family Pipidae; genus Xenopus; species Xenopus tropicalis. The sequence goes on from NC_030678.2 coordinate 86,097,498, forward strand.
GGGATTTACAAGCTATGATAGAGGAAGCAGACCCCACAGTCTGGGCCCCCCTATCCCCCAGGCTCCCCTGTGACTGCAGGGTCTGCTTCCTCTATTGTTACGCCACTGATCTGAGGCTACATGCATGGGCAAGTGCATCCGTGGCATACCATTCATCATCACCTTGCCCTGGATTAAGGTGCTGAATATATATATATATATGCCTGAACATAAGTGCTTTCTGAGCAATAAGAGGGGCACTTTTGTGTGTGGGCAATATGCAATACAACTGAAAAATCTGAAAGCGCGCAATTCAGCATTACATATCTCCCGTAATTTTTAAAATTATATCCATGAATAAATCTTGTTCCACAATTTGAATTGTTAGTATTTAAATGAAGGCAACATGTTTAAGTTTATGCAATGTAGGCTGCATGAAACCAGTTCTGGTTTGTTCCAGGCTGCAATACCACACTTCACGTCAGAAGATGAGAGAAAGAGGAAGCAAAAATAGGTGCTGATCTCACAAGCACATTCTGTTTGCAAAAGGTTTCCATGGTAATGACATCAGCAGGAACATGTGGCACAGCAATGTCGTAATGTTCACAAAATGATTAATTAGTGCATAAAAGTGGTTTAATAGAACCCACAAGGGATATAAAGGGATATATACTAAATATATATGGGAAAAATGCTTTGTTTTGTCCTTCAGAGTAACAGAGAGGCTCAAATTTATTTTGCTTGTTTCATAGCTGTTATGTAATGGCTGTCTCATAAGTTAAAGAATAAAGACATTATGTTATCCTTTACAAAAAGGTTGGTGAGCTCAGTGAACTTCCTGCCCTCAGAGTTGGCAACAGTTATACAACAGTAAATACTTATCAAATAAAAATAAACACATGAATAATAGGTGCTTTCCATTATCTGTTTAGCAGTTGCTGAACACTCATTCACACGGAACATGTTTTTCATGAATTAAGAGTAAACAAATCTGGGTATAACTGTATCTAATGTCTTTCATACATTCCCGACAATGTAAGTCGCCGGTGGGAATGCAGGTGATGGCAACTCGGGGAGATTAGTCTCCCGCTAACAGGGAGATTTGTTGCGGGCGACTAATCTCCCCGTGTGCCAGAGCCCTAAAAGACATTAGGGTTGCACCTGCCATAACCTGAAACAAAACATTTTGGACCACCCCACTCTCTCTCTAATAATATACAACACACTACTGATTTTGGATAGACTGTTGAGATCTCATCTACTTTCCTGTAAGATTAGGTCTATGACATCCCTGATAGAATAACCCTTTGTTCCCTGTGGGAATGCTTAGTAAAGAATTCCTAAATAAACATAGCACTGAAAACTACCCCTTTCTTGTATGTATGGTCCTCCAGTGGCGTTGTCTCTCTTGACAGCTTGCTAACTACAGTTCACAGTTTTCACCAGAGATTCAGTTAGTTCACTGGTTTCAAACTCACCATGAAAAAAAATGCTCCTTTTAAAGATTTATGCCTAGTGACAATTGCACCTATTCTTCCAGATTTATTCCATTTTGCTACTCCCCAGATTCACAAAACGATGGGAAAGAGACTTGAAACCCAGTGCAAACCAAAGAGCACATGGAAAGAGAAGGAAACAGACTGCACCACTTACATATGGTTACTGTGGCACTATGGTTGCTGGGATATTGGTAAACTTCATGTCAGATCATATCAAGTAACTGGTTATTGAGTATTATTAAAACATACAATTTCTTATAAGTTGTTACTAAAAGAAACAAAATGGCAGGGAAAGGAGCCTGGAGACAGGGAGAGCTTGCAGAGGAGCTGAACAAAAAGTGAAATAACAAAAAAAACTACAAGTAATAAAAAATGAAGGCTAGCTGCAAATTGTCTCAGAATATTACTCTCTACATCATACTTAAATTTAACTTAAAGGTGAACAACCCCTTTAATAATACTCAATAGACAGTTGTTTGAAATGATCTGACATGAAGTTTACCAATATCCCAGCAACCATAGTGCCATAAGTGAGTGGTGCAGTCTATCTCCTATTCTTTCCATGTGCTCTATGGTGGGCACTGGGTTTCAAGTATGTTTTTTTATTAGATCTGCACACTATGTGGGTTTCTATGTTAACGTCTGAATTATATATAAGGTGGAAGGTGCAGGGCTTTCTCTCTCTTATTTCATAACTGCTCTATTAAAGACCAAGACTGGGAAACCTGTTTCAACTTATATTATGGAAACAGCCTGCAAGGTGCAGAAAAACAATTATAAAATAATTTCCCAATGGTATAAATGTCCTTTGGTGCTACATAACATGTTCCCCCCCACTGCAGATGAATGATGATGCTGCAAGCTCCAAAGAGGAGATATTAAACACATATGGTGGGAATGTTAATAACTACAAATTTGTTGTCTTACATTATTTTAAAATATTTCTAAGATGTTTTGCCTGGAGCTACTCCCAGACCCTACACTTGTAATCTTATGTATACCATCTCCAGCCTCACAACATTTTTTTGCTTTCTCTCTAGAAGCTGCTAGAAAGGTGGACCCCAGGTACTGGAAAAGTACAAATCATAGGTGATTGAAAAATGCACATGGAGAATATGCTTTCTTACACAAATAGTCTCAAGAAAAGTTTAGGAATGTTTGGAGAGCCTAAATCCTCTTTCAGTCCACCTCAGAATATAGGAACATCCTGTTGGCAGGCAGGGCTAGCTAAGCCTCTGTATAGTCGTGGCTTTTACCTTCATAGTTATTTGGATTTATGCTATTTAGAAGATACTGTCTTGTCCACCTCCATTCCATTTATTTATTAATGGCATACATGGTGTATATGACATATCGGTTATGCTCTGGCCTTCTCTCATTTCCCTTTTCTATTTTTACCTAGTTTTTCATTTTTTGTGCTTCCTCTCATTCTAATAATGGAACAGGCCATCCTTTATGTTTTTCCTTTAATAATAGTTTATTGATGTATTTATATCTTAAAACTAAATAAAACTACAAACAAGTGCCCTTTTTTTTTTAAATATTCTTTATTTTTTATTTTGAAACAAGTGCCCTTTTTAGTTGTCAAAATTGAGCCCTAATCTGGGGCATGTTTAACAAGTTTTTATAGAAAAAAATTGCCATGGATTAAAGAAGTATAAGACAAGAGAAGGGAAAGAAGCAGAAGATAACTGGCCTTTAAAGTGATTTTAAATGGTTTGCAATTCCATGATGTCTCTTTCACTTGGAATTTAAAAATGAATGATAGGTCGCTATTGCAAAAGATGCTGGGAACCAAAAAGCTAACTAAATGGGGCCCATTTATAAATGTACGAATGGTTACGAATAGAAAAAAAATCGTATTTTTTCTAACTTTTAGAACTGTGCGTATTGTCCACAACTTTTTCGTTAATTTGCTCGACTTTTTCGTACTTTGCAACAAAATCATATTTGTCGCAACGAGTACGAAAGTTTCGCAATTCATTCAAGCTTCGGTATCATGACTTTCCTTGGGCCAGGTTGGAGCTGCAGAGTGCCATTGAGTCCTATGGGAGGCTTCCAAAATCATGCACTGAAGGTTCAAAGTCAGAAAGGTTTTTGCGCCGTTTACGATCATTTGGATACAAAAATTTCATAAGTTTCGGATTGCACTACAATATTTTCATACAAGCACGACTGACTTTTCGCAAAATGAATGCACGTCAGAAATTTTCGTATTTAATGCGAATTGTCGCAAATCATACTCGTAATTCGGACTTAATGAATCGGCCCCAATATGTAGATAACAAAATAATATTACATTAAATAAAAATAATCAACAAAAAAAACCTGCTGAACACATGTATGAATTGCTCCAATGTACAGTTAAAGTTAAAGCTAGTTAAAGCCAAATTTAAGATGATATTTTATCTTCTTAGTTATAGTTGATTTTTAAGGAATGATTATAATTGTAATCAATTTAAAGGGCTTGGCTTGTTTGTAAATATGTGATTTTAATTATACTTTTTAAGTTGCTCCTTACCACATATCAGCTCCCAAAGCTTTAATGAGTTTTCACAGTCACAACCATGTAATTCCCAATAAATATTTTCCTGGGGATGACAGTTCTTTAGTTTCAAAATGCTATATTTTTCTCAGTACAGCTACCAACAATTTCAGGCCCAACTTACTTTAGATGCAGATGAAGTCCAGGCAGCAACTCAGCTTTAACATCATCTTAGGTTACTGCCAGAAATAGCTGTGGATAAACATAAAATATCGCCCCTGTGCTCTGAAAAGCTTCTTAATGTGCCTGCACCTGAAGGCATTAAGTTGGCAAGGGTGCAGGCAAACAAAGAAGAATTTGGCTTAAAACTGAATAGTTAAGCAGTCTTGTGCCAAAATCCATTCCGTGTGCCTGCACCCTGGCCCATGCAATGGCTCCAGGAGCAGGCACATCAAGAAGCTTATCAGAGTGTAGGGGTGGATTCGTGGCTTGTCTTTATCTGCAGACTGAGAATTCGCTATGTCAGGCAGTAACCTTAAGCAAGCTGAGAATTTCCACCATATGATAAAGAGCAGGAGGTTTGTGTACAGCATTACATCCTTATCCATTGTGTTGTAAATATGGCAGAAGGGATCCCTTCCACTCAGTGAAACATTGTGATGATTAAATCTAACAGTGTAAAAAGGAACACTGTAATATTCTTATCTACATACTCATAGCAGGCGAACTTGGAAAAATGTGTCCATCAGACTTAATGCTGCTGAGTGGCTGGCCGTAAAGACCTTCACATAGCACAATATATCTAACCTGGTTATAATTCAAATAAAACACTATAATAAAACACCATAAATCACATATTGAGAGCCACTGAAGGGATGTACTGCAGTTACAGAGATAAACATCTTGCATTTATGTAAATGCTTTGTGTTGGTTCCTAAAATGTACATTGTGGACATGGCTGGTTTGACCAGATTGCCTAACTATCAGGGTGAAGACACACTGAGCTACACGTAGCAGCTACCTTTTTACAGCTACTAAACTCCAGAAAATACCATGCCATAGACCAGTGCTGTCCAACTGGCGGCCCGCGGGCCCTCTGTGTGGCCCCCCACCTGTCTGGCTGCTTTGATGGCTTACTCTTGTGTAAGCTTTAAATGGTATCAGTACTGTGATTAACTGCCCCCCTTGCATGGTTCTCACCTCAGATTCAGGCTGTAATCAGGCTGTATTGTTTAAATATGTAATCCCCTGTTTTGTTCACACCTTTTAATCTCTGCATTGTTCACCCCCTGCAGTGTTCACACCTCAGGCTGTAATCACCCACATTGTTCCCCTGTTCACACCTCAGGAGCAGTAGAAACCCACAAATAATCCCTGCACACTACAAAAAGAACATATACTGAGGTGGAACTTCAATTAAAAAGTTTTTTTAATATATAGTTATTGTGCAGACTGTAGGAGCAGTGCCAGCATTGTGTCACTGTAGGCTGCCTGTGTGTGCCATACACATAGGCATCATAGGACAAGCAGAGTATGGCACACACAGGCAGGGTAGGGAAGGCAGAGTATGGCACACACAGGCAGAGTATGGCACACATAGGCCAAGTATGGCACAAACCAGCCAAGAATGGCAAACACAGTGAAAGTATGGCACACACAGGCAGGGTAGGGAAGGCAGAGTATGGCACACAAAGGAAGGGTATGGCAGGCAGAGTATGGCACACACAGGCCAAGTATGGCACAAACCAGCCAAGAATGGCACACACAGTGAAAGTATGGCACACAGGCAGGGTAGGGAAGGCAGAGTATGGCACACACAGGCAGGGTAGGGCAGGCAGAGTATGGCAGGTTTTTGCTGAACTACAACCATTAATATGGGTATGGTCATGTGATAACATGGGTGTGGTTTCAAGTGGGTGCGGTTTCAAAAAGGGGAGTGGTCAAAACTGGCTTCCATTATCGGCCCTCCACCACGTAGGTTGGAAAAATTCTGGCCCTCGGTACAACAGAAGTTGGACAGCACTGCCATAGACAATACAGAGAATTGCCTCTGCTAAAACACACATAGAGACAATTATCAGTAAATAATCAGCATTGTCAATTTTAGTAGCCACGACAAGTAGCTGCTACTAGTAGCTCCATTTGTCTTCACCCTTAGAGCAGTGGCACACAGGGTGATTAGTCGCCCATGATAAATGTTCGCTATTGCGGGCAACAAATCACGACGACATGCCATTCCACCGGTAAATTGCCGGTGGGATGGCAAAGGTGTAGCTTCGGTTTTCCTTGCGAGGCAACTTCGGGAAACCGAGGCAGCGAGTATGCTATCCCACTGGCCATTTACATTCTTGCTGGTGGGATGGCATGTCGGGGAGATCAGCCGCCCCCAATAGCAAAGATTTATTGCGTGCAACTAATCTCTCCGTGTGCCACTGCCCTTAAGGTTATGTATGACACCTTGGGGGTTTTGGGGGCTGTTTGAATAGACCATGTTTGTTTGTCCAGACTTAAAGTTTCTTCCACCAATGCCCTTTTTTGTAGGTTTGTTGTGGCCCTGACAGATGTAGAATCGAGAGAAGCCACAGCTCTCACTTCTGCTTAGTTCTGTTTCATGTGGATGGCCAAATTGCACAATATTCCTGAGGGTCAAATAGTCAGATGACAAAAGAATCTGTCCTTGTATGACTACCTAAAGAGATATATATTCTTATGGTCTTTTAAAAATACATGTTTGACTGCACATGGAACAAATTTTGTTGCATACATTTGTATTTTTGTACCAAAATCCACTCCTTGTGCACACTCAAAGGCCAATGCTTTGCCTGTCAGTGCAACGATTACATGGAGTTGATGGGAGTGAATCTACATTATCTCTGCATGTGCAAAACATGGTTTTCTTTAACCCTTCCTTGTCCTAATTTGGGATTTGGTCAAATCTTTCACAAAGGATTTGGGGTTCAGGCGGATTCGGTGCATCCCTACAATTAAAGGAAAAGGAAAGGCTAAGTCACTTGGGGGTGCCAAAATGTTAGGCAGGTGGTATATATTTTACCCCGGGCTGGTGCCCCTGTTAGGAGAAAACCGCACCAGCCCGGATGTCTTCTGTCTACAGAATCCCTGGGCCAGCACATGCGCAATATAGTGAAAAAGCCGACTTTTTTGTTTAAGTTCGGCTTTTCACTCTACTGTGCATGCACAAGCACGCGAAGGAAGAGGAGACGCTTGCTGCAGCTACCCCGGGCTGGTATGGTTCTCTCCTGACAGGGGCATCAGCCATGGGTAAAAGTTAAGCAATTAAAGTCACTTGGGGGTGCCTAACAAGTTACTTAGCCTTTCCTTCTCCTTTAATTTACAATATAAAACAGGCTTAAGAAACATAGTTGTCCTAGTTTGCCTTTTGAATGAGATATTATTAGGGAGGAACTTACCCAGTACATGAATGCTGCCCTTCAAATACTACTTTGCATTGCCAATTTTCTGGCTCTTCAATGTGCACACCCACTTGCAGTTCTGCCTTTTCGGGCACTAGTCCCATAGTGCACACTCCTCCTGTGCCAATTCTGCCTGATGGCAGAAGAACCTTGACCCTGCTCCCAATCTTTAGATCCAGTGGGGAACGAGGAACAAATACACGAAGATGCTTACAGCTTGTCCATGCACTTGTTCTAGAAAAAAACAGAGATTAAAAGGGGTGAAGAGGGAGAACATATATTAGTGTTATCCTTACATATGGAATATAAAAAGTTTCCTCCCAAATCATACATATTTACATTTAGTATTGTATATCAATCCCTGGTACTATTGTCTTAGTAACACTTTTTATGTGACGCCCTTATAGATATAATATTTGTACATTTGGAGCTGAAAATTTTGTATACTGTACTCTGTATGAGTACTGAATCACTTAAAAAGAAAAATTAGGACAAACAGGAAAGAGGCCTAAATTACCACAGCAAAGCCTGAGTCATATGTTTTCATTACCAAGTGTAAGCTGCTATTTCAGACACAAGTAATGCATTGATTTTAGATGCAAGCTTCTGCTGGCTACACATGAAGTTTATACCACCTGGTATAAATTATCTTGCGTTTGTACTTACGTCATTTAATTGCAAGTAAAACCTGTTGGTGTGCCACTGAGGTGTTGTGCATTAATATGCAGTATAAGCTGCAATGTGTTATTTATCTGCTGCTCTGTGGTTTTTGGTACCTTCCACTAAGCATATTAACATTTACAACTGTTCTCTATATTTCATAGTCAGTCATCACATTTGCAGGTTAACAAATGTACTATGAAAACTGTTTAATTCACTATGAACTTCAGGTGGTTTAAAAGCTGGATAGCCCTGTCAATATACTGTACAGTGACAAGGGAACTTTTTTATTGTACAGGTATCGGACCCCTTATCCGGAAACCCATTATCCAGAAAGCTCCGAATTACGGTAAGCCTGCCTCCCATAGACTCCATTTTAATCAAATAATTCAGAATTTTAAAACTGATTTCCTTTTTCTATGTAGAAATAAAACAGTACCTTGTAACTGATCCCAAATAAGATAATATAATCCTTATTGGATGCAAAACAATCCTATTGGGTTTAATTAATGTTTTATTAATTTTTAGTAGACTTAAGGTATTGAGATCCTAAGCATTCTGGATAATGGGTCCTATACCTTTATTTAGTTTGATGTTCAGGTAACAATTTATACCGTCCCCAAAATGTTCTTTGGAAATTCCAGCAGAATTCACTAGCAAAGAAGTAAACCTCTCAGGCAGAGATGATAAGTCCCTTTTATGATAAAAACTTTAGGGGTTATATTTTCTGTTTGCCATAAAATAATAAATTAAAAGTACACGAAAAAGTAATTAATAATAATAAATAATAATTAATTATCATACATGCAATAATGATTTTTTTTCACATTTAAAGGAGATATAAATCCAAACATAGCATTCTGTTTAATTAAAGGAAAATTACATTTAAACAGTTTAGTAAACTCAGAAGAAAAGAAATTAAATGTGTGACTTGTTACTATGAGTACTGCACTGATCCAAATTTGCGCCCAAACTAGCTAATAAACAAGTATGTTTTTTCTGTTTTCCACATTACAAATTGCAATCACAGTTGTATGCTTGTGCTGCCTACATATAACTTGCTTACTTGAACTGATGCTTCAAGGGCATGCCCTAGTGGAAGAAGAAGAATAAGCAAAATCTGTATCTGGTCACCAGTCACAATATGGTCAAAAACATCTTTAACAATGCTGTAAATGGAAGTTCTACTGTATTCTGAACTAGGCAGATTGACTATTTCTACAAAAGGGCCAGCAACTGTGCAGATGCCAATGGGCAATATTTAACACTGATTTCAAAATAATCAACACAAGAATGTGGGTGAAAAATTGGGGAGATGTATTTGTACTGTGTTTAAGGTAGAGGTGGCCCAGGCCCTATCAAGGAGGTATGATCTGGAGGTGTAGCCACATGTATGGATACATCATGTAGAGTTTATGCAATCTGCCTAGTGCATGTATGGGATCTCTTTTCCAGAATCCTGATATCCAGAAAGTACAGGATTTAAGAGAAGACCATCATCTATAGTATTTATATATACAAAAAAAAACTTATCCAGAAAACTAGGAATCCCAATCACCCAGATAATAGTTGCCATACCTGTATTGAACATATTACATACTCTTCTGAACTTCAAAAAACTCTCAGTTAATACGTTTTTCTAGTTGACACATTAGCATGTTAAACATTTATTATTATTATTATATAGCACCATCAATTTATGCAGCGCTTTACAGAATAGAGGGGTACAAAAGACAGAACAGTTAACATGTACATATAAACAATTCACAAAAATGTGTGCAGTTACATTGGATAAGGATCGGAGGCACTAGGGGGAGGGCCCTGCTCGCAAGAACTTACATTCTAAAAGGGAGGGCTGAGACATAAGGTCAGGGTAACTAGCATGGCGTTAGAGTTCATGTAGGTGTGTAAAGTGACAGTAAGTGCGGAGTGAGAGGTAAAAACTAGTGGTTAGTGAATATTTGGGGGTTTAGGTTATAGGCTTGGGTGAAAAGGTGAGTTTAAAGAAACCGTTTAAAGGCTTGGAGAGTCTGGCAGTGCCTAATGGGACGGGGAAGAATGTTCCAGAGGATGGGGCAGCACGTGAGAAGTCCTGGATGCGAGAGTGAGAGGAGGTGATGAGTGAGGAGAAGAGAAGGAAGTCATGTGTAGAGCATTTGCAGCAAAACATGTTTTTTTCAATCACCATACCCCTAGGTTAAATGGAGTGTTAGTGCCTCTAGTATTTCATACACAGTAGAAGGAATGGACTAACTGAGATAAACTTTAGGTCTATCCAGCCAGATAGCTTCACTGTTCAGACATGGATCCTCTCCCTTAATGAACCAACATTACAAGCAATTATACAGTCTGTCCAGGATTCTGCCCTTTCCTTTGGCAGCTGTGACCTGCTAAGGTTAAATGAGCCAATATGAGCCAATTCACCTGTCTGTCCTTGTTTCACTGGTACCCCCACTGCATGTAGTGGGCAATGGAACAGAAGATAATTTTTGTCACAATCATGCTCACATTAGATAAACATTCTGCCTACCTGCCAAAGTTAGTAAAAGCAGGCCTTGATCTGCATAAGCAGGCGGTAAGAGAGGAATTCCTTTCTGAAGATCTTATGCCATCTGTTGAAGGCTGGGTTTCATGTGCGCCTAATACTGATATTAAAAAAAAACATTTAATTAAATACATTAAAACATAAATAATACAACAATTGAAACTCATGCACTCAACAACCAGACTATGTGAATATTACTTCCCATTCAGTATATTATAAAACATCACTATAATACCCAAAATAGGCCATACACAGTATGTGACATAACCCAAAAAAATTTGTGTCTAATGGAAATGTCCAGATTCTATAAAAGAAATTCTAGGCTGTATTGTACAATCACAAAATTTTCAGCATACACAAAGTTGTTTAATGCAAGTATATTCTCAAGGATATAGTGGTCCAATCCGGCTTGTATACAGGCAATCTCTTCAGTTCACAGCAGTAAATCTAGTTTTATAAAAATAATGCAGGTTACCTGGAAAGGACCAGGCTGCAAATAGGTTTATTGCAGTGTTGCACACCCTGTGAAAGACCCAGTGGGTACTTCTTAGGTCTCAGGTTTTCATTCATTCAATTAGGACTTTTGGAATTTGCTTAACTCGGGTTATTCAATGCATTTTAGTGTGTGCCACTTTTTTATTATGTGCCATTAATAGTGGCAAATGATGTTTTGGTGAGAAACCATCTCTATAGAAAGGCAAAGGGCATAAATAACCTTGCACTCTCTATGGCTTATTTACAAAGTATACAAACTGATTCTGAGTTTCATCTACACAAAAAAAATACACTTACCTACTTCCTTACTTATTGCTTGTCTAACATCTTTCATGCATGTCATGTCTCCAGTGGTAGTAGCAGTAGGAACTTCTATTTTATGTTCTACTCTTTGCATGTCTTTTATTTTTATTGTGCTGTTCTGCAGCCATAGTCATGAAAAGAGTAAGAAAAAAGTCTCAGATAAGCTGGAAGTTTCAGCATTATAGATCAATATGAACTCAGAAATCATCTGCATTGATAATAATGTTCCCATGCTTCAGCTAGTAGTAGATGTGAGAATGTGAGAGCACCCAAGCAGAAGAAATAGGAGCGTGACTTACAATAGGATTGAATAAGTGAAACAATAGGTACCTGAAAGGACTTGGAAGGCACAGGAACTGAGATGGATGCACATACCATTAGTAAAACTTACAAAAATAAACATATTGGTTTGAGAATAAAATGTTAAATAGTGGAATGCATTATTTGCAAATGCACCCAGCATAATATAGTATTAAAAACTACAGCTAAAAATAATGACAAAAATAAAATAATTGCTAATAGAATCCTCCTGCACTTACCTAGGAGAGGTATGCATAAATGCATATATATCTCTACTATGTCCTAATTTAAGTCATCACTGTTCTATGTATATATGTATCTCCAAAATACCAGCATGTGCTCTCTTTCTGCCCCTGAATCAGTTATACTGGCATATACATTAGTGATCTTCAAGAAGGGGTTGGATGGCTTTTTAGCTAATGAGAATACATGGTCATTAAAAACAGCTGCTGATCCAAGGACTGGTCCAATTTCCATACTGGAGTCAAAAAGGAATTATTTTCCCTCTCATGCAAATGCAAGAGGCTTCAGAAGGGTTTCAACTAGCAGTTAGGCAGGTTTTATATAGACAAAAAAGGTTGAACTTGATGGATGTGTGTCTTTTTTCAACCTAACTTACTATGTTACTATGCAGTGTCGGACTGGCCCACCAGGATACTAGGAAAACTCCCGGTGGGCCCAGGGGTCAGTGGGCCCTCCTACTCCTAGCCATTTGCCTACTTCATGATCATCCCCTATTTATAATGGGAACAAAGAGGAGAAATAGATGGAAGGATAGATGCTAGCATATAAATAAAAGAGACTTGGAGAATAGAAGTGGTTGAGTGAGGAAAGGTTTAAAAATAGGTTGGAGAGTGGGGCCCATGGTCTAAGGTTTCCTGGTGGGCCCCTGGGGTTTCAGTCCGACACTGCTACTATGACTACCTTACTCATTTTCTATCAGTATATAAGTACTGAAATGTACTGTATGACCATAACCTGCACTTTCATTTTCACCTGATAGTAGATTTGTAGGCCTTGCAGCTTTGTATGTATTCCACCATGTGTGTTATGTAATAGCTTTTTTTGTTGCATTTTTGTTCATTTTTCATTTTGTTGCATTTTTTGTTTAGAAAATTCTAATACATTGATTGTGCTGTTACCTGTTCTTTTACAATACGTTGTTCTGCCATCAGCTCTTGGTATCTTGTTCTACACTGTTCTTTCTCCTCACTCAGTTCAGATTCAAGCTTTTCCAGGTGTTCCTCAACCATTTGGAGCCTCCTGATAGAGGAGATGCTGATGTCTTGTAACCATCTTAATTCTGCTCTTAGCTCCTCACTTTCTTTGGACAGAAGTCAAATTAACATTTATGTTTATTAATTTGTACTACTTTTTGAGTGTGAATATGTTTTATTAATAAGTGATTTTGGCTGAACTGTTGTGTTATCATCGAAGCAATGAGCTATTTTAGTGCATCACACCATCACTCAGAGATGCATGGAGTTAACGTCTACCAGTAATCAAGACATCTGGCTCATCAGGCTATTAACTTGCTTTTTCCAAGTGAGTAGTGGTGTTCCATCAATTAAGTTTTTTTGGATTTTTTTTATAGTCATTATTAGTCATTATTTGTAGCTTCTCTGGGCAAGAAACATATTTCTGCTATTTTACTTGCAAGATCCTATAAATATAATGTGATTAGTTTTATTTAAAGTACTGAGTATCAGGTCTGCTATAGGAACAGCACATTTTACTAGGCACAGAATGTTTTTCATCCCAGTAAATCATAAAAATGACTATCCCTAAATAAATAACACCAAAGTACCTTTACTGGTCTACTGCAGATAGAAAAATAACTTCTATCTGTTCCTGAAATTGGACAATCTTTATCTATATTACTATATAATATAGTGATTGTCTTCAAAGAAGTTTCCAAATAGGTTCTGTTCTGCAAAATGGGTGTTGGAGCTTAGCTTCAGACTACATCTTGCCATGCTCATATCCCTAAGCTTGCCAATAATTTGTGGTCTAGGTCATTACAAATAATTATGTCCTTCAATACCTGTATTCTGAGGGTTCTTGCTCAAAGACAGACCATTTCCACTTTTATGTGTACCAGCCTCTTCTACTTGACTCAGGGCAGATGTGATCTACAGAAAAGATGTTAGTGCATCCATCTCAGTGCGGACAATTTCACCTTGTTTAAAAAGACCATTTTTATGTACCATTGGTGGTCCCACTGCCAGAGCATAACTGGTGATTTTCAATAAAGCAGACAGATAGAAGGAGGGATGGATGGACGGACTGACAGACAGGCAGGCAGAGAGAGAGGGAGATGGACAGATGGATAGATGGATGGATGATAGATAGATAGATAGATAGATAGATAGATAGGTCATGATTTTTAAAAGGAGGATTGAATCGAAAATCTACAGAATTTTATAGCTCTAGTGAATCTGCCTAGTTCTAATATTTATGGTGCAAGTGAGGAACAATTCCTGTAATACCTTTATCACAGTATAAGGAACTCCCTGGTTTAGAACCAGGAACCTGATGTATACTGGTTGCTGATCCTCGAATTTGAGCCACAGGAGGCAGTGGTTTGATGGGTTATGTCAATTATTTTTTCCCCTGTCTGTGTTTCCTGATATCCTGTTATGTCCAGCTGCAGACAATAGCCCAATTAGTGGACTGTTTAAGCTTACCTGTGCTAGATCATTAAGCCCTTTTGCTAAGACCAAGCTTTTTGAGTTCCTGTCCTGTCCTGAGTTCCTTGAGTTCCTTTCCAAGTATCCTGAGATCCTGGCGTACTATTGCATTCTGACTCCCTGTTTTTGGACATCCGCTTGTGTGCTGCCTTCCCTGACCTTGGACTTGTTTGCTTGCTGCCTGCTCAGACCACTGTCTGTATTTGGACTTTTTTCTGCTAAGGTCCTTTTCATCTTTTTATTTATTATATTTTTTGTTAATATTCAGCATATGTATATAGATTGCAAATCTTGAATTTTTAGGGATGGTGCTGTGTCCCCTGCCACATAAACTAATTGTAAGGGTTCCAACTGTCTGTAAATATTTGTATTATTCCAGGGCATGATATTCAAGATTACTTCAGAAAGTCCTGTTTCTTTAGAGCAGGGGTGTCAAACTCAATCACATAAGGGGGCTGAAATCTAAAACACAGGCTAAGTCGCGGGCCAATTTTTTTATTAATTTATCACAATGTGTAAAAAGTCGAGTAAAGGCCCCCATACACGGGCCGATAGAAGCTGCCAATATCAGTCCCTTGGACCGACTCGGCAGCTTATCTGCCCGTGTAGGGGCAGAAACGAGTGGGCTGGCCGACCGATATCTGGCCTGAAATTGGCCAGATATCGATCGGCCAGGTTAGAAAATCCAGTCGGATCGGGGACCGCATCGGCTCATTGATGCGGTCCCTGAACCGACTGCCCCATTGCCGCCTACATAAACCCCAGGGCCAAACGATCAGATTATTTTTTTTTTTAACTTCAAGCTCCCCGATATCGCCCACCCGTAGGTGGGGATATCGGGGGAAGATCGCCAAGCGAGCGGATCTTACCGTGTATGGGGACCTTAAGACATTACCGGCGATGTTGCTCATAGCAGCCAATAGATGCTTTGCTACTGTTGAAATCTGATTACTGATTGGATGCCTTGGGCAACATTACTGGTAATGCTTCACTCCACTTTTTACACAGCATGATAAATATACCCCTTAGTCTTAGTTACTATGTGAGGAAAATGGAAATTGATCAGGCTGGATGGTCACACACTCACCAAGGGCC
Source organism: Xenopus tropicalis (assembly GCF_000004195.4). Taxonomy (NCBI): domain Eukaryota; kingdom Metazoa; phylum Chordata; class Amphibia; order Anura; family Pipidae; genus Xenopus; species Xenopus tropicalis. Next base: position 86,112,980 of record NC_030678.2, read on the forward strand.
ACATAAAACAGCCAGGTGGGCCAGATTTGGCCCCCAGGCCTTGTGTTTGACATATATGCTTTAGAGCAATTACTACTAGATAAGGGAGCCAACTGTTTTTTTTCTTCTATTGTCCTACAATTAATATGCAGCTAAACCATCATTCTGTCTGATACACCTTGCCCAAGGGGAAAAGGTGTCATCTGATTACCTCTTGGGTGACCTGCAGTACAAGCTGCTGGGATGTATTATACCAAAACCTTGGGCTCTAGAAAGAAAAAGGAACAAATATGAAAAGAAGGAAATGCAGTTTAAGAACAGAAATTAAAGAAATTAGAGAAATATGTTTTAAAAATGTATTACTCACGTAGCTGCTCTAGTCTCATAAAATTATTACTTTTTTAAAAGGCATTTTCAAACATATTTGGTATCGATAACAAATTCGATATTAATAGGCACTGCCATTTCCTCATAAGCAAAAATGTTGACAAAATATGTGTTATTTTTGAAACCAAAATATGTGTTATTTTTGAAACCAACTGATGAGTGAATAGTGATAGTCATCTTGGTTGTTGCCAGAAGCAAAGTTTGACCTTCATAGTTATTTGTGTAAAAGAAACATGTATGTTTTAGCACAGAGGTCTGCTATGCCAGCTACGCTTAAGGAATCCACCTGTTTTTCTCTGTTGTTTGGTTGGTAATATGTTTTCCCAAGGAGATATTTTTAAAAAGTTATCGTAATTGTAGTACAATAAAGCACTTAAAGAATTTTATCTTATGCAACTATTTGCAACAAAAGCAATATTGTCTGTGCTCATTAACTGTAGCAATGAAGCAAGAGTATCGCACAATATTAGGATTCCCTGGCAATATCTTTTGAGGGTTGTTAAACTGCCTACATTGTAGAATGGATTTCTCTTTGACAAATGTGCATGCCAAACCTAACCGAACCTCCATATTTTTTTATCAATTTGGACACTTCAATCCTTTCATTAAAAAGGCAAAACATGAGATAAAAGCATTATAGCAGAGACCATAATACACTGGATGCAGGAACTGTAGTGAACCAAGAATCTCACAAGGATAAGATGTTTGTTCTAAAGACTAACTCAAGGAGGACAGTATAGGTTGTATTTATTAACACTGCAGACAAACATCACCGGTGACATTGCCCATAGCAACCAATCGGCAAATAGATTTGAACGGTCACCTACAAGTTAGAAAACAAAGCAAAAATCTGATTGTTTGCTATAGGCAAAATCACTGGTGATGCTCTTCTCCAATGTTAATAAATACACCCTATCTGTACTCAGTAGTAAAGCAGAATAGTTCAAACAGGATTTTTATATATAAATGAATAAACTGCTATGTCTAAATTTAGTACATATATGTTACCTCTGTTCAGTAAAAAAAAAAGCCAGCAGATTAGTGTTCATTTTTGGTAATAAACAGAAGCTAAAAATACAATGTAAGGCCAAACTCACTATATACATAATAACATAAAAATCTTTTACTGTAGCTCACCATTTAGTAGTAAAGTAAACATATTTTTAAGCAACTTTGAAATATACTGTACATCAATTAAAAAATATGCAGCCTTTTCATGATTTTTAATGTAAGAATATGGTTTGGAACAGCCGGAGTTCCCCTTTAAGGTCACTCCTATAAATTATGCAGGGCAAGGGTCCCCTTTTTATTAACAGTCAGAAATTGGTTTGAAGACCTGGTTGGAGAATGAATTGTAGACGGCCTCAAAAGAAGGAGAAGTTAATACAAATAATAATAATGATAAGTAATAAGAGTAAAAAGCTAGAATCAGAATGAAGAGGGCAGTCAGTGATACCATCTGTCAGATAGCATTTACATTTATGGAGAGGCAGAACAGAAGGGAAAATAATTCCCTAAAAAATAAAAAATAAATGTCTCAGACTATCTGCAGTGTAAAAAGATCAATTTCCTTTGGAACCGGTCAGGGTTAAATGAAGTTGCAAATCAAGGCCCTTCCTTGTAGGCCAATCAAACTCTACCTAGGTCAATGTTCTTAGTTTTGCTGCAAGTGTTTTAAGATGATAGCAGAAGAGAATAACAAGTTATATCACATGTAACTCATAGGTGCTGCAATCTTCCTTCCATTTCTTACTATACCTGTTGAGCGGTTTATGATAAGGAGCAATGACTACTATTGCTTTCTGGGATTTCAAATATTTATACAATGGCTTGCTCTTAAACACACATACATATGCTTAATAACATGAGACTAATGTGTACTTTGAATAAATAATTATTTTAACATTAGATACCTTTCCCATTATTTAACAGTTATCCAATTAAGTAATATGATAAAATAATATTCACTGACCCATGCCAAATTGCAGATGCTGAGGATTTTGCAGAATGATTTTTTCACAGAGGTCAGGAGTTGTGTGACATCCATACTGAAAAACCCTTCATTCCAAAGAACCACTCAACTGAGTTCTGGAGGGAACATTTATCCTAGCATTGGAAGAAATGTATTAGCAATACAGTAGAGGGCCAGTTTCCGTGCTTTCCAAATCATAGAAAAGGGCATAGAACAAAATACAAAGCAAACTAAGGACTGAAGCACTATCAAAAGCCTGTACATCTACATCAGGAAACATTTCAATAAAAACAATATAGAGTAACAGCAGGCCAACTGAGGGTCTACAGTGCACTCTGGAACATACAACTGCCTACGTTTCATGCAACATGCTCTTTAGTGTACATACCTATTCTGCAGACATTTCCTTTATCAAAGAAGCTTTGTAATTTCAAAGAACAAATGCTACTCCTGCAGATGGTTAGCTTGGAAAGCTGGTTAAACCTCTAAAGCAAATGTGTCCTTTTGGTCATTTTAATAAGCTGCTTAAAGAGGCAAACCCGTTCAGTAGATTATACGTGCTGTGCAAGTTTTATTGATTTAATCTTGTTGCATATATTTGTGTAGAAAATGAAAGATTATCTGCTTGGCATTATTATGGCATAAATAAATGAACTCTTTGTCTTGTATGCATGTGACAGTTTAAATTATGAATTTATTTTTATTTTTTGAAAAAGGTTTATCACTCTATATAGCAAGAGAAATATTATAGGCAGCTATGTTAAGGATAGGACATGAAGCACTATCTACATGATAACCCACAACTAAGTTTGCCACATGGCTGGTAAAAATGATGCTTGATGCCAATATTATTAATAGGTAAAAAAAGGCAAAAAACAATAAGCGTTGGATTTCTTTTAAAGGAGCCCTATGCTGCCTCTGTGTACCCTGCTCTGCCTGCCCTGTGCTGCCTGTGTGCGCCATACTCTTGCCTGCCCTACCCTGCATGAGTGTGCCTTACTCTGTCTACCCTACCCTGCCTGTGTGTGCCATTCTCTGCCTGCCCTACCCTGCCTGTGTGTGCCATATTCTGCTTGCCCTATGCTACCTGTGTGTATGGCACACACAGGCAGCATAGGGCATGCAGAGTATGGCACACACAGACAGCATACACAATGCTGACACAGCTCCTACAGTCTGCAGAATAACTATATATTAAAAAACTTTTTAATTGCAGTGCCACCTCAGTATATGTTCTTTTTATAGTGTGCAGGATTTATTTGGGGGTTTCTACTGCTCCTACAGTCTTTTTGAGGTGTGAACAGGTGATCAGTGTGGGGCTTACAGTCTGATCCTGAGGTGTAAACAATGCAGTGGGTGAAATGAAAAAATGTAGGGATTAAATGTTGTGAACAACACAGGGGATTATATTTTTAAACAATACAGGGGGATTACAGCCTGAATCTGAGTTGTGAACCATGCAGGGGGCCAGTTAATCTCAGTACTGGTACCATTTAATGCTTACACAAAGGTAAACAATCAAAGCTGCCAGACAGGTGGGGGCCATAGAGAGGGGGTTCGCTGGCCGCCAGTTGGACAGCACTGATCTATAGCAACCAATTAGCAGGAAGTATTTACTAGTCATCATCTTTAAAACAAACATTTTATTGGTTGCTATTAGGGATGAGCAAACTTTTTCACAAGGTACTGTCAAATTCTATCGTGGATTCATAAAATTTTTGCAGCAGTTGAAACTGCGAATTTCGAAGGTGCCTAAAATTTTCACAAATTCACTAGAATTTCACCATGCAATCAAGACCACAAGCACAATACAGTTTATAATTCTGTACATCTAATATTGTTCACAGAAAGAAATGTTGCAGACTGCAATTTTTTTCCTTGTTTAAACACTTATGACTGTTGTTATTACATTATTTTAGGAAAATACTAGTGTATCATAAGATTATATTATGGTATGAATTCTATTGTTGTAAGAATGTATTCTGACTTACAGAGGAAATTTTACTTACCGTAATTTCTTTTTCCTTCAAGCCCATACAGCAGCACATACGGGGTTAAGTCCTCCTCCTGTTACGTAGGATGAGTGAGCAATTAAACACATTATAATACCCCCGCCCCCCCTCACATGACTCCTGTTATAAATAAGTACTTCCATAGCACACAAAAAGTTTATTAGGGTGGGAACAAACTTGTGCTGCTGTATGGACTTACGGTAAGTAAAATTTCCTCTTTCCTTCACGTCCTATACTGCAGCACATATGGGAAATAGCAAGTAATCAGGGTGGGTAATTTATAATTTCTTCTGATACACTGTCTGAAGAATAGCTCTTCCAAAGCCTGCCTCCTGCAAAGCATCAATGTCCAAAGCATCAATGTCCAATGTCCAATGTTTCTGGAGAAAGTTTGAAAGCTTGACCATGAAGCTGCTTTGCAAATCTGGTTTGGTGGAACAAGAAGGCGCTCCGCCCATGAGGTTGATGCTGCCCTCGTAAAATGAGCTTTGACGAAGATTGAAGGAGACAATTTGGCTGCTATATAGCATGCCTGAATGGTGTCCTTTAACCATCTAGACAGGGTCAACTTAGAAGCTGTCAGACCTTTATTTTTCCCTGAAAAAACTACAAACAGATTCTCAGATTTCCTAAAGCTTTCTGTCTGTAGTAAGTAACTCTTAAAGGAACAGTAATACTAAAAAATGAAAGAGCTTTAAAGTAATAAATATATAATGCACTGTTGCCCTGCACTGGTAAAACTGGTGTGTTTGCTACAGTAACACTACTATAATTTATATAATAAGCTGCTGTGTAGCCATGGGGGCAGCCATTCAAGCTGGAAAAAAGGAGAAAAGGCACAGGTTACATAGCAGATAACAGATAAGTTCTGTAGAATACAATAGTGTTTTATCTGTTATCTGCTATGTGCCTGTGCCTTTTCTCCTTTGAATGGCTGCCCCCATGGCTACATAGCAGCTTATTTATATAAATTATAGTAGACTTTCTGAAGTAAACACACAACTTTTACCAGTTCAGGGCAGCAGCACATTATCTTTTAGCTACTTTTATACACTTTCATATCAATATTTGTCTCTAAACCTGCTTTCCCAGGTGAGCACCCCAACCTTTGGCCGAGGCATCTGTTGTTATTAAGATTCCTAGGGGATCCTGAATCAACCTCCCTCTGGCATATCTGACTGGCTGAAGCCACCAATCTAGAGAGTCTCTTACCTCTTGGGAGATTATGCATGTGGAATGCAGAGATTCTTCCGTTCTGTCCCAGAGAGTCAAGATCTCTGCAGGTGTTTCAGGAGGGAGGCTGAGATTGCCCGGAACAACCAGTCGTCTAGGTAAGGTATCACATGGATACCCTCTTGGTGGAGAACTGCAGTAACAGATGCAACTACCTTTGTGAAGACCCTTGGAGCAGATGTAATGCCAAAGGGTAGGACACGAAACTGGAAATGCTGAATCCGATTCTCTATGAAGACCGCCATTCTTCTAAGGTTGCGAGGTAGTCCCCTTGTTCTATCATCCGCAAGGTTGATTTTATTGTTTCCATCCTGAAACGTTTGTTCCGAATGAAACGATTTACAAACCCGTGGTCTGCGTTGGTGCGAAAAGACTAGGAAGAGGTAGAATAAGTGCTGCAGCCTTCTTCCAGAATTGGAACTCTTTCCAATACCCTCTTTTCGCAGAAGGTAAATATAGCCTCTTCCAAGGCACTTTGGTTTTGTGGGGAAGAGTTTCTCATGGTGGGAAGAAACCGTGGAGGGGGAAAAACAAAAAACTTGATTCTGTACCCCTCCTCTACTAGTTGTAGAACCCACAGGTCTGAAACCATCTCTGTCCAATGGTCTAAAGAAAAACACTAGCCTTCCTCCCACCAGAAGACTTCTGGCGTCAAAACTCCCTGATGACAGGGACTTACCCCTGCCTCTTTTCACCCTGGACGATCCGTGTGATCTGGAAGGCTGGGACCTATCCTTATCCTTTTCGCCATACCTCTGTTGTCTGAATCTGCCTGGTGACCTTTTTTGCCGACAAAAAAAGTTACTCCTCCACTTCATCCTCTGCCTATCTTGAGGCAGGGTTTTACCCTTATCATTAGACATCTTATCCATAAGAGTATCTAATTTAGAGCCAAAAAGATGACTTGGCTCAAAGGGCATATTACAAAGATTATTTTTAGATGTGGTATCAGCAGACCACGGTCTGAGCCAGATAGCTCTCCTGGCTGTGGTGGAAAGGGCCATACTCTTAGAGGCCAACTTCAGTGATTCAATAGATGCATCACATAAAAATTCAGATGCCAGTCTTACCCCTGTAAGGGATTTTAACAGCTGGTCCCTAGGGACTTTAGCTTTAATATCCTCCTCTAACTGTGTGAGCCAATTCCTTAAGGCTCTAGAGACTGCAGAGGCTGCAACCAGCGGTTTACACTGGGCTGAGGCAGAAGTATAAATGCGTCTCAGGGAACACTCCGCTCTGCGGCCCATTGGGTCTTTAAGACCTGACCCATCCTCCACTGGGATGGTAGTGCGCTTAGAGAGACGAGCCACCGCTACATCTACCACTGGAGGGGATTCCCAAGTTTTAGCTTCCTCATCTATAGGAAACAATGACTTACAACGTCCCCTGGATTAGCCATCCGGAAGGGAAGATGCAGGCAAGATGTCTAGTCTTAGATGTCTTTTTACCCTTAGACTGTTCCATCTGGCTGGACATCTGTAAAAACATTATATATAGCATATAGAGAAGGGAAGGAGAAATAATACAAAAAGCATAGGAAAGGCTACAAGTACCTTAGATGCTTTGCAGGCAGCCACAGCCATAGAGAGCAGAAACGCCAAGTCTGCAGTAAGGGCAGACTGTAAGGGAAGGCATAGTACCTTTTCAAATTTCCCAGGTGATGACGTCATCAGCGCGCACCCCTGACACGAGCGCATCCATTGCATATGCGCAGTCTGCATCGCCTCCTGCCTGCTGTGGCCGCAACCTGCGGGCACGGATGGGGGCCCCTTTGGGAAGACTGCCTCTCAGGAAGTCCCCCAACGGTCTGCAAGGCAACTATGGCCCTGGATGTATGCTGCCTAAACTCAGCAGCAACTCTCTTCATTGGCTACCTAGGAAGGTAGGACGAAAAAAACACGAGTCATGTGAGGGGGGCGGGGGTATTATAATGTGTTTAATTGTTCACTCGTCCTACCAGGAGGGGGGACTTAACCCCATATGTGCTGCAGTATAGGACGTGAAGGAACTTTACATTTTCCTGGTCCCCCAATTACTGCAACAAGTGTAAATATTTTAGAAGCAAACTATGTTAATACAGATGAGCCAGCATTACTGGACTGACAGCGCCTGTGTCCTCTCTTTGTTGACAAGTTTCTGTCTGTTGCTAGGGTTATTGTTTTGGCTCATCATTCCTTTCTTCATGTTATGAAAACAAGTGTGCTGACAGGTATCTCATTAAGTACCCCTCTGTACCAGAGGCAGATTAATCCCATCAAAACTCAACACAGTTCTGTGTTGAGTTTCTGTGTGAGATACATTTTTCTCATTTAATCATTCTTAGATTTATAATGAAATCAATATCTGAAATAGTGTGCAATTTATATCGATTTAAAGGGGACCTGTCACCCAGACATAAAAAGCTGTATAATAAAAGTCCTTTTCAAATTCAACAAGAAACCCAAATTCATTTTTATATTAACACATCCAAACCCATTATAAAGGCATTTAAAAATTCCAGCTGTCAGTCATATATTGCCTGCCCCGCCTCTATGCTTTAGGCATAGAGGCGGGGCAGGCAAGTACTTTAACTTTCAATTCAGCTCTCTCTTTCCCCCTCCCTCCTAACCATCTAATTGGTTAGCCAGTGCATGGGCATGGGCATCTGGTCTCCCATTCTGACACATACACAAGATTTTGGGGTGATACAAAGTTTGCCTTAATAGCAGTGCCCACAAAATGGCACCTGCCTATTTGCTGGGATTGTGTAATTCCAGGACTGAAGGAAACAAGATTTATATATAGTGTAAGTGAACTTTATTTTGCTTAACAAACACAATAGAAAAGAATTGCAAATTATTTCTTAGGGTGACAGGTCCCCTTTAAATAAATTGCTGTGATATGGGAATACTTACACAAAGAAATATCAGACTTTGACCTGGGAGAAGCAATACTGTCAATACTGTATTGACAGCTTATATGAATGGGAAAGGGTGCAGCAGTCTGAACCAACCTGAATGATTTCTTGTTTGGCAAATAATGACAATTTTTTTCTGATTATCAGAGTTTTTGTTTTAAAGAAAGCTCAGAAATGTATTTTTAGATTTATGATTTAGCGCATTATAGTAAAAACCATTGTTTGAAAGTGGCTATGTATTACAGGAGTATCAGTAAAGATCCCAGACATTGCTATATGGAGAGTAAATATGACCAAATTAGGCTAATATAATGATGTAGCCTGACACAATTGGATTATACTGTGAGCCTACGGACACTGAGTGGGATAGAATGCATCAACACTCCAATGTGGTCCTAACTTGTCTAATAGATACATTAGCATAGCAATCAGGCAGTGGTTTGAAAGAGAGACTTGAATACGTTCTGCAAGAACGTAGTACCTACGTGTTTGGACATCTGTTGGTACAGGTATAGGATCCATTATCCAGAAAGCTCTGAATTACAGTTCCATAGACTCCATAATAATCAAATAATTCAAATGTTTAAAATGATTTCTAAAAGCACTGTAGTTCAAATGCTGTAGGGCGATTTTGAAATGTCCAGTTATTGATTAACAGGAAGTGTTGAATGCCTAAGTACATACAGAATTTTTGGCTGGTAGTCCATATTTGGACTGAATGTTATAATATGCAAAGGTACCACTGGAATCATAGAGGTTACTCTTTTTTTGGATGCTTGCTCTGGAAGGTGATAGGTCTTGTGGCTGGTGTTTTAGGTATTGAAGCAGAACTGTTGCAACTGGGGTTTTGGTAGTGCTATTTCCATCTTTATAAATTTCCCCCACGCGTTCTCAAGTAACAGATACAGTGGCTTGCAAAAGTATTCGGCCCCCTTGAACTTTTCCACATTTTGTCACATTACAGCCACAAACATGAATCAATTTTATTGGAATTCCACGTGAAAGACCAATACAAAGTGGTGTACATGTGAGAAGTGGAACGAAAATCATACATGATTCCAAACATTTTTTACAAATAAATAACTGCAAAGTGGGGTGTGCATAATTATTCAGCCCCCTGAGTCAATACTTTGTAGAACCCCCTTTTGCTGCAATTACAGCTGCCAGGCTTTTAGGGTATGTCTCTACCAGCTTTGCACATCTACAGACTGAAATCCTTGCCCATTCTTCTTTGCAAAACAGCTCCAGCTCAGTCAGATTAGATGGACAGCGTTTGTGAACAGCAGTTTTCAGATCTTGCCACAGATTCTCCATTGGATTTAGATCTGGACTTTGACTGGGCCATTCTAACACATGGATATGTTTTGTTCTAAACCATTCCATTGTTGCCCTGGCTTTATGTTTAGGGTCGTTGTCCTGCTGGAAGGTGAACCTCCGCCCCAGTCTCAAGTCTTTTGCAGACTCCAAGAAGTTTTCTTCCAAGATTGCCCTGTATTTGGCTCCATCCATCTTCCCATCAACTCTGAGCAGCTTCCCTGTCCCTGCTGAAGAGAAGCCCCCCCAGAGCATGATGCTGCCCCCCCATATGTGACAGTGGGGATGGTGTGTTCAGAGTGATGTGCAGTGTTAGTTTTCCGCCACACATAGCGTTTTGCATCTTGGCCAAAAAGTTCCATTTTGGTCTCATCTGACCAGAGCACCTTCTCCCACATGTTTGCTGCCCCCCCACATGGCTTGTGGCAAACTGCAAATGGGACTTCTTATGGTTTTCTGTTAACAATGGCTTTCTTCTTGCCACTCTTCCATAAAGGCCAACTTTGTGCAGTGCACGACTAATAGTTGTCCTATGGACAGATTCCCCCACCTGAGCTGTAGATCTCTGCAGCTCGTCCAGAGTCAGCGCTCTCCTTGTTGGGCCTGTGAGTTTAGGTGGATGGCCTTGTCTTGGTAGGTTTACAGTTGTGCCATACTCCTTCCATTTCTGAATAATCGCTTGAACAGTGCTCCGTGGGATGTTCAAGGCTTTGGAAATCTTTTTGTAGCCTAAGCCTGCTTTAAATTTCTCAATAACTGTATCCCTGACCTGTCTGGTGTGTTCTTTGGACTTCATGGTGTTGTTGCTCCCAATATTCTCTTAGACAACCTCTGAGGCCGTCACAGAGCAGCTGTATTTGTACTGACATTAGATTACACACAGGGGCACTCTATTTAGTTATTAGCACTCATCAGGCAATGTCTATGGGCAACTGACTGCACTCAGACCAAAGGGGGCTGAATAATTACGCACACCCCACTTTGCAGTTATTTATTTGTAAAAAATGTTTGGAATCATGTATGATTTTCCTTCCACTTCTCACGTGCACACCACTTTGTATTGGTCTTTCACGTGGAATTCCAATAAAATTGATTCATGTTTGTGGCTGTAATGTGACAAAATGTGGAAAAGTTCAAGGGGGCCGAATACTTTTGCAAGCCACTGTAAATTTCCTCTCTGCCTGAACTTGTAAGTGGGGCACAGATTTTTTTTTTTTTTTCAGGCTTACCCAGGTAGGGCGAGATCTTTGAACAATGTTTATTTGCTATCCAAGGTACTCCTGGAAACCACACCTGACAGCCACTTTTGGGCAATAATTTATTTACTGCACTTCCATTGAATTTGGTAATGAGCAAAGGAACAACCAGTCCTTTTGCATCAAATTGACAAGAAAAAAAAAAGTAAAAGAAATTCAGTTTGAATTAAAAAGGGAGCCCAAGAAACCCAAATGAACCCTAATGGAGAGGGAGGTAGAAATTTATTTCATGCACTTCTCCAAAAGAAAAGTGTACTCCTCTATTAATTTAAAGTAAAGAGACACCAACGATCCCAGTTTACTGTTAAAATAATTTACTGCTAAGTGGAATATTTCACAAAATGCAAAGGCAACATGAACAGTTCAGTCATTAAATGGTGGTGGCCAGTTCAAACCAGGGGTAAGTGGATCTACAATTTTAAAGCAGAATATGTTAAAATATAAAATAAAACAGTATAAAAAATATGTACAATTCCACAAAAACAAAAATACATAGAAGAAATCCAAAATGTTTCAACAGAAATTGAACTACTGCATCTTAGTTCCTCGGTCTATGCAAACTTGTATCTCAACAGCACAGTTATACAAAACAAATATACAGCACACTTTTATTTTAAAGAGACTTATCACTAAAATATGCTATATTACCTAGTTAGGTACAAATAATGTTTTAATTGTTTTGAAAATGTGGATATTTGTGCATTGCAAAAGCCATGAATGATAAAGCTATTTCCTGAAAAATTAACGCTCTCAATGTTTTGAATACACAGAATAATTGTACCCTTTTTGGGTGCCTATATCCATGTGATGAGATGAAGAGGAATTCAGCAATACATGTTAAGCTCTCTTTTACACAAGCATTTTACTGAATTGATAACATGGGTAGGAGATTTTATATATATATATATATATATATATATATATATAAAAAGTAGTGCAAAATGTTAGCCAGATTACATTTTAGTTATCAAATATAGATCAACAACAGATCTGACCATAATTCATAGTAACAAAACTGTAGGGCTGCTTTACACAAGCTGCTTTGTAGGAAAGTATATTTCCTCTTATAAACTCTTTTGGAATGGGCCAATCACCAAACATTCTTTAGCATTTTGACAGCCTTTGTTTACAGTCTATAAGCTTACACAAAAATCAGGACAGCCTAATTAGCTACCAATTAGTTTATGTAAACCTCATCTTTGGCTTCATGCACAGTCATTTTTATTAGCTTGATTATAATCCAACTGATTTTGATGCTATAATTGGACTGTCCTCCGTAGTCAATGCTTTCCTGTAAAGGTCAAAGTATTGAATGAACATCCTGTCTGCAGTAACTTCTGTCTAACCTGACCAGTCACATGTCCAACTAAGGGAGTTATTTAAAAAGAAAAAAAAAAAATCAGCGAAAAAATGGTTTGTGTGATAAGTCAGATCATTTATTTGACACTGGCAGTAAGATTTCTCTTTAAAAATATAACCTGCAGTAAATAAAAACATGCATCATATGCAATAAGACAATGGAAGTGAAAATGTGTAGTTTTGTTGTATTTAGGTAAACTGCTGACAGAGGTCTACCATGTTTGTAGATGTACCGAGTAAGGACAAAGTCATTTCATTCTAAAAGAATACTTGGCATTAAAGTGGTGTTGACAACAAAAAAATACAGTACCTCATTTTCTCTATGAATGGATCAGTGAAACTAAAGCACAACCATCACCGCCCCATTTTATGCCTACACTATCTGCTCAAAAATTGTCCTACACAACTCCTCATTCAGCTGCAATTGGTATACAGTGGATTCACACAAAAGGCTGAAGGTTTGAGCACAGACTGAGATGGTAAGAAGTCTTATTCAGAAAATCAAAGTTATTTATTTGCAAATAAGGGAAGTTTTTCTGTAAATCGATATCTGACACACTACATAAAATCATTACATATCCTTAACTGAATGGCACAAATGGCAATTTAGAACAAGCAATCTTTAGCAGTTTGGAAGGCGGCACCAAATCTCCTATATTTTCCCTGTTTAACCTGCCCTGGGAAATGCTTGAAATGGCTTGTCAGGCATCTAGGACTTGGAAACGCTGTTGAGCAGGTTTGCAAGAGACAAACAAGTGCTTGCACAAGAACTCTGGCAATTCCAATGAGGAGCAATTGTGGGGAGTTTGACACTACAGCTTGATTGCCAAAAAAAAAAGTGTGCCAAAGATCTTGAAATCTTGAAATCACTACATTTGCCATTGCTCAAAACAGGTTTCTTATTCAGCAGGAAGGACATTAGATCTCTGCTTATCTTGGGGGTGAAAATGTTGAACTTTCACACAAACTTTTAAACGTTTAATTTAATAAATACCAGGCCCCAGGTAGCATATTAGACTATGTCACTGACCAGTTGCAATAAAACAAATATGGACATGAAGCAAATTGGTCAGCGAATGGAAAGTTGTCAGGCAAATTACTACATTCATGGGCGGAAGCAGGAAGAGATCTAATAGAATATCCTGTCATAATCTGAACTCACAACGTTTGGAGAATGGAATCATTTTGGGCCCAGTACTGCCCCAAAATGATCAAATCTGTCAGATATGTGAAGGCAACCAGTTCTACAACTTTGATGGCATTAAAGTGGAGCCTTCAGTCCTCATGAATACTAGCTCTTAAAAGTATTTGCACTTCATGATATTACTATCTGTTTAAAGGAACAGTAACACCAAAAAATGAAAGTGTATAAAAGTAACTAAAATATAATGTGCTGCTGCCCTGCACTGGTAAAAGTTGTGTGTTTTCTTCAGAAAGTCTACTATAATTTATATAAATAAGCTGCTATGTAGCCATGGAGGCAGCTATTCAAAGGAGAAAAGGCACAGGCACGTAGCAGATAACAGATAAAACACCATTGTATTCTACAGAACTTATCTGTTATCTGCTATGTAACCTGAGCCTTTTCTCCTTTTTTCCAGCTTGAATGGCTGCCCCCGGGGCTACACAGCAGCTTATTATATAAATTATAGTAGTGTTACTGTAGCAAACACACCAGTTTTACCAGTGCGGGGCAGCAGTGCATTATATTTTTATTACTTTAAAGCTCTTTAATTTTTTGGTGTTACTATTCCTTTAACTTTTACAGCCTTCTTTAATTATTAACATGTTATAGTCTGACAAGTTATTCTACACAAAAAACTCATACTGATAAAGTTGTTTAGTTTACTGCAAAAATCAGGCAACATGTAACAAAATAATAAATATTTGCAAAGAGGACACTGAAAACAATGATGTACAGAATGTAATGTAATGATCTGAAGGCAGATGTGGCTCTACAGAATTCTTTGTAGGACTTGACTACATCACCTGGTATTTATTGGATAATTAGCCCCAATATAAAGAAAACAAGAACAGCTCTGATGTACAAGCTTATAGAATTATTATACATATGCAAAAAAAAAAAAAAGTGAGGTTTTTAAGACAGAAAATGTGCACTTCTTGTAGGAGTTAATTTAGAACTTTTAGTAAATAATTTGTGCATTACTGTTTAACAAAAACCAGGTAAAATTCAGAAATGTTTGATGTTTCATTATGTTTTAGCCATAGGTTATTTCACTTGTTCATTTTCAACTGTAATTAATAAAGGCTGTCGAGTCTCACAGAAGTATGCGTTTTGGATTCAAAGTTTTATGTCACTAATCCATAATTAAAAAGTCCTGCACAAATTCCTTCGGCAGACACAACTTGTGATATGGATGTTTAGATTCCTTAGAGGAGGTTTCCTTAATGCAGCTGGAAGATGGATTCTTGATAATTTCAATAGTCCTGAAAATGAACAAAAATGTAGTCACTATTTATATATGATCCAGCACACAATAACCCAAAATAATCATACAAAGAAATATATAAACGTTTGAGTGCTTTCAGGGAAAAACAGATTTGCTGTCTTTTTCTCGTGTTTCCCATAGCCATTAATATGTTGCCTTGGGCATAACTACCAGTTAAAATGCTCTTCCCCACCTAATATTGCAACCTATTGAATTGGATAACATTACATAAGCTGCAGAGTGCCCATTTCTGTTTTCTGTTTTAAACGGTTTCATTTGGGAATACATATGAGGCTAGGGAACTGCTAGTTTTAAGGGAAGAAATGGTAACACTTCTATAGCTGTCATTACACTTACACTATTAAAGTGACCACAACACCTGTTTATATAATGTTGGCCAATACCACAAAAATAGTAGAGATGCACCAAATCCATTATTTTTGCGTTTGGCCGAACCCAAAATCCTTCGTGAAAGATTCGGCCGAATAACAAACTAAAACATAATGGAAATTAAGCTTAGGAAGAGTTAGATATATATATTTTTTTAATTCCATTTATGTAACCAAAAGTTATGTGATTTTAAGGATTCAGGTTTGGCCAGATGCTTGGATTCTGGCAAATCCTGCTGAAAAATGCCAAATCTTTGCCGAATCCAGAACTGAATCCTGGATTTCATGCATTCCATGCATTCCTAAAAAATAATTAATAAGAAAGGCATTACAGCACAGAAGCAGCTGACTGTGTAGTAGAGCCTACACCGTACTAACTAACTAAACAGCTTTCGAAAAGTTTAATGGAAACCATTCACAGAGAATTTTATGTCAGATTTATGGCAGTGCTATTCTAATTTTAAATCTGGACACACAAGGCTCAAGAATAAACACCCGTACTACACTTACTGGAAGCATTTAATTTTGTTAGCACAGAAAATGCAATATTTTTTCTTGAAGAGGAGTACTTGCTCTAAATTCTTCCAAAGCCTAGCGTTCCATACATGCTGCTGTCGTGTCAGACAAATTATGTATTTGCTTAAATATACTGTATAACTGCATAAATATAGCATAACTGTTGTTAGAAGCAATTTCCAGAGTGACGGTTAATAGATTATTTGAACTCAAGTTAGTGGAAGAGGGACTACAGTGTAGCTTACAATAATGTAAACTAAAATTAGCTTGAAATTTGGTAGATGCATGATACTTACAGATCTAGGCTTTTTGTTCAGTTTAAGATCAATCCTGAAAGGAAAATGAGAAAAAAAAATGAAAAAAAATATCACTATAAAGTATGAACTGCTACCAACAAGAAAACGTCTTGGTGAATCTAAGGAGGTCAAGGATTTCCAGTTAGAATCCCTCTGTCTGATCTTGGGATTTGCCCTTACAAAAATCTTGGCCCAGGTAGAATTTAAAAAAAGAAAAAAAAAAATAGGGAACAAGGCCCCTATGAACAATGTTATCTCTTTGCAGACCTATGTCATTTACAATTGCATATGTATTTATGTGCTGCAGGTTTTATCCTGCAGTTACAAAATCACATACATACATAATAACACCGCTCTTATTCATATTACTCAAAGCTATTGTGCTCATAGATATAATACCCGTGAAGCCTGGGATATAAGAATGGTAAATCTTGAAGCTGTAGCTGAAATCTTTATACCTGGGAAGCAGTACGGAAGCCCCATGGACGAATACTAACAGAACAATAACTGTCTAGCTACCATCTAAATGCATTTTTAGAGGCATCTTGGAAGACCAGAATTCTATGAAGATATATAATAAAGTGGTAAGCACATCCACCTACAAAAGAATTAAATCTACTGTAGAATGGAATACAACTGCTACTTTTAGCTTTAGAAATTAGTGCTTAAAGGGATTATGCCATGATCTTTATGGTGTACTTTTTATTTTTAAATTACACTGTTTAAATATATTGAATTATTTGCAAAATAAAGTGTGACTGAAGTTTATCAGAGCACAGGTCACATGGTTGTGGCACCCTGGGAAATGAACAATATGGCTAGCCCCATATGAAATTTCAAAATGAAGTTTTTGAAAAAAAAAATCTGTTTGCGTTTTTGAAAAACTGGTTAACTGGAGCTCTATTAACTGATGCGTTATGAAAAAAAATGTTTTATTCCTTTAAAAAAATCACTGGGGATTATCTAGACTTCTATGGCAAAGCAAATTCATTAAAAAAATGTTTCATAACCAACAAGTTTGCTTACATAGCTTTTTAACCATAAAAATTAAAGTGGTCAAGACAACATAGTTATACACTAGATATACAAAATGTTTGGTAAATAGGATGCATTTGTAATAAATTTACGATCTTATTTCAAAGCTAAAAATGGCTTAATGTATGTACATTGTGATACAGTCCTGCCATTAGATTTCAGGCTAATGTACAAAGCATGACAGTTAAAAGCCACGAAGAACTCAAGTCTCTTAATTCATATAAAATAAATTAGACAAAAACCTTAAGAACAATTACTTTCTCCTGAATGTAGCTTGGGCTATGATGATTGTCTAGCCTATTTTCTGGCTACACATTAAACATTTCAATACAGTGTGTTACGGTTATCTAGACAGACAAATACACAAAGTAATAACACTTACTCGAAGTCATAATCATACATGCCTGATGGACTGAGGGAAGCATTAAAAACAAGAAGAGAAAAAAAGGAAGAAAGCAATAGGAATTAATGCACTGATTAGTTTAATTAGGTGATTAGGAGTTAATACGTTGCTACACTGGTGAGTCTGGGGGGAAATCACATATTTTGGTTTAAAAGCGCAATTTTGGTAAGGAAAAAATCAGAAATGGGGAAAAAAGCAGATTATTATACCACTGATGCTGCAAGGAAGCTTTAACTCCTCAGTGTGACTGAAATAATTAACCATTTCACATTCTAATTGCCCTCATTCCCCATGTAAAATGGTGTCTGGTTTTTATGAAAATTTCTACAATTAATGAAAAGTTATATATTGCTTAGATTAGACTTGAAACAGTATATTTTTGGGAAAAACTGGAGGATAAAATTAACATTTTTTTAAATAATAAGCTTCAAGAAAAAAAAAACGTAACAATGAGAGAATAAATTGCCATTGGCCTAGTCATATTGCTAGTCCAGCAATATTTGCCAAAAATATTATTTAAGGCAGTTTAATTGTTTTAATCTTCGAAACTCAAAAAAATACTGCCATATTTTATGCTTACACAACATTTCTGTCTAGTTTCACTATATTTGAGAGTTTAAGGATTTACTGTATCTATAATACCTACCTCCCCCAAAAAATGTTAATATAGCAGGTGGATTAGACACTACCTCTACCTGATGGAATTGGTTGGATGTTATACAAAGAAGTCCATAACTACATATGAATGTATAAGAAGGACTTCTCTAAAGGCAATAGTCCATAAGCAATTACCCAACAACGATGCGAAAAGCTCAAAAGCGAACCCAAATTTTACTGTATGGTAATCTTAACTTAGCAAATGCCGTACAAGTGATTGAGAAGATAGCTATTTTGAGCATTCTGTCCTCTACCTCTGGGTTGCTAAACACTGCAAGGATAAAATGCTTAGAATCGCTAGTGTCATCCACAGGTAATCCTGCATCTTACTGAATGTGATTATTCACATTCAGGCAATTTGAATCACAGTAGCATAGCAAGAACTGTAGTTAACAAGTAGGACATAGCAGATGGCAATCAAGAATTAGGCATTGCTTGTTATGGGATTGGCCAGCAGCATAAAATTGTCTCTGCAATACAAAGAGAAAAGGACTGGGTTCTGGAAAAAGCAGTACGTTTAATGCGGACAGGGCAGCACACTGAACAGATAAGCAGGTCTATATGATGAAAAAGGAGTGTCCTGTTCGACAAGAATTAGTAACCCTCTCTATCAATGTAAAGCTTTCTCTGGCTTTCCCTATTGATGACCAGGGTTTCTCTTGAAGTAGGGAAGCTAAAACAGATGCATTTTGCATAAGCATAGATGATTGGATGCTAGAGATGTCCATGCAAATTAATTTGGAATGGAACAGATATGTTTCTCTAATCATCAATTCTCTCTAAGGGCTCTGGCACACGGGGAGATTAGTCGCCGCGACAAAACTCCCTGTTCGCGGGCGACTAATCTCCCCGGATTGCCATCCCACCGGCGAAAATGTAAGTCACCGGTGGGATGGCACATGCTGCGCAGGCAATTTGCCGAAATCGCCTGCGCAGCATGTGCCATCCCACCGGCGACTTACATTTTCGCGAGGCTTTCGACGATTTGCCGAAATCGCGCCACCGCGTGTGCCATCCCACCAAGCGACTTACATTTTTGCCGGTGGGATGGCTGGTGATGGCAACTCAGGGAGATTAGTCGTCCACGAACAGGGAGTTTTGTTGCGGGCGACTAATCTTCCCGTGTGCCAGAGCCCTAAATGGACACAATCTAAATAAACTGAGCAACCACCATAAACTTTCCATGATTAATTGTGCTTAATGCAGAGAAAATACCAATGTTGCCAGTTTTATGGTATCACATTGCACTTGAAAAACAAGGTTTTTTCAATAATAGAATTCCCTTTTCATCTGTTTTCAGATGACTATACCCGCATTGGGTATAGTAATTCTTTTGAAGAGGTATTATAACACAATAAAAGGACTATAGTAAATAAAAAAACCACTGTGTTCTGCAAGTCTGAGACAACTGCCACCAACGTATACCTCATGCCAGATGAACAGTAGCTATTTGTAGCCGTTTCACTTTTCTATGGGGCAAGTAGCCTATTTCCATAGGGAACAGAACAAAACTATTCCTAAATTTGCTGCCATCATATAGGCCTAAGGTAAAGCTTACATGCTGAAACAGTAAAACTTCTAAATCATTTTTATTAAAAAATAAAAATAGTGTCCTTAAATACAGTTTTAGCAAATTACAGTTCTAAGCAATTTTTCAGCCAACCTGTGCCTATTTTTATTCTTGCGTTTCTTGTGACTGCTGTGATGGCCACCAGAATTGGCTGAAGAAGCTGCTTTTTGAGGTTTAACACCAGACAGGGAACCATCTAAATCCTCTGTATCATCTTGGCTAGGCTCATTTTCTTGGTTCTGAAAATCTGGAGAGTTGTCGCTCTCTGTTCCGCTGCCTGGCTCCCCTAAAAAAAAAAACAGAGCAAGACCGCATAAGATGCAGTCAAAAAAATCCACGAAAATGAAAACACACAATTCTATAACTGCAGCTAATGCATACATGGTACAGATGGGCTACCTACCATTGCCAACATAAAATGTAATGATATACAAACCCTTTTTAAAGTCTTATGATACTGATAAATAACAGCTCAAAGATTACTTTAACATTTCAGAGCATGTTGGAGTATGATGTAAGTATAAGGAAGGTTTTGGCAAAAAGAAAGAATAGTGGAGATCCTGCGCAAGACAGTATCTGAAAGTAAATCAGCAATAAAAGATGCATGACACATTAAATTATGCTCTCATCTCACTTGAAGACAAATACAAAGCAAAAAAACATATAAACATTACACTCACGTTTCTCAATCAGCTGGTCTTGAACACCTGCCAATGCACTGACAGCCTAAAGTGTAAACACAAATATTTGTTATAGAGCAATAAGGCACTTTCTATAGCAGCTTAGAATATAATATGAGCAAGTTGAACAGAAGGACTCGTCTAACTGGAGATTCAACACCTGAATGTGGCATTCCAAATTAATTTAAGGCACTGGCGTACATATGCACCCCACAGATTTTTTATGTCATAATTGAATTATAATCTGGTCCACAAACTTACTGGTTACCACCTAATTGGTCCACTTTTTATTATAAGTTGGACAGCACAGTTCTACATAAATGACCTGTACAAGAACCCAGAGATCCAAAATGTTTTTCGATGTGGCTATGCCCTAAAAAAATCTGTACATAGACTGAAACTGTAATTACCAAAACAAGATTACCATGCAAATGAAAAGATGGTCATAATCAGGCCTTATAAGTTGGCCATTCTAAGGGCTATGGCACACGGAGTGTTTAGTCTAGTGATGCCATCCAGAAGAAAACAACAGTAAACAAAATACCATTGTCCATCTGCCTGTTAGTAATTAATGAAATGCGCCAAATTGTAAACCCATGCAGTGGTGGCAGTAAGACTGTGGTATGAAAACTGTGCTTTTCATTAAAGAAGAACTAAACCTCCCCTAGACAAAAGCCCCCCATCCACTGCCTTCCAATGAGCCCCATCCTTGCTCCCTCCCCTTTGAGTCTATTTCAATGAAAAGTGTCTCTGTAAAGCTGACCTACAGATGCAGAATACCACAGCGGAGCTAGCTAGTCATTTTAGGGATTATAAAATAAAAGGTTTACTTATTCTTTAATGTTCATTCATTACTAACCATGAAAGCTTTCTTAAATTGTACTTACAGCAGCTGATGTTACGGAAGATTTGCTAAAAAGTCGTTCTGCTTCTTTGAACTTTCTGTTCCTCCTATCATTCTTACTGTTTGAATTCCTGCAATAGAAAATTTTGTTTACTAGATTCACATATAAAAATATATTTGGCACTATTCTCCAGCAAGCCCTTTCTCATAGGTATCCATAGTGTATGATTATTGGCAACCATACTGTTCATATTCATAGACAAAATTTTATGAAATTACATGTATTGCCAGTTTCAGAAGGAACAAATAACATTCTAAACTACAGTGCACTTCAATGCATTCTTTTTCTAAATACTGTCAGGAGTTCATATTTTGCTTCATATTGCAGCATAAATTGTAATGCACATTAACTGGAAAAAAAAGCATATTAAAGCATTGACCATAAATCCCAGATCTTTAATAAAGTGAGTTATAGCAGTAAATGTAGTTGTGGTTGGGGGACTACTGTAGTCTGTTAAACAGTAAGTGAATCAGATTAAGTTGTATTAATCTTTTCATCAAATTTCTAAAGCAAAGGGCATATAGGGTTAAACAAAAACAGAAGCTTACTAATCCAAACTTACTTTTGATTTGTTAGGTAACGGTCCCAACCTCTGATAATGTTACCATACATCTGTGTGTCTTCCAAGTAACTCCCTTCAAAAGCATAGATCTGCCGTTCTAAATTTGCAAGTGTCTCCTATGGAGAGAGACAAATCACAACTTTTTAAAAATGCTAAATATTTATGGACACAATATTAGGACAGTTGGTATATACACAGATTAAAAAACATTTGCAGGTCTGTTACATGATTCATATTGTGACAGAAGTCAAAGATTTAGGGGGTTATGTAATAAAGTGCACTAAGTTTGCCCAAGAGAAGTAAACCATAGCAACCAATTAGCAGGTAGAATTTACTGGTCACCTGTTTAAAAGCACACTTCTAATCTTATTGGTTGCTATGGGTAACTGCTACATCTTTTATTGCATACGGGGTTAGACTTTCTCAAGTAGGCTAAAGGGACCGATATTACACTGTAATTGCTTCTAATGTATCACCTCAGATACTCAAGTAGTTTCAATGGCAACCACATGTATCAGCATAAAATGCCCACCCACTCAGTAATTGGGTAATAAGGATCCATACAGTTCTAATTTACTGAACAGAAGCGTAGCACATAACAGTTTTACATGGGTGGTGTGTTGATTTTAACATATGATTCGTAAATATTGGTACCATATAGTATACAATTACATGCTGATGCATTTGTGAGACTTAGAAGCAGAGTCAGTTGACTTGTGGCATATGGGGCAGGGATCCAAATGCCACCTTTACCACTGCATTAAAACCTTGGTAATTTCCACATAGAACATGCTGCCAACAAAATGGATAATGGTGCTTTTCAAATTCAGCTCACCCCAACAAAGTAAAAAGCAGTGTTTTCAATTGCTGTTGTCAAAAGTTGCTCTCAAGTGCGTGCTCTTGTCCCAGGAACATTTGCGCACCCACTGCAAACTATCAGCAGTGTGCACACAAACTTTCCTGGGACAAGAGTGGCTATAGAGAAAAACAGGGTCTGCTTTCTCTGTAGTTACGCTACTGAAAGTTACTATATTTGGATCATGGCACATGGAAACAATATTGCATGAAAAACAGTGTTGTATTCGTAATTATGTGAATAATCACAGTTTTTTTTTATATGATGGGGAAACATTCAGTTAAAAGCAAGTTGTGAAGTCACCAAGATAAAACACTGCATTAAGACCCATCCAGGATAGCTGTTGGGACATATGACTGCTGTCCATTGATGGGGTAACACTTTTACGGATCCTTAAATCAAAAAGTTTGCTTAGCCAAGTACATAATTAATTGGTTAGAAATTTGTTTGACATTCTTGCTTTCCAACAACATAGTTTGAAAAGTACTCCAAAAGCACACCAGTTACGCAAATTGTGTGACAATTTACATAGACATTATCTCCTCAAGTGGTTTTCTGGTTTTGACCGCACCCTCTTACATCCAAGTCATAAACGTTATCACCTTGTGTGGCTCCAATCATGCCCTCTGTTCTGCTCAATGTTACATGAAAATTTAAATGCTCCAGGCTGGTTTACAAGTGGGTGACTTGACTGTGCAAGTCCAGGGGAAGGCGCCTGAAAACCATAAAACTGATGAATAATCCAAGGAACATCTGCTTACAGAGCTGCTGTTTCGTTTGCTACTTGTCAAACTGTGTTGGGTAGTAAACCATAAACCGAGTAATCACAGACATCATAAAAGCTAAAGTCAACTGCTTTTTGTCCTGCTTTGGTCCCTAGTTCTGGCACACTTTTGAGGGTTAATAGTCTCATTGCAGAGCAATTATGGTTATTCCAGCATTGTCTATTTTAGTAGCCACAACAAGTAGCTGCTACTAGTAGCTCCATGTGTCTTCACCCTTAGGGCTCAGACAGATGGGGAGATTAGTCGCCTGCGACAAATCTCCCTTGTTATGGGCAACTATGCTCCCTGAAATGCCATCCCACCGGTGAGATAGCATATGTGGCGCAGTGATTTGCCAAAGTCGAGGAAGTCAAGGCAACTTCCGCGACTTCGGCAAATCGCCGCGTATGCCATCCCACCGGCAATTTACATTCTCACCAGTGGGATGGCAGTTTGGGGAGTTTAGTCGCCCGATGACTAAACTCCCTGTCTGTCACAGACCTTAAAGGAGAACAAAACCTATTGAAACAAAACTCGCCATTCTCCTGTTCTGCCAAATCAAAACATACTTATTATTCCTCCATTGCCACTGCTGTCAAGTTATTTCCCTCAAGAGAAGAGCTTGCAGCCATCATCTTACATTCATGTGCATCACATTCCCCTTCTATATTGTCTTTATCTCACACCACATAGCATAATGTGCATGCGCAGGGCTAGGGGACACTTAATGGCGCAAGCATTACTATCATATTGAAATTTTCTGAAAGAGAAGGAACTTTAATCTCTACAATGTTTTCATTACTTTTTAAGTGGATCGGCCATTGAAAAACCAGGGGAGGTTGCTCAAAGGCAGGCTGCTGGTAAGCACATGTATGCATAATGATCAGTACTAGCTATATTTATTTTTTTACTTTTGTTAAATACAACGGATTGTCTAATGTTTATGTATAACATGTAAGCGCAAAAAAAAGTTTGCCTTTCAAAAAATAAATCAACTGCTGTTTTAATATTAGGTCACATGCCAATCAAGAAGCTTTGACACCCAAAGTAATCTGCAAACCCCTACCAGGTCATACACAGATGAATATATTGGGTGCCTCACAGATGAGATATTTTAGTGCCATGAATGCAGTCATAGACATTTTATTAAAGAGCTTGGAACTGTTGCTGATAGTTTCTTTGAATATGACAATAAAACACTTACACAACCAATAAACATTTTCTGAAACCGTGCCCTCAATTCAATTCCTGTCAGAGTTGCCCCATCCAAGCTAGGGCTGAACTGATATGAAAGTAGTGGTGTTCCATGTTTAAGTTATATAGTTAGGGTGGACCAGAAGCATAAACAGGCAAGTCTGTGGGGGCCCCATAAGCACCGATGGCAACCCATGTATTCAACAATAAAACCATCTAAGAAATCCCTTTTTCCTCATTGTTGCAACTTATGGGCAGTGACACATGGGGAGATCAGTCGCCGTGGCACCACAATTTGCCGAAGTCGCCATGAGATGAAACTTCGGCAAATCGCACTGCCGCATATGCCATCCCGCCGGTGATTTACATTCTAGCCGGTGGGATGGCATTGCGGGGAGATTAGTCGCCGTCTGTCACTGCCATAAGGATGAAGACACACTGAGCTACTAGTAGCAGCTACTTTTTCAAGGCTACCAAACTCCAGAAAATACCTAGCCATAGACAATACTGAGAACTGCCTCTGCTAAAACACATATAGTGACAATTATCAGCAAATGATTAGCATTGTCTTTTTCAGTAGTCATTCAAGTAGCTGCTCCGTGTGTCTTCACCCCAATGGTTATAAACGTATACCTTTAACAGTGGGATTTTGCATCAGTGCGGTAATTCGTAGCAACCATGCAGCTAATCTTTTGATCTGTCTATTTAAGATAGAAACTAGGAAATCCCGATAGGTCGCTATGGCCCCTTTTTGTAAATAAAAACTCGTGACGTCACAACTAAGACTGAACCAAAAGCTAGGCCCAGACTTGGACGCTATTCTACGAGCTTCATAAACCTGACATAGGTAAAGGAAGCAAATGGGTTTCGTGAAATGTAACAGCAAAACCAGCATACACTATTTAAACCTATTAAAACACGGCTTTCAGTTTGGTTTCAAGCTACATCACTAAGGACGTCTGCAATATTTATTTTTCCCGCCAGCAATGCCACCAAATAGCGGCTGCGCAGGATTAAACAAAATACGTTCCACCATGGCAACACATTAACTGAAATAATACGGTTAAAAATCACACCATTTCGAGAAAAAGATTATTGTAAAACACGCCGATAACGCAAAGAAAGTAAAGAAAACCTGCTAAGTAACCAACGTAAATTAACTCATTTCCGTAACGGTGATGGTTACGCTAAAGGCGCAGCACCAAAAACGACTGTGGAATTACGTACAAAGCGTAACCATACAGCTATTCACAAATACAGATTACGAAATATACGTTACGGACACAAAGGCTTGTGCATAGGGGCTGCGCTATTTTCCTACGGTGTTTGGTTTAAAACTGGGAGGCCTACATTAAACCGAAAATATATTATGTTTTTTTAGAAAATACTAGGTACAAAGAATACGCTAGTGGATGAGGTTTTTTAACTTACTGCTAATTCTTGTTTCCTCTTTACTAGTTCGGCCAGTTCTCGGCGCGTATCCGGGATCTGGGGCGGCGTGGCCTTGTTATGCATCGCCATGATGGAGGAGGAGAGGACAGGGAGGGTCTCGGAGAGGAAGGAATAAATAAGGCCTGGCCTACTTCTTACAGTGCGTGCTACCTGAAATGTAGTTATGGGGGGAGTGTGGATGTAAACCGATAGAATAACCATTCCAGTGTATATCATTAAGCAGATTTTCTCGGAAATTCGATTTGTTTTAATCTTTACAATTTAAATATCGACATAGACTAGGGCTGCTACTTCTTCCCCGTTGTCGTGATTTAACCCCAAAAATGGATTTTCTACAAATTTTTCTTTTATATTGTCTGCGCTTAGTAGGGTGGGCCAGCGGTTCTGAATGATTTGCAAGCTTAATATTACATAAATATAAATAAATGCTGTACTGGTGCAATGTTAAATTCGGTGGTACTTTTTCACGTGGGTGCGTTTTGTATATGCAAAAATTGTTCCGATTTTGTGGAATAGTGGTGACATAAAAGTAGGGTGCAAATGGATCTGGGGGTTAAAAAAAAATAGGATAGATTTATATTTGTGTAGATTGGGGGTGTAACTTGCTGCGGGTCTGGGGCGTGGCCTAAATTATCCTTTTTTTTTTTTTCATTGTTGCTTAGTACAGGTATAGGACCCGTTATCCAGAATGCTCAGGACCAATGGTATTCCGGATAAGGGGTCTTTATGTAATTTGGATCTCCATACCTTAAGGGGCAGATTTGTTAAAATGTGAGTTTAGAGCTTAATACACAAAAACTCACACATGTTCTATTCATTCCTATGGGATTTGAAGAAGCGTATTTACCAATGGGTAAATTCACTGATTGATAAATACACTTCTAAAAATCCCATAGGAATGAATAGAACATGGGTGAATTTTTGTGGATTAAGCTCTAAACTCACATTTTGCTAAATCTGCCCCTAAGTCTACTAAAAAATCAATAAAACATTAATTAAACCCAATAGCATTGTTTTACATCCAAAAAGGATTATTTATATCTTAGTTGGGATCAATTATAAGGTACTGTTTTATTACTACAGAGAAAAAGGAAATCAGTTTTAAAATTCTAAATTATTTGATTAAAATGGAGTCTATGGGAGATGGGCTTTCCGTAATTCGGAGCTTTATGGATAACAGGTTTCCGGATAAGGGATCCTATACCTGTATAGGTAAATTTGGGTATGCATGTTTTAATTAAGTAATATATTTTTTTCTAATATATAATGCTGACATATTTGTACAAAAATGTGTATTGTTCACATCAGTATCCGTCCAGTTTACAGTTAAAGATCTCTCGCGAGTCTTTTTCGGCGATTTCCCGAAATCGCCCCGCCGCATCTGCCATCCCACCGGCGACTTACATTGTCGCCGATGGGATGGCAGGGGAAGGCAACTCGGGGAGATTAGTCGCCCGCGAACAGGGAGTTTTGCCGCGGCGACTAATCTCCCCATGTGCCAGAGCCCTAAGTAAGTGAGTGAGTGAGTGTGAGAGGATACTGGAGTACCTGCATGAAACCAACTTTGGACCCAATCCCTAATTTCTGGATTTGAGAGGATACCAAATTCCCAGCAAAAATTAGAATACTAAGATTAATCCAAACAATAATTTGCATATTCAAATATTTGGGGAGTGGGAAAGGCACTTTCTATTAACATAACATTGTTTAAAATTACTTGATATTAAAAATTAGTATTGGTGCGTCCGTCTGTATATAACGTAGGTTAAAATTCAATCAATCATTAATGCTGAAAATGTTCTTAGCAAAAATAATTCAACTCCCATGTTCTCTAAAGTGCATTAGGCCAAATTTGTCTTGCAATAGCCAGCTGCCCGTTTAAGTAATGCTATAAATCATGAAAATTATTTTTGTGGTTACATAATAAAATAAATCTTTGCAATTATTTAATTATGGCCTGTCAATATCAGCAGTCAATAGTTTTCATATATGATTATCAATGACTTCACTAACAATAAATGTATTATTCTTCCACAATAGACTAATTTTTGCTGCTCTTGTTGAAAAACTGATGCCACACCCAATGCTGCCACCCGTAGCCTTATGCTTCTATGTTGGCAGGGCCCAACAAGTGGAATAGGACCTTGATAAAAAAAAGAAAAGCACCTTGTAAGCATGGCTATTTCCCTGAGTTGTCCTGGGCATACCCAGTTATGTCAAAACTAGTGATAAGCAAATCTGTCTTGTTTCACTTGACAAAATTTGCAAAACTGGTGAAAATTTTGCAAAGAGGCAAACAATATGCAAAACATGGCTACCACGTGACTTTTATTTTGGCACAAAACTGTTTTTGACATGACTGCTTTTTTCATGTGACCACGACTTTTTCCTCACTCAACAAATTTTTTTGGTGCCAAGTTTTACAGCCATTTCACTAAAAATTAGTCAAAACCCCTTCCCAATTAACCCAAACACTGGAATTTTAGCAGTTATAAGGTTGATAGCTGAAGTCACTCACCTGTTTAAAAGACTGCTAGAGTGCCCACTAATCATTTCTTTGTCGTGCTTACTGCATCTGTTGAAAACAAGTGCCACCAGCACCCCGATGCCAACAGTGCCAAGCATATGCAAAAAATAGTCAGGATAGGAGAGGAGCTTACCAATGTGAAAGAAATATAGGTATGGGACCCATTATCCGGAAAACTTGGGACCTCGGGTTTTCCCGTATAAGGGATATTTCTGTAATCTCCATACCTTAAGTTTACTAAAAGATTATTTAAACATTAAATAAACCCAATAGGATTGGTCTGCCTCCCATAAGGATTAATTATATCTTATTAGGGATCAAGTACAAGGCACTGTTTTATTATTACAGAGAAAAAGGAAATCATTTTTTAAAATTACAGTTATCTGCTTATAATGGAGTCTATGGAAGATGGCCTTCCTGTAATTTGGAACTTTCCGGATAACAGATTTCCAGAAAACTCATACCTGTATATGGAAACAGAGTTGGTGCATTGATGTAAGGATTTAGGTTGCAGACTATGTCCCCTTTAAACATGAGCTATTATGAATATATATTGTACGTAAGTTGGAAATCAAAGAAATCTAATACATAATTTCCCTTTAAAAGAACTTCCACCCTGCTACATTTTAAATTGATTAATTTTAGAAAAATAAAAATAGCCTTATTGGGAACATACTGTATGTGAGAAAATTACAGAAAAAGACACATCGCATTTTTTAATGCATCTTCAAGCAAGCTTATACATCACAAATGATTTGCAGAAAAAATGCAGTTTTAAATTTGCTTGAATGCTGAAAATAAGTTTTGAGTTCGGAGGCATCTTGGTTGCTTAAATTTATTTCTTTTGGCATTATTTTTAACATAAATCTTTTGGAGCCGAGAAAAAAAATAATAAACTGTAAACAGTTTAGCATGAAGCTATAGCTATAGCTTATGATTTTGCCATGATTCATGGAAAATTTGTGGTCACAGTGGTCACGGTCACGACCATAATTTTCAATAGATTAGCCCTCAAGTATGTCCCAAAATTACAGCATCAATAGTTGATTGAGGGAGATTTAATTTCCCTTGGGCAGTTGCCTTGCCATTTGCCCAGCAATTAGACATATGTCATGGTGCTAGCTTGCGTATTGGTGATTTGCCTATTAGCAACTTTTTAGTTAGACTTCAGTTTTTATGGTTTCTGAATTATTTGCCTTACATTTTTATCTATTTCTAGCTTGCAGTTAAAATGTTTTTCTGACCAATGGGCTACTACAGATCAAGGAAACTAAAAACCAGGTGTTCTGTGAGGTATAATATAATTTTATTGTTACTAATTACTGCTTATCTTGCTATAAACAGAGAAACCCTACCAAAGAGAAACCTAAACTAAAGATTTGCAGCACAAGTTAATTAAAGAAAATTAAACAAATAAAAAATGAAGACCTAAGCCTAAAGGTGCAAGATCGTTCCCACCCTCCACTGACATTTAGGGCAGAATCATCAGATATGGAGGTAGAAACAATAGGAATTCTACCTCCACCTGCCGATTCAGCCCTAAATGTAGATTTTGCTTGGGCTCCATTGAATCAAAATCTTTTAACCTGGCCGATCGATGAGATGACCAATATCAGCAGCCTTTGCGATATCGGTCGCCTTTTCGAGTAGCCATACCCGCACCGAATATCGCACGAAACAAGGTTTTGTACAATAATATCGTTGTGTATGGCCGGTTTAAGTAGCTAAACTACACAGGAGATTTTGGTCAGATTTTGTCTGACTCATGCAATCTTGTCATGCAACAACAGGAGATTTTGTGGATCCTACAAAATCTTTTCCCCACAGCTGTGTGTGCTTTGTTCCTGCATTTACATTCAACAGAGAGTGTATTTCAGTGAGTGAAGAAAGTCTTTCAGACACCATTAGATTTTATCTTGGATGCAGAAACAGCATGGAAATGGACCACACATCTTCCATGTAGTTTACACATCAAATTTTATCAAAATTTATTTCTATCATTCCCTTTATATTTTGACCCATGTGACTACATCCGACTTGCAGGATGCAGTATGTAGATCCAACACTATCACACAAAATCCCCTTTGTAGTATAGCTCTTAAATGTCAGTTACTCTGTAACTGCTCTTATGTTGATACCTACTTATCTGAACAAAGCATAATTTCTAAACCAAATATTGTTAACATTTTTGGTTATCTCCGATGCTTGATATTGCTGTGGTTACATGCTTCACATATCAGACCCAATCCATGTCCAGTGTAAAACAAAGGCTGTGCTAAGATACAGCAACATGCAACAAACAGCAAATGTAGACCTGTATGCCCCAGTAAGTCTCACAGACATCAGTGTATGGGTGTCGTGAAGGCTTATATATCAAATTCATATTTGTGTCGTTTTCATATTTTTTCCCTCCTTGAATACATTGAATTTTTTTTAAAAAGTGATTTACCTTATAAATACCTGTAGGGCTTAACATTATTTACACTAGGCTGTGCCCCAGAAGAACTTACAACCTATACTTTCTATTCACATTCATGAACACTGGGGTCAATTTTATCAGGAGACATTTACCTTCCGGTATGTACAATGTGGGAGGAAACTGAAGTAGTGTAGTATTTGTGTATGATAGTGTAGGTAGGAGAACTATACCCTAAAAATGACTAGAAATGCCATATTTTAAATGCTGAACTTACTGCACCAGTCTAAAGGTTCTGCATCTCTATAGTAGTAATGACCCAGATCTTTAAAGTTCTTACAGGAGCTCCCCATCTTAGATTCTGTTAGAAGTGTCAGTGACACACACTCAGTTTGCTCTGGGCAGCTGTTGAGAAGTTAAGCTTAGTCAAGCAGAAAACGAGGTTTGCCTGTCATATAAGCTGATGCTTCAGGGCTGATTATTAAGTCCTGATGTTATTTGCACTGGTTTCTGAGCTGCCAGGAACTAATAATTGGTATCATGTATTAATTTGCCTTATATATTTTATATTCAATGTATACTGTATATTTTGAGTTGGTCCTTAAAGGAACAGTAAACCCTAAAAAATTAAAGTGTTTTGAAGTAATTAAAATATAATGTACTGTTGTCCTGCACCGGTAAAAGTGGTTTGTTTGCTACAGAAACGCTAATTTAGTTTATATAAATAAGCTGCCATGTAGCTATGGGGGCAGCCATTCAAGCTGGAAAAAAGGCCCAGGTTACATAGCAGATAACAGATATGCTCAGTAGAATATATTGGTGCTTGAATCTGCTAAGTAGCCTGTGCCTTTTCTTCTTTCAATGGCTGCCCCCATGGCTACACAGCAGCTTTGTTTATATAAACTATAGTAGGGCAAACAAACCAGTTGCACCAGTGTAAGGCAACAGTACATTGTATCATAATTACTTTTATACACTTTCATTTTTTTGGTTGATGTTCCTTTAAGCTCAGGTAACTGGCAGCAGCATGGAGTATTTGTAGTTATCCAGCAGAAAAGAAGATGGGGAGCTACTGGGACCGTCTTTGGAGGAAAAGTTTTTCACTTCTAAAGGGATGCCTTGGGCTGGTACAGATGCAGGTACATAATGTACAGTACAACATTTCGGTCCTATTTCCTTTCATAAGCTTTAGATTTTCTTTAATAAAGGTTACTGCTTTATAGGTAGCACTAAATTCCAAACCAGTGGAGTGTGTTACTTAGGCTAATGTCAGACGAGGCATAGGGCAAATAATTTCAGCAAGCGGAAAAGCGCTTGCTAAAAATTCCGCCCTACGCCTCCTACATGTGTCTGCACCTGAATGAATGAGATACGCTCGGGTGCAGGCACATGTTGCCGATATATGCATGAAAATGCATGAAAATTAGACTTTGCATTATCTCGCATTTTCATGCATATATCAGCTACATGTGCCAGAACCTGAGCATATCTTATTCATTCAGGTGCAGACACATGTAGGAGGCATAGGGCGGAATTTTCAGCAAGCGCTTTTCAGCTTGCCGAAAATGTCCGCCCTATGCCTCATCTGGCATTAGCCTTAATCTTTAACCTGCTGAGGTGCTGTTTTGCAATACTGTGAGGCATAAAAGTTCTCTTCTGATATATTATGTTGGTTAATAGATACCTATAGATAAGCACTCCGGCACTATTCCTTTTTACTGCCAAATTTTTGTATATTAAAAGGGTCCTGGGTAATTAATTCAAATGTAATTCTAAGCAACATTCCAATATAAATTTTCAATAGTTTTTAAATTGTATGTAAATGTAATTACCAATGAAAACAGTGTTTATTTATACAGTACCTTGCTGTTCTTTGGATCTGATCCATAAAGGGGTATTTCATCTTTGTGTTAACGTGGGGTTTACTAAAATTCTCTCTTCTCTAATTAACTAAATCTGAAATAAAAACATCTGCATGGGAAAAGGGACATCTGCCATTGACTTCTACGTGATCTTGACAAGTTTTAGCTGAGGAATTGTCGGATTTGGATTTTTAGCAGTTTTGACCAAAGTCAACCAATAAACAACAATGCAAATATATCATTAAACTGCTATTACTTTAAACTCTTTAATAAAACTTTAAATGACAAAAGAAAAAAGTATTAGCTAAAACATTTTATATACTATGTCAGGGATCCCCAACCTTTTTTAGTAGTCAGCCACACACAGATGTAAAAAGTGGTGAGCATGCATGAAAAAATTTCTTTGGGGATGCCAAATAAGGACTGTGATTGGCTATTTGGTAGCCCCATGTGGACTGCTGGACCGCAGGAGGCTCTGCTTGAAGTAACATGTTGCTCGCGAGCCACTGGTTGGGGATCACTGTATTATGTACTGCCCCCTAAAGGATGACTGGCAATACTACAGGTATTAAATACAAATTCAATTTCTTTTACAAATGGCAAATAATTTGCTAAAGTTTAGTGAACATTTTTGATAGTATTTTAGGGCATTTTCAAAATGTGATGCTACTGGCCATGAAAGTAGCCTTGCAAAACTATAAAAACTATATTTAATATACTGAATTAACTGTACCAGACAAGAGGTTTAGCAGCCATATAGCAGCAATGCATTCAAAGTTAGCACAGCAGCTCCCCATCTTCTGATCTTGTTAGGGTATCTTTTAAATGTTAGTAAGACTGCACATGGTCAGTACCAATAAAATTTCAAATTAGTAAATAATGTTGAAGATAACATTAGTATGAGTAGTCTCTAAGGAAAGCAGTAAAGATTCTACTGCTCCAACAAAATAATACTTTTATGTTGGTGTTAGTCGCTTGGTGTTGGTGTAAACTCTGCTTCTGCAAGTGCATAAATAGTTCAAGGATGGTGTTCCAAAAGAGATTTACAGATAGGTCATTTACCCTTGAAGGGCCATCTGAGATTTAGTATGCAAGAGTATGTGAAACTCTAAACCTGTCCTTCCCATGCTTGTATAACCAAGCCACTTTCCCATTTCATACAATCTGCAGAAGCAACCAAAAGCAGACATTACTTTTGTTATTTAATTTATCCTGCTGCATTGATGTGTACATATTTTAAAACCTTCATTATTTTTCACTTATCTGCTAGGCAGCATCAGTATATCAAAGCAATACATTTTTAAGTATGGAGATTTCTGCATGTAAAATAAAACATGTGGTAATCTGGTGTAATTAAATGAAAATACCTTGTTCCACATTCTGTTTAAACAAACCCATGATTCTTTGGACCCACTATCTGAGACACAGGCAAAGTCAGACAGGTCTGATTTTCGACCTTCAGATAAAAGCAGGGAGAGAATCACCCACTACATTTGCAGTAGCCTTTCTTTGTGCAGCAACAAGGAGTAGATTTCGCCACCAAAGAGAGCGAGTATGCATTTTGTGCAAAAATCCGCTCAGTGTGACTGCCCTACTGACAGAAACTTGGGCAAAAATCAGGCTGGAGTTGATCAGGCAAGGTTTGTTTTTCCTGTCGGATGGGGGACCGCATCAGCTTATTAATACAGTTCTCCCTCTGATAGCAAATATTCCTGTCTTTATAATATGATCATTTGGCCCAAAGGTTACTCCCTTGCTCACTTGGGGCATATCAGGAGAAAGATCTGCTTGTTTGGCAACCTCACCAAGTGGATTTGATAGTGTATGGCCACCTATATGGTGCAGCTGGGGAATGGAAGGAAGGGGTAAGTTTGCACAAAGTTTTTTTGTCCCTAATTAAATTAGCTCTACTGATTATAAGGGCCTAAAGTTATTTATAATACAATAAACACTTTTTTTTTTTTTAATTTAAACAATACAGAATAAAATGTTAACACAACTCTCATTCATTTTGCTATATTTATACAAATGTTTACATAGGTTTATAATGCCCTGATTCCCAGTTTGCCAAAATATGAAAAAGCAGTGAAAGCTACAACAATAAAGCAAAAACGGTTTGCTTAAATAGGACTCTATGGAACCCTTTTGGATAAAGGGTTTACAAAAACAATAGCAACTATACAAACGGCTGCACCTCATCCATGACTTCTAATCTGAATTTCCAATACACTGTTAACTGGCCAACTGAGCACAGTACTTAGCATGTTTGGTATGTTTATTTTTTAAATACTGTTTTTGTGTAATACATCTAGTGCACACAATTTTAAGTCAAGGAAAGCTGAATTAACTTAGGGGAGCCAATACGTGGACCATTTGCTGGCCCGGTCCATTTTTTCTCAGAAAAGGAGCAAAGATCCAGGAAATTTTTCTTACTTTACTCGACTGTGGTGGTGCAAGGCTATAGCTGTGCTATGGACAACTTGTAAAGCAGGTAAGATGGCTGCACTGAACTTGAAAGAAGAACAGAGAAGAAACTTACCAACTGAATTTGCTGGGAGTGCCCTGCATGTTTATGTGTATGGCCGCCCCCTATGCCATCTGCGAAAAGTGCCGAACGTGTAGGCCTTGTGTGGTCACCTTAAAATGTCTAACTGCAAAACTGACTTGTTTGCAGCAGGAAAAAAATGTGTGCAATATTCGATGTGTACATATAAGAGTTGGCTAGAGTTGGTTTTTCCTGGACATAAATCAGTGAAATATTTTTTATTAAAACTTTTTTTTTTTAGACTATATCTTTTAGAAAATATACATATAACCCATTTAAAACGTACTGTTTTTGGATGCACATGGCTTCGTTTTTTTATGTTATTGCCTTAAAAATAAAGAAACCAAGTTCAATGCTAAATTTCATTACATGTATTATAGCACAAAAAACAGTGACCAGTGTGTAACTTTTCACTCTCTGTAAGAAAGCTAAGACATATATGTACACATTTGTTTCAGTTCCTTTTGTTACAAGATCTACTGAGCCATTAGTAGAAGAGAACTAAAAAGGAGTATT
Organism: Xenopus tropicalis; assembly: GCF_000004195.4. Lineage (NCBI taxonomy): Eukaryota > Metazoa > Chordata > Amphibia > Anura > Pipidae > Xenopus > Xenopus tropicalis. The sequence goes on from NC_030678.2 coordinate 86,148,983, forward strand.
CAGCGACAAATTTCCCTGACAACTTTTCCATAAGGAATTGGCGGTACAGCAAACACTGTTCTGCATTTTAGTAAATAAGTATTCTGTTTACTGAAAATAAAAGTAGATCCAACAAAATCAAAATTACATTTATATACATTTGCTAACTGTCTGTCCCCTCATCTTCCTCGTCCTCATCATCATCATCATCCTGTTTTTTGTCAACTTCAGATGTGTCTGAGGATTCATGCAAGACAACATACTCTCTGCTGCTAAATCCAAACTTTAGAACATCCTTTTCTTTTAATTCATAGTATCTTTGTGGTTCAATGCGCTGATTATTTAGGTAGGTGCCATTGCCAGAACCAAGATCGATAATGTAAGGTCTCACTCGCCGACCACTTGTGCCGTTGGCTCTGGTGAACTGAACCATCCTAAAAGAAGGGGTTAGGAAAAATATGAGAATGAATTTCAGTAAAGTTACACACTGGGCATTACCCTTTCCCTACCCTTTATTTTGTGGAATTTTTAAGCAAAACCATGTGATAAAATTCTCTAAACTTAAGCTAATGCCTTAAACCTTTGTATACAGCATTTTACAGACCAATGATGCCATTTTCAGCCCTCTGAGCCTTCTGGAATGCAGATGAGTGTCAAGAAACAGCAAAGATTCCAAAATTGTAAACTCAATTAAGGCCTGAACAAACTGTAAAATCTATATGGAGTGCAACAAGGCCATTTGCCTGTGTATTTTAATGTTTCATATTTGCTCAGGTGATTTCATTGTTAGCCTATGGGGCTGTTTTGGGTGCTGCATTTTTGGGCTACAAGACACTTATAGCACCCTAAAGCACCATATGACACAGCCCTTTAACCTTATCACCCCAATCTGTTAATGATGATTTTAATAAGGAACATTGACCCCGTCGTTACATCCAATCTTTTGTCCCAAGGAGGCATACCAAAAAAAAAATAACACGTTACACAACTAGAAAAAATGACTATAACTTTAGAAATATAAAATACATTATTGACTTTGAGTAGTATATGCAAAATTGGGGAATCAAGCAGCAGTTAGAATTGTATCTTTAAGTAAAGACCATCCTGTTAATCTCCCATAAATTAACAAGAACTCTGTTAAATTTAAAGGAAAACTATACCTCCAAACAATGGTCTCTATAAAAATCTATTTCATAAACAAGCTCATATGTAAAATCCTGCTTTATCTAAATAAACCTTTTCATAAAAAATATACTTTAGTAGTATGTGCTATTTGGTACTCCTAAATAGAAAATATTCAATATTTGCCATTATATAATAGCCTGTAAAACTTTTCCAATTTGAAAGTTTATGGGCCTCACCTATACTGCAGAACAGCATGTTGTTTGGAGCAAGATGGATGATCTATAGGAATGTCAGCAATACGCCTTTGCCTGCCCAGTAGATAGGCACTTTGTCTATGAATATACATAACAGGGAGGGCCTCGTCATTTTTAAATGGGTACAAACGCCATCGTTTCTTTGGGGTACGTGCTTCTGGAGGCTCACTGTACTTAATTACAACTCCTCTAAATGTATTTGTATCCTCCAATAAGGCACCAGATAGTTCAAAATTGGGCTTTTCTTTGTTTGCATCTCCTTTGTCAGTGGAATCATCCACATCTTCAGTTTGTTCTTCCTCAGCTTGATCATTTTGCTGACGTCTTTCCCTTCTCCGTTCATTGTAGAATTCCCTTTCTTCTCTCTGCTCTCTCAAATTATGTTCCTCTCGATTTTGCTCTCTGTCTCTGGCGCGTGGGTGGTTGTATCGATCCTGGTCTGCTTGGTCTCCGTGTCTATTTCTTCTGTGATCCTCCTGCCCTCTCTCTGTGCGCTGTCTCTCCTTATATGGCCTTTGAGAATGCTCTATTTTCTCCTGTTAAAAAAAAAAAAAAATCAGATGCGCTGAATCGGTAATATTTGTACAAGTTTTTATATTATATTCTTTAAACTGCTGGAAAAACAAATTAAAGGACATGTAAACCCCACACACAAAAATTTAATCCGTGAACAGCCTCTTTGAAATCTTTCAATGCCTGTCACACTGGTTGTCCAGAGGTCTGCCTTGACGTCTGGCTTGTGGGCATGCTCTGTTGTTCTAAGCTCAGATTACTAAACACGCCCCCCCGGTCTAGCGGCCAATGAAGAGATGGCATTGCTGGTTCCTACAGAAACTCAGTTCTAGCTGTTTGCTTCAATTACCATTGGTAAATCAAATAAATCTAAAATCCAATACTAAAATACAACCTTAAATATCATTAGCCAGCTGGCAGTTTAAAAAAAAATCAAATATTAGAATAGCACAAAATGAAAATAGCTATCAGTTAAAGTGAAACTGCAGTAGGAAGAAGGGGACCAGGATGGAGACAGCTGATGCATGCATTTGACTGCAGGAGGAGATTTCACTGTATTAGGGCTGTGGCACACGCTGAGATTAGTCGCCAGCGACAAATCTCCCTGGTCACGGGTGGCTAATCTCCCCGATATGACATCCTACCGGCGAGAATGTAAATTGCCTGCGGGATTTGCCGAAATCGTCAAAGTTGCCTCAAGAGGCAACTTCCGCGATCGCGGTACTGCGTATGCCATCCGACCGGCGATTTATATTCTCGCCGGTGGGATGTCATATGGGGGAAATTAGCCGCGGGCGACTAATCTTAGCGTGTGCCACAGCCCTTGACAGAGTAAAAACAGCATGGGGCTAATTAAACAAACACCTACGAAACACAAACTCATGGTGTACCAAAATCCTAAATTACAGAAAACCCAAATTCTAGTTTTGGATTCTGACAAAAATACCAATATAAAATGTATTTAAAAAAAAAAAAGCATCATATGTTCTCTAAGGCTACCTGCTTAATTTTAACCCCCAATGGAGGTGGACTCCTACTATCACTTCTGTGCCTTTTTTTCTTGGGAGATTTGCTTCTTTTGACAGATGATTTGTTTTTCCGCTTTGAAGGTGATCTACAAATAAGATTAGATAAACAATTAGATGCACTGGTCTGACAGGCTACAGTCACAAGTGTGGCGTTTTCAGGGAAAGTAAACTCACCTAAAAGTGTGCAATATCCCCTGAAGGGGCCGTGCACACAAGATCACAATAAGCTAAATCCTGGAAAAGTGGTGGTGAGAAAATGATGACGAGTCTCCTTGCATACTATTAGCCAAATATTTAAAAGGCAAATCACATTAACAGCTTAAAGCTAAGTTTGGTATACTTCCCTTTAAACTGCTTCCTGCGAGTCACCTTCTACTGATTTCAATGAGAAGCACCTTAAAACATAAGGAAAACAGCAGGTCCAGGGCAAACAGCGTTGATTAAACGACCCAAAAATAGCTTCTAAACAGGGCAAATGTAAATCTTTACTGGTTAAAAATATCGAACACATCACTGTGTAAAGTCTACTTGAAGAGCAACTTCATGCAACAACAATACTGATGTGGTTTACCAGAGGAAATTTACATTTACTGTTAAGAAGGTATTTTTAAGTACTTTGTCAAAACTCCAGTGTGCCACAATGCCTATGGAAACTGCATCAAATGTTTAATACAGGTGGTTATTAAAATGTTCTAATGCACTTTTCAAACCAAGAACCACCAGGACTTTCTGAGGTTTCAATTCTACCTATAATAACTTCATGACAATGTCAGCATGTGTGAGTATAACACAATTCTCATCTGAAAACCTGATTGGCTGATTTGACAAAGACAAAGAAGCAACACAAAACGCAAAACTGTGCATTGTTGCTCTTAGGCTAATGTCACACAAACACATTTTCTAGGATTTTGAAAAGTGACAGTGACAATTGTAAGATTTTTGACTATATATAATATTATAACATTAATAATCACCCCTCTTACTAGGGTTCCTGTTCTTTTGAGCAATTTCTTGCACAATTCACCTGAAATTGTCTCCAGCAGCTTCCCATTGTGGATACCTGGAATGGTACAAGTGCCATACCTGAAATCATTTTTACTGTCCAGGGTGCTGAAGATAATGTCATACTTTGTTGTTGCTACAAAACACTGACAAATATTTTGGTTTGACATTAGCCTACTATTTTTTAGAGAAATAAGGAAGAGGCACATTAATGTTACCATTATAGCAAACTATAAAATGATGTTTTAAATAAATGCAGGGGCGTAACTACAGAGGACGTAGACCCATTGAGGCCCTAATTTGTGAGCAATTTCAATATATATATATATCAATAAAATAAGTCAGCTTACCACATTTTGAAGCCCTAAATTGAATTTGCTGTGCGGCCCAGTAACATCTAGTTATGCCAATGAATAAATGTTCTTTGCAGAAAGAACATGGACACCATGGTGAGAGGGAAATAGACTCAAAGGGACAGTGTCACTCACTGTGACCTACAGCACTTACATTTGCCCATTTGTGTCTGTTAGTTACCCCTCCCATATAGATTGTAAGCTCTAAGGGGCAGGGACCGCCTTCATCTTGTGTTTCTGACTCTTATTGCAACTGTACCTTGTATTTATTTGTATTTATTGTTGTACTTTGTATTTATCCATTATCTTTAACCCCCTGTTTGTATTAATTAATTCTACTGTACAGCGCTGTGTACATAAGTAGCGCTTTATAAATAAAGATATACATACATACATACCTAGGAGTGGTGGAAAGAATAGCATTGCAGCAAAGTACCTCAGGCAGGTGCAGGGTGTGCCTAACAAGTGGGCACCAGTCCTGCCAGAAAACTCAAACTAGTTTTTTTTTTTTTTTTTACTGAGTTTCTTTTTTTGGACCAATATATACACATGTAGGTATGTTTTTCTGTAGACAGTAAAGAGTTTTTGCAGTCTTTTCCCTCAAAATCACGATGAGCTTAAATCAAATACAAACTGGTTGGGCACACTGCATTAAATGTTCACGAATAAAAAAAAAGTGTGTACATACATACATACATACATACATACATACATACATACACACACACACACACACACACACACACACACAATTTTGAATTGTTTTTTTATGGTATTACCTGCTTCGCCTGCGCCCTTGGTGCCGGTGAGGGGATCCCCCATCGCTGCTTCGAGGGCTTGGAGTTCGCCGGGTGCGGTGCTGCCTGACGGGGCTTATCCTTTCCTGTTTTATAGTTACTGTCTCCGGGCTGTGTGGTCTCCGCTTCCTGCCCCTATCATCCTCCTCATTCATGCTGGCACTATAATCTTTTCACAAACACACACCGAGAAGAACCAAAATGTTAAGCAATCTACCTTCTCTATAAACCGGAAACCACCGAACGTTACCTCCGATCCGGAAATAATTCCCTCTTATTTAAATATTTTTGGGATTTGTAGTTTCTAGCGATTTATCATAAAATATCCTTTATAGCAGCGCCGACAAATCAAAATTTACGTTAGCTACTCTCATGCACAATTATGGTATTAAACCAACTTAAACTGCAATTGTTACCAAGGAAAATAAGGAATAAACAATTGTCGCGCCAGTCACCTCGATAGCAATAACAAGACTTTAAACTACAATTCCCTTCATGCCGTGCGGCTGTAGGTTTCCATTTCCGGCTTTAAAAAAAAAGGTGAATGTATTCACGTTGCAGTTGTGCTAATGATAGCGGGCAAGCTAAGCAGCTTTTCCAGGTCTGGTGAAATACGTGCGTTTGAATTGGGAAGTTGACGCTGTTTTTATTTTACCTTTTCTGTTCTATATGACATTATATATGACATTGTTTGTAATGCTGTTTAAGGACACGAATCAATGTAATACGGATAGCCTTACTTTTTTCTTAGTAAATAATTGAAAGCAATACTGAAATATATCACCTTTTATATACATTTGAGCCGATGATTCGCCCTTATAAAAATAATCTTAGATTTATTAATGTTATTCTGGTAGTGTTATGTAGAACATCTTCCACTGTGGTAACTGCTAATATAGGGGTGGATATACTTATTTTTTCCTGTAATCACTGTTCCAAGCATGCAACAATGCCTCTGTTCCTTACAACTCCTGGCAGTAACTACTGCTAGGTCTAGGTCCAACTTTTCCAGCAAACAAATACCAGCTGTACCATATCTATAGATTTTTTTTTACCAACTATGTATAAAAAATAAAAGAAAAAATGCAGCACAGGTAGCCATAGGTTGTTTAACCTTTAAAGCAGGGGTCGGGAACCTTTTTGGCTGAGGGAGCCATAAACACCACATATTTTAAAATGTAATTCCCTATAATATGTTTGGCCGCGGGGCAAGGTTGGGTGGGTCCCAAGGATGCCGGTTGCTGGATGCAATGCGGAGGAGGGCGTGGCCTGTGCTCGGCGTATAGAACATGTCTTCTATCTGCCGAGCGCAGGCCACACCCCCTGTTATTTTTTTTTTTATTAAAGATTTGGCAGCGAGCCAGATGCAGCCATCAAAAGAGCCACATCTGGCTCCCGAGCCATAGGTTCCCTACCCCTGCTTTAAAATAAAACAAAAAAAACTGATACCCATAACACTGGAAGTACTAGAAAGCCACTCCCATAATAGGTAGAACTAATTAAGCAGTTTTTTTTGTTAAAGTTAACAATACTTTATGGCTTAGATTTTATCGGGTGCCACATATTACTGATCATTGCCAACATAAAGCGATTTTAAAACAATATAAATTATGCATGTGTGCCAAAATCTTCGAGTCAGAGCAAATCTGATAACAAATGTTTGCCTAATTGCTGCTATTATAGATTTGCAAGCAATTTTAGCATTGGTGTCCACTCCCTCTGAAGTCATTTGGCCCTTGGGTTGTCATGATATGACACATCAAAACGCACGGATAAATGCCAGCGGGTATGTACCCATAATCTGGCCTATTGTTTTTAAAATAAAGGGGACATATTGTGTGAAAAACCATATTGTGCCAATGATTTGTACTCATCTAAATATAAAAGAAATGTGCTTTAAAAAGTAGTGTTTGGGGCTGATTTATTGATTTTATTTATCTGTTCCACTTCTGGCTACCTCCTTTCCCAGGTTGTTCAGGGGAGGCCAGCGGCACTCAGCACACTATATAGGAACCAATCAGCAGCTAGACTGACCTGATAGGGAACTGAAGCCTGTCTTTGCCTGTGTGACTGCAGGGCTGTGATTGGCTCTCCCCCTTTTACTGTGCTTCTGGCAGGGACTATTAGAACATGCCCACCTCTCATCTGAAACACGGACAGGGACCTGAGAGGATCTATAGGGAATTCCAAAAAGGGACAGTTCTTACAGATAGTTTTAATTTTTATACCAAAGTAAAACCAGCCCCATATATTATTCATAATTGTCTACAAGATTAAAGTTTATGTAATTTATGTCTCCTTTAAGAAATGTTTGCTGCAACTTAGTTTAAACATATGCCTACTTCTCTAAGACATTTCAGCATACATTTTACTATACTGAGTTAAATATTACTAGGCTAATGTGAGTATATCTTTTTCAAGGGTTTAAATACTTAGAAAGGTGTTGTGTGTTTTTGCATTCATAACGCTGTATAACTGATTTGTTGGCTTGAGTTTTATTTTAAGTGCAAAGCATCAGATTTATGACATGTATTTCACCAGTTTTATCGTTTTATAGGATGTCTGAGAAACCAGCCTTTGTTTCCGTGCAGCAATCGCTGAGAAAGTCCTTTGATGCCATAGAACCACTGCATGAAGAATGGAATAATACACTTTTAGAGTGTAACCCACACCTAACTTCTTTAAGTAATCTAGCAGAACAGCTACAGGCCTGCCAGAGAGTACTGTTTAAGAAAACCCCCCTGAGCAGCTTTATTAACCTGCAAGAACATCTTCGTTTTAAACTACAAGCAGCTATGGAGTTTAATTTGGAGATCTTAAATCAGAAGTTGTAAGTCCAATGTGTTGTTGGTTCAACCCTTCCGGTGCTGGTATCACCATGCAAATTTTTAGATAAGATACAAGCATCACTTTACATGTACATCAGTTCTGAAAACACTGAATTACTTGCTTGTCATACTTAATGTAGATATCTTTCCATTGACTGACACAGCTTCAGTGTGTATTGTGCTACACTGAGCGGATATCAGCACGAATAGGCATACTTGAGTGTTTCTGCGCCAATATCCGCTATGTGTAGCTCCACACAGGCAGACACTGCCTGTTAATGGTTCTACAGGAAGGAGCGCATGACAGTGGATCCACTTTCCTCTGCCTGGGTAAAAACTGCAGGTGAAAGAAAGAGTATCCGCTCCATGTTCCCTTACCTTAAATCTACTCTGCTGAGTAGATATAGCAGTTGTTAGTTCTAAAGTGATACACTGCTAAAAGAATGGATTTTGGACAATACATTCTCATAGGATGCACATTTTTTTGTACTCGGCAGGTTTTGCCTTTATAAATATTCTTATATTTTTAGCAGCAATTTTCTTCTTCCTCAATAAGAAGAGATATGAAATGGCGTTGATACTCACACTTGCATACAAGTTACAGGTTAATTTATTTTGTATGGAAGGTTTATATCCCCACAATATAACCTCAAGCTGGTTGGTTGTATTTCAGTGTGAAGTACATGATTGTCAGTTGTGTAATCACTACCTTTTGGTTCCCACAAAATCTAACCAAATCAGTAATAGGTTTAATATTTTCCTACAATAAATTATTACATTGTGACTACTAATTGCACAGTACTAGTTTTAATCACTTTATACCTTTTACTCTCAGCAGGATATTGCAAAATAATCACATACCCACAGCAAGTTAAAACATGAAAGCCAAAGGTCTAGGTTTTTGGATGTGTGTAATCTGTACAGACTTGTTTATGGCCTAATACAAAATGCTATTTACATTGTTGGGCATTATCACAGGCAGTAAATATTGTAGGTTGCCAAACTGGGCATCAGATTTTCACTTGAAAAAAAGTATTTCCTGAATACAAGGATTATCTACATTTTGTAACTCTTCAATTGCTAAATTTTACAGGTCTACGCTGCAGAGAATAAGGGACTCTGTAAGTCAGGTGGTTGGATCTGTCCTCTACATGTATGAGACAAGCATTGAAAAAATTGGTCTTGAAGCAATTTTGGAGCGTTCTTCTCTCTGTCCTTCCATAGCTGACATGTTAGAATGGCTACAAGATATAGAGAAACATTACAGAAACCAGTATCCTTTAAAGTAGAACTACTAACAAGTCCTGCCTTGAGACACAAGTAGGAATCCCTGTTCCCATAAACCTAAATGCTAAGAATGTATGATGATGCCAATGAATTTAACACACAAATTATAAAAAGATATTTAGGATCTTTGGATCATGGTAATTATTACATATTTAGCTCCTTATTGAAGTCCTACTATAGTTTGAAAAATTGAAACTTTTTAGTATGGACTTTTATAGGCTATATACATTATTTTGGGCACATACTCAGTAATTCATTTGCCAAACATCTACTTCCATAGAATTGTGATTATTATTTTCTCCGTCCCTGAACTTGCTGTTAGATACCTGCAGAGGAAGCTTCTCCTACAAGTGTGTGGCGGTCATTTGTCAGATATTCAGGCATTGCCTCAGTCCTGGGCCAAACTGAGAGATGCAGCATCATCCAAACAGCAGCATGTTGAAGGTACATTTCATAAGTTACGTGTTTAGTTGTCTATGAAAAACAGTGGATGGGAGATTAAAATACTGTGATATCACTATAGCTCAGTTAAAAAAAAGTGGTAAATGTAAGATTAATAATATAATAAACGAAAATCAAAGGAACTCCAAACACGCTGGATAATCCGATGTGTTTGGAGTTCCTTTGATTTTCGTTTATGATTCTCCCCTCTAGCTACGGGTTCGGGGCCCCGAGCACCCGGACCACTTCTGGACTTCGGCGAGCGCATTTTTACTGTTTAAATACCTTTAATGCTTTGGGACTTGTAACTTTTTGGAGAGAGGTTCGGTTCGAACGATTTTGATAGTATGATTCATTCAGATTGTCCCTATATATACAAGCAGCTCTAGTTTATTTGTATATTTATTGAACTTATATATTATTTGATTTTGGGGTTTTGTGATATATTTAATAATATAATAAGATTAATACCTGTGTATTTTTCAGATAAAATAAACACTGGTATGTTTATATTGGGAGAAAAAAAGTTTGTCCCAGAAATGGCCCTTTTTTTCAGATCACTCTGCAGTATTGTATTTAATTAGGATTAGCCAGTCATTAAACTCTTCTATTCATTACCCTATGTATGCATTTATTTTCCACTTCCTCTGGTGTGTACAGTGTTTAATCATATCAATGATATGATTGTGTTCATGCCAACCCAACAAGGCATGCTAGTATAGATTTCTGGAATGGTTTATAGCAGTGCTGTCCAACTGGCGGCCCGCGACCCCCCTCTGTGTGGCCCCCGACCTGTCTGGCTGCTTTGATGGCTTACCTTTGAGTAAGCATTAAATTGTATCAGTACTGAGATTAACTGGCCCCCTGCATGGTTCTCACCTTAGATTCAGGCTGTAATCCCTCTGTATTGTTTAAAAATGTAATCCCCTGTGTTTTTCACACCTTTTAATACCTGCATTGTTCACCCCCTGCAGTGTTCACACCTCAGGCTCAGGCTGTAATCACTCCCATTGTTCACTTCTTCACACCTCAGACATAGGTACTGCAGGCAGAGTATGGCACATAGGGTAGGGCAGGCAGAGTATGGCACACACAGTCAGGGTAGGGCAGGCAGAGTATGGCACACACAGGCAGGGTAGGGCAGGCAGAGTATGGCACACAGAGGCAGCATAGGGAAGGTAGAGTATGGCACACACAGGCAGGGTAGGACAGGCAGAGTATGACACACACAGACAGCATAGGACAGGCAGAGTGCTGCCTGTGTGTGCCATACTCTGCTTGCCCTATGTTGCTTGTGGGAGGTGAACCTGGCAGGGGTTTGTTGTGGGAGTTTGTTAGCAGTTGGAAATAGCCATTAAATGGTCCCTAAGGTGTGTAATTATGTACTGGGGGTTGCTGTGCTATCCACAGGGGAGGAGGAGGCATATGGAATTTAAGGGTATATCTTAATATGACATAATTCTTTCACATATGAATGATGGTTGATATCCCTACAGTAAGGACCAAGCATTTGGAATTTTGCTGTGCTACCACCATTGTGATAAAATAGGTGTGGTTTGAAGTGGGTGTGGTTTCAAAAAGGGGAGTGGTCAAAACTGGCTTCCATTAGCGGCCCTCCACCATGTATGCTAGAGAAATTCCGGCCCTCGGCACCGTAGACGTTGGACAGCACTGGTTTATAGGAAAGGAAAGTTGGCATTTGGATTATAAGGAGTGCACCATTATATGTTAAAATAAATCACAAATTATAAGCACAGAATATATCTGATGGGTATATCCAATACAGATTGGCATATAAAACTTAAATTTTAAAACTTAATGCAAAAATTCAATAAAAGTTACATTTTATATGCCAATTCTTCTTAATGCATTGCAGCACTATACCACCTATGTTAGTATGTGCTTTTTTTAAACACAGTGGTAAAAACCAGCACATCTCAAAAACAAAACACTCTAAAATATAAAATTAGGATTTGTTTTAGGATTCCCTGTCACTTTTAATTTGCAGCCAGTGACATGGCTTCTTAGATCTCTGAAAAAGTGCTATAATAATTTGAGTATTTTGAAACTTTCACAAAACATTAGTCCCATGGTTGCACATGAACTGAGGTTAAATAAGCATCTTTTTTTGCCATTACAACAGACCTAAAACAGAAAACATCATTCTTACCTGACATTTCTTTTTAAAGCTAAAAAAAAGTGTTACCAGAGTGGAGCAATGAGTTTACTTTAGTGCATAGTTGATGCATAAAAAGTTGTGTATTATTGGTGGCATACTACACTAAATATTTCTTATTTCTCCATACAGATATTTTATTAAGTGTATCCTTCTTTCGCATGTCTACATGACACGGAGATACTTCTTATGGTATGACCTGTTCCGAGATGGAAATATTCTAATCTTTTATAAGGATCTATTAAATGCAGAACATTTGGCAACATTATTTGGGAAGTTATTTTGAACTTGAACCTCAAACATTGTATGCCCAAGTATGGCCCTACCTGTCAGCGCAGGACAACTGGGGTTCAGTTGTTTCTCTCTGGAGGCAGGACAAACTGAAAGAACTTCTCCAATCTCCTTCCTTCTAACTAATTCTCCTTCCTAACTAATTCAGTCAGTGCTGTACTAGTGAGGGGACCACAGGCTGGAGTCAGCCATCTTTTTGCACTTTTCAGGCTGTGTCCGGCATTGTAAATAAGTCTTAATATCTCTGAATATTGCATGTCTTATAACATGGAATGATGTTTAAACCACTATTTCATAAAAATAAAGGTTTTCATTAAAAATATAGATCTCTAATAGTGTGTGTCATTGGGAAATCCCATACTGAGATTTAAGTACTTATGTCTACCCTGTGACTCGTATGAGGCACTGTGTTCACATACAAACCAAGGGCATGCATAATGCTAAGTCTCATCAGCCAATGAAAGAAGAGAGCTGTTTCTCTCACTGTTTGTAACCTTTATTTTTTGGAGCTCAGTCAAGGAGCTCACAGAACATCACAAAATGATAGCTCAAGATAAAATATGTATTGACATATTTACTGATATGTACATATCACTGTCTCATTATTTAACAAAACAATTCTGGGTAATGTAAGAATGCAAGGACGACCCAATGTAAGTGCAGAAGTATGCCAGCTAATTATCAGTGATGTGCTAGGCTGGGGGCAACTGATCCCTCCCATTATAGCCTAGCAAAGGTAGTATACAGGTTGTGGAAGAATTCTATGCAGGTAGGATTCTAGTGATGTATAGTGAGTTAAACCTTTTTTTTACTAGCTCTGTAGGAGCTGTTAAAAGAAAATGTGCTTTTAAAGTGTCCCCCAGTTAACCACAGTTCCATCACCTAGGAAACAAATATAGGTATGGGATCCCTTATCCGGAAACCTGTTATCCAGAAAGCTCCAAATTACAAAAAGCCCATCCCCCATAGACTCCATTATAAGCAAATAATTCTAATTTTAAAAAATGATTTCCCTTTTCTCTGTAATAATAAAACAGTACCTTGTACTTGATCCCAACTAAGATATAATTAATCCTTATTGGAGGCAAAACAAGCCCATTGGGTTTATTCAATATTTAAATGATTTTTAGCAGACTTAAGTTATGGAGATCCAAATTGCGGAAAGATCCCTTATCTGGAAAACACCAGGTCCCAAGCATTCTGGATAACGGGTCCTATACCTGTAATACATTTTCAAATATCCTAATGGGGAACTTTACTAGTATGGTTTACTTACACATTTGTAATACTAGTAACTTGCATGGACACTAATCAAAGACAGGAAACTACTGGGGCATCAGATGCTGCTTAACTACATTTAGAACAATATTCTAGCTTTTCCACCGATAGATAGTTTTTGGAAACTATAAACTACAGCATAACAAATAGGATAAAATAACACCTATTCCTTACATTACAGCATGTCCCTGGGTCTCCATTTTTGGTGGAACTCTTCCATCACCATTATAAATAATGTCAGTACATTTATGTGGATCAACAATTATCTGTGAGTACATACTGGAAGCAATTTATACCAGCCCTCTTTGAAATATTACACTACAGTGGCTTGCAAAAGTATTCGGCCCCCTTGAACTTTTCCACATTTTGTCACATTACAGCCACAAACAGGAATCAATTTTATTGGAATTCCACGTGAAAGACCAATACAAAGTGGTGTACACGTGAGAAGTGGAACAAAAATCATACATGATTCCAAAATTTTTTACAAATAAATAACTGCAAAGTGGGGTGTGCGTAATTATTCAGCCCCCTGAGTCAATACTTTGTAGAACCACCTTTTGCTGCAATTCCAGCTGCCAGTCTTTTAGGGTATGTCTCTACCAGCTTTGCCCATCTAGAGACTGAAATCCTTGCCCATTCTTCTTTGCAAAACAGCTCCAGCTCAGTCAGATTAGATGGACAGCGTTTGTGAACAGCAGTTTTCAGATCTTGCCACAGATTCTCCATTGGATTTAGATCTGGACTTTGACTGGGCCATTCTAACACATGGATATGTTTTGTTTTAAACCATTCCATTGTTGCCCTGGCTTTATGTTTAGGGTCGTTGTCCTGCTGGAAGGTGAACCTGCGCCCCAGTCTCAAGTCTTTTGCAGACTCCAAGAAGTTTTCTTCCAAGATTGCCCTGTATTTGGCTCCATCCATCTTCCCATCAACTCTGACCAGCTTCCCTGTCCCTGCTGAAGAGAAGCACCCCCAGAGCATGATGCTGCCACCACCATATTTGACAGTGGGGATGGTGTGTTCAGAGTGATGTGCAGTGTTAGTTTTCCGCCACACATAGCGTTTTGCATTTTGTCCATTTTGGTCTCATCTGACCAGAGCAACTTCTTCCACATGTTTGCTGTGTCCCCCACATGGCTTGTGGCAAACTGCAAATGGGACTTCTTATGGTTTTCTGTTAACAATGGCTTTCTTCTTGCCACTCTTCCATAAAGGCCAACTTTGTGCAGTGCACGACTAATAGTTGTCCTATGGACAGATTCCCCCACCTGAGCTGTAGATCTCTGCAGCTTGTCCAGAGTCACCATGGGCCTCTTGGCTGCATTTCTGATCAGCGCTCTCTTTGTTCGGCCTTTGAGTTTAGGTGGACAGCCTTTTCTTGGTAGGTTTACAGTTGTGCCATACTCCATTTCTGAATGATCGCTTGAACAGTGCTCCGTGGGATGTTCAAGGCTTTGGAAATCTTTTTGTAGCCTAAGCCTGCTTTAAATTTCTCAATAACTTTATCCCTGACCTGTCTGGTGTGTTCTTTGGACTTCATGGTGTTGTTGCTCCCAATATTCTCTTAGACAACCTCTGAGGCCGTCACAGAGCAGCTGTATTTGTACTGACATTAGATTACACACAGGTGCACTCTATTTAGTCATTAGCACTCATCAGGCAATGTCTATGGGCAACTGACTGCACTCAGACCAAAGGGGGCTGAATAATTACACACCCCACTTTGCAGTTGTTTATTTGTAAAAAATGTTTGGAATCATGTATGATTTTCGTTCCACTTCTCACATGTACACCACTTTGTATTGGTCTTTCACGTGGAATTCCAATAAAATTGATTCATGTTTGTGGCTGTAATGTGACAAAATGTGAAAAAGTTCAAGGGGGCCACTGTATATTCATTATGCCACTAATTATCTAAAATGTACCACACAATATATATGGACTTACATGGTTAAGGCATGGAAATATATATGAAGAGAATAAGTGTAAAGACAGCTACACATTTCACATGAGCTGCCAGAAAGCCTTCTGGTTTTGTGTACTCCTTGTATAGTAGTCCTGTATGTAACAATGCATCAGACCTGACATGTTTCCTTCACTATAAAAAAAAAAAATAACATTAATATCTAATTTGATAACACAGTTTGAGCCACTAGTGGCACATCTGCATTTAAAACTATGCAGATTTTTAAATTAAAGTGGCTTATTCGGAACAGTCAGTCTATAGAGCTCACATTATTAATTACTGAAAAAACTATGTTTTAAATGAGTTTTGTTTTTTTATAGGAAAGGAAAGGTGAAACACAGTACTGTGCCTATGGATAGGCATACCTCAAGCTTAAGCCAGTCGCTAGATCCACAGCCCTAGTTTTCTGAAAAACACCTAGTTTGGCAAAAAATAATCCCACAATGCAATGCTGTATGACCAAGACCTAACACATGCGCAATAGATAGTCTTCGAAAGAGGTATGTGAACATGATCGTGCACATTCATGAACCCAGCTATGTCTGCTCTTCAACACAGGAACCAATCAGAACTGCTTATAGTGGTTGCTATATTTACCTGTGCATCCAGCTTTTATACAACAGAATAGTATTTATTCATGTTCTGCCCTGATCAGTGTCTGTTCTATTACCACTTTGCCTGTTCGTACGCTCTTGTTTTCTCATCTATAACAATACACGAGAAACTGGTATGCACAGGGAAATATTGCACATGCGCACTTCTTCAAAATCGTCCATCTTGACGCCATCGCCTCAGCAAATATGGCAGCCACAACTAAGGAAAGCGAAGGAATATTCTTTAGAGAGGCGGCTAGTTGTATATGTGGTTTTTCGTGATATAAACCTAAAGATCCAGGAGTTGAAAGTGGGGCAAATCATATAATGAGTGAATGAGAAGAAGGGTTTCCTATCCCTTTAATGTTATTTGACCACATCCTACTGTTTCAGAAACACTCAAAAGAGTAGTTGGGTAAGCATTTTTAAAGAGGGGCATTTAGCCTATTTTTTCAAAATGGTTCCTGTACTCGTGCGCCAAACACAGGTTGTTGCATTAAGCTGTGGTAGGGAAACAGAGGACAAAACATTTGTCTGTAAGAGAGCTAACGCAAAACATGCGCAATGTTTCAGTGTTCCGACCCATAAGAACAGAGCATTTCCATTTTACTGTTAAAGAGCTAACTTTGACTTAACACACTTGCTCTTTCATCTTGCCATGACAATTGTGGCCATTAAACAAAGTGGCATAGCATATCTACGAGTAACCTATAAATGTAAATCTACACTTTGGTAATTGGGTCCATGACAGCCGGTACCGTAGCATTAATGAATAAGTAAACCTTTTTTTCTAAAAATTATTTTAAATAATACCCAGAATAACATACCTTTCTCCCAGCATTCAGTCTCATGTAGATTCTGTACCACAAGCAGCTCAACTTCAGCTTTCCCAACTACTTCCTAGCCTAGCATAAATCTCCACCCCTTTTTCATTGCTGAGCTCTCCTCTTTTTGACTGTGCAGATTGTGGAAGAGGTGTCCACTGTACATGCTTGCTGCCTCTGCTCAAATGGAAATCAATTAGGCATGTGCAATAGATGCCTCTTTGGCCATCTCCACAGTCAGAGAGAAGAGAGCAAAGCAAAGGAAAGAGGGAGGAGCTTCACACCAGACTAGGAAGTAGAAGGGAGATCGGCAGTTGAGCTACTTGTGATACAGGACCTACATTAGACCGAGTGCAGGGAGAAAGGCATGTCATTTTAGAGGCTGTATAGTCTTTTTTTTTTTTTCATCACAAAAGGCTTACTTATCCTTGAGATATTGCATTTGGGCATTTAAGTTGTATATAGACCACCAAGTCTAAGCTTTTCACAAGGGGTGAGCAGGGGCGGTGTTTGCAGAAGACTCCACCTTGATCCTCGGGTGGCTGACCCCCTTAGCAACTTATACAGGTTTATGAAGTTCAGTAGGTTGGTGGAATATTAACGCTTTTTTGTTTCTTGGAAGTATTTTGTGGCATTAAGCATGGGTGCTGTTTAAAGTGATACTGACACAAAAAACTACTTTTCAAAATAAAATGTGCATCACAAGTTAGCTATAAGTCATGGTGACCATTTTTTGTTTAAACTTTTGCCAGTAAATGTTACCTTGAAGATTGAACCCGACTGTTTTACAGCCTGACTGCCACTTTTTTCCCTGTCTGTTACGCCAACTCTTCACTGACATCACGTGACATAGGCAGGACCTGCTCTTTAGTGTCTCCCTTACTTCTAGGCAGTCTGTGCATTACCTAAACACGTGACCTATTCTTCCTCACATCTATAAATCTGAACTGTGAGTTTGCTGTCTATTAATAATGCTGTTTAAAAATGATCTGTGCGGCCTGCGTTCTTTCCCCCGCTCCCACATACTTTGATGCCAGACACTGCCCACAACAATGTCCTGCACACTGAATTTTGCAACCTGCTGTCCATTTGACAGAAAAATGTCTTGCTTCTTAGCTCAATCTGAAACAGAACATTCCCAGCTAAAGCTTCTGTGAATAGTTATAATTCAGCAGAATAGTAATAGTATCAACATTTGACACTTGTCATTGCTGTTTTGCAGGTCACATGATATTGATACTATACCTATGCATAAACTATTCACAGAAGAGTTAGGAATACTCCATGTTAATATTGTGCATTAGATGGTGTGCACTTCCACAATGACATTAGCATGGGTTGAAGCCAAAAAGGTCAGTAGAGTCGAGAAAGCAGCAAGATTGTGATTGGCTGCACTTTTCAAACTGAATGCATAGGAGGTGCTTTTAAACACCAACACACTATTGCAGCACAAACACGGAAGCACCCTCGGGCAGTTAATTAGGGGATAGTACAGGAAATATAAGTGTAATAGTCAAGTAGTTTTACACTGAAATGAGAAAACTAATACAATAATATAGCAACAAGAGGTTTAAAAAGCATTATGATTTTTGGTGTCAGTATCCCTTTGAATTTCACTGACCTAAGTCCTATTATTTTTTCCTGAAATTTAATATATCTCTGAAAATTTACCTTACTGAACTAATACTAAGACTTAAACTTTGAATGTGTGTATGTGTCTCTGGCAACAGTGAAACCATCTTTGCTTGTCCTTAAAGCAGTTGTGTTTTCTGGCTGTACACGTAAAAAGATAAGATATAAAGGTGACCATGCACTGGCAGACCTGTATGATATTCTAACTGAACAGACAGATAATGTAGAAGGGGCCACACACATGTAAGGCCACCTTTCAATTCTTCCATTTGCTGGGGACTGCGACTCAAAAGTTTTTTTTTGTTTGTTTTTTATAATTAGAAGGTGCAGACAGTGGCAGAAATAGCTGGAAATCAATTATACTGACAAGCAGACTTTTCCTGTTAGTGAAAAAACTTACAAGATTTCCAAATCCCAAGGATTCCAGATAATAGATCCTATACCGGTGTCAGCTATAATTTTTCTTTTCCAAACTATTCACAGCATATTATATTGTGAATGTAATGCAATAAAAAAAACATACTGTCAAATTCACATTTATTCTATTATAAGATAATGTCACCAAGAAAATATTATACACCTTTTTAAAAAATGTTTTGGCTGTCCTATACTGTATGCAGCCTTACTGGCAGCTGCAGTATCTTTGTGGTGTCTAAAGGAAAAGATGCTGTGCTAAATGCAATTGTAGAAACTGTTCTAGGTCAAAAGACATTTTTTCACTTGGGCTTTCGTCTTGCAAACTCTTTCCTGCCTGTTCCACCAAAGCCACGGACAGTTTGAATTTTTCGCAGCTGGTTTTCAATCGTGTGAATGACATCCACCTCTTCAGGAATATGCACGTAACGGATATTGCGTCCTGTAACGAAAAGGTCATCTAACTCTGTCTCTCTCTCTCGACGGTCTCTGTAAGTGACCTTTGCCAGACGAATGTTCATGAAAGCATCTACATTAGTAATGGTGCCAGTGGCTGAGCTTTCATCCCGGAGCTCAACAGTGGTGACATGACCATGAAGTCCCTGAAGAAGTATGATCAGGCTGTTTTCTGAAATGGTCCTCTCTTTGACAGAGTGGCTGACTTCCATGTTGACACCAACAATGCCACTATAAAGGATAAGTTATCCTGGAAAACATTAAATTCTGTGAAAATCTGTAGTCAATGACAAAGTTACAATTTTACTATTAATGGACACTATCATTACAAACAAAGTTTCTACATTTGCTTCAAAAAATTGTGTGTATAAATAGTCTTGGAAAACTGCTCTATCCACAGTAGAGAGACTGGCATAATCCATATAAATGGCAGACCCTCTTTATGACGTCTAAATTTGCCCTCCCCTTGAAAGCTATGAGGAAAAAGCACTCTGCCTCAAACTGATCACAACATACCAAACAGGTTTTCTATTCTGCTTACACTTCCAAAAGGAAATAGCTCCAGTTGGGGCCCTGCCACTTTCATAGTTAAAGAAACACTTAGAGTAAAATGCAGTCTACAGTTATGCAGTATAACAGTTGGTTATAAACAAATTGTTTTCACTTATATTGATTGGGTCCTCAGAAAATATGGAAAATAATCATAAATACTGTATAAAAAAATATATTAGTTATCACCCATGACCACAACTTGCTCGCTGACTACCACTGTACAGAGACATCACTGCAATAATATGTAGGGAGGTAACCAAATCACTTGCACTTAAAATGGCATTAGAGTGTAAGCACCACGACCACAATATTACAAATAAATATACAAATCCAATAGGACATCAGCTGTATTTATCACAATTAATGAACATTTACTGTTTATTTTCAGACACAAAATGCATTTATACACTGTATGTAAATAAATGTATGGACAACCAATAAGAACAGTCAGAACATAGCACAGACTGGCTAAAAAACATGAATGAAATAACTTTTGTTAACTCCAGTTTTAATGGATTATCCTTCTTGAGGGTTTCTACTATATGACTTAAGTGGGTGACATGGCAGGTCAAAGAATCAGAGTAGCTTTAATTTAACTCCTTGTCTGCTGCTAAGTGCCCGATGCTGTAGATTGGAATATACAGTGGATATAAAAAGTCTACACACCCCTGGTAAAATGTCAGGTTCCTGTGCTGTACAAAAATGAGACAAAGATAAATAATTTCAGAACTTTTTCCACCATTAATGTGACCTATAAACTGTACCACTCAATTGAAAAACAAACTGAAAACTTTTAGATGGAGGGAAGAAAACCAAAAAAACTAAAATAATGTGGTTGCATAAGTGTGCACACCCGCTTCTAACTGGGGATGTAGCTGTCTTCAGAATTAAGCAATCACATTCAAAATCATGTTAAATAGGAGTCAGCATACACCTGCCATCATTTAAAGTGCCTCTGATTAACCACAAATAAAAGTTCAGCTGCTCTAGTTGGTCTTTCCTGACATTTTTTTAGTCGCATCCCACAGCAAATGCCATGGTCCCCAGAGAGCTTCCAAAGCATCAGAGGGATCTCATTGTTAAAAGATATCAGTCAGGAGGAAAAGGGTACAAAAGTATTTTTAAGGCAATAGATATACCATGGAACACAGTGAAGACAGTCATCAAAAAGTGGAGAAAATATGGCACAACAGTGACATTACCAAGAACTGGACGTCCCTCCGCTATTGATGAAAAGACGAGAAGAAATCTGGTCAGGGAGGCTACCAAGAGGCCTACAGCAACATTAAAGGAGTTGCAGGAATATCTGGCAAGTACTGGCTGTGTGGTACATGTGACAACAATCTCCCATATTCTTCATATGTCTGGGCTATGGGCTAGAGTGGCAAGACGAAAGCCTTTTTTTTATGTAGAAAAACATCCAAGCCTGGCTACATTTTGCAAAAACACATCTGAAGTCTCCCAAAAGCATGTGGGAAAAAGTGTTATGGTCTGATGAAACCAAGGTTGAACTTTTTGGCCATAATTCCAAAAAATATGTTTGGCACAAAAACAATACTGCACATCACCAAAAGAACACCATACAGTGAAGCATGGTGGTGGCAGCATCATGCTTTGGGGCTGTTTTTCTTCAGTTCCACATACCAGTCATTATTGGCACAAAACCTTCAGGCTTCTGCTAGAAAGCTGAACATGAGGAGGAACTTCATCTTTCAGCATGACAACGACCCAAAGCATACTTCCAAATCAACAAAGGAATGGCTTCACCGGAAGAAGATTCAAGTTTTGGAATGGCCCAGCCAGAGCCCAGACCTGAATCCAATTGAAAATCTGTGGGGTGATCTGAAGAGGGCTGTGCACAAGAGATGCCCTCGCAATCTGACACATTTGGAGAATTTCTGCAAAGAAGAGTGGCCAAATCTTGCAAAGTCAAAATGTGCCATGCTGATAGACTCATACCCAAAAAGACGAAGTGCTGTAATAAAGGGGCTTCAAAAAAGTATTAGTTTAAGGGTGTGCACACTTATGCAACCACATTATTTTAGTTTTTTTGGTTTTCTTCCCTCCACCTAAAAGATTTCAGTTTGTTTTTCAATTGAGTGGTACAGTTTATAGGTCACATTAAAGGTGGAAAAAGTTCTGAAATGATTTATCTTTGTCTCATTTTTGTACAGCACAGGAACCTGACATTTTACCAGGGGTGTGTAGACTTTTTATATCCACTGTACATTCTTGGTTTACTCTTTGCTTCACCACATGTTTACTGGCAACATGCAGCACAGAAATGTAAAAAAAAAAAACTCTAGCAGGTAAGTTAATTTTGAAAAAGTGGATAGCCACTTTTCTGCCGACTATGTCATTGTTATAAAAGGGCCTTTCTACTTCATGTACAGGTATCGGACCCCTTATCCGGAAACCCATTACATTCACATTTTTAAAAATGGTTTCCTTTTTCTCTGTAATAATAAAACAGTACCTTGTACTTTATCCCAACTAAGATATAATTAATCCTTATTGGAGCCAAAACAATCCTGCTGGGTTTTATTACTGTTTAAATAATTTTATTAGCAGACTTAAGGTAGGAGATCAGAATTACGGAAAGACCCCTTATCCGGAAAACCCCAGGTCCCAAGCATTCTAGATAACGGGTCCCCTACCTGTAATATAGGAACAGCCTCACCTGCAGGGCTGGAAATAGGGGTAGGCAAAAGGAGCATGTTGGAGTGGGGTACTAGGCACATACCGTATTTTTCGCCATATAAGACCCTCCGGAATATAAGATGCACCCAATTTTAAAGGAGGAAAATCTAGAAAAAAAAGATTCTGAACCAAATACCAAACCACCCTATCCCCAAAGGAGAGACTAGCAGCTGACTACTGCCGTCTCACTTGATCGAGTAGCGCAATCTCTAATGTTCCCCAAGGCTGCGATTATCTTTTAAGTAAATACCAGCTCTCAGAGCTGTGAGAGGACATCTGCCCGATTCAGCCCCCCTCCTCCTTCCTCACGGCCACAGTTAACCCTTGAATGAATAACAGCTCTCAGAGTTGTGACGAAGCGTCTGCCCAAATCAACCCCCCTTCTCCCTCCAGTGTCACAGCGTTTGTGCTCTCCATTCCTACCTGCAGCTATCACTCACCCGATTCTAACTGCCTCACTAGCTGGCTGAACATACAGACGTACCTCCTCAATGGCATGTCCTGCAGAAAGTGCTCGCACTCCCCCGGAACAACTTTCTACTCTAATAAATAAAATCCCAAGTGTGAGCAAAGAGAATAACTGTTTTCTGTACATTTGCCCTATGGGCTACTCTCTCTAACTACCCCATAGGGCTACTCTCTCTAACTACCCCATAGGGCTACTCTCTCTAACTACCCCATAGGGCTACTCTCTCTATCTACCCCATAGGGCTACTCTCTCTAACTACCCCATAGGGCTACTCTCTCTAACTACCCCATAGGGCTACTCTCTCTAACTACCCCATAGGGCTACTGCACATAATGCTACAACTTACTTTTAGTTGCCACCCAGGCAATATATTTTTCATGTTTGTGACAGTCAGAGAAACCAAGTGAGAAATGAATCCTCATTCCTTGCAGTACCTGCACTCTCTTAGCAAGTCTATAGCAGAAATGCAGCATTTTCAGGCGGTTACATATCATAAAATTAACAGAATATATTGGCGCTTTTTGCAATGTGAACACACCCACTTTCCGTCTTAATTAAGTGCAACTAATTATAGGCAGACTAAATGGTATAACCAGTGGGAGCACATAGACCAGGCAGTAAAATACCCTTAGAGCTAAACAAGAGTAATACGGCGAATACAAGTCCACAAAAAGTCCAATTCAGTGTTAACACCGTTCTCCTCAAAATATAAAAAGAAGCCAATTTTGGCGTAGTTATAATTACTCACAAGCGATCCAAAAACTTTCAAGTATACCATCAAGCAGTTCTTCTCATCCCCCTGTCTCTGCTACACTCCGACACGCAAGTCTGGCTTCCTTGTTAGCAGGTCACATGATCCCTTTACTGGTGCCTTACTGGGTCAAATCTTTCCAAAATGCACAATCCCGGTACAAACGTGTATGAAGGGTTTACACAGGGTAAATGAAGCAAAGCACACACAACCCAAAAGATATATCAAATGATACATTCAGTGTTTATTACAAACAAACAAGTAAAACATATCTTATACCTTGGTAAGCAGCGTAACGTGCATTAATTGTATTTCATACACTTCCATAGAGCTTCAAAACCTGCTCTCTACTAGCCCTTGCTTACTCTCTTTACTCTCTACTGCCGTCTAGAGGCTTAAAAATAGAATACATTAATATTAAATCCTCTTGGTTTAAAAGATTACCATAAATGTGAGTAAATCAGGGTTCTTGTCACATGCTGTAGTAAAATCCCTTTGTAATGTTCCTAATATGTTCCACCATGCGAGTTTTTGGTTCCCTGCTGGTTTTTCTTATATGCTGGTTATCAAAGGGGTAACCCAACAGATTAACCATATTATTTATAAAAGAAGTGATGGAAAAAAGGGGAATAGGTTGACACACAGAGTATGGATACCAACAGCATGGTGGCTGCAGTGAAAGGAAAAGGGAAAATGGGAAAATTGCATTTACCAGAAATCATAATGAACAAGCAGGATCATTAGTGTGTTAGCATAGAATTTTGCCCCCCAATACTATAGCCCTGTTCCATAGACAACAGTGTGCATTAAATAGCAGCTCTTACAGGCATGCAAAAGATAAATAAAAATGTAGGTCACAATGTTTTGAATGGAGACCATACAGGCCTTTGCTACTGAAGGTTAATTGGTTAAGAAGCAGGACTTATTCCTTTACCTGTTTTCAGGAACTTCCTTTCTATTCTTCCCAGTTTGTGGCCAGCCCCCCTCTTAAGTAAAGTAAGGGGCCGATATTTCATCCATTTATACATGCTGACAGATTGACCACAAGGGAGTCTCCAAAGCCAAGATCTCATGTTTTGGCTGTTCCTTCTTTTAGCCAACTTAAAGCAGCTAGCTCCCTCCTTACCACCCTCTGCAGATGCCCAACTGAAACGGCGAGCACAAATTGTTCACATTAACGCCAAACTTAATCTTGTAAGCCTGAAAACAGAATGACAACAAGGCAGTTATGTAATAAAAGGTACAACATTTATTACAGGTCTAGTTAGCTATAGCAACCAATCAGCAGGTAGCATTGACAGGTCACATGTTTAAAAATAATTATCTTATTGATTGCTATGGGTTACTGCACCTGGGCCATCTTTGCACCTTTATTACACAAGGGGGCTAGGTTTCTTATTGGGAAGGGAGTCTCCCTAAACCACCTATAGAATATTTTAATATCTTATACTGGCTTTTGGTTCTTCATCTAACCCCTGCTTCACCACACCTAGGATATAAATATGGCTATATAATAAATATATATTAATATATATAATAAATATGGCCTGCTGCATATTCTTGGAATGTACAAAGGGATCTATTATAGGGGCAGCAATTGTAGTCAGCATTTTGGAAGTTACCAACTTGTCTCAGTCACTTATTGTATAGTAATGCCTGCAGAAACAGAAAGATGCTGTTCAGGAATTTAACAGATGAAGGGAGTAGCAATTCAGTCTCCAAAATGTTTTCCACTAGGTAGAAGTGTAGAAGTGATGTCACATATGGGGCCACGTTTCTTGAAGTGATGTCATGCACATGTGCAAAAACTTTACCAAAGTCGAAAATGTTAGGTAATGTCGCTAAATTATTACTGTGCATGCACACTGGAATTTTCAGCAAGACTTTGGGGAGTTTGCTAAATATTGGGAGAATGCTACTGGGGGACAGGAGAGTAACTCCCGATAAAATGGGGGGGGGGGGGTGTTTAACAGCCCTGAAACTGAAACTAGAAACACAAAACACTAACTGACTGAACATGGAGTAACCGAAGACAATTCTGTCCTGGAAAACACTGCCACAAGACAGTGTATGGCTAAATCAAATAGGAAAATGTGTGACTGTAACTTTAGTTTTTAAATAAAAATTCTACATACACCCCTTTTTTAGCACAATGAATAGGGCTTGTGCTAAATGTACTTTTTGCCTATTGTTTTATGTTAGCAAATACAGTGGCTTGCAAAAGTATTTGGCCCCCTTGAACTTTTCCACATTTTGTCACATTACAGCCACAAACATGAATCAATTTTATTGGAATTCCACGTGAAAGACCAGTACAAAGTGGTGTACACGTGAGAAGTGGAACGAAAATCATACATGATTCCAAACATTTTTTACAAATAAATATCTGCAAAGTGGGGTGTGTGTAATTATTCAGCCCCCAGAGTCAATACTTTGTAGAATCACCTTTAGCTGCAATTCCAGCTGCCAGGCTTTTAGGGTATGTCTCTACCAGCTTTGCACATCTAGAGACTGAAATCCTTGCCCATTCTTCTTTGCAAAACAGCTCCAGCTCAGTCAGATTAGATGGACAGCGTTTGTGAACAGCAGTTTTCAGATCTTGCCACAGATTCTCCATTGGATTTAGATCTGGACTTTGACTGGGCCATTCTAACACATGGATATGTTTTGTTTTAAACCATTCCATTGTTAACCTGGCTTTATGTTTAGGGTCGTTGTCCTGCTGGAAGGTGAACCTCCGCCCCAGTCTCAAGTCTTTTGCAGACTCCAAGAGGTTTTCTTCCAAGATTGCCCTGTATTTGGCTCCATCCATCTTCCCATCAACTCTGACCAGCTTCCCTGTCCCTGCTGAAGAGAAGCACCCCCAGAGCATGATGCTGCCACCACCATATTTGACAGTGGGGATGGTGTGTTCAGAGTGATGTGCAGTGTTAGTTTTCCGCCACACATAGCGTTTTGCATTTTGGCCAAAAAGTTCAATTTTGGTCTCATCTGACCAGAGCACCTTCTTCCACATGTTTGCTGTGTCCCCCACATGGCTTGTGGCAAACTGCAAACGGGACTTCTTATGGTTTTCTGTTAACAATGGCTTTCTTCTTGCCACTCTTCCATAAAGGCCAACTTTGTGCAGTGCACGACTAATAGTTGTCCTATGGACAGATTCCCCCACCTGAGCTGTAGATCTCTGCACCTGAGCTGTAGATCTCTGCAGCTCCCCCAGAGTCACCATGGGCCTCTTGGCTGCATTTCTGATCAGCGCTCTCCTTGTTCGGCCTGTGAGTTTAGGTGGACGGCCTTGTCTTGGTAGGTTTACAGTTGTGCCATGCTCCTTCCATTTCTGAATGATCGCTTGAACAGGGCTCCATGGGATGTTCAAGGCTTTGGAAATCTTTTTGTAGCCTAAGCCTGCTTTATACTTCTTAATAACTTTATCCCTGACCTGTCTGGTGTGTTCTTTGGACTTCATGGGGTTGTTGCTCCCAATATTCTCTTAGACAGCCTCTGAGGCCGTCACAGAGCAGCTGTATTTGTACTGACATTAGATTACACACAGGTGCACTCTATTTAGTCATTAGCACTCATCAGGCAATGTCTATGGGCAACTGACTGCACTCAGACCAAAGGGGGCTGAATAATTACACACACCCCTCTTTGCAGTTATTTATTTGTAAAAAATGTTTGGAATCATGTATGATTTTCGTTCCACTTCTCACGTGTACACCACTTTGTATTGGTCTTTCACGTGGAATTCCAATAAAATTGATTCATGTTTGTGGCTGTAATGTGACAAAATGTGGAAAAGTTCAAGGGGGCCGAATACTTTTGCAAGCCACTGTATGTATGGTTTCATTAATATCTCACTGAACATTCCTATAAGTCTCAGATATACAGCGCCTAAAACACACAAGATAGAAAATGGATTCTAATTTGAAACATGTATCACTGAAACAAGGGTCAACATAACCTTTAGGCAGTTTTGGTCCGAAAGTTATTACAGCACACAACAAACAAAATAATTGCATGCTGTCACCAACTCTACTGATGCACAAAATACTTCCAGGCATCTTACAACAGGGTAATCATGGTAATCAAAGTCAGAATTTTATTATAAGTACTTTGTTGATATAATAAATCTTATGTGTAAATAAGTAGTTTATTAAACAGAATTGCTAAAACAATGATTAACATGGTAAAACTTTTGATACGAAACATAACAAAAATGGTCAAACAAGTTGTTTGTTTAGGAACCCACATTTTCATAGAACACATTTTCTGCCTTACAGTGTGTTTCAGTTAATAGCTGAGGTTGCTGCTATTTTGAATGTCTCATTTGCTTACTATAATCTGCCCAAAATCTATATATTTTCATTACGCAGTAACCAAAATGTACCCAGTATTCTTATGCTTAAGACTAAATTAAAATCAATTTTACATTACATGACTGTTTCTGCTTTTACTGTAAATAGCTGTAGAGTTAACATTTATCCTAAACACATCTTCATCAGGTTATTATTTAATAAGTGTAAATTAAGCTAATGAATTAATTACCTTAGGATGGATCATATAATAAAGGATCATGCCTAGGATGAGCAGATCACTTTAAAATTCAGGTACATGTCTAATAAATACATGTTGCAGGGCAGCACTGATGCCTTTAAAATAACCTGCAATCAGTTCACCCCCGCTTTCTGTATTTTTCAGTTGTGTCCCTGAATTTTCAAGTGATCTGGTCATAAGGTCTTAATATACTAATGTTCAGAATTGGTGCTATAGAGACTACTAAACGTTGTAGAGGAGCTTCAAGCACGATCGAACACAGGAGTCTGCTAAAAGGCAAACTTTATTCTTCCATTAAAATCAAAGAAGCTTGAAGCTCCTCTACAATGTTTTGATTCTTCTTCCCCTTGGCTACACGTTCGGGGCCTTGAGCACCCGTACCACCTTTGGACCTGGGTGAGCTTTGCTTTGAATTTGACCTTGTTGAATTTGATAACTCAATGGGGGGAATTCACAAAAGTGGTGATATTCCGACAAAATAAAAGTGGAGATAGATTTGTCGGATTTTCCACCTAATTCACAAACATCTATCTCCACTTTTGTGAATTTGTCTTTTAAACAGACAGTTTTCAGATTTTGTCATTTTCCCGGCATTTTTTTTATGAATTTGCCTTTAGCTGTTAATAAATCTGTCGGTGCCATCAAACCCAGTCCCACAGCTACAGGAGCCTTGGGATACAAATTTTACCAGCAGGATTTGGCATTTCATATGCCATTTGCCATTTCACTTTGGGGCATTTCCTGAGGGGCAATTTTAGTTTGCCTAGGGAAACTATACATCATTTTTTCAGGACAATCTCGGCTTTCTAATGTTTTCTATATTTCTGTGTAATTCCACTTCTGTGACAAGATTTAATTGCCTAAAAACCTTCTTATCTAGCCCCTACTCATTACTGGGCAGCAGCAATCCGGCCCACACACCAACATGCCCGGTGAATAGAGGTCCAACAGGACTAGAGCCCACTAGGTTTTTTTTTTTTTTTTTTTTTTTTTTAATTTGACAATTTTTATTGTTTTATCATCACAAACAACCAACAACATGATATATAAGTAGCCTCTGACAAGGTTATCATTATAGTAAGTATCTTAAGGCTAAACATCTATGTATGAACCATAACTTATGCTCTTTGCAGAGCACGCTTGGGAGAAAGGAGGAGAGGGGGAGAGAAAAAGAGCAAAGCAAGAGTGTAGAAGAAGAAAAAAAAAAAAAAGGAACACATATATATATATATTAACCCATATAATTTCAGTACAAACTTTCAAAGACCTTTTACTTAATCTTATATTCCCTCATAATTTATCTTTATAGTTTTTCCATAAGGACCATTTTTTACTGTACATGTTCATAGCATTCTTGTTTCTAGCATCAAAGAATTTGAACTTTTCAGTTAAGTCTAGGAAGTTGACCATATCCGAGATATCAGGAATGGTGTCTGATTTCCATCTCTGTGCAATTAAAAGTCTTGCCACTTCTAAAAAATGCAGCCCACTAGGTTTTTATCCAGTGCCCTGTTGGGCCAGTCCAACCCTGTACTCCAATATCCCAGTTTTGGGGCCAGTGTGTATGTGCCACCAAGATGGCTACTGGGAACAGGTGGGGCCAATGCTGTCAGGCAGCTCTGTAGTTCTGGACATGCTATGGGGGCACAGATAAGTTGGGGCAAATGTCAGTGAAGTGGTTAAAGAGGGGGCACTGCTGCTAAAACTAAAAATTTGCCTGGGAGGCTTTACTTTTCCTTTTAATAAAAATGTTTACAATATATTCACACAAAATGTTATCATTGCCTCATTGATTAAGCTAAAACTATAAAACTAGCATAATCAAGCAAATGTGAGGTAAAAACTTTTTATATATAAGATATGAAAAACTTTTTTTAATCAGTGTTCTAAAATGTTAATGAGGCTTTTTGCACCTATTGTTCTAGGGTTAGACAGAAACTTGTCCCCTAACAATAGACTGCTAATCCCCATTAATATGTTAATGATCCCCCCATGGGGCCCCTACCTTAGGTGTGAAATGGAGACTGAGGTAAACAAAACAGAAGAGCTTAGAATTGGTCTGACAGAGTTACACTGAGCTTTACTCCATTTTGAAAATGTCGGGGAAAAATGTCAGGAAAAATTATCATTAAAACGTCGTATAAATGTCGTTTAAACGACAAATTCACAAAAGTGTCTGTAAATTGTCTTTCTTTCACCAAAAACGGAAAAGTGGCGGTTGAGTCGGAATTTAGGCGGATATCTGTTTGTGAATAGGGAGAAAGTGTTTTCCACCAGTTTTTCCGCCACTTTTACTCCAAAAAAGGGCTACCTCCACTTTTGTGAATTCCCCCCACTTAGTGGGGTTGGTATACTTGTGACCGGCTCGGGGTTTCTACACCCGGGCCCTTATAAGAGTTTGGTACGTTATTACCCCACTATAAATATGAATGCATTTACATGCACTTTCTGAAAAGTCTATAGCCCTTACCCCTTAGTGGGTTTTGAATCTTTTGTTTATAGAGACTACTATACATAAAATGATTAGTACTGAGAAACTTTAAGCACATGTGTAAAACACAGGGTCCACGGGCCTTCTGGCTGTTTTATGTGGCCCCTGGTGACTGTGCCTGACCATGCAGCACCAATTGCCTGACTGCACAGTGACTGTGCCTGACCGTACAGTATCTTAATAAAAAATTTGGCCAGCAACTTAGCCTGGGTTTTAGATTTCGGCCCCCTTATATGATTGAGTTTGACACCACTATTAGAGGAATAGCAAAGGACAAGATATAAGTCTGCAAGCGCAGTTGCAGTTTCTGCAATTAGTGAGTTGCATGCAAATCCACATTTATTAAGGTACTTGCATCAAAATGCTCTCCTTACACTTCCATATAGGTATGCTCAGGGCCACCATCAGAAACTTTGGAGCCTCACACAAGGTATTTATATAGGGCCCCCCTGAAAACAAGCGCGGCCTTTGTGTATGTAATATAAATAGCTAATGTTATTCTATAATAAGCAGTTTATATAAAGAGTTTAATTGATTAATCTGCTAATAAGTCATTCAGTTTATTGGGGGTCAGTGGAGTTTGCCCTAAGTTTAAACCCTACACACCTACCTGACCCTGCTCTGCACTGCCATTGCATAAGTTATATAAGCTGTTTTAGGGGCCCAGTGATATTGCTGCAGGGCCCAATAACTAGCAAGTAGTAGTTCATAAAAATAAATTCAATTTTAATTTGGGGGGGGGTAAATGGAGCTTATACTTAAGTTACGTAAGTTTCTTTTAAAGTAAACAAGTTTTGTATAAGTTACAAATATTGTGTTAGTGTAGGGGCCCAATGATGTTGTTGTGGGGACCAATAACCATGTCCTTGCCGGAAAGTTCATGTAGAAGACACTGCTACACTGCTGTGAAACCGAAAAAGGGGGTCTGCCATTTCTGCTGAAAGGAATTGTGTAGAAGAGCCCTGTCCTCTACAAGTCACACTTCCAATTAACTCTTTGAGATCACTTTTTACCAGCCTTAATAATTTTTAGTAGATAAGTAGATACTTCCAGTAAATAGCAGCTCTGGACGAGGTAAACGTAATGCTTATTAGCAATATGGGTATGTGTAACATTTCCATAACATGTTTGTATTTGGCCTTAGGGCTTTATATAGGTCAAAGGATTCTGAGGTGCATTGTTTAACCAACAGACATAGAGACTGAGCTGCAGCAATCTGACTGCTGCAAGACAATATCTGTAGAACTGCAGTTTACAGATTACTGTCATGTCCCTGTACATTTAAGTTACATACATCATTTTACAAAATACATCATTTTGTAAAAAAAAAAAAAAAAAATAGATTTTGTTTTTCCCAAGCATACTTGAATTGTTTTATATTATACTATAAATCTTATCTTGGTTTTATACTATAAATGTTATCTTGGCCTTTCCTGAATAGGACAGTGGCACAGATTAATACAAAATTTAGTCGAAGACAGCACCAAAAATCCCTGTAAGAGCTGTAATGCTCCAGTTCAGTGCAAAAAAGAAACTGGGTAAAATAGATAGACTGCGCAAAATGAAAATATTTCTCATATAATTAGGCAAAAATGTAATCTATAAAGGCTGGAGTGAGCAGATGTCTAACATTATAGCTAGAACACTACCTCCTGCTCTCTAACCTTTTAGTTAGTCAGTGACTTTAGGGGGACTACATGGGACATAGCTATTCAGTTAGTTTGTGAGCACACAGGTCAGATTCAAATGTAAACTAACTGAACAGTTATGTCCCATATGGCCCCTCTTCAAGTCACTTATTGGGTATTGACTGCTAACAGCTTAGAGAGCTGTAAAGGAGGAAGTAGTGTTTGGCTATTATTAAAAAAAACGGCTAATGCACAGACTGGCTCCTGCTGGCTCCAGGCATGCGCAGAAGGCTCTCCACTCCGACAACCTTGTAGAATTGAAGAGAGAACTGAACAGGAAGTGGGGGCGGGGCTTCACTCTGCACAAGGAAGCAAAGAAAAAGAACACCTTCTGACTGAGGAACCAGGTCAGTGAGAATGCTGGGACAAAGGTAGGTAATTCTGGAGGCTGTTTTTTAAGGTAATTTTAAGGTTAAGGTTTACTTATTCTTTAAATGCATACTAAGGGGCACATTTACTAACCCACGAACGGGTCGAATGCGTCCGATTGCGTTTTTTTCGTAATGATCGGTATTTTGCGATTTTTTCGGAAACTTTTCGCAACTTTTTCGTTACCAATACGATTTGTGCGAAAAAACGCAAGTTTTTCTTAGCCATTCCAAAAGTTGCGCAAAATCTTGCGATTTTTCGTAGCGTTAAAACTTGCGCGAAAAGTAGCGATTTTTTCGTAGTGTTAAAACTTGCGCGAAACATCGCGCCTTTTAAGTTTTAACGCTACGGAAAAGGCGCGACTTTTCGCGCAAGTTTTACCGTTACGAAAAAATCGCAAGATTTTGCGCAACTTTCAGAATGGCTACGAAAAACTCGCGTTTTTTCGCGCAAATCGTATTGGTAACGAAAAAGTCGCGATAATTTCCGAAAAGTCGTAAAGTCGCCGAAAAATTCGCAAAAAATACGAAAAAGTCGGTATTTTGCGATTTTTTCGTAAATTTTCATGACTTTTTCGTAGCCGTTATGACTTGCGCGAATTGTCGCGACTTTTTCGTAGCCATCGTACAGAGTACGAAAGTTTCGGATTCATTCAAGCTTCAGTATCGTGACTTTTCTTGGGCCAGGTTGGAGTTGCAGAGTGCCATTGAGCCCTATGGGAGGCTTCCAAAATCATGCAAAGTCTGAAAGTTTTGCCCGCTGTTTACGAATGCTCAATACGAAAAACTCGCGACAATATACGAGCAAATCGTAACAGCTATGAAAAAGTCGCAACAATTCGCGCAAGTCGTAACGGCTACGAAAAAAATCGCAAAAAATATGAAAAAGTCGCAAAATGTTCGTTTCCAATCCGAATTTTTTCCATTCGTATTCGGATTCGTGGATTAGTAAATCAGCCCCTTAGAATGTAAAAACCCTAAAACTATAATGAGTATACTGTGGTTAACGACAAAGTCTAATATTGTGTGTTCCATATGCTTCCTTAGATTAGAGTTTTGGCACTGATGGGTGTGTTTTTAAAATCACTTCCCAAAGTACTGTACGCTAGTTAAAACCATTTCCCTAAGCACTATATGTTAGCTAGTGATTGTGTAAGTGAGGAGGAATTTTGTAAATCTGTGTCCCATCTGCAAAACCACACTGTTCTATACCACTGATTTCCTATGTGCAGCCTCCAGCAACATAACAAAAGCAGAGGGCTCAGGGCGAATGCTGTTTCAGAACTACACCTCCCATTATTCTCAGAAAGCAGTTCGGCCTATGAAGCTTGTTTATGGAATGTAGTAATGTTCTTACAACGTGTAGCTTCCTTCTCAGAGTATCCTGTCAATTTCAAGTAGGGTTAGGTTACACTAAAACATAAGCTTTCCAGTACATGGGGAAATGTGGCACTGAAACCCATATAATCATCATTGCAATTAGTGATAAGGGAGGAAAATGTATTTTATATATAAGCAACAAAACTATTTTCTGTCATAACCCAACCTTAATATTTGGACAGACAAAACCAGGTTGACAATTGATAGCTCTTTTTCCCTTGTTTCCCATAATGTTCTTTTTTATTTAAAGGGGTAGTTTACATTTAAATTTTCTTTTAGAATAATGTAGAAATAGATATTTTGAGAAAATATGCAATTGTTCTTTATTTTGTATGTTTTTTCAGTTATTTAGCTTTTTATTCAGCAGCTCTCCAGTTTGGTGTTTTATCAACTATCTGGTTGCTAGGGTGTTCTTTACTCTAGTAACCGGGCAGTGTTTTGAACAAGAGATAGTTATAAGAATAGGAGATGATCTGCATTAAAAGATTAGTAAGAAAAAGTAACAATAACAATATATTTATCAAAGAGCGATCATTTTTGGCTGCTGGGGTCAGTGACCCCCATTTGAAAGCTGAGAGAAGGCAAAACATGATGGCAAATAATTTAAAAACTATACAAAAAAAATACTGAAAACCAATTGAAAACTTGCCAGGAATAGGACATTCTGTAACATACATTCTTTCTTCCCAACACTGCTGTTCTCAGGATATTTTGGATTTGTGGATCAGAGCCAGGGGATTCCAGACTGAACAGAAATTGGCTCTCAAGGCTTTGGGCTCTGGATGCTGTTAAGTAAACACTTTTTTAAATTCATCAGAATGTGCTTTATTTCTCCCCTCTGTGTTTATTTAATATGGGATCATCTGCTGAGGGCTCAGAACCAAAGGCCTGACCTAGGACATTGACCAGGAATACAAGATGAGGGAAGCCAATTCCAGAGTTGTCGACCAACCCCATGTCATAAGGGAAATAATGATCTACTCCAGATCTTTTGGAGACCTTATTTTATGTTATCATTTAGTGTGAAGAGGAATTTAGGCCTAAAAAAACCAGGGCTGGATCATTGTCTCCCCTATGACACTGAGCTGGTTGACAGCTCTGCAAGTGTAGGGTACAGTGCCAAGAAATAAATGTATGTAAGGGGCAAAAAGGAACATTGTCCTAAAGACTGTATATACACACACACATTATAAAGTGTATACTTTGTTCACTGGAATATATTCTGATATTCTGTGCCCTCTTTAGGCCACAGAGAGTGTATTGATTCTTTTCTTTTTGGCATAGAAACATACAATTGTTCTTTTGATATTCCATATTGATGCCTAGATAAGACTAAAGACCTTAATCCAGGGATCCTCAGCCTTTAATTCCCCTGAGCCATATTTAAATTGAAAAAGTCTTGGAGAGCAACGCATGCATGAAAAAAGTTCCTGAAGGTGCCAATAAGAGCTATAACTGACAGCCCCTATGTTGACTGGCAGCCTACAAGAAGGCTCTGCTTGGCAATTACACTGGGTTTTTATGCAATTAAAACTTGCCTCCTAACCAGAAATTCATAAATGAGCACCTGCTTTAAGGCCACTGGGAGCAACATCCAAAGGGTTAGAGAGCAACATGTTGCTCATGAGCCACTGGTTGGGGATCACTGCCTTAGTCATTCCAGGACACTGTAAGATTTGTAAGCCTGGTTAGAACTGCCTCGCCTTACCTTGTGGTATGGGAGGTAACATCATTTCATGGCACAATTCACCTCTGCTTTTATTTTAGTTTTATAAATAGAAAGTGTTGACCCCTAGTTACGGAAAGCCAGTAAGCACAAAGTTCATAGTCAATGATACCTTGGGTCCAGCTAAAAAATAGATCTTAATGCCTCTTCACCAATCAACATACAGCATAGCTTGAACTTAGCCTTAATAGTTCCAACAAGTAACAGGCCAAGGCTCTATGGCGCCCTGGGAGTTAAATACATGGGCTTCAACCACCTACCCTTCCCACCACCCAAGATTACAAGATGGACTCCATATTCACAGTGACCCAGGACCCCTTGCAGAACACTGTACTCTCCATGCTTTTTTTTTTTTTTATAATAATGTTTTTATTTCCATTTTCAATAAATGTATGTCCGTACATTTAAATGTATGTCCATTATTCATTTTGTATTGTATGTATAACTGTCATGCATGAAAAACAGCTGTTTTATTAAATATGAACTCCACCAGTGAACAATAACATATATAACTTTTAGCTCAATCCAGTTTAGTTCAAAGACCATATAGTGAGATACAGTAAATCTTAATGCAAATGAGTTGCCAAAAGTCTACTTGTATGGTGACTCCTCTCTCCTACTACAATACATTACACTACAATACATTATACAGCAGCCCCCACCAAACTACTCACACCGCACAGTCGACCAGAGTTACACTAAGGGCTCAAGTACATGGGGAGATTAGTCGCCCGTGACAAATCTCCCTTGTTGAGGGCGACTAAACTCCCCTATATGACATCCCACTGGCGTAAATGTAAATCGCTGGTGGGATGGCATATGCGGCGGCATGATCTGATTTCCGCAAATTGCGCCACCGCGTATGCCATCCCACCGGCGCCAGTGGAATGTCATATAGGGGAGTTTAGTCGCCCGCAACAAGGGAGATTTGTCACGGGCGACTAAACTCCCACGTGTGCCAGAGCCCTAACAAGAACTTTTAAAGCAAATGTTTCTTCTACCCAGGGCCTAACTCATAGGTCCATTACTGTCAGTCAAGATAACAGCACCTGTGCACAGAACTAGAGAGATGGGCCTATTGCTGGGAAAAGACTTTGTATCACCATTTGACCCTACACTAATCTATACATGTGGAGAACAATGAGGGCTTGAGAGCTTTACATCTACTTGTTAGTCCCAGCCTGTCATTCTACATTATATTATTTAAAGGACAAGGAAAGGCTAATTCACTTGGGGTGCCAAAATGTTAGGCACCCCCAAGTGAATATAATCGCTTACCTTGTACCCCGGGCTGGTGCCCCTGTACGGAGAAAACAGCACCAGCCCGGGGTACCTGTAGCGAGTGCTTCCTCCTTCCTGCATCACTTTGCTGGCAAATTTCCAGGACCGGCGCATGTGCATTAGAGTGAAAAGCCGACTTCTCTGTCAAAGTTCGGCTTTTCAACTCTACTGCGCATGCGCGCGCGCAAGCAAAGCAGGAAGGAGGAAGCGCTCGCTGCTACCCCGGGCTGGTGCTGTTCTCTCCGAACAGGGGCACCAGCCCGGGGTAAAAGGTAGGCGATTTAAGTCACTTGGGGGTGCCTAACATTTTGGCACCCCCAAGTGACTTTGCCTTTCCTTCTCCTTTAAAAGAGCAGCCCTGCAATCAGTGAGCAAGCATCACCTTATGTAGATTTTACAGTATGAGCTGAGCTGAAGCAAATGCTCAAATACCCGGCACCTAGGCAGTGTGTCATAGAAATAAGGCAGCTGCCATGCAAGCCTGCTTTCAAAATTGAAAACTCTAGTGCCTCTTTGGTAAATTCCTTTCAGTATAGGCTGCCAGTTATTCCAATGCTGAAGAGCAGCACTTCTAAACACTAAAGAATTTGGAGCTTACAGAGCAAAACTTGACTAAGCAGCTTTTTATGCACAGACCCGAAAGTGAATATGAATAGAATTGCATTTTGCCTCATTATGTACCCCCACATTTAGTAACGTACCAACATAAAACACTCTAAGTATGAACACCAGGGGTCTACTGAACAGTTTGATGCCCAATATGCATAGATTTACAGCAGACAAAATATCCATGTGCAAAGACAAGTAACAAAGAACAATGTGAAATGCAATAAAATTGCTAAAATAAAAAAAATCACTAAAATCAATGGGGGTTTTTTTGCCTAGTAATATCTGCGGTCAGAATAACAGTTTGAGAATTTTGTCTTTGGCAAATAAGTTTTACAGACAAAGTCAAGCGAACAACAACTATGCATAACTGAAAATGCAATAAAATACCTAAAAATGCACCAAAATCATAAAAAATGTAGTAAAAACACCACAATAATACACAAAAGGTATTGCGCAGTACGGTTAGCAAATACGCTATCCGCAATGGCAATAAAACATTTTTTTCATACAAGGATAAAAACGATGCAATAAAAAAAAAAATTACAAAATTATATAGTGTGTGTGTACTGTACACTAGGTAAAAATGTGTTTTGTGTGCATGTGTGTGTGTGTGCAAGTAAGTGTGAGTGCTGTAAGTGCTGCGAATGTGTGAAACCCCCCAAAAAATGTATTACACTAAATGTGTATTAGTGTAATAAGTGTGTGATTGTGTGTGGGTCTGGCATTTACCTGGGGTCAAGAAGCTGGAGATTGCAGGAGGGACACAGGAGAGACATCAGGCATAGCAGCTGCAGTTGGGCCCGATGAGTGGGCGGTGCAGGAAGAGGGGGAGTGGAGGAAGGGAGAGAGAGAGAGAGCAGGGAAAGCCAGATAGGTAGAATGCACGTGTCTGGCTTTTCCAATGGGGCCCCTGGGCGATCGTGCCCCAGGGGCCACTCGTTCCCCCCATGTGCTCGTTGTCTAGGGGCTGGAGAATGAGCGGGGAGTACCTAGAAGTGCAGCAGGACGTAGAATCTACGTCCTGTGGCACTTAGGTACTTTTATACACAGGACATTCTACGTCCTGTGGCACTTAAAGGGTTAATCTGCTAACGTTTGTTGCTCTTTTTTGGCATCAAATATACTGTAAACTAAGAGGGAGAAACAAATCCCACCATTACCAAGGAATGTGTTCCTAGCAATACTTTCAAAAGTGAACTTTTTGTTACATTGCACGAGCTAGTAGTTTTACACACAGTGCAGATTGTATTCTTTTTGTATCTTTGGCCATTTAAAGTTAAATACAAATATACTGTACATCTGTATGTCACTGCATATTTGTATTGATCAATGAGTGCAGAATCTCCCATAATACTTGATCTGCAGCAAATAAACGGCATTCCCCAGTCTTATATACAAGGTATCTCTTAGACCATTGCTGTCCAACTGGCGGCCCCCCACCTGTCTGGCTGCTTTGATGGCTTACTCTTGTGTAATTGAACCCAAAGAGATATAGCGCCTCACGGCCAAATAGTATAAATCAAACTAATGAAGTAAAATACATTAAAGTGAACGGTGGTGGTTATATTAGAGATATTAAACTGTACGCTAGTGGTAAATGTACCTAAATAATCTATTGGCCTGGGTGTATAAACCCCGGGTCTTCCACCAACCCAGATGTCGCCAAAGTAGAATACAGCAAATCATAAATTAAATCTCACCAAAGTCGGTGCATGGCCCGGGTGCTTCAAGCCCTGAACCCATAGCCTGGGGAGCAAAGAGTAGTCCAAAAATGAAAACAGCTTCAATCAGCACACCAAACAGCTGAGGTACCTCGGCTGTTCGGTGGGCTGATTGAAGCCATTTTCGTTTTTGGATTACTCTTATGTAAGATTTGAGTGGTATCAGTACTGTGATTAACTGCCCCCCCCCCCCCCCCCCCATGGTTCACACCTCAGATTCAGGCTGTAATCCCCCTGTATTGTTTAATAATTTAATCCCCTTTGTTGTTTACACCTCCTAATCCCTGCATTGTTCACCCCCTGCAGTGTTCACACCTCAGGCTCAGGCTGTGTACTGTTTCCACACTATACTGTGCCTTGCGTAATATAGGTTAACCAGCCAGCTTAACACACTCCACATAAGACTCAGCAAAGAATACTCAGACTGCTCTGTGAGTTGAATAACTTGAATACTTTATCCTTATGAAGAGTTTATTTTGTAAAACTGTAAAACAACATAATAACATTGCATCACAACCTGTAAAACATATACACACATGTAAACACATACAGGAAACCTAGCATCTTACTTACAGACGGTTATGTAACCAGGGCCTGTGTAAAGGTGAGGAATCCTAAGGTCTGTCCCTCTGCTTGTGAGCTGCCTGTGTGTGCTCAAAAGGGATGCTCTTCCACTTCCTGTGAACTTTAGGGGGAGGTTTAACCTTGAATGATGTGTATAATTAACATATGGACAACTATCCCAAAGAGGGTCACTAGGTGGCAGCACATAACATCTGAACTAATATTAATGCATACAATCTAACATTAAAATGGCATCAGATAAGGTATAAACAGCACAGGCTGTAATCACCCACATTGTTTTTCACACCTCAGACAGCAGTGGAAACCCCAACAATAATCCCTGCACACTACAAAAAGAACATATACTGAGGTGGTACTGCAATTAAAAAGTTTTTTTAACATATAGTTATTGTGCAGACTGTAGGAGCAGTGCCAGCATTGTGTCACTGTATACTGCCTGTGTGTGTGCCATACTCTGGGCAGGGTAGGGCAGGCAGAGTATGGCACACACAGGCTGGGTAGGGCAGGCAGAGTATGGCACACGCAGGCAGGGTAGGGCAGGCAGAGTATGGCCCACACAGGCAGGCAGAGTATGGCACACACAGGCTGGGTAGGGCAGGCAGAGTATGGCACACACAGGCAGGGTAGGGAAGGCAGAGTATGGCACTCACAGGTAGTGTTGGGCAGGCAGAATATGTAACATAAAGGCATGGTAGGCAGAGTATGGCACACACAGGCAGGGTAGGGCAGGCAGAGTATGGCACACACAGGCAGGGTAGGGAAGGCAGAGTATGGCACACACAGGCAGGGTAGGGAAGGCAGAGTATGGCACACACAAGCAGCATAGGGAAGGCAGAGTATGGCACACACAAGCAGGGTAGGGAAGGCAGAGTATGGCACACGCAGGCAGGGTAGGGAAGGCAGAGTATGGCACACGCAGGCAGGGTAGGGAAGGCAGAGTATGGCACACACAGGCAGGGTAGGGAAGGCAGAGTATGGCACACACAGGCAGGGTAGGGCAGGCAGAGTATGGCACACACAGGCAGGGTAGGGCAGGCAGAGTATGGCACACGCAGGCAGGGTAGGGCAGGCAGAGTATGGCACACACAGGCAGGGTAGGGAAGGCAGAGTATGGCACACACAGGCAGGGTAGGGAAGGCAGAGCATGGCACACGCAGGCAGGGTAGGGAAGGCAGAGCATGGCACACGCAGGCAGGGTAGGGAAGGCAGAGTATGGCACACGCAGGCAGTATGAATGGACACAAGTGGAGGGAGGGAGGTATGTATGCACGGACACAAGTGGAGGAAGGGAGGGTGGGTGTGTGCAACGAGCGCGTTACATCTGCACATCCATCTGCAAAACGAGCCAGATTAAGTAATTGGTACAATAACTTGTTATTTACAAAAATTAAATTTGTATTAAGTCCAGCATCAAGAATTATTTTGCCCTTGTAACTACTATTGTAGTACTGTGGTGGGACTTGTACACTGGGGTCCAAGTACTTGATAATTAGTATGGCAGCTTCCTTAGCCTTCCCAAACTTGCTTTTGTCTGCTGCTGTAGCATTTTTCTTTCCCTAAAGTTATCTATTTATTTATCTATTATTTGTTTGATTATTGAAACTTAGCAGCAGTGGTTGCATTTCCCACCCTAGGCTTATACACAAGTCAATAATTTTTCCAGTTTTCTTAAGTAAAATTAGGTACCTCGGCTTATATTCGGATCAGCTTATACTCAAGTATATACGGTATTTATGTGCTTTAGTAGAGTTACTCTGCAGGAAGAATGGCCAGGGAAGGATTAAGCCTGTAGAACTGATGCTGTGGCCTTGGCAATATCACTCTATAAAAGCTAAAGGCATGGGGGTGGACTAAGCCCTCTGACTGAAACTAATGCCCAGGTCAGGAGACATTTATCCCAATGCATAGAAGTGCCAGCCTTTGAAAAACATGACCAGAAGTAAAAAGTTAGGACCACCATATGAGGCAAATAGTTTGAAATGAATAAAAAATAAATAATGAAGACCAATTGCAAAGTTGCTAGGAATAGGACATTCTATAACATATCAAAAGTTAAAAGGTGAACCACCATTTTAATAAATAAATGTATCCTTCTGTATTGATTGCCAGCAAGCACAATTGGTTTAGGGCTTGCTGCACTTGTACTGAGAATACTAATCAAGGTAATACTGTGTATATACATTTTTTATCGAGTACATTCCACTTCTCCTCCCAGAGAAGGCCTGTGGAATTCAGAGAATTCTTTACATTTTACACGTGCAGATAAGCTGCTGAATCGGTCTAAAGAACATGATTTGGCAGCTAAAATCTGTCCTTTTATGGCCACCTTAACTCTCACTGTATCTGTTCTTTACTCTCAATACTGTCTATGTACCTGTCCAGTTGTCCCAGTCTGCTCTTTGTTATCTACTGTCTTCTGCTCCACCTCCCATTCTACCTCTGCAGGCAGGATAGAACTGGCCCACCAGGACACCAGGGCCCTGATCCTGTTGGGCCTCATTCACTGCCTTCTGCAAAACAACTCCCTACCGCTGTTGATAGTCTGCAATCCCTTCTCATTCTTCTGGGCCCTGCTGAATGTGCACCAATCACCTGTTAATTGCCTGCCGTGCCCCTGCCCCCCTGTTGGGCCGAGGTGGATACTGTTATACATTAATATATGAGGTATTCAAATTCAAATATACAGATGTCTCCTCTCAGAGAACACACAGTCATTTATGGGTGAAGATACAGAAATTTACTAACACCTGTATTTCATGAATCTCTGGGCAAGTTCAATTTCTATTGAGACTTTGAAACATTAGCTATACATTTAATAAAACCTAAAGTGCATGGGTGAGCGGCCGCAATTTCATCAGCCTCTTTTGTGCTTTTACATACTTCTTCCACCTGTAATGAATTTTACATAGTAACCCCCATATGTAATAAAATCCACAAAGTTTGCCCAGTATCAGTAACTCATAGTAACCAATAAGATGTTTGCTTTTAAACAGGTGATCAGTAAATACAACCTGCTGATTGGTTGCTATGGGTTACTGCTCCTGGGCAAACTTAGTACCTTTCATTACATAACCCCCTTAGATGAAAAGACACAATTCTTACTCCCTTGTAATATCAAATGCGATTTATTTCAATAAGATGAGAAGCTAATAAGGATACAGCAGCCATCATGATGGAACAGTTACCTTTTATTTGTTTCTATTTATTTTTCAAAGGCAAGCTGCAGAGGCCTGCAGTATGCTGAATTTTACAGAGCCCCTACAGACAACCCAGGCCCTATATATACAGGAACAGAGCAAGGACATAAAGCACTGCTACTCTTCCAATACATTACCATCCACCTTGCCAGCTCCATAATCCATACTGCAGACTGCCCACCCACAATGTAGCCCCACAGATCACTACAGGTGATGGAAAGCATCTTCCAGCTTAGTATACAAATAGGCATGAGACAAAGATGGAGTTCAGCTGTATGTAAACTGACCCTTTAAATTGACAGTGAAAGATCAAGGTATGCATTTGACCACCGTATCCAAAATAATTTTTCCATATGGATTACCCTAAGCTGAAGAACTTTACATGGGCCAACAGAAAGATGTGATTGCACTTAAGCCTTTAAGGAATGAGTAGAAGCAATGCATATCTCTTTCTTGAAAATAACTATATATTTGCAAAGAGAAGAAGTACTGGCCGTGGAGGTAATTTTGTGTTTTTACTCTCTGTGCAGATAAAATATATAACAGATAGATTTTGATTATAAATGGGACATTGTATAGTATATTATATTGTTTGACCAGGAGCCATATTTTTTCTTGTTGTGCTCTCAGTCAATATCTCCAAGTGGATTCTAATAAATCATCCCAGCAACCTTTACAAACCCTTAAAACATTTCCTTTAGTTGCTGATGAACCTGGAGTGGGGTTGTAATTTGCACTATAAAGTCACTCACATCTGTTTTAAAAGGGTTTGAAACCTGCCCACTGTGCCCCCTAGTTCTCTAACATAGATGTTTCTGCGATATTTGCCACTAAAAAACCTGTATTGCTGTAAAAAACACGAATCTTGATAAATCTGCCCCTTCTTCATGTTTGCAGTGCTGTCTTGTCCAGCTGGCACTGCTTACTGCATGGGTCCAGGGGAATGATTTATTGTCTGCTGGACTATGCTTTCCTACATCTAAGGCAGAGCTTTAACATTTATAGCAATAGCAGAAGCACAAACCTCAATAAAAGGAATACAAAGGAAAGCAACTAAAACCTCTTTGACCAATGTCCAGGACACACAGTGCTCATACTACTTAACCAACTACTTTATTGGAGGATAAATGAAATAAACCAAACTTAAATAC
Source organism: Xenopus tropicalis (assembly GCF_000004195.4). Lineage (NCBI taxonomy): Eukaryota > Metazoa > Chordata > Amphibia > Anura > Pipidae > Xenopus > Xenopus tropicalis. Next base: position 86,193,449 of record NC_030678.2, read on the forward strand.
ATTTTTCTTAAATGTTTCCTTTTAGATTTTCTCACTACAGTGTCCCTTTGAATAATAGAGAATCCTTAACAAAAACCTGTGTGTGTCATCCCACCTCGAACATGGGAATAATTGGCTGTCCATGGCACTTAGGCCAACAACAGGACTTTTGTGCAACACGCAGTAACATTTAAAGATTACATCATACTTACTTGTCAGGGGAATTTACCCCTAATAATGAACCCCCCTTTTTTTACCATCCCTCATTTAATTAAGCTACATCCAGCCTGGCACTATCTACTTTGGTAGCCAGAGTAGCCCTGCCACCAATCCATGCTAAGGTACAACTCCCAGCATACCTCAGTAGCACCTTCAGGTTGCTGTCGGATGTTGTGAATTGCACACAAAGAGTGGGCTGGTGATTTTACAGCATTAGGGAGTAAAGCTGTCAGTCTGCTGGTTTGTTTTGCCATAATGCACTTTCTTATAGACACCTTTTCAAAGAGTTTATAGTGTCATTTCTTCATAAGACACACACTGAATGAAGGAATACCTTGGAATATGTATATTTATTGTAGAGAGCACAGAACAGAGTATAAAAACTGTGATTTCAGCTTTTGCAGCACTTCTGCTACTGAATCGCTTCATTACAAGCTCCACTTTCATCTCAACATACTAAATTTCCCATTTCCAATTCCAGGAATTCACCTAAAAATGTCACTCTTGGTTTGTTAATTGACTGCACTGTCTGGTTTTATGTGCTCAGAATATTTGATGTACAGGTATGGGATCCCTTATCCGGAAACCTGTTATCCAGAAAGCTCCGAATTATGGAAAGCCCATCTCCCATAGACTCTATTTTAATAAAATAATTCAGAATATTAAAAGTGATTTCCTTTTTGCTCTGTAGTAATAAAACAGTACCTTGTAATTGATCCCAACTAAGATATAAATAATCCTTATTGGATGCAAAACAATTCTAATGGGTTTACTGTAACGAGGTTTTATTGATTTTTTTAGTAAACTTAAGGTATGGCGATCCAAATTACAGAAAGACCCCTTATCTGGAATACCCTTGGTCCCAAGCATTCTGGATAATGGGTCCGATACCTGTATTTTGTCTATTGATTTAGTATTGTATTCTAAATAAACAGCCTGTAGGGCAAAGACACACATGACGATTAGTTGCTGCGACTTTTAATTATCCCAGCCATGGTGACTAATCACGGCGACTTTCCGCCCTTCGAGTACAATTGCGTCGCGTGCAAAATTTTGCCACACAAATTAGTCGCCGCGACTTGTCGCCCCGTGTGTCTTTGCCCTTATAGTCAATTTCATTTAAACCATGGTCCCTTTATATCAAGCATAAGGAACACCTAGGGGTCTTTCCAGCTTAGCCCTGGAATGCAATTGGAATAGATTTAAAGGGGTTGTTCACCTTTGAGTTAACTTTTTTTTTTTTAACAGAAATTCTTTTTATTGGTTTTCCAGTATATAGGATTGGGATACAGAAGGAAAGAGGGGAGGGGAGGGGGGGGATACAGCCATTGTTGAGTTTTCCATTTTATTATACAGAACATGTCAGATTATTCACATATATGCTTCAAGGTAAGTCATTTAAGTGAGCGTCTAGCCAGCCTCCCCAGATTCTATCGAATTTATTCGGTTGGCCTCTAGCTTCATATGTAAGCTTAATTAGCGGAAGCGTTTTATTGACCAAATCTACCCACGCAGTCTTCCGGGGGGGTAGAGGGGCCATCCAATGCATGATTAGCACTTTTTTGGCGTAATATAATAGTGATCTTATCAAAATTCTCGCATAGTTAGTTGGGACAAGGTCATCCACAAGACCTAATAGGCATATTTCTGGTTGCAGTAGGGGAGGGAGGGCCAATGTATCTATCATATATCTAGTAATTTTCACCCAATACCTGCTGATGATAGGACATGCCCATACCATATGCCAATATGACCCATCCACTCCTCCGCATCTTTTACAAATAGGGGCTGGTATTTGGCCCATGCGAAATAGTCTATTTGGGGTATAATAAGTTCTGAGTGTGAATTTGTGTTGGATCAATCTATCTCTGGTACAAATCAGGAATTTATATAGATTCTCAGTGATTTCTTCCCACTGGTCTGGCCTTAGGCTCGGTATATCACTTTGCCATTTAGTATAGGCTGATTGGAATGGAGCTGGGCCACTGGATATTATTTGTGTGTAGATATGGGAGATCATTTTGCTGGGGTCTTCCCTTCTTAGTAATGAGAGTAATGGTGGTTCTTTGAGGGTCAGGTCTGTTGCCCCGAATTGGGCTCTAACTGTATGTCTCAGCTGCAAGTATCTATACATAGGCAGTTGCGGCATGTTTATTTTTTCCCTAAGCTCCACCATGTTAATAAATTTAGAGTTCAGAAGTATGTCTCCTAAGTATTTAACTTTCTTTGGTGCCCAGAACCATATGGCCTCCGAATGGTAAAAGTGTTGTAAATTTGAGTTTTTCCACAGTGGTAGGGAGGGAGATAGTATTGGAAACGTAATTTTTGCGAGTTTTGTTGCTGCTTGCCAGGCGGAAACTGGTGCTTTCATACAGGGAGGTAGGAGTGGATGGTCTTTGGGTTTCCTAAGTAAATAGTTGCCCAGTGCTTCCAAAGAACCTAGGGTATTAGCCTGAAATACCACATTACGATTTTCCAGGTCTTGAGAGAACCACCAATTTATGTGCTGAGCTGGGCAGCTAGATAATAAAAGAAAAGGTTCGGGAGGCTCAGTCCTCCTTTATCATAGGGGGCTGTTAGCGTAGCAAATGAGACCCTTGGTACCTTATTCCCTCAGAGAAAGGGGCGCATCTGCTCCTGGATCGCATCACAGATTCGCTTAGGTATTATAGTCGGTGCATTGTGAAAAATATATAGGTATTTGGGGAGAAAAATCATTTTAATTACATTTATCCTTCCCCACAAAGTGAGGGGGAGAGATGCCCAGTGTGTTAGGGATGTAGCCAGTTGTATATTTATGGGGGTGATATTCAGGGGAATAAATTGCTCTGGGTCCAGGTGAATGTTTATTCCCAGATACTTGAACGTACTGACCCATTGTAACCGGGGGTCTGCAGCCTGGTTTGGCGTCAATGTGGGTTCTAAAGGGAATATAACTGATTTGGCCCAGTTTATGCGGAGTCCCGAGAATTCAGTAAAGCGGGAAAAAATTTCCAGTATACCTGATAGAGAGGGCCCTGGATCTGCCAGGTAAAGCAAAACGTCATCAGCATATAGGGATATTTTCTCTTCGATCTGGCCGTATCTTAGCCCTATCACCTGTTTAGAGTGCCTGATTTGTATTGCCAGGGGTTCTATTGCCAGTGCGAATAGTAGAGGGGATAGGGGGCACCCCTGCCTAGTCCCTCTCGTCAGAGAGAATCTTGGTGAGATAAAATTGTTTGCTTGCACGCTGGCTGTGGGGTTGGTATATAGTAGTTTAATCCATTTTATAAAGTTCCCCCCGAAACCAAATTTTTCCAGGATTCCCCATAAATATGGCCACTCAACTGAGTCAAATGCTTTCTCAGAATCCAGGGATACTACTATCCCGGATCCTGAGTTGTCGTGTGGGACTTGCAGATTATAATACAGCCTCCTTAAGATGTCTGTAGAGAAGGGTGGGGGTACATACACTGCAATTAATATAAGTTTGAACGCAAGGAACGAGCAGTGAAGGATAATATACCTTCCATAGTGGTCAGTATGGATTTGGTGGAGAACAAATTGGAGGTTCTTTTTAATTAATATTGACACTCCCCTTGCATGGGATGAAAATGTAGCATGATAGGTTTGTGCAATCCAGCCTCTTTTAAGAGCCAGCACCTTCTGACCTGTTAGGTGGGTCTCTTGCAAGCAAACTATTGCCGGGGACCATTGTTTAAGAGCCGTAAAAAGAAGGGCTCTTTTTATCTTATCATTTAGACCCCTAATGTTTCACGAAACTACATTTACCATAGTCATTTTACTCTGATATTTGCTTGTGTACCTTTGAGTTAACTTTTAGTATGATATTGAGAATAATATTCTCAGACAATTTGTAATTGGTCTTCATTTTTTATTATTTGTAGTTTTTTTTTTATTATTTCAATAACTGTTCACCAACTCTCCAGGTTGGGTTATAATTATTATTATATTATCTGGTTGCTGGGGTTCAAATTACTTTAGCAACCAGGGTGTGGCTTGAATGAGAGACTGATATATGAATAGGAGAGGGACTGAATAGAAAAGAAAGTTCTAAAAGTACCAATAACAATAACATTTCAGCCTTACAGAGCAATAGTTTTTTGGCTGCTGGGGTCAGTGACCCCCATTTGAAAACTACAAAGAGTTTGAAGAAGAAGGCAAATAATTCAAACTGTAAGAAATAAATAATAAATACCAATTGAAACGTTGCTTAGAATTGTTCATTCTATAACATACTAAAAGTTAAAGGTGAACCACCCCTCTAAGTGCTTTTAGAGAAATGTTTCCGCAAATATTTCAGATAAAGTAGGAGATAAAATGTTGGGGGTTTTTTTTGTAGTTTAGTGGCGATACCATTTGCTTACTGCATATTCTCCAGCAGTTTATAACTGTAGTTCTGGTGACTGCTTTGGCTAATGACCCCTCTGTCAGTACGGATTATTCTTACTGCTTTATTGGTCTTCTTTCCATAACCATAACCAAATTTAAAAATCAACTTGTTTGCATTTTCTTTGCATTAACATTCCCTGCACTGCTAAGACTGCTGGGTCACCAGAACCTGAGAAAACACTACACCTGTTGTCCGTTACCCCAAGGTATATGTTTTAGGAAGGCACCAAATCTAGCATTCAGTTCAGAATTTATAAGAATTCTAACACTTTTTGCTGGATTTGAACCAAGGTCTAACCCTTATTAACTTGTGACTTTAAAGCTCTGGACAACAAATGGAATAGTTTTTCCCACACATAATGCAAATGACTTTTTCCATTGCAGAAGATCTTTTAAAAACATTTATTGTGTTGGGTTGAAAACCCCAACATACTGTTCTTCAACTTATTCTTCCGCTTCTTCTTCTTAGCGACCCCCCATTTTCTAAATGCTACTCCTCCTACAGTTTTAGGGGTACAACACCCAAACTCCCCACACTTCTTCGCCCTATAGCGGAGCAGGTTGCGTGTGCTTTTCTAAGCGATCCAGCACCCCATCTTTTTGTGGCGCCGCTCCGAACCCCCCAATTTTCCCATTGACTTTGACAGGGAAGATTTTCAAACTGCTGCCACGCTTACAGCTTTGAAGCTACACCCCCCAAACTTGAATAACATAATCATGGGGTCACCCCGAATGAAACAGCGATATTTGTTGGATGACCCAAAGTGGGAGGGGCCAACAACAGCCAATCAAATTTCACCCATTGACTTTAATGGGGAAATTGAAACTGCTGCCAATCTTACAGCTTTGAGGCGACACTCCCCAAACTTCAATCACACAGTCATGGGCTCAGCCTGAATGAAAATATGATGATTGTTGGATGCCCAAAAGTGGGCGGAGCTGTGAACAACCAATCAGATTTTACTTATTGACTTGGCGGAAATCCAACCTGCTGCCATTCTCACAGTAATTACACCAGGGTCCCCAAACTTTGCAGGGTTAGGCACCAGGTAACTGCGGTTCAAGGTTAGAAAAAAGTGATCAGATTTTACCTATTGACTTTCAATGGGGAAATCCAACCTGCTGCCATTCTCACAGTATTAAACCCAGGATCCCCAAACTTTTCACAGTTGGCCACTAGGGGACTGCAGGTTTATTTTTGGAAAGTGGGTGGAGCCACCAACAGCCAATCAGATTTCACCTATTGAATTTTATTGGTTTGATGCCAGGGTTCCCAAACTTTTCCAAACTCAGTCATAGGGTGACTTCGTAGTCAAGGTTAGAAAAGTGGGTGGGGCCAACAACAGCCAATCAGATTTCACCTATAGACTTCAGATGTTTAAATTTAAACTGCTGCCATTCTTTAAATATTAATACTAAGGTCCCCAAACTTTGCAGAGCTAGTCACCAGGAAACTGCGGTTCGGAGTTAGAAAAAGTGGGTGGAGCCACCAACAGCCAATCAGATTTTAACTATTGATTTTAAATGGGGAAATTCAACCTGCTGCCATTCTCACAGTATTAACACCAGGATCACTAGAGGACTAGATTTTTAGGTTTTAAAAAAAGTGGGTGGAGCCACAACAGCCAATCAAACGTCACCTATTGAATTTTTTTTGGTTAAATTTAAAATGCTGTCATTCTCACACAATTTATGCCAGGGTGGCCACTGTTTGTCACTGGGTGACTTTGACTCAAGGTTAGAAAAAGTGGGCACACTCACCAACCACCAATCACAATTTACATATTGACTAGGTAACTGCAGTTCCAGGTTAGAAAAAGGGGGTGGAGCCACCAACAATCAGATGTCACTCGTTGACTTTCAGTGGGGAAATTTAAATTGCTGCCATTCAGACACTATTAAAACCAGGGTCCCCAAACTTTGCACAGTGGATTTTTCTATATAACTGTGGTCCAAGGTTAGAAAAACTGGGTGGAGCCAATAACAGATCAGATTTCATTCAGTGACTTCCCATTTTTCAACCCAACATGAAGTTTGTTCTCAAACTTCCCTTTCTAGTTTATAATGAAATTTTACTTTATAGAACTCCTGTCCTTCACTAAGGATAAAATCCACTTTTTTTAACATTGGACTTGAGATTATTTGAGGTTGGGCAATTACCAAAAACCTTTACCAGTGTTGTTCCTAGTGGTATAAAATGGTTTGAGAGACCTGTGTTTTAAACATGGGTAGTGGTAACAGGACTATATCAAGTAATGTGTACATTGCTGGTTGGTTAAAGAAACCATGGTTTAGCAATGTTATTTTTAAATGGTTTAATCCATGGTCAGACTAGGCTGCCAGTGTACTAGAGGATCTCTGTGCTGGTCCCAGTCTGGGACAATGCCCATCAATATAGCTTAAAGGTATGAGAAAATGTGAAACTGAACCCTAAGCCCACACTGTAATCTGTTTTCTGCCCTTCAAGTAATTCCCTACCTCCATGGTCAAATGTGGCCATATGCTGTCAGCTGCTCCTCCATGATCCTTCCTTTGTCCCCTTTCATCCTGACTATATCTTCCACCTTCAGATTGACAGTGTATGGAAGAGAAGGATGGGAGTAAACCTCACCAAGGAGGCAGGACTCCTGAGCCCTGACAACTGCCACCAATTGCTGGGAGAGAGCAGAACAGATCACAGCAGAGAGCTAAACAGATACCAGTCTCATATGTAGGCCAGATGTGTGCGAGGACAATTCATTTGATAATCCCGTTACATAGCAATTTTAATTAGACATCAGTCTAATTTAGACAACAGTTTTAATTGAGATGTGGAGCCACTGAGCAAGAACATTTCATTCAAAAGTCATTCTTTCCAATATCTTTTAGGCCTGGGAATTGACACTGTCTTTATTGGGTGTGGGAATTGTATTGAGATACTTAGGCATCTCATGTACACATGCTAGCCACTACTGCAGAACTGAACCCTGGGCAATAGGTGGCCCTTCTAATAATTTTGATCATAGCACCATTTTCCCCGGAAAGTAAATAAATAATTACATTGCCAGTGGGGCTCATTTATTAACAAAAGTTCTAACTTCTAGCTAGCATTAGTGCAGATGCATGTAGCAAAAAATAAGCAATTACACTTGATCAGTCAACTATAAGTTACAAAATAAATTAAAACAATTTGATTGGTTGCTGTGGGTAACTGCACTCCTGCAATTTAGCTCCTATTTTAAAACAGACATGTTGCGTAACTTCCTGGTGTTGTCTGGTGCTTGTCGATTCATAATGAATCCAACTTGATTGTTGTTTATAAGTGATGGAAGGATTCTGTTCAATCTTTGGGCTAGTATTTTCGAGTAGAGTTTAAGGTCTGTGTTCAGTAACGCTATAGGCCTGTAGTTTGGACATAGATCTTGTGGTTTGTCTGGTTTGGGGATAGTGGTTATGTGTGCTTGGAGGAACTCCGGGTTTATTTTCCCCGTGTTCATAATAGTTTGAAAGGTTTTGAGCAGATGTGGCGCTAGAATATTTTTATAAGTCTTATAGTAAATATTCGTAAACCTGTCTGGGCCTGGGGCTTTACCTATCTTTAATAGGGTAATTGCTTGTAATACCTCCTCTAGGGTAACTGGAGCGTTAAGGAATTCTATCTGGGGGGGGGTTTAGGAAGGTGCAAGGAGTTGAGGTATTCTGTAATTTGAGATTTTGTTGGTTGGGGTTCATTCTGTTGTTTTTCTAGACTATAGAGAGATTTATAATATTCTGCAAATTCGTTAGCTATTTGAGTTGGGTCGGTAATTCTATTGTTGTTTTTAGTTAAGTGTGATATTCTGTGTTTGGCTTGCTGATTTCGTAATTTGGATGCTAAAAGGCGATTTGCTTTGTTGCTTTGAGTGCAGTAAAACTGGTTCAATCTCTTGAGTCTATATTCTGTTTTTGCTAACAATATCTGTGTTAGTTCATCCTTATCATTCTGTAATTGTCTTTTTAATTGTTGTGTAGGATTTTTGTGATATGTTTGTTCTACTTGTTTTATTCTTCATTCTAGGCTTTTTTGTCTTTTCTCGTTCTGTGTACGGATTCCCTTAGCTATCGTTATTAGTTCCCCTCTCAGGGTTGCTTTATGGGCCAGCCATATTGTTTGGGAGTCCATTTTCTGGGTTGTATTATGCTTAAAGTATTCCTGTATTGATGTTTTGACTTGAGTTTGTACTTCTATGTTTGTTATTAAGGAGTCATTTAAGCGCCAAGGTGCCAAATGTCTCTTTATGCTAGTTGCATCGGTTTCTATTCCCACTGGGGCATGATCTGACCAAGTTTGTACTCCTATCCATGCTTCTATAGTTGTAGCTGTTGTCTGTCTATCTGTTAATATGTAGTCAATCCTGGAAAACATGTCATGTCTAGAGGAGTGGAATGTAAATTCCCTATTTCGTGGATATTTAGCTCTCCATACATCTACTAATGCTAGTTTGTGAAAGAGGTCTCTTGTTTTTTTGGTAATTCTTTCTTGCTGTTTGGTAGAAGTGGTGTTGGTGGTTCTATGCACATCTACGTGGGGATCTAATATGAAATTGAAGTCACCTGCTACTATACAACTACCTTTTTGGTGTTCTAATAGGCTTGTTAATGGATATAAATTGCAGTTGGTTATCATTTGGTACATAAAAGTTTATCAATGAATAATGTTGGTTTTCTATTGTTCCGTTTACCATTAGGTACCTGCCTTGTGGGTCCGCTATTACTTGATGCTGTTGAAATGCTAGCTTGGAACTGATCAAGATTGATACCCCTTTTGATTTTGTTTTAGAGAAAGCATGGAAATTATGCGGGTAATATTTATTTAGAAAGTTAGGGTGGTTTGACCTTTTAAAATGGGTCTCCTGGTAAAATAGTACATCTGCTTTGGCTTTATAGGCCTCATGGAGTGCTAGATCAACAAGAAAGGAGGAATGCCCAAAGGGCAAAAAAAAAAAACAAACTTAAATTCTCCCAGCTAAAGAGTGTGTAATAAGAGAATAAACTAATAATCAAAGAAAGTAAAGAAAAAAGGCTTTCCTCTACTGACACTGCCTCACCTGCTGCTCTGTCCTTTGGGGGGCTACACCTCACTCACACTCCCAGACCTGGAAACAGGGCGGGGGGTGGGGTAGGACTCCCTCTCTCCCCCCGCTATTCATTTAAAGTCCTTCCACCTCCTCCTTCTCTTTCATTTTCCTCATTTGAGGTTCACTCTATTAGGCTCTTCTCCCCTGCTTCGCTTCGCATTGTGGTCATATACCGACCTCCTGGACTGACCTCACAATTCTTTGACAACTTTTCTGCCTGGCTTCCTTTCCTCTGATTCCCCATTCATTGTACTAGGTGACTTTAACATACCTGTTAACAATCCTAATGCCCCTGCTGTCTCCAAACTCCTTTCACTAACATCCTCCTTTGGGTTATCTCTGTGCTCTGACACCCCCTCTCACTCCAATGGAAACTCCCTGGATCTTATTTTTACAAAATGTTGTTCTATCTCAAACTTTACTAACTCCCCTTTCCCCCTCTCTGATCACAATCTGCTCACATTTCACTTCTCGCTAACTCCCTCTACACCCTCTTCTGTCCCCCAAACATACACATACCGAGACCTGCAATCCCTAAATATGTCACATCTCTCTTCTTCCTTTGACTCTCTTCACTCTAACATCCTAACTGTCTCTTGTCCTAATCAGACTACCTCTGTCTACTACAGCACACTCGCCACTGCCCTTAATGAGCTTGCTCCTGCCAAGACAAAACGCATGAGGCCCAAACCACTCCAACCCTGGCACACTGCTCATACCAAATCCCTCCAAAAACAGTCGCGTATACTTGAGCGCCAAATCAAGGTCAGAGTCAGATTTCTGCAGCTACAAATCTGCTCTGCTCTCCTATAATACCACCCTCTGCCAAGCTAAACAAACCTACTTCACTGCACTCATTAACTCCCTCTCTAAAAAACCAACAACAACTCTTCTCCACCTTTAACTCTCTGCTGTCCCCTCCTCCACCCCCTGCATGTGCTTCAGTCACTGCTCAAGCTATTGCAGAGCACTTTAAAAATAAAATTGACACCATCCGAAGTGACATTGCACAACTTAATCCCCATAACCATTCACCTCCCTCCCTACATGCTACCCAGTTTCATCTTGGCTCCTTCTCCCCAGTGACTGAAGAGGAAGTCTCAAAACTGTTGTCTTCCTCTCACCTTACTACCTGCCCGCTTGATCCCATTCCTACCAAACTTCTACGTAATGCCAACCCCTGTCTTATCAAAGCCTTAACTCATCTATTTAATCTCTTGCTCTCTACTGGAATCTTTCCCTCCCAATGAAACATGAAATTGTAACCCCTATTCTGAAAAAACCCTCCCTTGATCCCTCCAATCCTACTAACCTCCGACCTATTTCTCTGCTCCCATTCATCTCCAAACTGCTCGAGCGCCTAGTCTACAACAGACTGATGCTATTCCTCTCTGACAAAAACCTCCTGGATCCCTTTCAATCTGGTTTTAGACAACAACACTCCACCGAAACTGCTCTTACCTGACTAACAAATTACCTCCTATCGGCAAAAGCCAAAAAACACTACTCGCTACTAATAGTTCTCGATCTCTCTGCTGCTTTTGACACTGTGGATCACCCTCTTCTCCTCCAGACTCTTTGCTCTCTTGGCCTTCGTGACACTGCCTTATCCTGGTTTTCATCTTATCTCTCAGATCGATCCTTCAGTGTCTCTTACAATGGGGAATCATCTCCCTTGCCTCTTTCCAGGGCCGCCATCAGAAATCACGGGGCCCCTCACAAGAAAATTTTCTGGGCCCCCCTCCCACCAGTACAAAGGACTCACAGACATTGGTAGCCAGCAGTGCCCCCCCTAGTACATTGGTAGCCAGCAGTGCCCCAACCCTAGTACATTGGTAGCCAGCAGTGCCTCCCCCCTAGTACATTGGTAGCCAGCAGTGCCTCCCCCTAGTACATTGGTAGCCAGCAGTGCCTCCCCCCTAGTACATTGGTAGCCAGCAGTGCCTCCCCCCTAGTACATTGGTAGCCAGCAGTGCCTCCCCCTAGTACATTGGTAGCCAGCAGTGCCTCCCCCCTAGTACATTGGTAGCCAGCAGTGCCTCCCCCCTAGTACATTGGTAGCCAGCAGTGCCTCCCCCTAGTACATTGGTAGCCAGCAGTGCCTCCCCCTAGTACATTGGTAGCCAGCAGTGCCTCCCCCCTAGTACATTGGTAGCCAGCAGTGCCTCCCCCTAGTACATTGGTAGCCAGCAGTGCCTCCCCCCTAGTACATTGGTAGCCAGCAGTGCCTCCCCCTAGTACATTGGTAGCCAGCAGTGCCCCAACCCTAGTACATTGGTAGCCAGCAGTGCCTCCCCCCCTAGTACATTGGTAGCCAGCAGTGCCTCCCCCCTAGTACATTGGTAGCCAGCAGTGCCTCCCCCCTAGTACATTGGTAGCCAGCAGTGCCTCCCCAGTACATTGGTAGCCAGCAGTGCCTCCCCCCTAGTATATTGGTAGCCAGCAGTGCCTCCCCCCTAGTACATTGGTAGCCAGCAGTGCCCCAACCCTAGTACATTGGTAGCCAGCAGTGCCTCCCCCCTAGTACATTGGTAGCCAGCAGTGCCTCCCCCCTAGTACATTGGTAGCCAGCAGGGCCCCCCCTTGTACACTGGTAGCCAGCAGGGCCCCCCTAGTACATTGGTAGCCAGCAGGGCCCCCCTAGTACATTGGTAGCCAGCACAGCACAGCCTTGTTCGGCTCCTCGGATGAGGTACTTAATTCATGACAGCACTGCACTTCTGAGTGCCGAAAGACGCCAGGCCCTTTTATAAGGTTGCGCCCCATGCGTACTGACGTGCATGTACGCACGGGGCGCGACCAATAGGATCACCCACTGATCACCAATGACAGGGGGCCCTCAATTGATTAAAGGGGGCCCGAGCTACTAAGAAAACTGTAGCGCCTCCAGGCCCCCTTTAAAAGTTAAAATCGTCCGGGCCCGGGACAACTGTACCCCCTCTGCCCCCCTGATGGCGGCCCTGCCTCTTTCTGTTGGGGTTCCTCAAGGCTCTGTCCTGGGCCCCTTACTATTTTCTCTCTATACCTCCTCACTTGGCAAATTAATCAATTCTTTTGGCTTTCAGTACCACCTCTATGCTGATGATACTCAGATCTATCTTTTCTCTCCTGATCTCAACCCAGAGCTTCTAACTCGCGTCTCTTTATGCCTGTCCGCTATCTCCACTTGGATGTCCCAACATTACCTTAAATTAAATCTCTCTAAGACTGATTTGGTTCTCTTTCCCCCATCTATAACGGTTAACGATTCTACCATCACCCCATCTTCCCAGGCCCGGTGCCTTGGGGTCATCCTAGATTCTGCCCTGTCCTTCACTCCTCATATCCAATCACTTATCAAATCATGTCACTTTCACCTAAGAAATATTTCCAAAATAAGATCATTTATCACCCAAGATGCTGCCAAAATTCTTATTCACTCTCTTATAATATCTCGCCTGGACTACTGTAACTCCCTATTAATTGGCCTTCCCCTCCAAAGACTGTCCCCACTCCAGTCCATAATGAATACTGCTGCCAGGCTCATACACCTCTCCAACCGCTCCTCCTCTGCCATGCCACTCTGCCAATCCCTGCACTGGCTTCCCCTACCATCCAGGATAAAATTCAAACTAATGACTCAAAGCATAATAATAATTCAAAGCAGTTCATAACTCTGCCCCACCCTACATCTCTGAACTCATCTCTAGGTACCATCCAACCCGCTTGTTACGCTCCTCTACTGACCTGCTCCTCAACTCCTCTCTCATTCCCTCCTCACACGCTGACATTCAAGACTTTGCAAGGGCTGCCCCCCTTCTCTGGAATTCGCTCCCACAATCTGTCAGACTTCCTCCCAATCTCTCTGCCGTCAAGAGAAGCTTACCCTAATCTAGTTTAGCAATACCCTGTGCCACACCTCTCACAACTCTGGTCATGCCCATTCCAACACCTTGTGTCTCAATCCTATCTCCTTGTAGATTGTAAGCTCTTTTGGGCAGGGCCCTCTTCACCTCTTGCATTGGTTATTGATTGCTTTATATGTTACTCTGTATTTCCAATGTATAAAAGCCACTTATTGTACAGCGCTACAGAATATGTTGGCGCTTTATAAATAAATATTAATAATAATAATAACTTCTAGTAGCCTCTTAGATCAGAGTAATTTGGCTGTATATCAACAGTGCTAATAATGCGTAACAAATGGACATGAATATACGGCAGAGCTACTACCTGGTCTAGTCACCAGATCGATAGTGGGGCGATGCTCAGCTGAAGCCCTCCAAGATGGATGAGACATGCTATAAACAAGGTCATTTTCAGATTAGAGTATAAAACAAAATAAAATGCCTCTAATAAAAAGAAAAATATTCTACATCATATACAAAACCAGAACAAAAACTTAAGCTGCACTAATAGAAACTGCCCAACTCATTGGCTCCTAATCCAACATAAAATAATACTTTAGCCTAAATCTTGAGGCTCTCCCTTCCTCAGTAGGCAAAGCTGAAATGTGACTGAATTGTACTTTTTGGGAGATTAAGGGGAAAAAAAGGCAGCACTGAAATAACGTCCATATTAATATTATAGTACATCATGCACAGTCTTGTGTATTTATTACACTGTGTAATGATTTTATTATTTAAATCAGTGCTGTCCAACTGGCGGCCCACAACCCCCCTCTGTGTGCCCCCCCCCACCTGTCTGGCTGGTTTTGATGGCTTACCTTTGTATAAGCTTTAAATGGTATCAGTACTGTGATTAACTGCCCCCCCTGCATTGCTCACACCTCAGATTCAGGCTGTAATCCCTCTGTATTGTTTAAAAATGTAATCCCCTGTGTTGTTCACACCTTTTAATCTCTGCATTGTTCACCCCCTGCTGTGTTCACACCTCAGGCTCAGACTGTAATCACCCACATTGTTCACCTGTTCACACCTCAGACAGATTGTAGGAGCAGTAGAAACCCACAAATAATCCCTGCACACTACAAAAATAACATATACTGAGGTGGTACTGCAATTAAAAAGTTTTTTAACATATAGTTATTGTGCAGACTGTAGAAGCAGTGCCAGCATTGTGTCACTGTAGGCTGCCTGTGTGTGCAATACTCTGCCTTCTGTATGCTGCCTGTGTGTGCCATACAGCATAGGGCAAGCAGAGTATGGCACACACAGGCAGGGTAGGGAAGGCAGAGCATGGCACACACAGGCAGGGTAGGGCAGGCAGAGTATGGCACACACGGGCAGGGTAGGGCAGGCAGAGTATGGCACACATGGGCAGGGTAGGGCAGGCAGAGTATGGCACACACAGGCAGGGTAGGGCAGGCAGAGTATGGCACACACAGGCAGGGTATGGCACACACAGGCAGGGTATGGCACACACAGGCAGTGTATGGCACACACAGGCAGGGTATGGCACACACAGGCAGTGTATGGTACACACAGGCAGGGTATGGCACACACAGGCAGGGTATGGTGCACACACAGGCAGGGTAGGGCAGGCAAAGTATGGCACACGCAAGCAGGGTAGGGCGGGCAGAGTATGGCACACACAGGCAGGGTAGGGAAGGCAGAGTATGGCAGGTTTTTCCTGTACTACAACCATTAATATGGGTATGGTCATGTGATAACACGGGTGTGGTTTCAAGTGGGTGCGGTTTCAAAAAGGGGAGTGGTCAAAACTGGGTTCCATTATCGGCCCTCCACCACGTAGGTCAGAAAAATTCGGCCCTCGGTACCACAGAAGTTGGACAGCACTGATTTAAATTATGCGTAGCCAAGCATAAACGCCTGGTGTAAAAGAGCTGTTAGCCCAAAATGGGTACCCACAATATTATAGTTGTCTTAGGCTGATGTCCCACGGGGAGATTAGTCGCCTGTTGTTAAATCTCTACTGGCAAAAAGTGAATCACCAGTGGAAAGGCATGTCGCTTCATTTATCCGAAGTTGTGCAAAATTTCCTCCTGCAGGCAACTGCTCGAATTTTGCAAATAAAGCGTCACGTATATCTTTTCACTGGAATTTCCCCACAATTCCAGTATAATTGCAGCTATGAGTTGGCACTTCACCAACACAATTATTGCCAGGGTGTAAACACACACAATCACATGTGCATACTGTATGCAATTTGGACATAATCCAAAATCTTCAGTGTTCAGGTATTGCTATTTCTGGTGGTTGCTGTTACATCTTTTTTTAGGCACAAGTTTGCTATGCCAATTGATGCAGGCCACTGTGAGAACTGACTCCTGATGATTGAGTTATTATCGAGCTATAATACAGCGCAATACTGAAATTCTAGAAATGCAAAGACAGAGGTCTTAAAGGAACAGTTCAGTGTAAGTATGAAACTGGGCAAATCAGATAGTCTGCACAAAATAAAAAGATATTTGCAATATAGTTAGGCAGAAATGTAATCTATAAAGGCTGGGGTGGACAGATGTCTTACATACTGTAATAACCAGAACTCTGCTTCCTGCTTTCAGCTCTCTAACCTCTTAGTTAGTCAGCAACTTTAGGGGGCCGCATGGGACATAACTATTCAGTTAGTTTGTGAGCACACAGGTCAGATTATAATGCAAATTAACTGAACGGTTATGTCCTATGTGGCCCCCTCAAGTCACTGATTGGTTACTGACTGCTAGCAGCTTAGAGAGCTAAAAAGGAGGAAGTAGTGTTCTGGCTATTATGTTAGACATCTTCCTGCTCCAGCATTTATAGATTACATTTTTGGCTAACTAACTGTATTAAAAACATTTTTTTATTTTGCGCAGTCTATCTATTTTACCCAGTTTCATTTTTTCACTGAACCACTCCTATAAGCAATAATACAGCTCATCCATTACATGCCGTAGTCACACTCAACTAACTTACTGGCAACTAATATAAAGAGCCTTTTATGAGGAGGTGAGCAGGAACCTTGATGCTGGAATGGCAGTTGATGTCATCTACTTAGATTTTGCTAAAGCGTTTGATACAGTACCTCACAGAAGGTTAATGATCAAATTGAGGAATATTGGCCTAGAACATAATATTTGTAATTGGATAGAAAACTGGCTGAAGGATAGAGTACAAAGAGTGGTGGTAAATGGAACATTTTCTAATTGGGCCAGTGTGGTTAGTGGAGTACTGCAGGGGTCAGTCCTTGGTCCTTTGCTTTTTAACTTGTTTATTAATGACCTGGAGGTGGGCATAGACAGTACTGTTTCTATTTTTGCTATTGACACTAAATTGTGCAAAACTATAAGTTCCATGCAGGATGCTGCCGCTTTGCAGAGCGATTTGACAAAATTGGAAAACTGGGCAGCAAACTGGAAAATGAGGTTCAATGTTGACAAGTGCAAAGTTATGCACTTTGGTAGGAATAATATAAACGCAAACTATCTACTGAATGGTAGTGTGTTGGGGGTTTCCTTAATGGAGAAGGATCTAGGGGTTTTTGTAGATCACAAGTTGTCCAATTCCAGGCAGTGTCATTCTGTGGCTACTAAAGCAAATAAAGTGCTGTCTTGTATAAAAAAGGGCATTGACTCAAGGGATGAGAACATATTTTTGCCGCTTTATAGGTCCCTGGTAAGGCCTCACCTTGAGTATGCAGTGCAGTTTTGGGCTCCAGTCCTTAAGAAGGATATTAATGAGCTGGAGAGAGTGCAGAGACGTGCAACTAAACTGGTAAAGGGGATGGAAGATTTAAGCTATGAGGTTAGACTGTCGAGGTTGGGGTTGTTTTCTCTGGAAAAGAGGCGCTTGCGAGGGGACATGATTACTCTGTACAAGTACATTAGAGGGGATTATAGGCAGTTGGGGGATGTTCTTTTTTCCCATAAAAACAATCAGCGCACCAGAGGTCACCCCTATAGATTAGAGGAACAGAGCTTCCATTTGAAGCAGCGTAGGTGGTTTTTCACGGTGAGGGCAGTGAGGCTGTGGAATGCCCTTCCTAGTGATGTGGTAATGGCAGACTCTGTTAATGCCTTTAAGAGGGGCCTGGATGAGTTTTTGAACAAGCAGAATATCCAAGGCTATTGTGATACTAATATCTACAGTTAGTATTACTGGTTGTATATATATAGTTTATGTATGTGAGTGTATAGATTGGTTAGTATAGGTTGTGTGCTGGGTTTACTCGGATGGGTTGAACTTGATGGACAATGGTCTTTTTTCAACCCTATGTAACTATGTAACTGTAAATGTACCACTTAACTAAATTGGCCCTCTGAAAGATTTATGGCTCCTATCCAGGGGAGAAGCACACCAACATACACCAGAAAAAGCCTTTAACTCATCCATTGCAGAAATGTGGCACAAGTTTTTGATGAACAGCTGCTTTCTAACAATGCAATATTTCTGAGGAAGGGGTTTCTGCAATAAATGAATTAAAGGCATTTGCTTGTATATGTTAGTGTGCTTCTTCCATGGATAAGACTCAACTGGAAATGAATGTGCGGCTTGGAAGTGGCCTGAGATAGGAATGCACCATGCACCCTATAAAAACAAGTACATGCTGTGCCAAAGAACAATGGCATGTTGGCTCATGCCATTTTAAAGTCTTTAAATACCCTTCTATGTAAGTAATGGAAATTGTCAGCATTTTTAGTTTAAACAGAATGTATATTATTATATTATATTATTTTTCCAAGTACCATACAAGCATAATACCAGGACTTTATCCGCTGCTATTGTGCACTATATGGCAACTACACCTCTCTGCTGCTGCGTAGAAATAAAAATAGGATGCCAGAGGTTTTTGCAAACAAACAGAGGCTTTATTGTCAAAGTGCAACAGTATTAATACTCACAAATAAGTTCAGCCAGTATTGTTGTACAGATACAGTTATCGATAGAACCAGCAACTGTGACACCACGAGGAGATTAATTGGTAAGTTAATATACACCTTTTTAAGGCTACCAGCTAGTGGAAACTGATAAGGCAGTAATACACAGCTTGAAACCACTTCACACTGTGGTTTCCTTAAATTTAGTCCATTTATACCTAAGGCAGAGCTACCTCCAGCTATCAATCCTTAGGTGGAACACAAGGCTGTACCATTTAAGCTTGCCTTACTGTCTTTCATTCCTTAAACTTACTCCTAACAGCTTACTCATGCAATCTGACTTAACCTCATTCACAGGGTCCCTGTTCCCCAACTTTCTCTAGAAGGGTTGCCCCTCTTTACTGGCCCATGTTGACAACAGGCTTTCCAGCCACTTCCTCTTGGGTCAGCATTCAGAAGGAGGCGACGGAGGAAGAACCACCCCTATTTATTCACTATAATTAAAGCACGCCGAGCTAGAAGGCAGCGTGGAGAGACAGCTCCGCTGACAATTATCCTGAATAGCCATATACAGACCCAAAAGCACGTACCTCAGGTGGTGGGACCCTCTCCTGGCATCTCCAGCATTTGAGGAAAGGCACCATGGGGAAGCACACGCAAAGAATGTGCTCAGACGCGGGCGCGAAACTAGAGCAGTATGTACGCACGACAAGCCAAGATGGCGCCCGCAGCGCTCCACCATCCCCTGAAAGACAGGTGCAACCCGAGCAAGACCCGGGTCCCCATAGTGCCCCAGCACCGACCACGCAAGACATCTTAACGGCAATCACTACCTGCCAATCCTCCCTTACGGCCACAATGACCGCCAAGATAGAGGAGGTAAAAGTGGAACTGTCGCTACTGAAACAAGATGTCCAAAATATCCGGGAAAGAACCCGAGCAATAGAAGAGCGGGTGAGTACCCTGGAAGACTGCACAACCCCACTGCCCAACGAAATCACTCAACTCCACAAATTGAAAAAGCAGGCCACAGAGCGCATGGAGGACATGGAGAACAGACAGCGGCGCTCCAATATTAGAGTAGTGGGACTCCCTGAGAGGAATGAGGGCCAGAACCCTGAACTGTTTGCTGAAAAGTGGCTCCAAGATATGCTGGGAGCAGAGACATTCTCTAAACAATTTGTTGCCGAAAGGGCCTACAGAGTTCCCACGCGCGCCCCACCTCCGGGAGCACCTCCGAGACCGTTCCTTATCAAGCTTCTCAATTACAGAGATAGGGATGCAGCACTCCAGGCAGCAAGGAAAAAGGGAGACATCCAATTCCAAGGGGCCCCGTGTTTCACTGTACCTGGACTACTCAGCAGCCCTCCAACGCCAATGCGGTACCTTCTACGGGGTTAAGAAACACCTACGGGACCTGGGAATCAACTACAACATGCTATTTCCAGCCAAGCTGAGGATTATGGAGGGCGGCAAAGTCCACATTTTCGACCAACCTGCCGGGGCCGAAAGCTGGATTGACTCCCGCTCTGCACCTCCATGGCGGAGCCCGCAATGTGCCAGCCCAGCACACTCTTCACGACAACCAGATGCTCAAAATAGGCCATGAGCGTGCCGTAAGTAACTCGACACAGGGCCCATTCCACAAAAGGGGCATTAGACCCACGCATTGGGAGAACTAGGGGAGGGTACAACTGCCTTGCACTACAGGACTAAGCCTGCAAATAGTGCCCCTGTAAACTTCCCCCGATCCTGAGGAAGAGACTGGGTACACTAAAGGCCAAAGCGCCCCATTAAGTTCTCCAAAATAGGGTCCACAATGGAGAAAACCAGCGTAGTAAACCCGCACTCCCCCTAACAACATGTTCTGTCTACGTTATCAGTTCACTAAGACAGTAAAAGGTCACGTTGACTTGTCCTGTGATATGGCTGTGGATGGGCATCCACAAAATGTACTATCTTGTCTAAGTGCCAGCCTGTGGGTTACTAACGCTTGTAATAGGTGCACAATACACCATGGCAGCAATTAATCTAAAATTGGTCTCTTGGAATGTCAGGGGTATGAATGACAAAGTCAAAAGAGCAATAGTACTAGACCACCTTAAAAAACTAAGAGCAGACATAATGCTGCTCCAAGAGACACACCTGGTAGGACAAACAGTACAGTCCTTAAACAGATATTGGCTAGGCCCCGTATTCCATGCAGAGTATTCCACATACTCAAGAGGAGTGGCCATTTTGTTCAGGAAAACGACCGCACCCAAAATAGAAAAGGTAGTCTTGGACAGGTAGGGACGCTATATTATACTGAAGGTCACTGTGTATACGAAAACAATAATTTTGATCAATATTTACTCACCCCCCCGGGTGACTTAACCATACTGCAGACCATCCTGGGGAAAGTGGCAGAGCTGGGAGACCATCCCATTTACTGGTTGGGGGACTCCACATTAGACAGACTCAGACCACTTAAGGGAGACACTAGAGTGCTCGGGGACTGGCTAAGGGCCACTAACTTAACAGATATTTGGAGATGGTTGCACCCCATGGCACAGCAATATACATGCTACATGGTAGCTTCCTCTGCTCTCTCTCGTATAGATTTAGCCCATGCCTCCCCATCAGCACTGCAAATGGTAGCCAATATCTCCTTGGCCCATAGAATTTGTTCTGACCATGCCCCCCTCCAGCTGGAATTAAGGTTGAGAGAGGGGAACGGGAACATGCAATGGAGGCTACCCCCGAAATGGATCATGCATAAATTTATACAGGAGACCTACAAAACCATAATTAAAGCATTCTGGGAAATTAACGCAGGGACAGCTACACAACAAGTAGTATGGCATACTAGCAAGGCCTATACAAGGGGAACATATATATCATTAATAAAGGAGGCCAGGAGCCTACAAGATGCTGACATAGAATTCCTCCGCAAAGTACAGGGAGAAGCCGAAGAGGCATATACCAAAGACCCAAATGACCCACTAGGAGAGGCCCTTGAGATGGCCCAAAGGGATGTAAATTTAGCATATGTACACAAGTACACCCAGTGGGAACTCAAAAAAGCGGCCTCATGGTATGAAAAGGGGGACAAGTGAGGGAAACTCCTAGCTATTCTAGCCAGGGAACCCACATACATAACATCTATCCCTAGGTTAATCACCTCCGGGGGCCAAAAATTCCTCAGACAAGACCAGATCATAGCTGAATTTGTCCACTTCTACTCCACATTATATGATTCCAAAATAAACTACCTCCCTGAGATCTTGACTCAATACCTAAGTGAGTTATCAATACCCAGACTAAGTCAAGGAGAAGCTGAGGGGCTCAATAGGGAAATCACTCTAGATGAAATTACAGAGGCCATAGACAGTTTCCCCAATGGGAAATCCCCTGGACCAGATGGGCTCCCTGTTTAATGGTAAAAAACAAAGATATAGTGGCACCCCAACTCTGTAGCCTGTTCAATACGATCACACAAGGAGCCCACCTACCAGAAAGCACGAGAATGGCCACTATAACTCTGATTCTTAAGCAGCGAAAACCACCCGAGAGATGTGAATTGTATAGGCCAATCTCACTGTTAAATTCTGATGCAAAAATACTTGCTAAAGTCCTAGCCAATAGGCTTAAGAAGGTTATAGAACTCCTAATCCACCCAGACCAAACTGGCTTTATGCCTAGCAAAGCCACTGATATCAACATTAGACGCCTGTTCACAAATATTTGGGCTAAGCATGATGACATATGGGAAAGAGTGGTTGTAGCTCTAGACACTGAAAAAGCATTTGATACAGTGGAATGGTCCTACCTATGGGCCCTTCTCGCACGGTACGGGCTGGGAAGTCAGTTTATCAGATGGGTGAAAGCCCTATACGAATCACCCAGTGCAAGAATCATGGTCAACTCAGAACTGTCCCAGGTGTTCCCCCTGAAGTGAGGTACATGGCAGGGATGCCCCTTGTCACCCTTCCTGTTTGCACTGGCTATAGAGCTTCTAGCCATTAAAATTCATAATAATACAGACATACAAGGTCTTAAAATGCAAAGGGTCGAGGAAAAAATATCGCTCTATGCAGATGATATGTTAATTTATCCAACCCTAAACAATCCCTCACAGAACTCTTAACGGAGGTTATAAGGTTCGGAGGATTATCAGGCCTTAGAGTAAATTGGGCAAAGTCTGTGGTGTTCCCCATAGACAATGAAGCGGTCAGAGACCCAATACCTAGGCATAGTAATCCACAAGGATCCCAAGAAATTTACAGAGCTAAATCTGACACCCCCACTTAAATCTTTAAGGACTAAACTACACCACTGGGCCAGTCTCCCACTTTCCTTGCCGGGTCGCATCAATATCCTTAAGATGATCTGGCTACCCAAGTTCCTCTATTTGTTTCATAATGCCCCAATCCTTCCCGCCAAAAAATGGTTTGGTGAAATAGATGCCTGTGTCAGAGAATTTATTTGGGCAGGGGAACGGCCCAGGATAAAGGTACCAATGTTGCAAGCCCCAATTAAAAAAGGTGGACTTGCCCTCCCCAACTTTCTCCTGTATTTCTATGCCAGCCAGCTGGTGTATGCAAGTTGGTGGTTTAACCCAGACCCCAATAACCAGGCCACTGTATTAGAAGCAGCGGTGGTCTCCTCGTTTGAAGCACTGGCAAACCAATTATATAGAGGGATGCTGTCCATACACCCCTTACTATTATACATATCAGAGTCTGTCATCAGACGTCACGGGGCCCTGTACAACAGTATTTTCTGGCCCCTCCGCTCTTGGTACTGCCCTTTACCAGCCCCCCCCCACAGTAACAAAGGTCACACAGACATGAATGCTGAAATACTTAATAAAACACTTTTGGCCAAAGTATTATTAAGCCTGCTACCACGTCAAGGTAGGCTCTTTAAGCAGGTACCTATTCTCACACTGTAAATAAGAGCCATTTGGTTTGATCCATTGGTCAAAAAGTAACTAGTCCTAATAAGGACAGTGGCAAATGAGGACATTTATCACCCATGGGAAATCTACAATACCATCTGGATCACCATGTATAAAACATGGGAAAATGCACAGCATAAATTGTATTACTGTTCAACAAGAAATCGAAGCATCAAAACAACTATGGCCATTGTAATAAGCCAACTTTCCTGCTGTTTTCTTCAATTCCTTCAGCAGGGGGGTCCAAGTCTGAAAAATGCACGTAATGCAGACAGCAGAACCACTGCCACTGCGTACTCGCGTTCAACAGTAACTGTTCTATAGCTCTTGAATTACTTCATTAGATATCTGAACAGAAAAAAAAGAATGTTAATTTTTTGCTCATTGAAACAGTTTATAGCATTGTTGGCAATGATGATAAATGTATGAACAATTGTTTAGAATGTCTTAATATGCCTTGTTAACTTAAAAAAAAAAAAACAATAAAAATGGTAAGTTACAAAAAAAAAAACATTGTTGGCCATAGGCCATAATTGGTAAAAATTGTGGCATTCAGGGCCTTTATGTTAAAAAATACATTGGCAGCCATGGGCCCTAACAGTTAAAAACCATTGTAGCGAAGGGCCCCTAAAGAATACAAAAAATTCATATTGGTGACCAGGGGCCCTAAGGAGTTTAAAACATTGGGGTCAGGGGTCCCCAAAGGTTAAATAAATTCCAGTGCTAGCCAGGAGTCATAACACTTAAAAACATTGGTGGCCAGTGGAAGCTATTTTTCAAAGTCCCTGGATGGCTTCAGTCTGCAGAATCCTTCTGTGATATCCTGTTTCCACTACCTTCTGTATGCGACTGGCTGCTTTTGGTCTTACAGTTTATAGACACAAGCAATAGGAGGTAGTTGCTGCCCACCACTTCATTTTAATACAATAACAGGTGAGACAGAGGGTGGATATTTTGCACCTGGGCATCCACTGACAGTTTCTCTTTTTTATGTTTTTATCTGCAGCTGGTTAAAAAAGGCTAATTAAAGGTTGGTTGCTATGGGTTACTGCACATAGGTAAATATAGTGCCTTTAATTACATATGGGGGCATGTACTTTAATCCTTTCACTGCCAGCCGTTTTAAACAAAGTGGAACTTCTACTGCCAGACAGTTTTTGAACATTTTGCACTTTTTCACTTTAGGGGCTTTTCCTCGGGGGAACTTTTAGTTTACCCAGGAAAACTATATATGTTTTTTTTCAGGACAACCTAAGCTTTCAAAATATGGTGTAATTCCAATTCTGTAACAAGATATAGGCTTCTAAAAAATGAATAAAAATAATAATTTTCAATAATATAAACACATACACCAGAAACAAAAATTATTTTATGCATGAAAATATAACTGGTTTGGAAAGTCCCATGTCTCCTGAACGTGCCAATATCAAATATATATATTTGTCAGTAAACTCCCAGCAGTACACTACCAAATTCCCAAAGCACTGCTTCAGAAAGCTGCATACTTTAGATTTCAAGGCCAAAAATTCCACTAACAGAAGGTTTATCCCAGACAATTATACATTTTTAGAAAGAACAGATTCTGGGTAAACCAGAATAGACACAACTGCCTGTCTACTCCAAACTACCACGTTGCAATGCTTTCCTAAAGTTATTGGTTTTTATCAAAATTTGTGAAATTTCTTAAAAACCATTTCAAAGCTTCCAGTCTATAGTATTTTATCTCCTACAGGTCATAAAGTAACCAGACAAAACACCCTAAATATGAATGCCAGGGGTCCACTGAACAGTTTGATGCACAATATGTATAGGTTTAGCTAAGTATGTGGCATGTAGGGGCCCCAATGGGAACATACCCCCATATGATGTGTCATTTCTGTCATTTCAGCTTCTGCAAAATCAATACATTTACATAATTTTATGTAGGATAAAGCTACAAAAAGTACCCTCACCCCAGAAAGCCATATATTTTTGGAAAGTACACATTCCCCTGAATTCAAAATGGGTACCCATGCCTTTCTACTCCAAAGTATCAAGCCGCAATGTTTTCCTAAAGTTGGCATTTTTGATAACATTTCAAAAAATCCTCTCAAAGCTTCTAGTTTGCAGCATCTTATCTCCCACATAGCATTAGGTACCAAGAGAAAACACCCTGAATTAAACGCCAGGGGTCCACTGAACAGTTTGGTGCCCAATATATTTAGGTTTACTTAAGTATGTGGCATGTAGGGGCCCCAATGTGAGCATACCCCCATATGATCTGCCATTTTTAGCTTCTGCAAAATCAACACATTTACATCATTTTGTGTGGGATAACACTACAAAAAAGTACACTCACCCCAGAAAGCCATATATTTTTGGAAAGTACATATTCCCCTGAATCTAAAATGGGTACCAATGTCTTTCTACTCCAAAGTAGCCAGCTGCAAAGCTTTCCTAAATTTGGCAATTTTAATAACATTTCAAAAAATCCTCTCAAAGCTTCTAGTTTGCAGCATCCTATCTCCCACATAGCATTAGGTACCAAGATAAAACACCCTGAATTTGAACACCAGGGGTGCACTGAAAAGTTTGATGCCCAATATGTATAGGTTTACCGAAGTATGTGGCATGTAGGGGCCAAAATATGAACATAGCCCCATATGATCTATCATTTCAGCTTCTGCAAAATCAATTACATCATTTTATGTGGGATAAAGCTAGTAAAAAGTACATTCACCCCAAAAAGTCATATATTTTTGGAAAGTACACATTCCCCGAAATTTAAAATGGGTACCCATGTCTTTCTACTCCAAAGTACCAAGCAGCAAAGGTTTCCTAAGATTGCCGATTTTTATGACATTTCCAAAAATTACCTAATAACTTTCAATATGCAGCATCTTATTTTTTATAGGTCATTAGGTACCAAGATAAAACACCCTAAATATGAACCCCAGAGGTCTACTGAAAAAAATGTTACAATTTGCCGCAATGATCTCACACAGTTTCGTGCATGCAAAGGCAAATCACCCTAAATAGGAACACCAGGGCTACTGAACAGTTTCATGCCCTATATGCATAGATTTACCAAACTATGTGGAGTACAAGGGCACCCAAATAAAAATAGTGCATATGAATTTTCACAAATAACGCTCCAGCTAGTGCAATTTTTGCACCCGGTATGTGTATTATGTGCCATAAGAACCCCTAACAGTATGGAGACCCTAGAAAACCATACATTTTCTGAAAGTACACATTCTGACAAAACAAAAAATGGGTAAATACATCTTTCTACTGCAAACTACCAAACTACATTTCTGAAAATTGTCACAAAGCTTGCATTTTGCCTCATTATGTACCCCCACAATTTGTAACCTATCAACATAAAACACTCTAAATATGAACGCCAGGGGTCTACTGAACAGTTTGATGCGCAATGTGCATAGATTTACCAAACTATGTGGGGTACTGAGGAAGCCAAATTAAAATACAGCAGACAAAATGTCCATGTGCAAAGACAAGTAACAAAGAACAATATGAAATGCAAAAAAATTGCTAAAATCCGCCCCAAAAACCTAAAATCAATGTTTAATTTTTCCCTAGTGATATCTGCAGTCAGAATCACAGTTTGAGAATTCTGGCTTGGGCAAATTAGTTTTACAGACAAAGTCAAGCGAACAAATATGCATAACTGAAAATACAATAAAATGGCAAAAAATGCACCAAAATCACAAAAAATGTAATAAAAACACCAAAATAACACACAAAAGATATTGCGCAGTGCGGTTAGCGAAGTGATATTGACAGCAACTTAAAAATTTATTTTACACCTGTTGTGTTTTAATTTGTATCAGTTTTAATTTCCTTATAAACTAAATCTGCAAAGTTCTCTTGCTTTATATTTATGGTAGCACGAATTACATATCCACGGAGCAGCCATGTTTGTTCCCCTCTTCCAGGTCTTAATTTAAATGCCTCCCAAGTGAATAAATATGCCCAATCACAAACCTGCAATGCCCCTTCTGCTGTCAGCCGGTGTGTGACATCAACTCAGCTCCGTTGTCTATATGTAATGGGGAGGGAGAGCCCTTAGAAGAAGGCAGGCGGGTAGGCACAGGAAAGCTTAAGCTGGCCTGCTATTTAACTCTTCGTGGGAAGAGCAGAGTGGGGGCACACTCCTCTAAAGAAGGCAGACAATGGAAAGATCTAGCCTGCCTGCTATTTAGTTCAAAACGCCATGTGATGCTATGCAAGAGAGGGATGAAGGGGGAGCTCCTTGAAGCAAATGGCTAGCTAAATCCTCCCAGTTTATGACATAGTCCTTTTGACAGATTGAGAAGCTACAGTCAAATTGCAAGACAGTCGGGTTATGGATCTTCAGTAGGATTTAAGTAGAGAAAAAGGACTTTAGGAGAAAACAGTCAACGTGTCATCATCACTTTAAAGTATAAAAATATAACTATTATATAGTGTATATAGTGTAGTATATATATATATATATAGTATATAGTATATATAGTATATATAATATATATA
This sequence comes from Xenopus tropicalis, assembly GCF_000004195.4. Classification (NCBI taxonomy): domain Eukaryota; kingdom Metazoa; phylum Chordata; class Amphibia; order Anura; family Pipidae; genus Xenopus; species Xenopus tropicalis. Next base: position 86,221,350 of record NC_030678.2, read on the forward strand.
TATATATATAGTATATATATATATATAGTATATATATATATATATATAGTATATATAGTATGTATATAGTGTAATATAACTATTATATATTGCAAAACTTTATATATATATAAAAACTTCTCTATATTCTCTTACAAAACCTTACCTACCATGAAACCTAAACTAAGTAATAAACCAATAACACCTTATCTATTCAACAAACTTAACAAGAATAATCTAAATCTCTATACCCAACTATATAAATGTATGTAGCAACAATTGAACCCCTATCCTTTCCTTATTGCTGGGGGTCACATACTCAACAAAAGAGGTCCATCATACCGCCCTCTACAAACCTGCAATGAAGGACCTCTTTAAGCATGTACTCTCCTGCAAACGAACCCCCCCCTTGGGGACCCAGCAATTAAATTATTAATCCTTAATTACAGTAATACCTAAACTACAAAAATATAACGCCAGAACTCTATCTATACTAAAACAAAACAAGAGTAATCTAAATATCTATACAAAACTACATACATTTATGAAGCAACAATTGAATTGCAAGGCCCCTAGGGAATTCCTACACTTTCCTTATTGCTGGGGGTGACATACTAAACCAAAGAGGTCCATCATACCGCCCTCTACCAACCCGCAATGAAGGACCTCTTTGAGCATGTACACCCTTGCAAAAGGACCCACCCCCTTGGAGACCAAGCAATTCAATTGTTTATCCTTACAGTAATACCTAAACTACAAAAATAAAATGCTAAAACTCTATTATTCTAAAACATACACAAGAATAATCTAAATATCTATACACAACTATATACATTTATGTAGCAACAATTGAATTGCAAGGCCCCTAGGGAATCCCTACCCTTTCCTTATTGCTGGGGGTGACATACTAAACCAAAGAGGTCCATCATACCGCCCTCTACCAACCCGCAATGAAGGACCTCTTTGAGCATGTACACCCTTGCAAAAGGACCCACCCCCTTGGAGACCAAGCAATTCAATTGTTTATCCTTACAGTAATACCTAAACTACAAAAATAAAATGCTAAAACTCTATCTATTCTAAAACATACACAAGAATAATCTAAATATCTATACACAACTATATACATTTATGTAGCAACAATTGAATTGCAAGGCCCCTAGGGAATCCCTACCCTTTCCTTATTGCTGGGGGTGACATACTAAACCAAAGAGGTCCATCATACCGCCCTCTACCAACCCGCAATGAAGGACCTCTTTGAGCATGTACACCCTTGCAAAAGGACCCACCCCCTTGGAGACCAAGCAATTCAATTGTTTATCCTTACAGTAATACCTAAACTACAAAAATAAAATGCTAAAACTCTATCTATTCTAAAACATACACAAGAATAATCTAAATATCTATACACAACTATATACATTTATGTAGCAACAATTGAATTGCAAGGCCCCTAGGGAATCCCTACCCTTTCCTTATTGCTGGGGGTGACATACTAAACCAAAGAGGTCCATCATACCGCCCTCTACCAACCCGCAATGAAGGACCTCTTTGAGCATGTACACCCTTGCAAAAGGACCCACCCCCTTGGAGACCAAGCAATTCAATTGTTTATCCTTACAGTAATACCTAAACTACAAAAATAAAATGCTAAAACTCTATTCTAAAACATACACAAGAATAATCTAAATATCTATACACAACTATATACATTTATGTAGCAACAATTGAATTGCAAGGCCCCTAGGGAATCCCTACCCTTTCCTTATTGCTGGGGGTGACATACTAAACCAAAGAGGTCCATCATACCGCCCTCTACCAACCCGCAATGAAGGACCTCTTTGAGCATGTACACCCTTGCAAAAGGACCCACCCCCTTGGAGACCAAGCAATTCAATTGTTTATCCTTACAGTAATACCTAAACTACAAAAATAAAATGCTAAAACTCTATTCTAAAACATACACAAGAATAATCTAAATATCTATACACAACTATATACATTTATGTAGCAACAATTGAATTGCAAGGCCCCTAGGGAATCCCTACCCTTTCCTTATTGCTGGGGGTGACATACTAAACCAAAGAGGTCCATCATACCGCCCTCTACCAACCCGCAATGAAGGACCTCTTTGAGCATGTACACCCTTGCAAAAGGACCCACCCCCTTGGAGACCAAGCAATTCAATTGTTTATCCTTACAGTAATACCTAAACTACAAAAATAAAATGCTAAAACTCTATCTATTCTAAAACATACACAAGAATAATCTAAATATCTATACACAACTATATACATTTATGTAGCAACAATTGAATTGCAAGGCCCCTAGGGAATCCCTACCCTTTCCTTATTGCTGGGGGTGACATACTAAACCAAAGAGGTCCATCATACCGCCCTCTACCAACCCGCAATGAAGGACCTCTTTGAGCATGTACACCCTTGCAAAAGGACCCACCCCCTTGGAGACCAAGCAATTCAATTGTTTATCCTTACAGTAATACCTAAACTACAAAAATAAAATGCTAAAACTCTATCTATTCTAAAACATACACAAGAATAATCTAAATATCTATACACAACTATATACATTTATGTAGCAACAATTGAATTGCAAGGCCCCTAGGGAATCCCTACCCTTTCCTTATTGCTGGGGGTGACATACTAAACCAAAGAGGTCCATCATACCGCCCTCTACCAACCCGCAATGAAGGACCTCTTTGAGCATGTACACCCTTGCAAAAGGACCCACCCCCTTGGAGACCAAGCAATTCAATTGTTTATCCTTACAGTAATACCTAAACTACAAAAATAAAATGCTAAAACTCTATCTATTCTAAAACATACACAAGAATAATCTAAATATCTATACACAACTATATACATTTATGTAGCAACAATTGAATTGCAAGGCCCCTAGGGAATCCCTACCCTTTCCTTATTGCTGGGGGTGACATACTAAACCAAAGAGGTCCATCATACCGCCCTCTACCAACCCGCAATGAAGGACCTCTTTGAGCATGTACACCCTTGCAAAAGGACCCACCCCCTTGGAGACCAAGCAATTCAATTGTTTATCCTTACAGTAATACCTAAACTACAAAAATAAAATGCTAAAACTCTATTTCTAAAACATACACAAGAATAATCTAAATATCTATACACAACTATATACATTTATGTAGCAACAATTGAATTGCAAGGCCCCTAGGGAATCCCTACCCTTTCCTTATTGCTGGGGGTGACATACTAAACCAAAGAGGTCCATCATACCGCCCTCTACCAACCCGCAATGAAGGACCTCTTTGAGCATGTACACCCTTGCAAAAGGACCCACCCCCTTGGAGACCAAGCAATTCAATTGTTTATCCTTACAGTAATACCTAAACTACAAAAATAAAATGCTAAAACTCTATTCTAAAACATACACAAGAATAATCTAAATATCTATACACAACTATATACATTTATGTAGCAACAATTGAATTGCAAGGCCCCTAGGGAATCCCTACCCTTTCCTTATTGCTGGGGGTGACATACTAAACCAAAGAGGTCCATCATACCGCCCTCTACCAACCCGCAATGAAGGACCTCTTTGAGCATGTACACCCTTGCAAAAGGACCCACCCCCTTGGAGACCAAGCAATTCAATTGTTTATCCTTACAGTAATACCTAAACTACAAAAATAAAATGCTAAAACTCTATTTCTAAAACATACACAAGAATAATCTAAATATCTATACACAACTATATACATTTATGTAGCAACAATTGAATTGCAAGGCCCCTAGGGAATCCCTACCCTTTCCTTATTGCTGGGGGTGACATACTAAACCAAAGAGGTCCATCATACCGCCCTCTACCAACCCGCAATGAAGGACCTCTTTGAGCATGTACACCCTTGCAAAAGGACCCACCCCCTTGGAGACCAAGCAATTCAATTGTTTATCCTTACAGTAATACCTAAACTACAAAAATAAAATGCTAAAACTCTATTCTAAAACATACACAAGAATAATCTAAATATCTATACACAACTATATACATTTATGTAGCAACAATTGAATTGCAAGGCCCCTAGGGAATCCCTACCCTTTCCTTATTGCTGGGGGTGACATACTAAACCAAAGAGGTCCATCATACCGCCCTCTACCAACCCGCAATGAAGGACCTCTTTGAGCATGTACACCCTTGCAAAAGGACCCACCCCCTTGGAGACCAAGCAATTCAATTGTTTATCCTTACAGTAATACCTAAACTACAAAAATAAAATGCTAAAACTCTATTCTAAAACATACACAAGAATAATCTAAATATCTATACACAACTATATACATTTATGTAGCAACAATTGAATTGCAAGGCCCCTAGGGAATCCCTACCCTTTCCTTATTGCTGGGGGTGACATACTAAACCAAAGAGGTCCATCATACCGCCCTCTACCAACCCGCAATGAAGGACCTCTTTGAGCATGTACACCCTTGCAAAAGGACCCACCCCCTTGGAGACCAAGCAATTCAATTGTTTATCCTTACAGTAATACCTAAACTACAAAAATAAAATGCTAAAACTCTATCTATTCTAAAACATACACAAGAATAATCTAAATATCTATACACAACTATATACATTTATGTAGCAACAATTGAATTGCAAGGCCCCTAGGGAATCCCTACCCTTTCCTTATTGCTGGGGGTGACATACTAAACCAAAGAGGTCCATCATACCGCCCTCTACCAACCCGCAATGAAGGACCTCTTTGAGCATGTACACCCTTGCAAAAGGACCCACCCCCTTGGAGACCAAGCAATTCAATTGTTTATCCTTACAGTAATACCTAAACTACAAAAATAAAATGCTAAAACTCTATTCTAAAACATACACAAGAATAATCTAAATATCTATACACAACTATATACATTTATGTAGCAACAATTGAATTGCAAGGCCCCTAGGGAATCCCTACCCTTTCCTTATTGCTGGGGGTGACATACTAAACCAAAGAGGTCCATCATACCGCCCTCTACCAACCCGCAATGAAGGACCTCTTTGAGCATGTACACCCTTGCAAAAGGACCCACCCCCTTGGAGACCAAGCAATTCAATTGTTTATCCTTACAGTAATACCTAAACTACAAAAATAAAATGCTAAAACTCTATTCTAAAACATACACAAGAATAATCTAAATATCTATACACAACTATATACATTTATGTAGCAACAATTGAATTGCAAGGCCCCTAGGGAATCCCTACCCTTTCCTTATTGCTGGGGGTGACATACTAAACCAAAGAGGTCCATCATACCGCCCTCTACCAACCCGCAATGAAGGACCTCTTTGAGCATGTACACCCTTGCAAAAGGACCCACCCCCTTGGAGACCAAGCAATTCAATTGTTTATCCTTACAGTAATACCTAAACTACAAAAATAAAATGCTAAAACTCTATTTCTAAAACATACACAAGAATAATCTAAATATCTATACACAACTATATACATTTATGTAGCAACAATTGAATTGCAAGGCCCCTAGGGAATCCCTACCCTTTCCTTATTGCTGGGGGTGACATACTAAACCAAAGAGGTCCATCATACCGCCCTCTACCAACCCGCAATGAAGGACCTCTTTGAGCATGTACACCCTTGCAAAAGGACCCACCCCCTTGGAGACCAAGCAATTCAATTGTTTATCCTTACAGTAATACCTAAACTACAAAAATAAAATGCTAAAACTCTATCTATTCTAAAACATACACAAGAATAATCTAAATATCTATACACAACTATATACATTTATGTAGCAACAATTGAATTGCAAGGCCCCTAGGGAATCCCTACCCTTTCCTTATTGCTGGGGGTGACATACTAAACCAAAGAGGTCCATCATACCGCCCTCTACCAACCCGCAATGAAGGACCTCTTTGAGCATGTACACCCTTGCAAAAGGACCCACCCCCTTGGAGACCAAGCAATTCAATTGTTTATCCTTACAGTAATACCTAAACTACAAAAATAAAATGCTAAAACTCTATCTATTCTAAAACATACACAAGAATAATCTAAATATCTATACACAACTATATACATTTATGTAGCAACAATTGAATTGCAAGGCCCCTAGGGAATCCCTACCCTTTCCTTATTGCTGGGGGTGACATACTAAACCAAAGAGGTCCATCATACCGCCCTCTACCAACCCGCAATGAAGGACCTCTTTGAGCATGTACACCCTTGCAAAAGGACCCACCCCCTTGGAGACCAAGCAATTCAATTGTTTATCCTTACAGTAATACCTAAACTACAAAAATAAAATGCTAAAACTCTATCTATTCTAAAACATACACAAGAATAATCTAAATATCTATACACAACTATATACATTTATGTAGCAACAATTGAATTGCAAGGCCCCTAGGGAATCCCTACCCTTTCCTTATTGCTGGGGGTGACATACTAAACCAAAGAGGTCCATCATACCGCCCTCTACCAACCCGCAATGAAGGACCTCTTTGAGCATGTACACCCTTGCAAAAGGACCCACCCCCTTGGAGACCAAGCAATTCAATTGTTTATCCTTACAGTAATACCTAAACTACAAAAATAAAATGCTAAAACTCTATTCTAAAACATACACAAGAATAATCTAAATATCTATACACAACTATATACATTTATGTAGCAACAATTGAATTGCAAGGCCCCTAGGGAATCCCTACCCTTTCCTTATTGCTGGGGGTGACATACTAAACCAAAGAGGTCCATCATACCGCCCTCTACCAACCCGCAATGAAGGACCTCTTTGAGCATGTACACCCTTGCAAAAGGACCCACCCCCTTGGAGACCAAGCAATTCAATTGTTTATCCTTACAGTAATACCTAAACTACAAAAATAAAATGCTAAAACTCTATTTCTAAAACATACACAAGAATAATCTAAATATCTATACACAACTATATACATTTATGTAGCAACAATTGAATTGCAAGGCCCCTAGGGAATCCCTACCCTTTCCTTATTGCTGGGGGTGACATACTAAACCAAAGAGGTCCATCATACCGCCCTCTACCAACCCGCAATGAAGGACCTCTTTGAGCATGTACACCCTTGCAAAAGGACCCACCCCCTTGGAGACCAAGCAATTCAATTGTTTATCCTTACAGTAATACCTAAACTACAAAAATAAAATGCTAAAACTCTATTCTAAAACATACACAAGAATAATCTAAATATCTATACACAACTATATACATTTATGTAGCAACAATTGAATTGCAAGGCCCCTAGGGAATCCCTACCCTTTCCTTATTGCTGGGGGTGACATACTAAACCAAAGAGGTCCATCATACCGCCCTCTACCAACCCGCAATGAAGGACCTCTTTGAGCATGTACACCCTTGCAAAAGGACCCACCCCCTTGGAGACCAAGCAATTCAATTGTTTATCCTTACTACAGTAATACCTAAACTACAAAAATAAAATGCTAAAACTCTATCTATTCTAAAACATACACAAGAATAATCTAAATATCTATACACAACTATATACATTTATGTAGCAACAATTGAATTGCAAGGCCCCTAGGGAATCCCTACCCTTTCCTTATTGCTGGGGGTGACATACTAAACCAAAGAGGTCCATCATACCGCCCTCTACCAACCCGCAATGAAGGACCTCTTTGAGCATGTACACCCTTGCAAAAGGACCCACCCCCTTGGAGACCAAGCAATTCAATTGTTTATCCTTACAGTAATACCTAAACTACAAAAATAAAATGCTAAAACTCTATCTATTCTAAAACATACACAAGAATAATCTAAATATCTATACACAACTATATACATTTATGTAGCAACAATTGAATTGCAAGGCCCCTAGGGAATCCCTACCCTTTCCTTATTGCTGGGGGTGACATACTAAACCAAAGAGGTCCATCATACCGCCCTCTACCAACCCGCAATGAAGGACCTCTTTGAGCATGTACACCCTTGCAAAAGGACCCACCCCCTTGGAGACCAAGCAATTCAATTGTTTATCCTTACAGTAATACCTAAACTACAAAAATAAAATGCTAAAACTCTATTCTAAAACATACACAAGAATAATCTAAATATCTATACACAACTATATACATTTATGTAGCAACAATTGAATTGCAAGGCCCCTAGGGAATCCCTACCCTTTCCTTATTGCTGGGGGTGACATACTAAACCAAAGAGGTCCATCATACCGCCCTCTACCAACCCGCAATGAAGGACCTCTTTGAGCATGTACACCCTTGCAAAAGGACCCACCCCCTTGGAGACCAAGCAATTCAATTGTTTATCCTTACAGTAATACCTAAACTACAAAAATAAAATGCTAAAACTCTATTCTAAAACATACACAAGAATAATCTAAATATCTATACACAACTATATACATTTATGTAGCAACAATTGAATTGCAAGGCCCCTAGGGAATCCCTACCCTTTCCTTATTGCTGGGGGTGACATACTAAACCAAAGAGGTCCATCATACCGCCCTCTACCAACCCGCAATGAAGGACCTCTTTGAGCATGTACACCCTTGCAAAAGGACCCACCCCCTTGGAGACCAAGCAATTCAATTGTTTATCCTTACAGTAATACCTAAACTACAAAAATAAAATGCTAAAACTCTATTTCTAAAACATACACAAGAATAATCTAAATATCTATACACAACTATATACATTTATGTAGCAACAATTGAATTGCAAGGCCCCTAGGGAATCCCTACCCTTTCCTTATTGCTGGGGGTGACATACTAAACCAAAGAGGTCCATCATACCGCCCTCTACCAACCCGCAATGAAGGACCTCTTTGAGCATGTACTCCCTTGCAAAAGGACCCACCCCCTTGGAGACCAAGCAATTCAATTGTTTATCCTTACTTACAGTAATACCTAAACTACAAAAATAAAATGCTAAAACTCTATCTATTCTAAAACATACACAAGAATAATCTAAATATCTATACACAACTATATACATTTATGTAGCAACAATTGAATTGCAAGGCCCCTAGGGAATCCCTACCCTTTCCTTATTGCTGGGGGTGACATACTAAACCAAAGAGGTCCATCATACCGCCCTCTACCAACCCGCAATGAAGGACCTCTTTGAGCATGTACACCCTTGCAAAAGGACCCACCCCCTTGGAGACCAAGCAATTCAATTGTTTATCCTTACAGTAATACCTAAACTACAAAAATAAAATGCTAAAACTCTATTCTAAAACATACACAAGAATAATCTAAATATCTATACACAACTATATACATTTATGTAGCAACAATTGAATTGCAAGGCCCCTAGGGAATCCCTACCCTTTCCTTATTGCTGGGGGTGACATACTAAACCAAAGAGGTCCATCATACCGCCCTCTACCAACCCGCAATGAAGGACCTCTTTGAGCATGTACACCCTTGCAAAAGGACCCACCCCCTTGGAGACCAAGCAATTCAATTGTTTATCCTTACAGTAATACCTAAACTACAAAAATAAAATGCTAAAACTCTATCTATTCTAAAACATACACAAGAATAATCTAAATATCTATACACAACTATATACATTTATGTAGCAACAATTGAATTGCAAGGCCCCTAGGGAATCCCTACCCTTTCCTTATTGCTGGGGGTGACATACTAAACCAAAGAGGTCCATCATACCGCCCTCTACCAACCCGCAATGAAGGACCTCTTTGAGCATGTACACCCTTGCAAAAGGACCCACCCCCTTGGAGACCAAGCAATTCAATTGTTTATCCTTACAGTAATACCTAAACTACAAAAATAAAATGCTAAAACTCTATCTATTCTAAAACATACACAAGAATAATCTAAATATCTATACACAACTATATACATTTATGTAGCAACAATTGAATTGCAAGGCCCCTAGGGAATCCCTACCCTTTCCTTATTGCTGGGGGTGACATACTAAACCAAAGAGGTCCATCATACCGCCCTCTACCAACCCGCAATGAAGGACCTCTTTGAGCATGTACACCCTTGCAAAAGGACCCACCCCCTTGGAGACCAAGCAATTCAATTGTTTATCCTTACAGTAATACCTAAACTACAAAAATAAAATGCTAAAACTCTATCTATTCTAAAACATACACAAGAATAATCTAAATATCTATACACAACTATATACATTTATGTAGCAACAATTGAATTGCAAGGCCCCTAGGGAATCCCTACCCTTTCCTTATTGCTGGGGGTGACATACTAAACCAAAGAGGTCCATCATACCGCCCTCTACCAACCCGCAATGAAGGACCTCTTTGAGCATGTACACCCTTGCAAAAGGACCCACCCCCTTGGAGACCAAGCAATTCAATTGTTTATCCTTACAGTAATACCTAAACTACAAAAATAAAATGCTAAAACTCTATCTATTCTAAAACATACACAAGAATAATCTAAATATCTATACACAACTATATACATTTATGTAGCAACAATTGAATTGCAAGGCCCCTAGGGAATCCCTACCCTTTCCTTATTGCTGGGGGTGACATACTAAACCAAAGAGGTCCATCATACCGCCCTCTACCAACCCGCAATGAAGGACCTCTTTGAGCATGTACACCCTTGCAAAAGGACCCACCCCCTTGGAGACCAAGCAATTCAATTGTTTATCCTTACAGTAATACCTAAACTACAAAAATAAAATGCTAAAACTCTATCTATTCTAAAACATACACAAGAATAATCTAAATATCTATACACAACTATATACATTTATGTAGCAACAATTGAATTGCAAGGCCCCTAGGGAATCCCTACCCTTTCCTTATTGCTGGGGGTGACATACTAAACCAAAGAGGTCCATCATACCGCCCTCTACCAACCCGCAATGAAGGACCTCTTTGAGCATGTACTCCCTTGCAAAAGGACCCACCCCCTTGGAGACCAAGCAATTCAATTGTTTATCCTTACAGTAATACCTAAACTACAAAAATAAAATGCTAAAACTCTATTTCTAAAACATACACAAGAATAATCTAAATATCTATACACAACTATATACATTTATGTAGCAACAATTGAATTGCAAGGCCCCTAGGGAATCCCTACCCTTTCCTTATTGCTGGGGGTGACATACTAAACCAAAGAGGTCCATCATACCGCCCTCTACCAACCCGCAATGAAGGACCTCTTTGAGCATGTACTCCCTTGCAAAAGGACCCACCCCCTTGGAGACCAAGCAATTCAATTGTTTATCCTTACAGTAATACCTAAACTACAAAAATAAAATGCTAAAACTCTATTCTAAAACATACACAAGAATAATCTAAATATCTATACACAACTATATACATTTATGTAGCAACAATTGAATTGCAAGGCCCCTAGGGAATCCCTACCCTTTCCTTATTGCTGGGGGTGACATACTAAACCAAAGAGGTCCATCATACCGCCCTCTACCAACCCGCAATGAAGGACCTCTTTGAGCATGTACTCCCTTGCAAAAGGACCCACCCCCTTGGAGACCAAGCAATTCAATTGTTTATCCTTACAGTAATACCTAAACTACAAAAATAAAATGCTAAAACTCTATTCTAAAACATACACAAGAATAATCTAAATATCTATACACAACTATATACATTTATGTAGCAACAATTGAATTGCAAGGCCCCTAGGGAATCCCTACCCTTTCCTTATTGCTGGGGGTGACATACTAAACCAAAGAGGTCCATCATACCGCCCTCTACCAACCCGCAATGAAGGACCTCTTTGAGCATGTACACCCTTGCAAAAGGACCCACCCCCTTGGAGACCAAGCAATTCAATTGTTTATCCTTACAGTAATACCTAAACTACAAAAATAAAATGCTAAAACTCTATCTATTCTAAAACATACACAAGAATAATCTAAATATCTATACACAACTATATACATTTATGTAGCAACAATTGAATTGCAAGGCCCCTAGGGAATCCCTACCCTTTCCTTATTGCTGGGGGTGACATACTAAACCAAAGAGGTCCATCATACCGCCCTCTACCAACCCGCAATGAAGGACCTCTTTGAGCATGTACACCCTTGCAAAAGGACCCACCCCCTTGGAGACCAAGCAATTCAATTGTTTATCCTTACAGTAATACCTAAACTACAAAAATAAAATGCTAAAACTCTATTCTAAAACATACACAAGAATAATCTAAATATCTATACACAACTATATACATTTATGTAGCAACAATTGAATTGCAAGGCCCCTAGGGAATCCCTACCCTTTCCTTATTGCTGGGGGTGACATACTAAACCAAAGAGGTCCATCATACCGCCCTCTACCAACCCGCAATGAAGGACCTCTTTGAGCATGTACACCCTTGCAAAAGGACCCACCCCCTTGGAGACCAAGCAATTCAATTGTTTATCCTTACAGTAATACCTAAACTACAAAAATAAAATGCTAAAACTCTATCTATTCTAAAACATACACAAGAATAATCTAAATATCTATACACAACTATATACATTTATGTAGCAACAATTGAATTGCAAGGCCCCTAGGGAATCCCTACCCTTTCCTTATTGCTGGGGGTGACATACTAAACCAAAGAGGTCCATCATACCGCCCTCTACCAACCCGCAATGAAGGACCTCTTTGAGCATGTACACCCTTGCAAAAGGACCCACCCCCTTGGAGACCAAGCAATTCAATTGTTTATCCTTACAGTAATACCTAAACTACAAAAATAAAATGCTAAAACTCTATTCTAAAACATACACAAGAATAATCTAAATATCTATACACAACTATATACATTTATGTAGCAACAATTGAATTGCAAGGCCCCTAGGGAATCCCTACCCTTTCCTTATTGCTGGGGGTGACATACTAAACCAAAGAGGTCCATCATACCGCCCTCTACCAACCCGCAATGAAGGACCTCTTTGAGCATGTACACCCTTGCAAAAGGACCCACCCCCTTGGAGACCAAGCAATTCAATTGTTTATCCTTACAGTAATACCTAAACTACAAAAATAAAATGCTAAAACTCTATCTATTCTAAAACATACACAAGAATAATCTAAATATCTATACACAACTATATACATTTATGTAGCAACAATTGAATTGCAAGGCCCCTAGGGAATCCCTACCCTTTCCTTATTGCTGGGGGTGACATACTAAACCAAAGAGGTCCATCATACCGCCCTCTACCAACCCGCAATGAAGGACCTCTTTGAGCATGTACACCCTTGCAAAAGGACCCACCCCCTTGGAGACCAAGCAATTCAATTGTTTATCCTTACAGTAATACCTAAACTACAAAAATAAAATGCTAAAACTCTATCTATTCTAAAACATACACAAGAATAATCTAAATATCTATACACAACTATATACATTTATGTAGCAACAATTGAATTGCAAGGCCCCTAGGGAATCCCTACCCTTTCCTTATTGCTGGGGGTGACATACTAAACCAAAGAGGTCCATCATACCGCCCTCTACCAACCCGCAATGAAGGACCTCTTTGAGCATGTACTCCCTTGCAAAAGGACCCACCCCCTTGGAGACCAAGCAATTCAATTGTTTATCCTTACAGTAATACCTAAACTACAAAAATAAAATGCTAAAACTCTATTCTAAAACATACACAAGAATAATCTAAATATCTATACACAACTATATACATTTATGTAGCAACAATTGAATTGCAAGGCCCCTAGGGAATCCCTACCCTTTCCTTATTGCTGGGGGTGACATACTAAACCAAAGAGGTCCATCATACCGCCCTCTACCAACCCGCAATGAAGGACCTCTTTGAGCATGTACACCCTTGCAAAAGGACCCACCCCCTTGGAGACCAAGCAATTCAATTGTTTATCCTTACAGTAATACCTAAACTACAAAAATAAAATGCTAAAACTCTATCTATTCTAAAACATACACAAGAATAATCTAAATATCTATACACAACTATATACATTTATGTAGCAACAATTGAATTGCAAGGCCCCTAGGGAATCCCTACCCTTTCCTTATTGCTGGGGGTGACATACTAAACCAAAGAGGTCCATCATACCGCCCTCTACCAACCCGCAATGAAGGACCTCTTTGAGCATGTACACCCTTGCAAAAGGACCCACCCCCTTGGAGACCAAGCAATTCAATTGTTTATCCTTACAGTAATACCTAAACTACAAAAATAAAATGCTAAAACTCTATTCTAAAACATACACAAGAATAATCTAAATATCTATACACAACTATATACATTTATGTAGCAACAATTGAATTGCAAGGCCCCTAGGGAATCCCTACCCTTTCCTTATTGCTGGGGGTGACATACTAAACCAAAGAGGTCCATCATACCGCCCTCTACCAACCCGCAATGAAGGACCTCTTTGAGCATGTACACCCTTGCAAAAGGACCCACCCCCTTGGAGACCAAGCAATTCAATTGTTTATCCTTACAGTAATACCTAAACTACAAAAATAAAATGCTAAAACTCTATCTATTCTAAAACATACACAAGAATAATCTAAATATCTATACACAACTATATACATTTATGTAGCAACAATTGAATTGCAAGGCCCCTAGGGAATCCCTACCCTTTCCTTATTGCTGGGGGTGACATACTAAACCAAAGAGGTCCATCATACCGCCCTCTACCAACCCGCAATGAAGGACCTCTTTGAGCATGTACACCCTTGCAAAAGGACCCACCCCCTTGGAGACCAAGCAATTCAATTGTTTATCCTTACAGTAATACCTAAACTACAAAAATAAAATGCTAAAACTCTATCTATTCTAAAACATACACAAGAATAATCTAAATATCTATACACAACTATATACATTTATGTAGCAACAATTGAATTGCAAGGCCCCTAGGGAATCCCTACCCTTTCCTTATTGCTGGGGGTGACATACTAAACCAAAGAGGTCCATCATACCGCCCTCTACCAACCCGCAATGAAGGACCTCTTTGAGCATGTACACCCTTGCAAAAGGACCCACCCCCTTGGAGACCAAGCAATTCAATTGTTTATCCTTACAGTAATACCTAAACTACAAAAATAAAATGCTAAAACTCTATCTATTCTAAAACATACACAAGAATAATCTAAATATCTATACACAACTATATACATTTATGTAGCAACAATTGAATTGCAAGGCCCCTAGGGAATCCCTACCCTTTCCTTATTGCTGGGGGTGACATACTAAACCAAAGAGGTCCATCATACCGCCCTCTACCAACCCGCAATGAAGGACCTCTTTGAGCATGTACACCCTTGCAAAAGGACCCACCCCCTTGGAGACCAAGCAATTCAATTGTTTATCCTTACAGTAATACCTAAACTACAAAAATAAAATGCTAAAACTCTATTCTAAAACATACACAAGAATAATCTAAATATCTATACACAACTATATACATTTATGTAGCAACAATTGAATTGCAAGGCCCCTAGGGAATCCCTACCCTTTCCTTATTGCTGGGGGTGACATACTAAACCAAAGAGGTCCATCATACCGCCCTCTACCAACCCGCAATGAAGGACCTCTTTGAGCATGTACACCCTTGCAAAAGGACCCACCCCCTTGGAGACCAAGCAATTCAATTGTTTATCCTTACAGTAATACCTAAACTACAAAAATAAAATGCTAAAACTCTATCTATTCTAAAACATACACAAGAATAATCTAAATATCTATACACAACTATATACATTTATGTAGCAACAATTGAATTGCAAGGCCCCTAGGGAATCCCTACCCTTTCCTTATTGCTGGGGGTGACATACTAAACCAAAGAGGTCCATCATACCGCCCTCTACCAACCCGCAATGAAGGACCTCTTTGAGCATGTACACCCTTGCAAAAGGACCCACCCCCTTGGAGACCAAGCAATTCAATTGTTTATCCTTACAGTAATACCTAAACTACAAAAATAAAATGCTAAAACTCTATCTATTCTAAAACATACACAAGAATAATCTAAATATCTATACACAACTATATACATTTATGTAGCAACAATTGAATTGCAAGGCCCCTAGGGAATCCCTACCCTTTCCTTATTGCTGGGGGTGACATACTAAACCAAAGAGGTCCATCATACCGCCCTCTACCAACCCGCAATGAAGGACCTCTTTGAGCATGTACACCCTTGCAAAAGGACCCACCCCCTTGGAGACCAAGCAATTCAATTGTTTATCCTTACAGTAATACCTAAACTACAAAAATAAAATGCTAAAACTCTATTCTAAAACATACACAAGAATAATCTAAATATCTATACACAACTATATACATTTATGTAGCAACAATTGAATTGCAAGGCCCCTAGGGAATCCCTACCCTTTCCTTATTGCTGGGGGTGACATACTAAACCAAAGAGGTCCATCATACCGCCCTCTACCAACCCGCAATGAAGGACCTCTTTGAGCATGTACACCCTTGCAAAAGGACCCACCCCCTTGGAGACCAAGCAATTCAATTGTTTATCCTTACAGTAATACCTAAACTACAAAAATAAAATGCTAAAACTCTATTCTAAAACATACACAAGAATAATCTAAATATCTATACACAACTATATACATTTATGTAGCAACAATTGAATTGCAAGGCCCCTAGGGAATCCCTACCCTTTCCTTATTGCTGGGGGTGACATACTAAACCAAAGAGGTCCATCATACCGCCCTCTACCAACCCGCAATGAAGGACCTCTTTGAGCATGTACACCCTTGCAAAAGGACCCACCCCCTTGGAGACCAAGCAATTCAATTGTTTATCCTTACAGTAATACCTAAACTACAAAAATAAAATGCTAAAACTCTATCTATTCTAAAACATACACAAGAATAATCTAAATATCTATACACAACTATATACATTTATGTAGCAACAATTGAATTGCAAGGCCCCTAGGGAATCCCTACCCTTTCCTTATTGCTGGGGGTGACATACTAAACCAAAGAGGTCCATCATACCGCCCTCTACCAACCCGCAATGAAGGACCTCTTTGAGCATGTACACCCTTGCAAAAGGACCCACCCCCTTGGAGACCAAGCAATTCAATTGTTTATCCTTACAGTAATACCTAAACTACAAAAATAAAATGCTAAAACTCTATTCTAAAACATACACAAGAATAATCTAAATATCTATACACAACTATATACATTTATGTAGCAACAATTGAATTGCAAGGCCCCTAGGGAATCCCTACCCTTTCCTTATTGCTGGGGGTGACATACTAAACCAAAGAGGTCCATCATACCGCCCTCTACCAACCCGCAATGAAGGACCTCTTTGAGCATGTACTCCCTTGCAAAAGGACCCACCCCCTTGGAGACCAAGCAATTCAATTGTTTATCCTTTACAGTAATACCTAAACTACAAAAATAAAATGCTAAAACTCTATTCTAAAACATACACAAGAATAATCTAAATATCTATACACAACTATATACATTTATGTAGCAACAATTGAATTGCAAGGCCCCTAGGGAATCCCTACCCTTTCCTTATTGCTGGGGGTGACATACTAAACCAAAGAGGTCCATCATACCGCCCTCTACCAACCCGCAATGAAGGACCTCTTTGAGCATGTACACCCTTGCAAAAGGACCCACCCCCTTGGAGACCAAGCAATTCAATTGTTTATCCTTACAGTAATACCTAAACTACAAAAATAAAATGCTAAAACTCTATTCTAAAACATACACAAGAATAATCTAAATATCTATACACAACTATATACATTTATGTAGCAACAATTGAATTGCAAGGCCCCTAGGGAATCCCTACCCTTTCCTTATTGCTGGGGGTGACATACTAAACCAAAGAGGTCCATCATACCGCCCTCTACCAACCCGCAATGAAGGACCTCTTTGAGCATGTACACCCTTGCAAAAGGACCCACCCCCTTGGAGAACAAGCAATTCAATTGTTTATCCTTACAGTAATACCTAAACTACAAAAATAAAATGCTAAAACTCTATCTATTCTAAAACATACACAAGAATAATCTAAATATCTATACACAACTATATACATTTATGTAGCAACAATTGAATTGCAAGGCCCCTAGGGAATCCCTACCCTTTCCTTATTGCTGGGGGTGACATACTAAACCAAAGAGGTCCATCATACCGCCCTCTACCAACCCGCAATGAAGGACCTCTTTGAGCATGTACACCCTTGCAAAAGGACCCACCCCCTTGGAGACCAAGCAATTCAATTGTTTATCCTTACAGTAATACCTAAACTACAAAAATAAAATGCTAAAACTCTATTCTAAAACATACACAAGAATAATCTAAATATCTATACACAACTATATACATTTATGTAGCAACAATTGAATTGCAAGGCCCCTAGGGAATCCCTACCCTTTCCTTATTGCTGGGGGTGACATACTAAACCAAAGAGGTCCATCATACCGCCCTCTACCAACCCGCAATGAAGGACCTCTTTGAGCATGTACACCCTTGCAAAAGGACCCACCCCCTTGGAGACCAAGCAATTCAATTGTTTATCCTTACAGTAATACCTAAACTACAAAAATAAAATGCTAAAACTCTATTCTAAAACATACACAAGAATAATCTAAATATCTATACACAACTATATACATTTATGTAGCAACAATTGAATTGCAAGGCCCCTAGGGAATCCCTACCCTTTCCTTATTGCTGGGGGTGACATACTAAACCAAAGAGGTCCATCATACCGCCCTCTACCAACCCGCAATGAAGGACCTCTTTGAGCATGTACACCCTTGCAAAAGGACCCACCCCCTTGGAGACCAAGCAATTCAATTGTTTATCCTTACAGTAATACCTAAACTACAAAAATAAAATGCTAAAACTCTATCTATTCTAAAACATACACAAGAATAATCTAAATATCTATACACAACTATATACATTTATGTAGCAACAATTGAATTGCAAGGCCCCTAGGGAATCCCTACCCTTTCCTTATTGCTGGGGGTGACATACTAAACCAAAGAGGTCCATCATACCGCCCTCTACCAACCCGCAATGAAGGACCTCTTTGAGCATGTACACCCTTGCAAAAGGACCCACCCCCTTGGAGACCAAGCAATTCAATTGTTTATCCTTACAGTAATACCTAAACTACAAAAATAAAATGCTAAAACTCTATCTATTCTAAAACATACACAAGAATAATCTAAATATCTATACACAACTATATACATTTATGTAGCAACAATTGAATTGCAAGGCCCCTAGGGAATCCCTACCCTTTCCTTATTGCTGGGGGTGACATACTAAACCAAAGAGGTCCATCATACCGCCCTCTACCAACCCGCAATGAAGGACCTCTTTGAGCATGTACACCCTTGCAAAAGGACCCACCCCCTTGGAGACCAAGCAATTCAATTGTTTATCCTTACAGTAATACCTAAACTACAAAAATAAAATGCTAAAACTCTATTTCTAAAACATACACAAGAATAATCTAAATATCTATACACAACTATATACATTTATGTAGCAACAATTGAATTGCAAGGCCCCTAGGGAATCCCTACCCTTTCCTTATTGCTGGGGGTGACATACTAAACCAAAGAGGTCCATCATACCGCCCTCTACCAACCCGCAATGAAGGACCTCTTTGAGCATGTACTCCCTTGCAAAAGGACCCACCCCCTTGGAGACCAAGCAATTCAATTGTTTATCCTTACAGTAATACCTAAACTACAAAAATAAAATGCTAAAACTCTATCTATTCTAAAACATACACAAGAATAATCTAAATATCTATACACAACTATATACATTTATGTAGCAACAATTGAATTGCAAGGCCCCTAGGGAATCCCTACCCTTTCCTTATTGCTGGGGGTGACATACTAAACCAAAGAGGTCCATCATACCGCCCTCTACCAACCCGCAATGAAGGACCTCTTTGAGCATGTACACCCTTGCAAAAGGACCCACCCCCTTGGAGACCAAGCAATTCAATTGTTTATCCTTACTTACAGTAATACCTAAACTACAAAAATAAAATGCTAAAACTCTATTCTAAAACATACACAAGAATAATCTAAATATCTATACACAACTATATACATTTATGTAGCAACAATTGAATTGCAAGGCCCCTAGGGAATCCCTACCCTTTCCTTATTGCTGGGGGTGACATACTAAACCAAAGAGGTCCATCATACCGCCCTCTACCAACCCGCAATGAAGGACCTCTTTGAGCATGTACACCCTTGCAAAAGGACCCACCCCCTTGGAGACCAAGCAATTCAATTGTTTATCCTTACAGTAATACCTAAACTACAAAAATAAAATGCTAAAACTCTATTTCTAAAACATACACAAGAATAATCTAAATATCTATACACAACTATATACATTTATGTAGCAACAATTGAATTGCAAGGCCCCTAGGGAATCCCTACCCTTTCCTTATTGCTGGGGGTGACATACTAAACCAAAGAGGTCCATCATACCGCCCTCTACCAACCCGCAATGAAGGACCTCTTTGAGCATGTACACCCTTGCAAAAGGACCCACCCCCTTGGAGACCAAGCAATTCAATTGTTTATCCTTACAGTAATACCTAAACTACAAAAATAAAATGCTAAAACTCTATCTATTCTAAAACATACACAAGAATAATCTAAATATCTATACACAACTATATACATTTATGTAGCAACAATTGAATTGCAAGGCCCCTAGGGAATCCCTACCCTTTCCTTATTGCTGGGGGTGACATACTAAACCAAAGAGGTCCATCATACCGCCCTCTACCAACCCGCAATGAAGGACCTCTTTGAGCATGTACACCCTTGCAAAAGGACCCACCCCCTTGGAGACCAAGCAATTCAATTGTTTATCCTTACAGTAATACCTAAACTACAAAAATAAAATGCTAAAACTCTATTCTAAAACATACACAAGAATAATCTAAATATCTATACACAACTATATACATTTATGTAGCAACAATTGAATTGCAAGGCCCCTAGGGAATCCCTACCCTTTCCTTATTGCTGGGGGTGACATACTAAACCAAAGAGGTCCATCATACCGCCCTCTACCAACCCGCAATGAAGGACCTCTTTGAGCATGTACACCCTTGCAAAAGGACCCACCCCCTTGGAGACCAAGCAATTCAATTGTTTATCCTTACTACAGTAATACCTAAACTACAAAAATAAAATGCTAAAACTCTATCTATTCTAAAACATACACAAGAATAATCTAAATATCTATACACAACTATATACATTTATGTAGCAACAATTGAATTGCAAGGCCCCTAGGGAATCCCTACCCTTTCCTTATTGCTGGGGGTGACATACTAAACCAAAGAGGTCCATCATACCGCCCTCTACCAACCCGCAATGAAGGACCTCTTTGAGCATGTACACCCTTGCAAAAGGACCCACCCCCTTGGAGACCAAGCAATTCAATTGTTTATCCTTACAGTAATACCTAAACTACAAAAATAAAATGCTAAAACTCTATCTATTCTAAAACATACACAAGAATAATCTAAATATCTATACACAACTATATACATTTATGTAGCAACAATTGAATTGCAAGGCCCCTAGGGAATCCCTACCCTTTCCTTATTGCTGGGGGTGACATACTAAACCAAAGAGGTCCATCATACCGCCCTCTACCAACCCGCAATGAAGTACCTCTTTGAGCATGTACACCCTTGCAAAAGGACCAAACCCCCTTGGAGACCAAGCAATTCAATTGTTTATCCTTACAGTAATACCTAAACTACAAAAAATAAAATGCTAAAATTCTATCTATTCTAAAACATACACAAGAATAATCTAAATATCTATACACAACTATATACATTTATGTAGAAACCAAAGAGGTCCATCATACCGCCCTCTACAAACCCGCAATGAAGGACCTCTTTGAGCATGTACTCCCTTGCAAAAGGACCCACCCCCTTGGAGACCAAGCAATTCAATTGTTTATCCTTACTTACAGTAATACCTAAACTACAAAAATAAAATGCTAAAACTCTATCTATTCTAAAACATACACAAGAATAATCTAAATATCTATACACAACTATATACATTTAAATAGCAACAATTGAATTGCAAGGCCCCTAGGGAATCCCTACCCTTTCCTTATTGCTGGGGGTGACATACTAAACCAAAGAGGTCCATCATACCGCCCTCTACAAATCCGCAATGAAGAACCTCTTTGAGCATGTACACCCTTGCAAAAGGACCAACCCCCTTGGAGACCAAGCAATTCAATTGTTTATCCTTACAGTAATACCTAAACTACAAAAATAAAATGCTAAAACTCTATCTATTCTAAAACATACACAAGAATAATCTAAATATCTATACACAACTATATACATTTATGTAGCAACAATTGAATTGCAAGGCCCCTAGGGAATCCCTACCCTTTCCTTATTGCTGGGGGTGACATACTAAACCAAAGAGGTCCATCATACCGCCCTCTACCAACCCGCAATGAAGGACCTCTTTGAGCATGTACTCCCTTGCAAAAGGACCCACCCCCTTGGAGACCAAGCAATTCAATTGTTTATCCTTACAGTAATACCTAAACTACAAAAATAAAATGCTAAAACTCTATTCTAAAACATACACAAGAATAATCTAAATATCTATACACAACTATATACATTTATGTAGCAACAATTGAATTGCAAGGCCCCTAGGGAATCCCTACCCTTTCCTTATTGCTGGGGGTGACATACTAAACCAAAGAGGTCCATCATACCGCCCTCTACCAACCTGCAATGAAGGACCTCTTTAGGCATGTACTCCCTTGCAAAAGGACCCACCCCCTTGGAGACCCAGCAATTCAATTGTTTATGCTTACTTACAGTAATACAAAAACAAAATGCTAAAACTCTATCTATTGTAAAACAGAAAGAAAAATAATCTAAATATCTTTACACAATTATATATATTTATGTAGCACAACTGAATTGCAAGGCCCCAAGGGAACCCCTACCCTTTTCTTATTGCTGGGGCTGAAATACTCAACCAAAAAGGTACATCATACCGCCCTCCAAAAACCTGCAATGTAGGACCTCTTTGAGCACAAATTCCCCTGCAAAAGGACCCACCCTCTTGGGGACCAAGCAACTCAATTGTTTATCTATAAAAATATAACTAAATATACATAAAACATTTCTTTCTATTAAAATATAACTATATATATTCTATTGTATAACAATATAACTAAACATTGTGAAACCTAATATTTAGAAAAATATAGCTATGTTTAAACCTAAACTCCATCAATATAACGCTAACATGTTATATAACATACTAACTTTTTAAGAAAACTCAAAATACATACTAAACTATATACATTTCTGATAAAAGGTTTTTGCTTAAAGGTTGCTTTTTCCCTTTGCTACGCAATTTCATCTGGCACAAAGAATGAAGATCGCTCCATTATGCTAACTCAGAAGTATCATGGGCTGTTGCAGTTTTCTGCTAACAGGTTCACCAGCCAAGGGTATCAGTCAAGTGATTATAATTACTAGGGGGGCACCTAGCATTTGGCCCCCAGTTATTTAATATTTTCTTCACCTTTACATACAAAAGTATAATTCTACATACCAAGACCTTATCTACAAGAATATTAATATATATTTAAATGAATACAAATATGTAGTGTGTGTCTGCACTTACCTGTCAGTTGGGGTGTTGGATTGGCTAAACATGCATCCAAGGATTTGCATACTTTTAGTTCTGTGCAAATAATACCTTTATTTATTGCATTCCAACAATTCATTCCCCACTGGGTCCTTTATCAACCTTTACAGTAGTCCCAGTTTGGACTGAAATGTTTGAATATTCTGTGTTTGTAACTGTACACATATATATGTTGGAAACCTATTATCATACTCTGTTGGGGGCCATGCATTTGTCATATCATTCTAATCGTATACTTTATTTTTAACAATGTAAATATTAAATTATACTTATACTGTTAAAGATAAGGTGTGGGAATGTATATTTATATTCATATAGGATATTAAATTTGACTTATAGGTCTTATAAGTCACTGATAGATTTGACAGTAAATACATTTGAGAAGGGGATAGGTACATTTGTAGGGGATGACATGTCCACCCAAAGAGGTTCATTAGTCAACCTCTATCAAACCTGCTATCAACGACCACTGTGTTTGAACATGTCTCCACTGCAAAGGAAAAAACGCCATTGGGGACCTGGTAATCACCTTCTGATATATGTGTTATGTATCTCTGCTTATAGATACAACTTACCTTGGATAAGAAATTCCTTCTCTCTGTGCATGAACAGAAGCCACTCTCACAGTGTTGCTGATGTCTTGAAATTTCATCCCTGTACTTTAGCCAGTGAAACCTGAAGATGAAAGCAGAAACATATTCATTAAAAAAGGGATTATAGCAGTGCAGGCTATAAGGGCATATTTATAATGATGTGAAGTTAATTGTGCACTGTGGTATATACAATACCCAAGTCCTCAGCGCTCTTGATAATGTTCCATAAGAATAAAAACGTGTGCTCGTGGTCCTGCAGCTCCTCTTCAAAATCACCCCTTTGACTGGGTCCCAAAAACTTCCAGAAATGTGTAGTAGGAGCGCATATATGTAAAGTGAAAACAACTAATAGTGAAATACCGTTTAAACGTGTAATTCAAAAGTAAATCCAATCACCAGATGTGTATAATGTTAATATTAGTCAATAAAGCCACCGTGTGCAATAATGCAAAACGCTCACCAGATGGCGATATATTCAAGCCCAACAGCAGATGTTCAAAATTGGGATGTCACCGAATCCTCAATTAAGGCTGATGCCACACCAGGCGTAGGGCTGATTTTTTCGGCAAGCGTTTTTCCACTTGCCGAAAAAATCAGCCCTACGCCTGGTGTGGCATCAGCCTTTGGCAGAAAAAGAGAGAAAAGCCGCAAATAGTGTAACACAATTTATTGTATAAATTCTGCTAGAAATGAGCTACTTACAGGATGTAGAGTGTAAACAGATACATAAAAAAGAAGTTAATTGTCATATAAAAAGTGCAAAATTAAAACAGCTTTTTAAAAATGGCTTTTATGTATTTAGTTTATCAAACCAACCCTCCTATTAACTAACACATAGCAACTCACAATACAAAATACAATTGATTTACAAGAAAAAGCAAAGAAATTAACCCGATGCATAAAGTTAGCTATTGAAAATGAAGCTTACTTGCTTAACTCCCCAGCTAGCTCTCATCTTTTACAAATTTTTTAAAAAAATCTTGCTCTTCTTTCTATGTATTATTCTACTCTTTATCTTCATCTGCTCCTTCACTTGTCTTTTTACAAATTTTTGAAGGTCTGAGCTCAAATTAAATACAATTTTTTGACAAGGCTGTTTGCTAGTCTCTCTTACACTGTTTACTCATCTACTCAATATGATAGCTCTGCAACAGTTTAAACCCAACCCTCCTAATAACTGACAAATGGTTTGTCCTAAATAAACATTTAGCCCAGGAATAGAAAAACCTATTCAAAAAACATGTCATCAAAACAAATAGCAACTCACAACATAAAATACAGTTGATTTACAAGAAAAAGCAAAGAAATTAACCCGATGCATAAAGTTAGCTATTAAAAATGCAGCTTACTTGCTTCACTCCCCTCCAAGCTTTCATCTTTTACAATTTTTAAAAAAATCTTGCTCTTCTTTCTATGAATTGTTCTACTCTTTATCTTCATCTGCTCCTTTCCTTGTCATTTTACTAATTTTTGAGGGTCTGAGCTCAAATTAAATACAAATTTTTGACAAGGCTGTTTGCCAGTCTCTCCTACACTGTTTACTCATCTACTCAATATGATAGCTCTGCGACAGTTAAGACCCAACCCTCCTAATAACTGACAAATGGTTTGTCCTAAATAAACATTAAGCCCAGGAAAAGAAAACCTATTACAAACCAGCAATGAAGGACCTCTTTGAGCATGTACTCCCTTGCAAAAGGACCCACCCCCTTGGAGACCAAGCAATTCAATTGTTTATCCTTACTTACAGTAATACCTAAACTACAAAAATAAAATGCTAAAACTCGAACTATTCTAAAACATAGACAAGAATAAACTAAATATCTATACACAACTATATACATTTATGTAGCAACAATTGAATTGCAAGGCCCCTAGGGAATCCCTACCCTTTCCTTATTGCTGGGGGTGACATACTAAACCAAAGAGGTCCATCATACCGCCCTCTACCAACCCGCAATGAAGGACCTCTTTGAGCATGTACTCCCTTGCAAAAGGACCCACCCCCTTGGAGACCAAGCAATTCAATTGTTTATCCTTACAGTAATACCTAAACTACAAAAATAAAATGCTAAAACTCTATCTATTCTAAAACATACACAAGAATAATCTAAATATCTATACACAACTATATACATTTATGTAGCAACAATTGAATTGCAAGGCCCCTAGGGAATCCCTACCCTTTCCTTATTGCTGGGGGTGACATACTAAACCAAAGAGGTCCATCATACCGCCCTCTACCAACCCGCAATGAAGGACCTCTTTGAGCATGTACACCCTTGCAAAAGGACCCACCCCCTTGGAGACCAAGCAATTCAATTGTTTATCCTTACAGTAATACCTAAACTACAAAAATAAAATGCTAAAACTCTATTCTAAAACATACACAAGAATAATCTAAATATCTATACACAACTATATACATTTATGTAGCAACAATTGAATTGCAAGGCCCCTAGGGAATCCCTACCCTTTCCTTATTGCTGGGGGTGACATACTAAACCAAAGAGGTCCATCATACCGCCCTCTACCAACCCGCAATGAAGGACCTCTTTGAGCATGTACTCCCTTGCAAAAGGACCCACCCCCTTGGAGACCAAGCAATTCAATTGTTTATCCTTACTTACAGTAATACCTAAACTACAAAAATAAAATGCTAAAACTCTATCTATTCTAAAACATACACAAGAATAATCTAAATATCTATACACAACTATATACATTTATGTAGCAACAATTGAATTGCAAGGCCCCTAGGGAATCCCTACCCTTTCCTTATTGCTGGGGGTGACATACTAAACCAAAGAGGTCCATCATACCGCCCTCTACCAACCCGCAATGAAGGACCTCTTTGAGCATGTACTCCCTTGCAAAAGGACCCACCCCCTTGGAGACCAAGCAATTCAATTGTTTATCCTTACTTACAGTAATACCTAAACTACAAAAATAAAATGCTAAAACTCTATTCTAAAACATACACAAGAATAATCTAAATATCTATACACAACTATATACATTTATGTAGCAACAATTGAATTGCAAGGCCCCTAGGGAATCCCTACCCTTTCCTTATTGCTGGGGGTGACATACTAAACCAAAGAGGTCCATCATACCGCCCTCTACCAACCCGCAATGAAGGACCTCTTTGAGCATGTACTCCCTTGCAAAAGGACCCACCCCCTTGGAGACCAAGCAATTCAATTGTTTATCCTTACAGTAATACCTAAACTACAAAAATAAAATGCTAAAACTCTATCTATTCTAAAACATACACAAGAATAATCTAAATATCTATACACAACTATATACATTTATGTAGCAACAATTGAATTGCAAGGCCCCTAGGGAATCCCTACCCTTTCCTTATTGCTGGGGGTGACATACTAAACCAAAGAGGTCCATCATACCGCCCTCTACCAACCCGCAATGAAGGACCTCTTTGAGCATGTACTCCCTTGCAAAAGGACCCACCCCCTTGGAGACCAAGCAATTCAATTGTTTATCCTTACTTACAGTAATACCTAAACTACAAAAATAAAATGCTAAAACTCTATCTATTCTAAAACATACACAAGAATAATCTAAATATCTATACACAACTATATACATTTATGTAGCAACAATTGAATTGCAAGGCCCCTAGGGAATCCCTACCCTTTCCTTATTGCTGGGGGTGACATACTAAACCAAAGAGGTCCATCATACCGCCCTCTACCAACCTGCAATGAAGGACCTCTTTGAGCATGTACTCCCTTGCAAAAGGACCCACCCCCTTGGAGACCCAGCAATTCAATTGTTTATCCTTACTTACAGTAATACAAAAACAAAATGCTAAAATTCTATCTATTGTAAAACAGAAAGAAAAATAATCTAAATATCTTTACACAATTATATACATTTATGTAGCACAACTGAATTGCAAGGCCCCAAGGGAACCCCTACCCTTTCCTTATTGCTGGGGGTGAAATACTCAACCAAAAAGGTACATCATACCGCCCTCCAAAAACCCGCAATGTAGGACGTCTTTGAGCACAAATTCCCCTGCAAAAGGACCCACCCTCTTGGGGACCAAGCAACTCAATTGTTTATCTATAAAAATATAACTAAATATACATAAAACATTTCTTTCTATTAAAATATAACTATATATATTCTATTGTATAACAATATAACCTACATTGTGAAATCTAATATTTAGAAAAATATAGCTATGTTTAAACCTAAACTCCATCAATATAACGCTAACATGTTATATAACATACCAACTTTTTAAAAAAAACTAAAAATACATACTAAACTATATACATTTCTGATAAAAGGTTTTTGCTTAAAGGTTGCTTTTTCCCTCTGCTACGCAATTTCATCTGGCACAAAGAATGAAGATCGCTCCATTATGCTAACTCAGAAGTATCATGGGCTGTTGCAGTTTTCTGCTAACAGGTTCACCAGCCAAGGGTATCAGTCAAGTGATTATAATTACTAGGGGGGCACCTAGCATTTGGCCCCCAGTTATTTAATATTTTCTTCACCTTTACATACAAAAGTATAATTCTACATACCAAGACCTTATCTACAAGAATATTAATATATATTTAAATGAATACAAATATGTAGTGTGTGTCTGCACTTACCTGTCAGTTGGGGTGTTGGATTGGCTAAACATGCATCCAAGGATTTGCATACTTTTAGTTCTGTGCAAATTATACCTTTATTTATTGCATTCCAACAATTCATTCCCCACTGGGTCCTTTATCAACCTTTACAGTAGTCCCAGTTTGGACTGAAATGTTTGCATATTCTGTGTTTGTAACTGTAGACATATATATGTTGGAAACCTATTATCATACTCTGTTGGGGGCCATGCATTTGTCATATCATTCTAATCCTATACCTTATTTTTAACAATGTAAATATTAAATTATACTTATACTGTTAAAGATAAGATATGGGAATGTATATTTATATTCATATAGGATATTAAATTTGACTTACAGGTTAAAGTCACTGATAGATTTGACAGTAAATATATTTGAGAAGGGGATAGGTACATTTGTAGGGGATGACATGTCCACCCAAAGAGGTTCATTAGTCAGCCTCTATCAAACCTGCTATCAATGACCACTGTGTTTGAACATGTCTCCACTGCAAAGGAAAAAAACGCCATTGGGGACCTGGTAATCACCTTCTGATATATGTGTTATGTATCTCTGCTTATAGATACAACTTACCTTGGATAAGAAATTCCTTTTCTCTGTGCATGAACAGAAGCCACTCTCACAGTGTTGCAGATGTCTTGAAATTTCATCCCTGTACTTTAGCCAGTGAAACCTGAAGATGAAAGCAGAAACATATTCATTAAAAAAGGGATTATAGCAGTGCAGGCTATAAGGGCATATTTATAATGATGTGAAGTTAATTGTGCACTGTGGTATATACAATACCCAAGTCCTCAGCGCTCTTGATAATGTTCCATAAGAATAAAAACGTGTGCTCGTGGTCCTGCAGCTCCTCTTCAAAATCACCCCTTTGACTGGGTCCCAAAAACTTCCAGAAATGTGTAGTAGGAACGCATATATGTAAAGTGAAAACAACTAATAGTACTTTTGAATTACAACTAAACGTGTAATTCAAAAGTAAATCCAATCACCAGATGTGTATAATGTTAATATTAGTCAATAGAGCCACTGTGTGCAATAATGCAAAAGGCTCACCAGATGGCGATATATACAAGCCCAACAGCAGATGTTCAAAATTGGGAGAAAAGCCGCAAATAGTGTAACACAATTTATTGTATAAATTCTGCTAGAAATGAGCTACTTACAGGATGTAGAGTGTAAACAGATTCATAAAAAAGAAGTTATTTGTCATATAAAAAGTGTAAAATTAAAACAGCTTTTTAAAAATGCAGCTTAGAGGCTTCTCTGCAACCTGTGTCCTACTGTAGTACCTGTAGTAGTACCTCCTTTCTTACTTTCCCTTAAAAGAAAATGTAAACCTTACACTGATGAACCTCAATCTTTTCCTGTATTTTGCCTAAGTCTTCTTGCTTATTGTTGGGGAATGGCCAGGGTGTTGCATAGGACCAAGGCGTGGTCAGAAACCAATCTTGGAAGTTGACTTCTCTGATGATCTATTGACATCTCTTGTAAATAAAAAAGGAATAAAGTTAGCCCATGTATAGTAGAAAAAATCCAATCAACACTGTATCCAAAATATTAACTTTAAAGTCCACCTTTCAAAACCATCACATAAACTTGAATTTTGTGGGAAAGCACAAAACAGAAATTCCTGGTGCATTTATAAACCAGTGAGATTCTTTTCCAGTGCACACAACCACACACCATGTGTGACAGTGAATACAATTATTGAAAGTGATATGTGCCTCTCTTGGGAGATTACCTACTCACCATGGAGTAGGTATATGCACCAAACACAATAGGGGTCATTTAATAACACTGGGCAAATTTGCACCTGGGCAGTAACTAATGGTAACCAATCAGATGATTGTTTTCAGTGTTCAATCTGCAGCTGGCTGTAAAAATCTAACCACTGATTGGTTGCCATGGGTAACTGCCCAGGTGCATATTTGCCCAATGTTTATAAATCAGCCCCAAAATGTATAATCTCCAAAACCATCAATCAACAAGGAAAGTAATACCAAATAGTAATTATGTCTTAAAAAAGGAATACAAATCCCAACTGCTTATATTCACCAATACATAACAAAGAAAAAGTTGTTTAAAAAAAAAACACTCAGTTAAATTCTGATTTGGACTGAAAGGTAGTATGTTAGTATATTAACCCCTACAGTTAGGCCACAGTCACACATGGTGTACAGTCCACTTTTCTCTGCCTATGTATTGCAAAAGCAAATATGCTCTTGTACACTGCCATCCTACACCTACATGGAGCAGAGACTGGCCCAAAAATGCATGCTTACACATTTTTCAAAATGATGACAAAGGTAAGTCCTTATATGAACATATAATATACGTATGCCCGCTCTTCAGGTGGGTAGCCATATTAAAAAAAAACCACAAAGACTAATTTACTAATGACTTTGTATGTTCTACCTGTGTCTGAATGGGTTTCCTCTGGGTCGAAAAATATACAGGCAAGTTATTTGGCTACTCCTGCGTGTGATAGGGACATAGACTGTAAGCTCCACTGGTGCAGCCATTGATGCAAATAATGTGTAATGTTTGTAGAGCACTGTGTTGATGTTTTAGAGCTATATAAATAAAAGTTATCCAGAAGGCTCAGGACCAAGGATATTCCGGATAAGGGGTCTCTCCGTAATTTGGATCTCCATACCTTACTACCATACTAAAAAAATCAGTAAAACATTAATTAAACCTATGTTTCGTAGGCAGATGGAAAAAAGCAAATATGCTCTTGTATACTGCTATCAAAAACCTACATGGAGCGGAGACTGGCCCAAAAATTCATGCTTTCACATTTTTCAAAATGATCTCCACCCCATGTAGTTGCATTCAGGCCTATGCTGTGCCTATCAGTGCAGCTACAGAAGCTGCAGATTAGATGGTACCCCAAGTGTAACTGTGGCCTTCCATGCAACTTACTGTAGTACCTGTAGAGGAACCTCTTTTCTAACTTTCCCTTAAAAGCAAATGTAAACCTTACACTGATGAAGTTGAAATTCTTCCTGTATTGCATAATTCTTTTTTTGTTGCATAAGTCCTGTTTTTATTGTTGGGGAATGACCAAGGTGTAACTGCATAGGGCCAAGGTGTGGTCAGAGACCCAATCTGGGAAGTTGACGTCTCTGATGATCTAGTGGCATCTCTTGTAAAATAAAAGGAATAAAGTTAGCCCATGTAAAGTGGAAAAATCCAATCAGCACTGTATCAAAAATATTAACTTTTGTTGATTGCACTCACAGCCAATTAGCCCACCTTGCAGGACTGCATCTCACATCGGCTGCCTTAGTGCAGCTACATGGATACTGGTGTAAAATGCATGCGTTCATATTTTAAGGCTGATTTTCACACATAGCTGCAGATTGGACCTTACACTGATGAAGCTGAAACTATTCCTGTATTTTGCATAAGTCTTCTTGTTAGTGGTTGGGGAATGGCCAGGGTGCAACTCATTGGACCAAGGTGTGGTCAGAAAGCAATTCTGGGAAGTTGAGTTCTCTAATTATCTATTAGTATTTCACTTAAAATAAAATAGATTCAAGTTCACCCATGTTTGGTAATACTATAGCAACCAATAAGATTGGTACTTTCAAACTGCTGATCAGTGAATCCTACCTGCCAATTTCTTGCTATGGGTTACCAAGCAAGTAGCAAGCTTTAGACCATTTATTGCTTTACCCCCCATAGAGTCACAGTTTGACCCCAGGCACATTAGATTACTGTAGAATATATTCCTGACAGACTTTATAACCACAATGGGCAAATTAGGGATGCACTGAATCCTGGATTCAGTTTGGGATTCGACTGAATCCAAGCCTCTTTCAGCAGGGTTCTGGCAGAATCCAAGTGCCCTGGCTGAACTGAATCTAACCCTTAAATTAACATACTTAGGTCCCACGATTAGTTACATCACAAACTGATTTCAACCCTTCCTTACCTAAATTAGCATATGCAAATTTAGGTTTGAATTTGGATCCTTTGTCAAAGATTCAATATTCAGCCAAATCCTAAAGACAGGGATTTGATGCATCCCTAGGCCTAATACAAGAGTACTTTTATAGCACAATATTGTGGCAGCATTACAGTAATAAAGAAAATGTGACACTACCAAGACTACCAAGTCATTTTGCTTAAAATGTGAAAAACAAAAAAATATACAGAAAGATGATCTAATAAAACTGTTTGTGAAAGATCTAGCATGCAAATTCTGTGCCGTCATTTGGATTTCATGCTGCCTTTCTACACTGGCAGAGTTTTGTGCTATTTATTGATAAACAAATAATATTGATGTATTATTGTGCTTATTTTGCTCTACATTAAGTGTTATTAATTTAATATGTGTCTAGTTTCAAGGGGTGAGATGACAACTCTATATCCACACAGTAGATAAAGGCAAGTCCTTATATGAATATATATATATATATATATATATATATATATATATATATATATATATATATATATATAAAATATACGTATGCCCGCTCTTCAGGTGGGTAGCCATATTGTAAAAAAATACAAAGACTAATTTACTAATGACTTTGTATGTTCTACCTGTGTCTGAATGGGTTTCCTCTGGTTCAAAAAATATACAGGCAAGTTATTTGGCTCCTCCTGCGTGTGAATGTGATAGGGACATAGACTGTAAGCTCCACTGGTGCAGCCATTGATGCAAATAATGTGTAATGTTTGTAGAGCACTGTGTTGATGTTTCATAGCTATGTAAATACAAGGAAATAAACAGCATAACCCAAGTACAGGTAAAGGACCCGTTATGCAGAACACTCGGGACCAAGGGTATTCCGGATAAAGGGTCTTTCCGTAATTTGGATCTCCATACCTTAAGTCTACTAAAAAATCAGTAAAACATGAATTAAACCCATAGGATTGTTTTGCATAAAATAAGGATTAATTATATCTTATTTGGGATCAATTACAATGTACTGTTTTATTTTTACAGAGAAAAAGGAAATAAGTTTTAAAATTCTGAATTATTTCATTAAAATGAAGTCTATGGGAGACAGGCTTTCCATAATTTGGAGCTTTCTGGATAACAGGTTTCCAGATAAGGGATCCCAAACCTGTACACGGATAAAAATGTTGCATAGTTCTTTTTGCCACCTATACTGATGCACAAATAGCAGTTGCATACACGCGTAACTCTATCCGCATTGGCTTGTTAGTCATAAGCATGTTGTGGCCAAACTTTGTAATGAACGGATGTTTTCCATGAATTTGCATGTAAGGACCAAAGCAGAGCTTTATAAATATGCCCCTATTTTACACCAACCTTTACACCTTGTTTTTCTAAAAAAAATTTTTACCCACTTTTATAACCGCTGGTTTTTCTTTGCACAGTATGCCACCTACTGCTTTTTGGCACATGTATAAAACAATGTTCAATGTTCAGAGGGAAAGGCAATAAGCAGTCACATTACTGAAACAAAAATGGGGCTAAATTCAAATGGCCCTGTTTCTCTAAGGGGTGCTACTTGTGCACTCAGTTCTCTATCAATAATAAATGATCCCAATAAACTTTAGATCACAACCCCAACCAGAGTTAAGCTGCATGAGCTTTAGAAGGAGAAACCAGGAACCTTACCTGAAATAGCTCAGTGGGGAGCTAGGGAATTTAAAAAGACATGATTCTAATAAAGGAAAAGGCTAGTGTTTACAATTGTGGACTAATAACGAGCAAATTTTTTCGCCAGGCGTGGTTTTGCAGTGAATATCCACATTCCGCCATTGGTGAATTGTCTCGCAAAACCTCAGCGAAAAGTCGCTGTTGCGTCAAAATGGGCGCAGGCGACAAAAGACGACGCTGGCGACAAACGTGTTTCGCAGATTTTTTTGCCATTTCGCAACTTTTCTTGTTGTTTCGCTCATCACTATTGTGGACAATTTTATTGGGGCCCTCTGAAGTTAATGGGCAGTGCATTGGATTAATTACACCAATTTCTTAGAATACCATTTAAAGGGGCACCACCCACCACTACCCTCCAGACTACGTAGGTAATATAGTACAGTTGTTGTAGTAAGGTATACAACCAAGATTTCTCCTAAAATCTTAAAAGAATGAATCCAAAGCAAGACATAGCTTACATCATCTTTTAATCTCGGCTACTAAAGGTAACGGCGCACAAGCAGATTTGTAATCCACAGCTGCGTTGCGGGAAACAAATGTCCTAAAAAAGACTTTCCATTGTGTAACATAAAGATTGCCGCAAGTAAAACCTATGGGCATGGAATCCGTTATCCAGAAACCCGTTATCAAGAAAGCTCTGTCTCCATTCCATTATAATCAAATAAATAACATTCTTAAAGGAGAAGAAAGGGCTTAATCTCTAGGGAGTGCCAAATCTTAGGAATCTCCCAGTGATTGTTATCGCTTGCCTTAAACCCCCAGCCAGGACTCCTTTTAGAAGAAAACTGCACCAGCCTGGCGTAAATGCAGGCGAGTAATCCTCTGCCTTCCTTTTGCAGCAATCCCATGTGCAGTTGAGCAAAGTTCAGCTTCTAAAGTTAGGCTTTTCACTACTGAGCATGAGCAGAGTGAAGAGGAACACTCGCTCAAGTACACCCTGGCCGGTGCAGTTTTCTCCTAACAGAAGCATTAGCCGGAGGTTATAGGCCATCGAATACAACATATTGACACCCCCCAGAGATTGTAACTTTCCTTCCCCTTTAAAATGATCTTCTCTATCATAATAAAACAGTACCTTGTACTTGATTCCAACTAAGATATAATGAATCATTATTGGATGTAAAACAATACACAAGCAGTTTTGTGCCAAAACACACAGACCAACACAATGGCTCCAAGTGCAGGCACTTCAATAAGCTTTTCTGGAGCATTGGGGCAGCCAAGAATTTACCACATTTGGCACTGGCACAGGATAAACACCAGATATGCTCTATAGCAGGGATCCCCAAACTTTTTTACCCGTGAGCTACATTTAAGTGTAAAAATACTTGGGGACCTAAATGCTCCCCGATATCGCCCACCCGTAGGTGGGGATATCGGGGGAAGATCCGCTCGCTTGGCGACATCGCCAAGCGAGCGGATCTGCTCGTGTATGGTCACCTTAAGATTAGTTCTTACATAGAAAGCTATACCTATTGTGTTACTACAGAGCTTATCTGCTATCTGTTAAGTAACCAGTGGCTTTTGTCCTTATTAAAACTAATTGGCTGCCTCTTGGCTACTCAGCTTATTTATATTAAGTATAGTAGTTTCTGGAGCTGCTAATTTTTTTAATATTTACTTACTTTCCATCTGCCAAATGTATTTTTATTTCTGTCTGTCTTCTCTTACCAGTTAACTGCAAGTGTATTTCTTCTCTTTCCTTCCTGGCCCGTTTTGCTGTTCTCTCCATCTTCCACATTTTTTACTATCATATCCCTCTAAACTTATTTTATTATTCTAGTTTTTACTCTCCTTTACCTCTGCTGTTTTCCTTTTGGTCTACCCATTTCTTACTTAAAAGTATTTATAAAGTACGCCACCGATAAATGCGTGCATACATTTTCAAGCGCGCAACTAATCAATCACAACGCCCCCCTTAGTCACATGACTGAAATCAATGGCTTGTGGGTAACTGGGCCCTGTACTGCGTGTGATAAGATTGAGGCAGCCAAGATGGATGCGGGAATTTGGATGTTTATGTAGCGTTCATAGTGTAGAGGCAAGGAGGGGGGAGACTTTAGCTCTGAACCCGTAACGTAGGCCTTGATCTATCTAATGGCTGGATAGTTGCGAGACGAAAGTGTGTAGTGTTAAAAGCCACAGTAAAGATGTTGGAGATGATAGTGGGCAATTTGACATTTTTTTTTTCTAATTTATATAATAGTGTCTTGCCGCACGCTTGGGTTCCCACCCTTGGGTTACAGCTCGTAGACCAATATTCCCTTATTCTCTTAGAGACAATGGGAGTTGTACAACTTTCCTGCGTTGGCTGTTGCTGAGGGAACACATGTTGCCTAATTTAACTGCACAAGTGAAGGTGTTGATGTCAATCTGGTCATGATGTGTTTTGCTTTCCCCAGTTCTTTTGTAACATGCAACACACTTACCAGAAATGTTTGTGCTTCTGTCTAACAATACATAGGGTCTGCTTGGCTGTGTGTGACAGTTATTATGGAGGAAGCTGTTGTAAGATTTTAACAGCGCTTCATAGCTAAGTTTCTTTATCTTTATAATAGTCAAAAGTCTAGATTCTAGACATTACACCTTAATCATACAATAATATTCTCCTACTACAAAAATTAGATTTTAAAGGTTCTTTACTGTAAAGAGCTAGTTCATAGTGGTTCTTTGAGATAATGCCTGTGCAGTAAATCAAATTGTCATTTCTTCCAGAAGACATTCCTCTGCTTCTTTATCTGGAAACAACTCATTATTATCTTCTCAGTCACCTCCACCCACAAAGAAACAACTTCCAAAAGGATCTTTTCCAGCCCTCCCCATAAACCTCAATGATCTTCCCCTTCATCAAGTCCACCGCCACGAAGAAGGTACAGGCGATCTCCAGCTCCACCTCCAAAAAGAAGATCCCCATCTCCAACAGTTTTCTTGTCCTAGAAAGGTTAGAGGTTCTGCATCTTCTGCTAGACCTCCAGTTAATTTGCAAATTATAAGCATTTTTAATACATCTATGTATGTATTATACATTTGTCATGTCTTTCTTTATTTCTTTTCTTTAGCATTACCTGTTAGAGGAGCAGAAAGTTGTAAGCAGCCAGTTGATAATTTGAAATATAATGAGCTGATTTATTTTTATTGGTGCTAAATGGCACAAGTGAAGTCAGCAACTTTTGAAGAGACTTTGTTTTCTATTGAGTTAGCAGTTTGAACATGTGAAAGCTTTAATTGCATTGATGCTGTCCAAGACCTATATTAAGGTGGCCAAAAATTGTTCTGGAGGTGTAATGAGCATTAACTGAAGCATGACATGCACTCACCAATAGTTTAACCTCCAACAGGACCTTTAACTATCAAGTTAAGAGATTGAACCTTCCCCACTCACTGTCTCTTTTTTGTCCAGGCTGATGGATAGTCAAATAGTTAGCGCTCTGCCATTTCACAATGGTGAAGCTGGGTTTCTCTCTCTCTCTTCCCTCTCTTCATATAGTTACATAATTTAGTTGGGTTGAAAAAAGACCAAGTTCAACCCCTCCAAGTGATCCCCAGCACACACAACCTTCTCTTGCTCTATCTATACACTCACATACTGTGCTTAAACTATATATCTATGCCAGAAATCCCAATGCTCGTCACTTATGGGGTTAGCAAGGGAAGGACATGGTCATGCAGGAGCAGCCAAGGCAAAGCATTCTCCCACTCCGTGGACTAGGGAGGCAGTACTGCAGAAAGGCCAGTACAGGGGACAATGGTC
This sequence comes from Xenopus tropicalis, assembly GCF_000004195.4. Lineage (NCBI taxonomy): Eukaryota > Metazoa > Chordata > Amphibia > Anura > Pipidae > Xenopus > Xenopus tropicalis. Next base: position 86,259,727 of record NC_030678.2, read on the forward strand.
TATGAGTGAGCATGGAGTAAGAGTCTTTACTGGGCCCCCTGCAGCTGCAGGGTCTGCTACCTGCTAGTTATGCCACACAACTACCATAAGGGCATGAAAACATATGCAGATATATTTTTATTCTTGAAAACCCATAAACATTTTTAGGAAATAAAACTCTTCTTTTGGATTTTGATCTCAAGGTTTTATTTTAATGAACAGAAACACATTTAAACATTCACAAAATAAAAAGAAACATTTGTTTTCCAAGTTTGTGTAATCCTGAATTTCCTTACACTCAAACTGTTTAATGCAGTGGGGGTAATGCTTCCATATATTTCTAATGCATATTTTGTCCTGGTTTGAAAAATCCAAAAGACTTTAAAAATAACATAAAATTAAAAGAAAATAGCTAATTAAGAACCAATGCTTCACAGGAACACACTCACAAAGTAACTGAATGCAGTATGGTGTAGCCTTTTAAGAGCTAAACTACACACAAGATTTTGTGGGATGAAGCTGGATTGACAGATTGCAGTCAGTTGCATGGGTCAAAATAAAATGGGACTGATAAAAAAAAATCTGGTGTGTAAACTACATGGAAGCTTTGCCATCCAATAGAATGTTACGTCTGCATCCAAAAAGATAAAATCTGAAGGTGTCTGAAAGACTTTCTTCTCATTGAACTACAGTGACTGTCAGATGTAGAAACAAAACACACTTCTTACTTTATCTAAACCGATTTACACTACAGAATCAAATAGCATACAGATCAGATACTATAAGGGCGTGGTAGACAGGAAGATTAGTCGGGAAATCTTGGCGCCGCATATGCCATCCCACCGGCGATTTACATTAAAACCAGTGGGATGGCAAAAAATCTGATAAATCTTCTGTGTAGTTTAGTCCTAAGGCAAGTTTTATATTAATTGCCAGATTAAATTATTTGTTCCAATAATTGCCCTTTTCCTGCACAAAGTTTATTATTCTGAATGCTTTATTAGAAAATACCTGCGGAAGCAAAGTTTTAGCAGGTATTTCCTAACAAAGCATTCAAAATAATAAATGGTGTGCAGGATAGGGCAGTTATTGGAGCAGGGTAGAATAGATTTTTTACTTAAAAAATTTTAGTGTTACTTTTCCTTTAACCATATTCTCTGAATAAAATGGCCATACACAGGCAGATTTCTGCTGCCAATTTGAGTCCTTTAGACCAGCGATTCTCAACCTGTGGGTCGGGACCCCTTTGGGGGTCGAACAACCCTTTCACAGGGGTCGCCTAAGACCATTGGAAAACACATATTTACGATGGTCTTAGGAATAATCTTATGGTTGGGGGTCACCACAACATGAGCAACTGTATTAAAGGGTCGCGGCATTAGGAAGGTTGAGAACCACTGCTTTAGACAGATTCAGCAGCTAATCTACCCAATATCTGGCCTAAAATTGGGCAGGTTTGATTTTCCCATAGGATTGGGGACTGCATCGGCTCATTGATGTGGTCCTCTGTCCAAAAGCCAAACGATCGGATAAGCCCGATATTGCTCACCGTAGGTGGGCATACTGGGAGACGATACGCTCATTGGTAACCTATACCCCTGGTATTTCTTTCTACTAAAACTCCTTTAATATTCTGACATTTACAAAGATGGTAGCAGCCACCAGATAAACTCAGAATGTACAATTTGATCTATAAAGTCTGAAGTGAAGAGAGACAGGTAACATGGACAGGACAACTATCCATGCCTATCCACAAAATGCCCCAGACTCAAAATGTTATGGTTTTGAGAGGAACCTTAATCAGAAAATCTCTACAGCGCAATAAAAAAAAAAAAAAAAAAAAATCAGGGATCCAATGCATGGGGTGACCAAGCTTTGCAGCAATGTTTAGTTCTGCAAGCTCCATCACATCTGCAACTTAAGTATTTGAACACAGGTATAATAATCTTAAGATTTACTGATGACTGTGTATTGTTGGGGTTGTTACTATATTGCAAAGCTATAGATCAAACATTATCTTTTCACCACACCACAAAGACAGGAAAATTCCCTATATTAGAAACTTGGGTGTATGATGTTTACCGAGTACTGTGTCTAGTGACTGCTTGACCACCGGCAGTACAATAACACCCCCCCCACCCCCCAAGCTCTGGTGACTGACAGATAGGAGCTCTCCTCATATAAATAGGCTTTAATCAGAACCTTGTAACGTGCAGTATAATGATTACACATATTCAATGGACCATCTAGCAATTTTAGGTATTTTAACCTTTACCATTGGTGGTTAACAAAGTCAGATTTACAACAAGCACCATACAAAGACAATTTTTAGATGGAAGTGAAGCATGTAACCTTTCTGCAACAAGTAATGTAGCACATTGCAATAAAAGGCGTAACCTGGCACATGCGTATAGAAACTATCCCTATGAAATGTCAGACTTCACAATCAATGAGCTTAACGTATTACACTTAATAAAGATGATTAGTGTGGGAAACGGACCCTATTCTGAGGGACAGTAACCCTACAACTGCTACTGGATGTAAAAAGTTGTGGCAAGAAAATGGCATTGAATTTGGCTCAAGTTAAAAGGCTCTTCATCTGCAAAACACTGGGGGATTAGTTCAATTTCCTCTCAGGGAAACAAGTACATCTTTGCAACAAACTCCATACCCAAGGGTTTTAAATATTCATATAGTGTAATGGCCAGGCAAGGAGAACCTCACAAGTGATGGCTACTTGGTTAGCCAGGGGGAAAGAAAAAAAAATGCATAGTAGTTTAAGAACGCAGTACTCCGTCAGAGTTAGGTACTCTGTGGCATTTCCCATCTGATGACAATTCTGTCAAAAAGACAAGAGCACACAAGACTTCAAAGCTTTGTACAACCTATTTTAGTTGCGCTGTCAAACTAGTCAGAGTAAGGGCAACCCAATAAGGTTTTGGAAAACTAATCAAATGTGTCATACATCCAGATTTTAAGGTTCAGATCAAGTTTGAAGTACACTGCAAGAGATTGCTGGGATATTGGATGCATACATATCAGAATTCCATGCAACTGGTCAGATGTAATTACAGTTTATGTATGGAATGCCACACTGTGAATGTGAATCTGGCCTAAAGGGTAAAATGTATGCTCAGAAAATCATTTACTTATTGCACAGTAAACAGATACTGGAACTTAAGGACAAAGCCTAATTTGGGTTAACAATACATTCAGATTATCTTCAGATATGACTGGAAGCTGACTGGATCAGCAGAGGCATTCACCAAATCTAGTATTAAAAATACACAATTGTGCTCTACGGAGTTTTCAAGGAGAATGCAGAAAATACAGGAGCTTCATATATATGTGTGTGCGCGCGTGCGCACGCATATACATACATTGAGAGATTAAATGTACTGTCAGCATAATAAACGATGTCCTCATACACAGATATCTACTTACACCGATACCTTGCTTATAGAAGCCACACTAAGCCATTCGTTTTTCAAATTAAGGAAGAAAAAAAAAAAAAAGGACATTTTGCACACAGAATTCCCAAAAACCTTAGCACTGCTACATCAATCATATTTATATTACTTAGTGTAGCTTAGCAAATAATTTCTGACTAATCTGAGCATACCTAGCCTGTGCTTTGTGACTGCAAGAAGAAAAAACCTTCTAATAAATATGCAAGCATTATAATAAAAAAACAAGACATTTTAGATGACGTTGAAAGAAAATGGGAAGTTATAATCCTGATAGTTATAACACAGCTTATTCATCGAAAGAGGATATTGCAATCCAGCAGATATTCAATATCAAATATATACCTCTATATAAGGATATATATATATATATATATATTTATTTATTTATATATGTACACATTATCTAGGCTATGTCACCCTGTTTGTTTAAAGGGGTACAAACTGTCTCAACAAATACCAAATAAATGTTCCAAAGCAGACACTTTCTAATGCCATGTGTGCCCACACCATGGAACTCAATGCTAAAAAACAGAGGTAGATTTAATGTCTATGTATATATCTGTATAAAAAAAAAAAAGCAGATTCTTCTTGAAGGAAGGGGGCTTTCCCTCTAAGATGGAATAGGGAGGCATGGGGAAAAAAAAAGGTGGAGATAACTTCTTAGAAGACCCCTTAATGCCATGAAAACTTTGTGCTGCACACTGATGTCTGAAATGCACAGCAGCATTTCAAAATTAGAAACCAACAAATGTTCCATTTAAAAAGAAGAAAATCATATAAAACAAAAGTCTTGGTGCATACAGGAGTCTGTTGAAAAAAAAAATGCTACATTATAATAATATTCTTGTGCTGTAAAAGTATTGCTTTAGAACTCAAGGTGGTGTCATAAAACTGGGAAACATATGAGTACAAGGTAAATCAATCAGGAAGGAAGCAAGAATGACTTAAGAGGAGATATCTAGCACCGCATAATCTTTTCATCAAGGAAAGCTACTTCCCTTCAACAAGGGTTCCAAGAATGAATTGTCCAGAATAGCAATGCGCTAGTGAGAATTAGAAAGAGCCATGTGTGGAGGAGGAAGGTATCGCTGAGCCAATATGGCAGCGTCCAATGGGCTAACGGGCTGAGCATCATATCCCAGTCTTCTAATGGGGGGGAAATTACCAAAGTGACGCTTTTGTGGGAAATTTTTGGCTTCATGGATTGTGTTTTTCTCTTCTGCCAGCAGGAGCTGTTGTCGCATATAGTTCTCAAATTCATACTGTGAGGATTCTTCTGTCACTTTTGCCTTCAGGTGAGAAAAAAATATATACATTTCAGACAAAGGGTTAAACTCCTATTGCAATACAAATATTAAAAACATTCTAAGGAATGTTTGTTTAAAATGATTTATTATATACATTAAATGAAAATTCAAAAGAGCAGAGGTTAAGAAAAGACCTGTATATATAAACCTAAATGAAGAGACACCAATAAAAAATTAAAGTGGGACAGGGCTAAGCGGGTTTTGATAGTTTGTCTGCTGAGGAGTTTAAAATGATGCATTCGATCACAGTTCCAGTCACACGGCATCTTGTATACAGGCATCTGGTATTAAGAACAAGAAATTGCCTGCCTATCTGTATCAAAATACTGCTTCAGCAGTTAGTATGCCGCTGAGAAATGATTCCCTCACTGACACAATCCACTTAACAGCATGCATTCTCTCGGTAAGTGCAAAAGTGGGTGTAGGTGTTGAGCAAGGAAGCAAGTGAGACTGCTTTATCCATAGCATTTTAAAGTCGCCTTGTGGTTAGCCTGGCTCTGTAACAATACAAACTTTTCTGTAGGGGAATGGCACATAGAGAAGTTTGTCGTCCCTGGAAAATCTGCACTACCCACAGGCGACACATCTTCCAAATATGCCATTCCCTTTACTTGTATTTGAATCGCCACATGCAGCAATCTATTGTTTTCACTGAAAAAGTAAAATTCATATGAAACTAAAAGGGAAAGCCATTTTCAAGAGCTTTGTTGCCCACAGTGGTGCAAATTTACACTGGGTGGCAAATCTCCTTCCCAGGCTCTTATCAAGAAAAGGCTGAAAGCTTCCTTTACATTTAAGATTTTATTTCTCCATACATTGCTTGCTTTTACCTCTTGCGAGTTCTCCAGACTTGTCAGGTGATCTATGTCAGGAACAACTTGCAAAGGGCCACTAAGAGAAGACATGGACTGCCTAGAAACACAAACAGGCGAAGAGAACTAAGATTAGCCACAGCAATCATTTTATGACAGGATCTAGAATGCACACACTTGTGTTATCAGGCACTGTGGTCTGAGAAAGGCTCAATGTACATTGAGGAGGAGTGGTTGGTCACAATAAAAGCCACATAAAAAAAAGAACATTGAACATGCCAGCACTATTTATCTACTTGTGCAAATCGGCTTTTAGCATTTATCCCATTTCTCATGGATAGCCATATGGCTGAAAGGGAACAATTTCTTTATGTGGTTTATCCTCTGGAACACACCAAGTAGCAGTTCAAAATAAATTTGCACAAAAACCCTGGGTAGTTAATCTTAGGCTGTGATCCCCAAGCAGTGGCTTGTGAGCAACATGTTCCTCACCAACCCCTTGGATGTTGCTTTCAGTGGCCCCAAAGTTTATTTTTGAATTTCTGGGATAGAGACAGGTTTTGGTTGCATAGAAACTAGGCATAGTGCCTATCATAAGCTTAACTAAAGAAGTAGGCTAGAAATGCCCCACATTATGTTTTAGACCCTGTACTAGCCCAAGGCAAGCTATTAAGCAGTGAAGATCAGTGCATCCAAAGATGTTCCCAGTAGTTCTCCATTTTCTTTTCTACTGATTCAACTCAGGGGCTAACTCCCTACACACTGTATAATATAAAATATAAATGCCACAATATAACACTGATTAGTAATCAATTCATTTTATTAGTACATGGCAGTTTTAAAGCCAATGTAGCCCTGCAGCATCACCTTATACGACAGGCCAACCTAATTTTTTGCATGATAATTTTTGAAAACCCCCAAGCTTAGCTTCTCAACAGCTGCCCAAAGCACACTAAGCATGTGCAATGCCAATGACACATCTAACAAAATCCAAGATAGCTCCCGTGCCCAACTTCGAAAACTTTATCATTACTACTATAAAGGTGCTGAACTTTTATTTCTAGCCATATTCATTTTTAGAGTATGTGGTGACAGAATGTTATTCCAGTACTATTGCCTGCTAATTCTGGGTTACCCACCATGAAGAGATAATGGCACCAAGGGACTCTAAAACTTCAGATGCTGTTAGGCGCTGCTGGGGGTCCAGGACAAGCAGTTTTCGAATAAGACACACAGTACTTTCTGATACTCGCCCATCTCTACAGGAAAAGAAAATCCAAATTAGTGTGTTACACATATTGGTTTCGAATCACTAAAGGTCGATAACGCTTATCGCGTGCTTTTTTGCGTTAAAAAGCATGCAATAATTCCCGATTCATCAAAATCATTTTGCATGCGTTAAGACGTATATCGCATGCGCAAAAAAAAACGCACAATGTGTTATTTACCTCGTATTGCGGTAATTCTCGTATAGAAATAATACTAACGCTTCACAAACAATGATTCACAAACAATTCAAAGCGATAAACGTGCTAAATATCGCATTAGTCTGTGCGGAGATTAACACCAACTTGGGGTAGGCGGTACTTAAAGAAAATTGTGGTTCGTGAGCTTTTGGCAACACAACATGGGAGTCTGCAGTGGGATTTTTTTTAAGTATGTGTTGGCCCTAGAGTGATGAATCCTCCAGTTTTCAGGGAAGTGGTAATTTGATGAATGGGGAAAACGCTCACTGGGGCCTGGCAGTTAATGGTGAACTCCACTCAAATTTAAAATAAATACATATTTCTCCCTAATGAAAGAAAACGTAACCACACAATTTCACAGTATACATTAGTTTGCAAAATTTCAAAATTACTTGAAAATGTAATTGCTATTAAAAGCAGTCTGGCAGAATAGGGACAAACACCTAATAGGTAGGACAAATTTAACAATGCCCATGCCTGTCAGGATTTTTCCTGCCCCCTATGTCCAACAGCACTCCTAAAACTACACTGCTTAAAGCTATTTAGTTGAAGATGTGGCATAAGCCACTTCGGAATGGGTGATTGATGCAGAGTATTTTTTTTTATTGGCAAAGTAACACGCTCTTGTTAAAATCTATAATGCACCACTATACCTTAGAGATATTTGTAAATACAATGCGCTACTTAAAGCAGATTCTGTCCTTCTACATTCCTAGCACTGCTTATCCTGACTGCAAGTACAAGTATTGGACCCCTTATCCGGAAACCCGTTATCCAGAAAGTTCCGAATTACGGAAAGGCCATCTACCATAGACTCCATTATAAGCAAATTATTCTAATTTTGAAAAATGATTTCCTTTTTCTGTTTTCTGTAATTATAAAACGATACCTTGTACTTGATCCCAACTAAGATATAATTAATCCTTATAGGTGGCAAAACAAGCCTATTGGGTTATTCAATATTTAAATGATTTTTAGCAGACTTAAGTTATGGAGATCCAAAAACAGAAATATCCCTTATCCGGAAAACCCCAGGTCTCGAATGTGGTGTCAATACTCCTTTACTTACATTTCCTTTCATAATGCTATTATTCTGTAATTATTTTGGTAGGGTTCCACTTTCAGTTAAGAAATGTGTGGTTATTTTTCACTGCCAGTTTGCCCCATGTTTTCATTTTTAAAAACCAATACCTGTACCAGATTTCATTATCAACTGCCCTTTATAGATTAAACTTCATTATAAGCATGGAACAGAATAAAAGTCATGCAGTATGATTTTGGATTTTACACTGTTAGCTTGAACATTGTAGAGGTACTTACTCTGGAATTGAATATTCTGCTGCCTTTATTTTCCGGAACAGTTCCTGAGGTATGCTGTCATAGAAAGGAAACTGTCCATAGAGCATGGTAAAAAGTACAACACCCAAAGCCCACATATCACTTGGTTTGCCCCGGTAAGGACGACCTAAAAGAACAGAGGAAACCACAGTTAATGGTAGAAAGTGAATAACAGAATTACTGAAAGCCTGGCTAAGCAAGTCTATGCATGTAAGTACAATTGGGAACATGAAGACATAAAATTACCATTCATGTTATTATTCAAAATAAAAGTCAAGATTTTTTTGTTGTGCTACTTAATCACCAAGAAAATGTTGTATCATTAAAGTGCTACCATGTATATAAGCTAGGCACAATTTCCCCACCCAAGCCACACCATCTGTACTGCATATATCCCCTCTCTGTACCCCAGCACCATCACATTTTCCTTAAACAAATAGAGGCTTCCACCTGGCGGCCATTTTTCCTCTGACATCATCAGTGTCATTAACATCCGCTAACAGCACATGTGGAAACTGTAAAGTTCATGCAATGAAGAATCCAGGCTTACACAGGCAGAACTTACTTTGACAAAGAGTTCTACTTAGATTAAAGGAGAAGGAAAGTCAAAATCTATTAAGCACACTATTAAATAGTACTACTATTGCTGTGTAAAAACGCTATATTTCTGGCTTGCCTAATGAAATATTTACAGAGATACACATACTAGAACCTACATACTTGTTTCAGTGAATGGCGCCGCCATCTTGTCTAGCATGTCTGTATGGGCTGAAAAGCACAAGCCAGCCCCCCTCTGCTCCCCGCTCCTGCCACAAACCCCCCCAAGCTCCCCACTCCTGCCACAAACCCCCCCCAAGCTCCCTGCTCCTGCCACAAACCCCCCCCCAAGCTCACTGCTCCTGCCACAAATCCCCCCAAGCTCCCCCTCTCCTGCCACAAACTCTCCACCGCACCTGCCCCCCCCCGCTCCCCCCACCTGCATGTCACAGAGTTCTCCAATGCTGCGTCGCCATGGCAACCGGATGCTCCTGCTGTGTGCGCCACCTACAGTAACAAGTCGCCAAGTCTGGAAGGAGCAATGCATTATGGGAATCTTCTCTACACTGCGGTTTTTTTTCCTGTTTGGCTTCTGATCTTCTGAACAGGTGAAGTATGGGGAGACTTAAGGGCACTATTGAGACAACTGAAGGTATGCCTGCAGCTTGAGATTAACTCTTTATTAGCCTTTCCTTCTCCTTTAAGCCCTGTAATGGTTAAGCTGAGCTTAGAATAGGAGGTTAGGAGGAAAAAAAAAAGAAATTTTTCTCCAGCGCAGCGTTTCTATGGAAGCCAGCAGAGCTATCTCTTCATTGGCTGCTAGACTGTAGGGAGTGTTTAGTAATCTGAGTTGAGAAGAACTGAGCATGCTCAGTAGCCAACAGCCAAAGTCAATTCCTAAGGGCTGTGTGGATTACAGGAGGAGATGGAATCCTAGGTGATTAAGGGGATGTTGTAGCCTTACTATTAACCTTTGAACAGGAGTGGCAGGTACTTAAGGATATCAAAGAGGCTGTTCACTGATTAAATGTTTGTATGTGTGTGGGGTGGGGGGGCTACATGTCCTTTAAAGAATAAGTAAACCTTTTTTTTGCTCTATGAGTAAAATTACTCTGAACAGCCCCCAGAATTACTTTTACCTTTGCCCCAGCATTCTCTCTGACCTGTTTCCTCAGTCAGAAGGTATTCTTTATCGTTGCTTCCTTATGCAGAGTGAAGCCCCGTCCCCACTTCCTGTTCAGGTCTCTCATTAAAAAAAAAAAAAAAAAAAAAACGGCTAATGCACAGACTGGCTCCTGCTGGCTCCAGGAATGCACAGAAGGCTCTCCACTCGGACAACCTTGTCGAATTGAAGAGAGAACTGAACAGGAAGTGGGGGCGGGGCTTCACTCTGCACAAGGAAGCAACCAAAAAGAATACCTTCTGACTGAGGAAACAGGTCAGAGAGAATATGCTGGGGCAAAGGTAAGTAATTCTGGAGGCTGTTTAGAGTAATTTTACTCATAGAAAAAAAAAAAGGTTTACTTATTCTTTAAAGAAGAACTAAAGCCTAACTAAAGAAATAGGCTAGAAATGTTGCACATTATGTTTTGGACCCCTGTACCAGCACAAAGCACCTACAGATCTGTGCCTCCAGTAGCTCCCCATCTTCTTTTCTGCCAATTCCCTGCACATGCACTGTGCTGCTATCAGTTACTGAGCTTAGGGACCCACTCACAATATACTGTATATATAGAATATAAATGTAATAGTATAAGGCTGATTAGTTATTCATTTGGATTCACGTAACATGGCAGCTCTAAAACCAATGCAATTAGCATCAGAATATAATAATGAGACATTTAGCATCAGTTTATAAGACAGTTGAGCCTCATTTTCTGCTTGATAATGTGCAACGACCCCTAAGCTCAGCTTCTCAACAGCTGCTCAGAGTACACTCAGCATGTGCACAGTACCGAACAGAATCCAATCCTGTGACAACTGTAAAGACCTGTAACATTATTACTATAGAGATGCTGAAACTTTTGACAAGTGCAATCAGTTTGGTATATAAAATATGGCATTTATAACCATATTCATTTTTAGGGTTGCGTTCTCCTTTAAGAAAAAAAAAAAACAACATACGCCAAAGGTAGAAGTGTTTAACTTTGCAACAGGCCAGTGTTTTAAGGTAACCCAGCAGTAAACCTACTGTTTCTTGTTAAAGTATAAGCTGCATATTACTCACCACTGAGCACATCAGGACTGATATATGCTGGACTTCCTCTCTGATCTTTCAGAAGGTCATCTTCACTCACCAAGTGTTTCCCAAGGCAAAAGTTGGTGACAGTTATTCTATGAGTCCTAGAACAGGAGATGAAATGATACCAGCTATCAACTCAGGAATATATTATTTTGCTTGAAAAATACCACTGTGCCCTGCAAATGTGAATATATATGTTTCATTTTAATCACCATGTCAAAGGGGTTTTTGTTTTTTTTGTTTTTTTCACTCCTTCACACCTGCTAGATGCATCCAGCTATTTAAAAACAGAAATGAGCAATTCTCATCTCGACCAATTGTTCTACCGTATGGCAGTTAAAGAAGCTGATCAAATGCATTTAGAAGGCCCATACCAAATGCAGTCTTCCAAAGGACAAAAAATATGTTCAAAAACTGTATTCTGCATGGGTGCACTTAGCAATAATTTATCTAAATTTCATTTAGCAAAAATGATTGTGTAAGCAGTATTACAGTTGGGCAGAACTTACCACATTAATACTCCATCTATGGTATTATCCTTTATTTACACTGTGCAGATTTTACCACGATTACACACATTATTCACACCAGTCCCTGTCCCAGTTGATCTTACAACCTAAGATTCCTATCACATTTACACACATTAAGAGTCAATTTTATCAGGAGCCAAGTAACCTACATCTATGTTTTGGAGTGCAGGAGGAAACCATAGTGCCCAGTGGAAAACCACACACTAGTGAACATACAAATTCCATCCATAGTGTCATGTCTGGAACTGACCTTAGAATTCCAGCTCTGGAAGGCAGCAGTAATGCCCATTGCACCACCATGCTGCCCTGCTACAGGGAACCTTCATATTCCCTTGCCTTTTCCAATTATTCCCCCCACAACCACAATGTAGATGTAAATATAATACACATACAGAACACATACATGCGAGTGCATATTCAGGATTGAACCACAGGTGTTTCACAAACAAAGGAGAAAAGAGGTGTGTGTATATACACATGCAGAAGGCCCCTTCATTATCCTGAACAGAAGCTACTGTACTTTTAGCAATGACTCAAAATGAATAAAACGATATATATGAATGCAGCCCACTCTGATCTCTGTGGAACAGAACTAGTGAGCCGCAAACAGCTCTCATTTTTAGGGCGCCTCAATGTCTTACTGAAAGGCTTTGTGCCCATGAGCAAAATAAAACGCATTTAAAATTCTAATGTAAAGATGTGCATTAATGATGTAAAAAAAATTAGACACTCAATACATATATAAACATATATAATGCACAAGAGATTATGTAGGTCACAATTAAAAATACAAGAATACATCTCTTCCAAATAAGGAGTGTATCCAGCTGACATTCATGATGGCCTTAATATACAAACTACTCAAACACTCTGACCTATACAGGTACAGTTGCAAGAAAAAGTATGTAAACCCTTTGGAATTATATGGATTTCTGCACAAATTGGTCATAAAATGTTATCTGATCTTCATCTAAGTCACAACAATAGACAATCACAGTCTGCTTAAACTAATACCACACAAATAATTAAATGTTTCCATGTTTTTATTGAAAACACCATGTAAACATTCACAGTGCAGGTGGAAAAAGTATATGAACCCCTAGACTAATGACATCTCCAAGAGTTAATTAGAGTGAGTTGTCAGCCAACTGGAGTCCAATCAATGAGATGAGATTGGAGGTGTTGGTTACAGCTGCCCTGCCCTATAAAAAACACACACCAGTTTTGGGTTTGCTTTTCCCAAGAAGCATTGCCTGATGTGAATGATGCCTCGCACAAAAGAGCTCTCAGAAGACCTACGATTAAGAATTGTTGACTTGCATAAAGCTGGAAAGGGTTATAAAAGTATCTCCAAAAGCCTTGCTGTTCATCAGTCCACAGTATGACAAATTGTCTATATATGGAGAAAGTTCAGCACTGCCGCTACTCTCCCTAGGAGTGGCCATCCTGTAAAGATGACTACAACAGCTCAATGAGGTGAAGAAGAATCCTAGAGTGTCAGCTAAAGACTGGCATCTGCTAACATCCCTGTTAGCGAATCTATGATACGTGAAACACTAAACAAGAATGGATTTCATAGGAGGATACCACAAAGGAAGCCACGGCTGTCCAAAAAAAAAAAAAAAAACAACATTGCTGCATGTTTAAAGTTTGCAAAAGAGCACCTGGATGTTCCACAGCAGTACTGGCAAAATATTCTGTAGACAGATGAAACCAAAGTTGAGTTCTTTGGAAGAAACACACAACACTATAGGGTTGATTCACTAAAGTGCGATAAGCGTTCTCTCATGCTTTTTTGCGTTAAAACAGTTTGTAGGGAAATGGTCATTTTAAAAAAAAAAAAAGTACGAACGTAATGGTGTGTATGGCTAATATGCGTTAATTAGCATAAGAGAATGGCTTAAACAGAAGAAAATACGCCTTCTGGAGTGGCCCAGTCAGAGTCCTGACCTCAACCCGATTGAGATGCTGTGGCATGACCTCAAGAAAGCGATTTACACCAGACATCCCAAGAATATTGCTGAACTGAAACAGTTCTGTAAAGAGGAATGGTCAAGAATTACTCCTGACTGTTGTGCACATCTGATCTGCAACTACAGGAAACATTTGGTTGAAGTTATTTCCGCCAAAGGAGGTTCAACCAGTTATTTAATCCAAGGGTTCACATACTTTTTCCACCTGCACTGTGAATGTTTACATGGTGTGTTCAATAAAAACATTTAATTATTTGTATGGTATTAGTTTAAGTAGACTGTGATTGTCTATTGTTGTGACTTAGATGAAGATCAGATCACATTTTATGACCAATTTGCGCAGCAATCCATATAATTCCAAAGGGTTCACATACTTTTTCTTGCAACTGTAAAGCCCCTGCAGGCCATATGCTAAACGTCTCCTTAAAGCACTTGAGCTCCAGGGTTAACTGCTCTCAAAGAATAAAAACTTGCCTCCTGAAGCTCCTTAAGGTGCATGTCTGAATGACGTACAAGTCAGGGGTCAGGGAAAGACATGAGGGGAAGGCACATATGTGCCTCTCTACGCTCACCCACCCTTTTTGGATAGAGAAGTGCCTAATACAGGCAGGGCTCTATCCATGTGTACTTTTCTCCTTTCAGTTAAGCTGCTTTTCAAGGTGCAGAGGCCCGTGGCAATAAAGGAAATGCAGAACACAGCATAAAAAAAATGGCCGATTGTGTTTTGTTTTTTTGTTTTTTTTAACTGCGTTCTGCATTGTATATGACCCCTTACATAACAACAAAAAAAATGTTGACTTTAACAATATTGATGCCTTTACAAAGAATCTTTGCTCTATGTGCTTGTGCCAGATGTTTTATTCAACTCAAGGCACAGACCGCACTTTGTTCTGGTCAAGGACTAGGCATCATAGAATTATTATAATCAATTCCTTATCTATACATATTTAAAGCATTATCAAATTCAAAATCAAATTAAGTTTGGAAAAGTCTATGGACCGTAAAACACATGGATGCAGAACAGTTAAAAAAGCAATTTTTTTTTACACCCAAATACAAAGAAGATACTTTTTAATAAAATAATTAAAATTAAAGTACCAGCTTCCTGCTCTGCTGCACTGTCAGGCATGGGGGTGTGCTTTTGCCTCACAGGAATTCAGTTAGCCAATGTAAGAAATGCAATATTAAACAGGTCATCTACAAATGGTAACAATTTCACTAACCTCTTGTTCAGCACCATGTTGCCCAGTTTCAAGTCTCTGTGTACTATATTCTTCTGTAAAAATAAAGTTGTAATATTTAAATTAAACTGTAGCTTATTTTTGTACAAGGCTACTTCCCCAAAGCATCATATTTGTTCTGCAGAACATTAGCCTTGAATACAGGTACACAGTAAATTACAAAAGTATTATTATATTAAAGGCCCTCAAAAAGCAGGAAGGGTAGACAGCTCCTGATAGCTGAGGCCACCAGCATGGGAAATTAACCACCTTCCCTACAGCGATCTTAGATTGTTGCAATATAAAAAATAACAATAAAGAGGCTTTTATAGCAAAATATAAATTACAAAAGGGCATTTACTCTTCTGTAAATACCTTAAAGATAGTCAAATGCACTTCTGCTAAAATGTAAATATAATGAACACCTATAGATGGCAGAAAAGTGTGGAATTTAGGGAAAAGAGTAAAATTAAAGCATGCTTTTAGTTCATAAATAGGGGAGATAAGCAAAGCTTTTATTTAATAATGAACATACCTTGTGTAAGGCTTCCACAACCCGAACAACATCATAGAAAATGACAACAGTCTCACGCTCTCCTAAGCGCTTTTCTTTTATAACATAATGCTGCAGGTTGATGAGGTCAGCAGTTTTGTCACTGAAGTCATGTGCACATAAACAATCCAGAACAAGACATATGCGTTTTCTCATTTTCCGAACTAATTTATTGGCTTCTAGATCTTCCACTATTTCACAGGTCCTGTCCTGAGCAAACAAGGAAAGAGATGCTTAAAACCCATCATTAGTAACAGACATAGATATAGTCCAAAATTTACCAAAGGCAATATTATTTATCTGCATATTAAAAGATTTCATGAAAATACAATAATTTGATTCTATTATAAATTTTGAGCCATCTCCAGTATCCTATATCCAAGCCTTGTGGCTTTCACACTCACACCAAAGTTGCAATATAACCAATATTATACCTGGAAGAGGCCATGATGGTGAACCACTCCATCCTGATTATGAAGAAGAGACAGAAGTGAGTACTCTGTATGAAGAAGCATTTTGCCCTGTCTCTCCTCCTGCGTCTCCCCTGCTTTATCACCTCTTTCCTCCAAACTTAGAATCTTGGGGGGGGAAAAAAAGGCATTTATAAACAATGACACTGTACCTTAAACAAAGGCTGCCACACTCCAGAACTGCTGAACCATTGCTTATTACCAACCTACAAAGCCATTGACAATGTGCATGAAAACTATAACTAAGTTAACTGCAGATTGGGCGATTTATTGTATGTTGCTGCCTTAGTATTTCCGTTGGAGTGAGAAGATATTTGGTCAATGAGAATCAGTTCTGCATTCTGTCTCCTCGTGCTAGAAATCACCCTGTCTGCAATTACTCTTAAGGCTAACTATTACTATTATTTATTTATATAGCACCACCAACTTACACAGCACTTAATATTAATTTATAACAAAACTTCCAATAAATTTAAAAGGGTTACAGGATAAAATAAAATCCTGTTTAAACCCGAAAGCATGCAGGTTCTACAGCTTAGTGCCCATAAAACACTTACCTCTTTTGAAATCAGATGTTTTCATAGCCTTGAAGAGGCTACAAGAGCCACTTTTTAGAAACATCTTTGCCACCCATAAATGTATTAATGTATTTAAAAATTGGAGCAGCAACTCATTAAACTATGTAATCTTTAAAGGACATGTCAAACCCAAAACCCCAAACAAAACATAATTCCAAGCAACTTTTCAATGGGAATTTATTAAAAAAAAAAAAATTTAAGTGCTTCTTTTAGTGGTTGTTACCTGGGCAGTTGCCATAATTTTTAATGCAGGCACACAAAGAATAGAAGGGAAGCAGATCCACTTTTCTCAGCCTGGCCGAAAAACGCAGGACTGAGAGAAGCAGATATACGATTTGTGTATAAATAAGTAAAAAACCACTGCAATTTTGTAATGAATGTATATTGCAAAGTTGCTTAGAATTGTTTTCTTTTTTAAGTAAATTATGTTGAGGAGGCAACATGGAGGCAATGACACATAAAGCCAAAACTAATATATAATATATATATATAGCACAACAGAACGATCTATATATCAAACATACAAATTACATACCAATGGTGACCAATATAGGAGGTACAATCTAAAAGGAGATACATGAAAGTTAGATATCTCACCTTTAGCTGGTAAAAGTCATCTGTACCATCCTTCCGTGCCAAGCACTGAACAATACTGGGAACTGGAGAGTTTCCTAAACGAGGCCCTATAAGAAAAGTATAGGAACATTTCTAAAGACATCTATTAAAATGTATTTCTCCACATAAGACAACCAAAGATTTTTTTTTTTTTTACCAGAACTTTGATGGGCAAAGTTTGATTCAAAGGCAATCATAAACAGATACCATCAGTAAGGCAAATGTCAATAAGACAAACTTTATTGATTCCAAACCAGTAGCTTGTGAGACGTGTTGCTCACCATCCTTTTTTTAAAAAATTCTGAGCTAGGAAAAACATTCATAGTGCCTATTTGGCAAAGCCTGGGAACTTTTTTCATGTATGCTTGGCTCCCCAAAAGATCATAGACCCCTTAACCACAAAAAGCACTACTAAAGTTAAAAAGTTCCCAGTGAAGCCAAAAAACTGCCTTCCAGTATCATATGATTCCACAAGTTCATGGACTGGATCATGAAATTCACCAGAGGATTTTATGGGGCCCCCACCTGGACAGCTCCCATTTATAGTAAATTCAGGTAATGCTGCCTAAATGCATTTTCAAAAGGAGATCCAAAACATAAAAATTAACAGAAACAAATTATTTTTGGGCACATATACATATTAGAGTAATGTTCAATTTCTAGGAGTTCTGACTAAAGAGTTGCTGAGCCGAAAGCCTGGTATCAGCAGTCTACAGTTGCTTGTTTTGTTAATATTTAATATTTTAATTTCTATTTGGATTTAAAAAGTCATGCTATAGGTCCCTGTTAATTTGGCAAAAAGAAAAACAGATAAAATGTAAATTCACATTCTTTTAACTTTCCAAATTATTCTGTGCATCATGTTTGTGAAGGTTCTCATTCATTTTAAATTGAGAAAGCCAGTCAGATGACTGGTGAAACATCTTTAAAAGCACAGCAAGTCCAGTTTTATTTTATTTATTACTACAAATATCCCTAGGTAATTTTGCAGTTACCTTTGTCTTGGCAACCACTTTGTGTGACTTTTTGTCTATAAAGCGTCCTTTTATTGTCCTACTTCTACAGGACTATTGTTACTACAAGGGATACCTACAGTCAGGTTGAAAACTATGCTGTTTATAGCATCTTTTTAATAACAAATATAGAATTAAACAAATTGAGAAACACAGTACACACTTGACTCAAGTAATGATACTAAAAATACTTTTCATTATGTAAAAAGGAGAAAGGGTTAAACATTTACCTAGAATGAATGGCCCTGCCCTCTTAGCATTACTTCCAGAGATGCTACTGCAGAGAGCTTTGGACCTTGCTGAGGTCTCTCCGGCATCCCTTTCAGATGCTCTCCTCTTCATCCTCTCATCTAAGAAAAATAAAGAGAAACATCAGGTTAAGCAAGAGATTGCTTCTTTACCCACAGCAAGCGTACCCTCTCAAGCAGCACGTCAGTTCCTCCACCTACTCATTTTACAGACTGTTCCTAAGCACACAATGCTCATCAGATAAAGCTCACATGGTGTATACAGCAAACTGCTTTAGCCTACCTTACTGTGGGTTAATATTTTTATTAATAAAACGCTTTAGCATAAATTAGCATTTGAAATCCAATCCAAACTATTGGCAAATTCTACAAGAGAACCACTTTGCTCTGTTCATACTAATTAGGCAACCTACACAGATGCTGTACAAGCAATAAGTTACAGGTGTCTGCAGCTTTGGTTTACAGGTATGGTTACCGTACTTTGGAAACATAAATACAAAGTAGTGGACTTTGCACACTGTTAAAAGCTCATGACCTCTGTTGTACACTCAATGAACCTTGCCAAGTGTTTCATCATTTATATAGCTGGCACATAATCTCTTCATTTAAAGCCAAATAAGAAATGTACTTGCTACAGACTTCACTGTCTTTGTAACCATGCAAAATTCACCCAAACGAATTAATATGCATACATACAGTGGCGTTTGAAATTTTGTAAACCTTTTCGAACAATGCATTATTAGTGCACAGTAGTAGGATTTTCAACAGAAGTCCATTTTCTGATTTGTCTATAACAAGTGTAAATCCCTTTAAGTTCCCAGATACCAACACATCACTTTAGCAAAAGATGTTATTTCACAAACTTGGGTACACTGTGGACCTTTTATGAAGACCCCATTGCTTCATTATTTATCAGTTGTTTTTAAGTTATTTTGAGCTGCATGAACTTCTAGCATTGGGCCATGTACTTTACTGCAGAGGGTAAAAAAAGTGCTTAAATTCTATAGTCCAGTCCTTAAGGGCAGTGACACACGGGTAGATTAGTCGCCACGCGACTTCTTCGTTGTCACGGGCAACTAATTACCCCGCAATGCCATTCCACCAGCTAGAATGTAAATCGCCGGAGGGACGACATACGCGGCACCATGATTTGCCAAAGTCTCCCGAAGTTTCCTTTCAAGGCAACTTTGACAAATCGCGTTGCCGGATAAGCCATCCCACCAGCTATTTCAATTCTAGCCGGTGGGATGGCATTGTGGGGAGATTAGTGCAACTAAAGTGGTAAAGGGGATGGAAGATTTAAGTATGAGGTTAGACTGACCGAGGTTGGGGTTTTCTTCTCTGGAAAAGAGGTGCTTTCGAGGAGACATAATTACTCTGTACGTACAGTAGAGGGGATAATAGGCAGATAGGGGATGTTCTTTTTTCCCATAAAAACGATCAGCGCACCAGAGGCCACCCCTTTAGATTAGAGGAACGGAGCTTCCATTTGAAGCAGCGTAGGGGGGGTTTCATGGTGAGGGCAGTGATGTTATGGAATGCCCTTTCTAGTGATGTTGTAATGGCAGATTCTGTTAATGACTTTAAAGGAAAAGTAACACAAATGTTTTAAGTAAAAAAATCTATTCTACCCTGCTCCAATAATTGCCTTATCCTTCCCAGCATTTATTATTTTAAATGCTTTATTAGAAAATACCTTGTAAAAATGTTGCATCTCATTTCAAATATGGCGATCCAGAAGATGCAGAATCCACTATGCAACAATCAACATCTCCACCAGCAATCGATCATCGCATAGTGGATTCTGCATCTTCTGGATCGTCTTATTTGAAATGACCGGATACAACGTTTTTACAAGGTATTTTCTAATAAAGCATTTATAATAATTAACGCTGGGAAGGATAGGGCAATTATTGAATCAGGGTAGAATAGATTTTTTACTAAAATTTTGTGTTATTTTTCCTTTAATTGGGGCCTGGATGAGTTCTTGAACAAGCATAGTATCCAAGGCTATTGTGATACTAATATCTACAGTTAGTATTAATAGTTGTATATAGTTTATATGTGATAGTATAGATTGGTAAGTATAGGTTTGTGTTTGCTGGGTTTACTTGGAAGGGTTGAACTTGATGGACTTTTTTCAACCCTATGTAACTATAAGTTTAACTATAAAAATGAATGCAATTTTTTCAATTGTAAAAGTGCTCAGAGAAATCCTGAGCAAGTTTGCATTTGTCTCAGCTTTGAGTTTAGATGCCCTTTAAAATGGTTCTAATTGTGCACTATAAGGGGTATATTTATCAGGCTGTGTAAAAAGTGGAGTGAAACATGTGTGGTCATAAACTGAATTTATTTCATTATAAGTTTGAATCTACAGTATTTTCATAAATTAAATGTGTATGAATGAACAAACAATACACTTTAATCACTAACATGTTATTAACCGGCCTGAATGTTTATGGAGTGTGTGGGGAAAACAGAGTACTCAAAAAATCTAAATACACATGGAGAACATACAAACTCCTTGCAGGTAGTGCCCTGGTTAGGGTTGCCTCCTGTTTAGTTGGCTGGTTCAAGATCCCCCGTTCAGGTTCCAGAGCATGTGAAACGTGACAAAAATCCCTTCCTCTCTTAACCACAAAATGTCATAACCCAAATGGCTGTGGCCCATTCCTAAAGCCCATAGGACTACCACTGTCAGCACGCCTCACCCCTAAAGTCATTGTCCAGCCCCCTCTGTCCAGGCTTTGGCCCCAACCCTAGCTTCTCCTATGACGGGGCTATGAAATTCTGAAAGTGTACTCATTATTATAAGTGACTAAAATTAGTATAGAAAATTTTACTAATGACATGTCAGCATACATTTCCATACATTAATAAGTGTGTTTACCAAACCTAGCTTGAAGCAAGAAATTGCCAACGTTATACACTCAATCCTTTATACACTCAATCCACATTCTTCTTTTAAGTTCTCAAAATATTCCTCTGTTTTCTCTAAAATTCTGCTCCAGTGAAGATTCATCAGTTTTGCTACAAGGGTAGCTAGTGGGGAATATACCAGCAGAAAAGCATCCAAGACAAACCAGAAAAGCCACCTTTAGTTAGGCTTTCACTTTGCATCTTGCAGAAATGTAGGAGTTACTATGAGTAAGTTCATGAGAAAGTTCCTTAGTTGACATTAATAGCTGCCTTGCACAACAGATGACTATTTGTCATATTTTGGATAACTTCCTGCTACGATGCCTGCCAAGGGAGAAACTATTTTAAATGTAAATTTACATTAAAAATGTAAAGACTTCAATTGACAAATATTTACCTATACAAGATAGCAAAAAAAGTTCCTTTGAATCAGCAGTCCTGATTTTACTGCAGCTTTTATTCTGTTGTCTAAACCCAATTCAAATAAACAGCTCAAATAAACATAACATGATTTTTTAGGAAGTGATGAATTTTTTAAAAACCTTTGGTCAATTTACATTTTTTGTCATTACAGGCTCTTTCACAAGACCAAAGGGGAAAATAGAACAATCATCAGAAGAGCACTTAAAGGGGTTGTCCAGCTTTTGTCACTGCTACCCAAAATATGGTAGATTATGTTCCCCTGAGTATGATAATATGTGTCATGCAAAGACTGTATCTATGTGACTGAATAAGCTGATGTAAACTTACTATAGTAGCTGCAGTTCACACAGAAAAACTTTTCAGCATTACACAAAGCTTCAACACGCTGGTACAGGCTTGTGCAGAAAGGGGTCAGTGACCCCCTCCCCTGGTGCCTCCACTGACTCCTGCCCTATACAGAAACACTATCTTCAGAGGGAATTCTCTGAAACAATAGTTATTTTCTGAAAGAGATACATTACATATTTTACTAAAATTACCTAATCTGCTAAAATAGCTTTATTTATGTGAAGGTGAACCACCCCTTTAAGGGATTCTTCCAACAGAATGAGTAGAAGTAGGATATCATTTATATATAAATGGAATATTTAATCTATTCTAGCTATAAGATATGGCTAATTAGAAGACCACTTTGAAACTGTGGGGGGTCAAAAAATTTAATAAAGAGCCACTTTTACTTTATGATTTCTTAAAATCAATGGAGATGTTCCCTAATTCCAGCCCAAACATCAGTGCAGAAGGTGCAGCAAATCTTCAGCACAAGCCTGTTTATTTTGAACGAATATCTTCTTAAAGAGATACTGTCACCAGAAATGAAAACTGTTTTACATCTATCAAAACATTGTCTTTGCATGAGCTTTATAATTTTGCCATAAAAGTATTTGCTGATGCTTTTCCATTCCTTATCTGACCCCCCCATGGTCTTCTATGAGGGGGCAGCCATATTTGTGCAGCAGTAGGCCATTAGCATTAGAAGCTGAGATGGGACAGTCAGGTTTAGAAACTTCAAGCAACAATTACATACAAAACCAGCCCTAACAGTAAAAAAAGATCAACATGACCTATAGGTAACTTTTTATGTAGATTCATAATTTGAAAAGTCGTTTTATTGTGTCAGTATCACTTTAAGAACTTTTGCAATCAAGCAAGACAAATGTTCAAGTGAAAGAATCCTTTATGTGATCTACTAAGTAAATACCACTTTATGGTTCTAATGCTCTCGAAAATATTAGCTGCACAAATCATGTTAAATGTGATCAGGGATTTCGGAACGCACATACATAACCTCTGCCAACGCTTTACCACAGACAAGGAGACACTTCTACATGAGTGAAAATGCCTCAAACATGTATGTGTACAAAGAGTTTCCAGGAGAACAAAGCTTCTTTTAAGAAGAGGTGCGTGGGAACATGTTCTTTGCATATTAACCAACTAAGCTTGAGGAAATGAACACCAGGCAGCATTTTTTGCTTCTGTTCAATGCCTATTGCTACGCCATAATAAATGCTCAACCAGAGAAAATTCACTATGTCAAGTAATGAGGATCTCCAAAACTAACTCACTCTGACTGGGTGGCAGTTTCTACAAAACTTTGACAAAACATTACTTTTGAATGGCTTCTTTATAAAGATACCACCACAAGGCACTATATAAAATTCATGTACAAATAAATGTTTATTATACATATTTACAGTCTGCAGCCTACTGTGTGTCCTGCAGCATTTCTACAAGCATTATGCTCTGTTGCAAAACATGCAGCATTTCTCAGCAATGGAGTATATGTACAATGCAATTAAACTGTAGCTGCTGTGTACATTCTGTACAGTAAGCTAGTGTAGTTGTAGAGGGCAATATGCTAAAGCCCCCAAAGAAGTTTAGGAGTAACCAGGTCATTTATCCACATTCGTTGATTCATGGCCCCTAAAGGATGCAGCCTCTCAATTTAGGAGCCAATGAACCAAATTTCTTACAAAATACTCTGAATCCCACACATGATGGACTAACAAATGATATTTCCTGCGACCAATGGTCAAAGGAATTATAATTGTTACGCATACAATTACAATCGTAATTGTTTACATTACACATCCAATCACTATCCAAATCTTGTCGAATTCACTTGCGCTACACTGCTCAAATATCAGAATAGCACTCAGTACTAAGAAATACAAGTCTGGCTTGGGAGTCCTTCAGTTACATGGGAGTAGGAGAAACAATAGGTTACCTGAAAGCAGTTCTAATGTGTAGCGCTAGCTCCTTCTGAAAGCTCAGAATCAGGTACAATACACTGATATGGCAGCCTACACACCAATATTATAACTAAAAAAATTAAATTTGCAGGTTCAAAAACAACATTTTTAGGGTGAAGACACTGTAGCTGCTACTAAGTAGCTCTGTGTGTCTTCACCCTAAATGGTAGAGTTAATTATTTGCTATGTAAACAGTGTAATTTTGAAATAAAAAGTACACCATAAAAATCACAACAGAATCCCTTTAAAGGAGAAGGAAAGGCTAAGTCACTTGGGGGTGCCAAAATGTTAGGCACCCCCAATTGACTTAAATCGCTTACCTTGTACCCCAGGCTGGTGCCCCTATTAGGAGATAACAGCACCAGCCCGGGGTACCTGTAGAGAGCGCTTCCTTCTTCCACAGCGAAAAACCTGGGCCAGAGCATGCGCATTAGAGTGAAAAGCCGACTTTGTTGTTAAAGTTCGGCTTTTCACTACGTGGAAGAAGGAAGCGCTCGCTGCTACCCTGGGCTGGTGCGGTTCTCTCTTAACAGGGGGGTTCTCTCTTAACAGGGGGGTAACATCCCGGGGTAGAAGGTAAGCGATTTAAGTCACTTGGGGGTGCTTAACATTTTGGCACCCCCAAGTGACTTGGGCTTTCCTTTAAGAGGAAGAAAACTAGTCAACATCCCTGGAAACAGATTCCACCATCTAACTGCTGTTAATATCCTCGGTGCTCCAACAAACAAATATAGGGATCATTTACTTCCATAAGTGCAGCAAGAGCAAAGTGTAATTTTGAAGAGTCACCTTTTTTCGCATAATGCAGTATTTTTTCCAAAATTCCAGTGTAGTTGAAGTCAAAAGGGGTCCTTGTGTGTCACGCAATTGCAGAAGTAACCTATGGTAAAGTAAGCAAATTTTATGCCTGTATCTTTGGGATCCATATAGTCAACCAGCAGCCAAAAAATAATAGCTTTCCTGCTTGATCAGTGTATTCAGACCTTGGCTTGTCCCAGCCAATTTGGCAATGCATAAATATACACTATAAGATACACTATAAGATCCGCTCGCTTGGCGATGTCGTTGATGCGGTCCCCGATCCGACTGGATTTTCTAACCTGGCCGATCGAGATCTGCCCAATTTCAGGCCAGATATCGGTCGGCCAGGCCGCTCGGTTCTGCCCATACACGGGCCGATTAGCTGCTGAATCGGTCCAAGGGACCGATATCGGCAGCTACTATCGGCCCGTGTATGGGGACCTTTAGTGCATTATTATAATTATACTAAATTATACTAAATTATAATTTCAATACTTTCTTTAAATTTGCTAGTTTAAATTGTATACATGCAAATCACAGCCTAAGTGAATAACTACTGTATAAACACCTTTTTATCAAACTTTAACGCCCGCAAGTCACGCCTCTACTAGCAAATGCACATTTTTTTTAATTAAAAGTAGTTAAATTATATTTACCACCTACATGAAAAAAACAGAACTGGATAAAAAAACAGGGGGCTATTCAGCATTCACAAAAAGGACCTGACTAGCTCATTCTCAACCTGTCATGCAGGGATGATAGTGGGCAGGAGAACTCCCAAGGACTGACTAAGCAAAACCAAAATTGGCAACACTTATTTCAAAGAAGAAAGCAATAAAAAGGCATCTTAGTAAAGCCTAAACCACCACCCACAACTGTGTCATTTTAGTAAGTCAAAGAGAAAACGAATGTCATTATTTCCATGGAAGATTTAAAACATTCTACAAGTGGGAAAAAGAAAAAGTAACTCATCTATAGCTCTAGAGAGAAATAAAAATAAACCAATTGTACCCCTTTACCTCATCCACAGACATGTTAAGCACATGTCTGGACCAGTCCCCCTCAAGGTGATTTGCTTAGTTATTAAGTAGTGTTATCTCCTCTGACCTGGTGCCTCTAGTGCCTCCAAATCCTAGTTCTAACCACCATTCCTGTCTTTGGATTATACTTCTTGATCACCCGTTCTGTGCTATGCTTCAAATTGCTCCCCATGTATTACTTAACCTGCTTTTGACAACTGCATTTGATTTCCAGTTCCAATTCAGTTTTGCTCAGTCAAGTCCCAAACTTGTGCTACCATTAACTCAAACACCCTACAACACTTTTTTGCTAAAAATTAACATTCAACTTCCTGAGCTATTCTGGACTGCCTTTGGTTGTGCTACGCTTACCTGTCAAAGACTTTGGGGGTTAGGTAAAAACAAAAGTGCAGTAAACCATATAAACCAATTAGTAGAATCCAGTCAGCTGTTTAAAAGCAAACATTTTATTGATTGCTATGGATCAGAGTTGTCCAACTGGAGGCCTGCAGGGCTGGATGTAGCCCTCCAAAGGATTTTTAAGACTTTCAGTGCTGAGAGGCTCCACGGACTTCACTGCATTACAATATCCTTTTTATTTAATCAGGCCTATGAACATACTTAGTGGTTACCACTTCTGTGCAAACTTAGTGCCTATTATCACATACGAGGACATGTGTTATACCTACTTTCATTTTCCTTGTCAATCCCCTTGCACCAGTGGGTAGATTTTCTTGCCTCCTTCACAGTACATTTTTGTTCTTGCAGAGGGGAGATACAGTTTTATCTCCAACCTTTCATTCAAAACATTGTTGGGCACTTGCCAACAGATCTGAACTCTATTATTTATATTAATTCAATCTTTAGTCACATATGCCATGTGCTTATGCCGCTGAGAAAACTGTATAGTAATCTATGGGGACCACTATGCCTGCAGTGTAAGCAATGGTGCCAGGCTGGTCAAGCATTTATGTGAGATGGGTTAGGTGTTCATCGGGCACTGCGCTTCTCATGGTTTACTATGACAGATGGAGATTGGCATTTTAACTGCCCCTGTTTCCACCTTGCATAACTTTTTAGCCTACAGAATCATCTTTAGCTTAAAGGAACAGTAACACCAAAAAATGAAAGTGTTTTAAAGTAATTAAAATATAATGTACAGTTGCCCTGCGCTGGTAAACTGGTGTGTTTGCAACAGAAACGCTACTATAGTTTATATAAATGAGCTGCTATGTCAACACGGGGGCAGCCATTGAAGCTGGGAAAAAGGAGAAAAGGCACAGGCACATAGCAGATAACAGATAAGCTTTGTAGAATATAATGGGGTTTTATCTGTTATCTGCTAAGTAACCTGTGCCTTTTCCCTTGTAAATGGCTGCCCCCGTGGCTACACAGAAGCTTTATTTATATAAACTATAGTAGTCTTTCTAAGGACAACACACCAGTTGTACCAGTGCAGGGCAGCATTACATTATATAGTAATAACTTTTATACACTTTAATTTTTTGGTGTTACTGTCCCTTTAAAACTGTAATGCCTAATGAATATATTTTCTGATGTATTCAGATATTTTTATCCCTTGGTAAAACAAACGCACAGTAATTTCATCATGTCTAAACTGCATTGTTTTCAATGGAGCTGTTGGTCAGGTGCAAAAACCACAATGGTTAATGACACACAAGTCGGTTTCTCTGTTGGCATAAAAAAATCTGACTGTACGTTTACTAAAAGCCACAGAATCGGCTCATCAGCATACACGCAGAAAAGCTTATGTGTGCATTTTTGTGCCAAAATCTGCACAATTTGCCCCATGTGCACAGTGACTGGTGGGTATGTCATAAATGGAAATAAAGATCCATACAGAGTAAAAAGTAAGTATTTTCTTGAGATTTAAGGGCTCTGGCACACGGGGAGATTAGTCGCCCGGCGGCAAAACTCCCTGTTCGCGGGCGACTAATCTCCCCGGATTGCCATCCCACCTGCGAAAATGTAAATCGCCAGTGGGATGGCAAACGCGGCGGCGCGATTTCAGTGAAATAGCGCAAGTTGCCTTGAGAGGGAACAAAATCGCGCCGCCGCGTATGCCATCCCACCGGCGATTTACATTTTCGCTGGTGGGATGGCATTTCGTGGAGATTGGTCGCCCGAGACACAGTAGATTTGTCGCGGGCGACTAATCTCCCTGTGTGCCAGAGCCCTAAAACTGCACCCAGACTGCCCTTCTTAGCACCTGGATAGATCATTGGCAGATCAGATAATATTACAGCTCCTATTAACTTTGTATAATCGTTAGGTTGCTGAATGGAAGGTATTTACAGGTGGTAATCTCCATTTTCCAGCTCAAAGAGAATTTTCTGACAATTTCCCATGGGCGACAAAACATCTCAACTCGTATTGGCCTTACAACAAACAGACCTTTCCAATCCTTTGAAATGCAAAGTAGTATCTCATGAATACAGATAATGTAAACAATAGCCTAAACCTCAATCTCCCCCCCCCCTATTCTAGTTTTATGGCATTAAACAACCATATTGGCTATCCTACATTGTTTCTTTCCCTGCCACATTATAACCAAGGCATTTACTTTACCTGCAAACAAAGCAATCACTGCAGAATAGAACTGCAGATTACTGCTGTGTTTTTCATTTGCATTGAATTACATCAACAATGGAGTGCCACTATCCATGTTAGTCTCTAGTTCATTATCCTTTACAAGTTTATTAGCAAGAATCAAGAATGACTTAAAGAGTGTAGCAATTTAAATATAGAACAATGCTTATTACAGTAATCCAATCACTATATTATCCTTGTTCACTATCCTTTGTTTACCAAGGTGACCTCTAAAATATATATTATCATATCTCTAACAACTGCCTTTCATTCATCTGAACTACGACAACCCCACCATTGTAACACCTGTCTAGCTGCTTCAGGAAAATACCTTGGGTTTTTTTTTGTTACGGGACAGATGCACATATCCACCAAAGAATAACCACACTGGGCCCTACTTGCAAGGGGGTTTGCAGTGGCGATCCTGATTAAAACTATGTAGAAAATACAGTATCCAACCATGCAGCAGCTACCTGGACAACACAATAGTGGAGTGTATAGCACTGATATTATAGGTTTTAATTCAGCCAGGGCACTATGTGCAAGGAGTTTGTATTTTCTCCACTGCAACAGGGATTAATGTAAACTATGGATAATCTCTGCAAATTATAATGCATGGTCAGGGTGGTGGCTGAGTAGGGTTAAAGAGGCAAATTTTAATGTAATTTTTTTTAAAGCAAATCACGTAACCATAACATAAGCCAGTGCTTCCATTCTTAGCCTTCAGCATACCCCTCTTGTGAATAATACATATAGCGCACGGTTGTAACTACAGCGCAGATTACAGTTACGATGGAATCTTGACAGCACGTGATTGATGCGTTCGTATTCCTTTAGCAACATGCAAATTAACTACACACCAAACACCCATTATAGCCCTGGCCCCTTACTAGTATCAGAAGCCGGTCCCTCCGGTGTCTGCAACATAACAAAAACCCGCACACATGCGCCCTCCGACCACAACACACTCGGAGAATGGTACGGTGTATAGATTTGATTTTCAGGGACAACTGGGGAGCCACAGGTTGCAGAAGCCAGCATTATTCCTTATCCTCCTTTCCCGTGCCTCACACGCCCTTTAGCTACCCCGAACGCTTATTACCTGTGACACAAGCCAGCCCGTGTTCCTCAGTTCTTACACATCGCTCTGGTTCAGCTTAAGGAGTAAGGTACAGCGGACACCGGGCCTGCGCCGCTCACCGACCCCGGCTCTCCATGGCTGCGCACTTGACAACGGAAATTACGCATCAGGCGCTGTAAAAAAAACGGCAACGAATCGAAACAAGACTAACAAAACCTCGGCCCCGCCCTGTTACACCTAAAGTCACCTCCTATTGGCTTGACTGAGCCCTCCCTTTTCCAAACCTACGGGGGCCGTGTAATCACGCCCCCAAAGCTACGAGGGTGATGAGATCATGGCGCTGCTGAATGGCTTATGCTTGTGAATGGAGGCGGCTCTGATTGGCCGCTGCCAAGAGTGATTTAAAGCCCAGATAATGAAACTGGAATAACTATTGCAGCCGCTTATACTGATTAAATAGGACAGAAAGAGTCTCACACCTCACTATTATTATTGCATCAGATTAGTTTGGGACGGTGTTGTTATGCAGGTGTAATTATTCTGATTGATTTGATTCAAGATTTTGTTGCACGCTGGCATGAACGCAAAAGGATTGTGAATACACAGAGACTTGTATCAATTAGTTAAACAATTCATACAATTTTATTTATTCTACCTACCTATACCTGTTTAGAATACAGACTCGTTGTACCGTATAAGCATATTGTATCTTCTTATTTGTACCAGAGCTGCTGCTTTTACAGAAATCACATATTTAGAAGAAAACATTGGAATGGCCAAGGAGTGTTGATGATTTTCCAGCATGCACAACTGTCTCCAGTTTAGTGACACACACAAGAAAGCAATGAGAAAGATTGGCTGAAAATTGTAAATGTCCAAATTATCAAATATAGTGAATAGAATGTATACCCATAGGCTGTATGGATAGAGGCTCATTGGGCAGACATAGATCTATTAACTTACTTTGCAGCGGATTACAAATGCACAGTTAAAGCATGGTGATACCCAGAATATGAATTATTTTAAAATGGGGGAGGCATAAGAGCTGTTGGAAGTGCACAACAACGGTATCCAGTGGTACAAAACAGAGGAGATGGATTCACAATTGTGAGGGTCTGGGGGAAGGAAGGGGGTAAGGTACTGAGTAGAGTCAGGCATGGAATTATAGAAAGGCAACATAGGCTAGGCTAGGGATCCCCAGCCTTTTATACCAGTGAGCCACATTCAAATGAAAAAAGATTTGGAGAGCAACACAAGCATGAAAAAAGTTCCTGGAGGTGCCAATAAAATAGCCAATATAATTGGCTGGAAGCCTACAGAAGGCTCTGCTTGGCAATATCACTGATTTTTTTTTTATGCAATCAAAGCTTACCTTCTAACCAGACATTCATATATAAGCACCTGCTTTAAGGCCACTGGGAGCAATATCCAAAGGGTTAGCAAGCAACATGTTGTTCACATGCAACTGGTTGGGGATCACTGGGCTAGGCTAAGGCCATCCTGGAACACCTTCCTATGGTTGATTCTGAGTGGCACAACAACACCATCATAAAAAGAGAGGACAGAGGAGAATTTTGAGTTTCCTTTGAGGGCCCTGAAAGTAATTCACTGTTACTTTATTGTCCATCTTGGCTTGTCAACCCAACCCCCCCCCCACCACAGAACTGGCAAAAAGCCAGGACTGGTAAGCTATAGTGTTCCCTGAAGGAGGAGACAGGAGAACTACTGTAAGACAAGGTCACATAGTAGCAGGTCCTGAGAGAGATATTTAAAATTGCCCTGCATTATAGGTACAGAGGGCCAAAACAGCCCCCACCAGCCCAATAAATAGTGACTGTCTATGGCATCTCATAGCAGCATTTGCCAAGTTACACAGATTGCCAGTCTGGGCTGAATAATTCTGGAAATTTGACTTCAGGTTACAGCCCAGGCCTAATGATATAATACAACTTATAACTGGGCTTTAATTGCTCTTAAATTGTTGCAATTACATAGCAATGCAAATCCAGGCAACTTTCCAATATATGTTAATTGAAAATGTCATTGGGTTTAAGGGAAAACAAATTATTCCCTGAATGGACCAGGCAGAGTAGCTGTTAATCTATTTGGCTTTAAAAGTATTAAGTAAGCGATCAACCATATGTAAGCAAATCTTACTTACGGTTGGGCCCCTAAATTTATGCCACCCTAGGCCCAGGCCTTTGTGGCTTTGCCACAAATCCAGGCCTGGTAAGATCCACTTGCTTGGCGTGGTTGCCAAGCGAGCGGATCTTTTCCCGATATGCCCATCTACAGGTGGGCGATATTAGGCTTATTCGATCGATTGGCCCTAGGGCAGGTGTAGGGCTGATCACTTACTACCCTTAAGCCGGCCATACACGCACATACATACACGATATTAACGTACGAAACCTCACTTCGTACAATATTCGGTGCATGTATGACAGGTCGAAGAGGTGACAGATATCACAAAGGCTGCGGATATCGGTCGACTCGACGATCGGCCAGGTTAAAAGATTTTGATTGGGCGCCATTGAAGGTTCCCCGAGCAAAATCTACGTTTAGGGCTGAAGCACCAGGTAGAGGTAGAATTTCAATTGTTTCTACCTCCATATCTGACGGTTCAGCCCTGAACGTCAGTGAAGGGTGGGAACGGTCTTTCGTGAGACCAATGGTTGCAGGAAAAATCGGAATTGCTAAGTGTATCGCCACCTTTAGACAGCAACACAAAGGGGCAGATTTATCAAAACACGAGTTCGAATCCCAAATGGGAAAAATTCGGATTGGAAACGAAAATTTCTGAAGATTGTAAATATCACAAAAATGCTTACGAAAAAATCATATTAGTCACGATAATATTGTATTGGCGATCCGAAAGTCACAAAAGTTTCTCACCGAATGATTGCAAACAGCGGCATAACCGATCCGATTTTTTGTGCTAAAAATACGAAAAAGTCGCACAAGGTACGAAAAAGTCGCAGAAAATACAATTGGACCGATAGAATGAACGCTCGGAGCATTCGTGGATAAGTGACCCAAAGTGTCAGATGGTGAGGTAAAAATAAAAGAGTGAAAACAGCTGACACTAGTGATAAGCCACAGTGTACCAATTAATGCAATGAACACAGCATACTTGCATATAAAGATTTTGGCAAATGTGTTAGTTTGGAGCCAAGCACCAGAAGTGGTGAAATCCCAACACCGAAACTGCATTCGATTCGTGTCTAAGTGCAAGTGCAGTTATGTGCATTTTAACTTATCAGCCGCAATTTGCATCAGCTGCAATGCCACCTTGTGACCACAATTATGCTGGAATACGGGGGGGGGGGAAACTGGCTTGTGGGTAAAATCCATGGTTAAATTGCACTTTGTACACTACACTCTGCATTTATTGCAGATTGTAATTGTTTCTTTTGAAAAAGTTAGACCTATTTTAAAATTAACTATATTAAGATTTATTAAGAAATGTGCAAAGTGCAATATTCAGAACGATTCACCAAAAGCTACAGACATGTTCCTATAAAATGAAGAAATGTGCCAGTATTGCTAATAATGCAGCACTGAATCATTGGTTTTGTTTGCCTATTTCTTCCTACAGCCCAGCTTCTGTGTTTTGTGTGTATATTCAATGCACTAATGAATCTCTTTAGGTTCTCAAGGTAGGTATTACAGATGACACATGGTGGCACAATGGTCAGCACTGCTTTTTTGACATGTTGCTTCAGTTCCAGCAAGGGCACTGCAAGGAGTTTCTAGGAGGTTACAATTAAGAACGTAAAGTGGAAAAAAAAAAAAAGGCACAAACAGTTATTGGTTATGATTTTCCTCTATACACATTGTGTTCTCCATTTTCTGTATTTTTACAGTCTTCTGCGCCTTGTTATGTACAACTCTATCCAAGGTGGGGGGTGGGTGGGATAGCTATGAGCCTCCTTCCACTGCCATTCTTAGATAGATTGCCCTAACTTCTATCTCCCGACACTCCGGTGGTAAATTGTATATTATACGTAAATCTGACTGCTACTGAAAGCTGCATGTGACTGTACCATTCAGGTGCCTGCCTTGATGGTTCCGACTTTTGAAAGAGTATAGCAGAAACTATCTACTTAGACCTGTAAATAAGTAGGCTGAACTAATGCTAAGCTGTTTCAAGAGACAATACCAGAGGTGCAGAAAGAGACTGAAAACTACTGCTTTCAATTTAGCTTACATTTCCAAATAACTTTAAAAGCACCAACTGTTTTTTATGGATATTTAAATTAAAATTGCTTCGATTTTCTTTATTAATAAACACAAATCATATTTGTGGGTTTAGATCTACTTTAAGTACAGGGGTGCTTTCTCCTATAAAGTTGCTCCTTATTTACAATAGCTGCAGTCTCCTTTACTAACATAGGGATAATTTGCACCTGTATTATAACCACCAACAACCAATCAGTATTTAGCTTTGTACAGATGGTACAAGTATGCATTTCAGTGCTGAAAACTGCTCTTTGTGTCTGCACCTGGGCCAACACAGTGGCTCCAGGTGCAGTCACAACAGTTGGCTGAGGCAAGCATTTATCCACAGGTCAAGAATGAACCTGGTAAAGCAGTAGCCTTAAGTGGACACAGGACTCATTTATGAATGCTGTAATAAAAAGCGTTTCAATGTGCAGAAGGCTGTTAGGTAGGATTGCCATCTTTCAACAGCTTGCACTCCAGACAGGTGGGCGGGCAGTGAAGTGATGAGGCGGGCTAGTGTCACAGGGTGGAACCGTGATGTCACAGGTCAGAACTGTGATGTCACAGGGGTACGAATTTTATGTTGCAATCAGCGACTGGTCAATCGTGTGTCAATCAGGGGGAGTCCTGTAGGATTTCCTCATTTGTTAAATTACTAGGCAGTTTTGACCCAAACAGCCTCTCCAAAAACAAGGCTTTCCTGGTCAAAACAATACAGGTGGCAACCCTACTGTTAGGGTGCTGCCCAGCTGCCTCTATTTGCACCACCTCAAAACATGAGATGTCAATATGAATATAAATATAATATATATATTATATAGTATTTCACTTTACAATTTCCTGAAAAAGCACCATAACAGCAAGAAGCATTTGCACTTTCTATTAACTGCACCTTATATGCATTTATTTAAATTCATATAAAGCCAGCACACAGTGGCTGTAATAAAAGCAATGTTTTTTTGTTGTCTGTGCATATGTGTGGGCCAGAGGCTGATCCTGTCAACACAGATACACACCCTGAATGAGTCAGCCAACATCAAACATCTGTAATCCAAATATATCTCTGAGGTCCAAGACTTGGCGCCTGTGACTAACTTTGCCTCTAGAGTGACATTTTCAGGAACTCTCATAAACATATTAGACAGCTCACAGGGCTCATTTACATCTGCAAGTGTAAAGTGCAATTTTGAGCACAGTCTCCATGTTTATTTCTCACAATGCAGCATTCTCTTCCAGAATGCCAGCACCATTATGGTTGCAAAAGGGCATGTGCACCTTCCGCAATTGAGTTTGGTTCGCCAAAATAAACACAACTGTATGCGCATTTCCACGCAAATTGAATGCAATTACATGAAAGTCAGACTTCACTTCTGTTGTTTGGTGTGTGAGTGATGTCTGCCCTTGATTCTTTAGGTGCAAGTGTGCTGTGCCTATTGACACAGGGCACAAAGGGATCCCAGGAGCTGCCGCCTGCTCAGGAGGTTGCAGTGGCTCCAGTGATCCCCTGCATTAATAGGCACAGCAACACTCAATCTGGGATGGAAGAGAAGGGCTGAGCGACACCAACCACAGCTATACAGAAGTCCAAGAAGCACTTTTTAATGTAAGTACCTAATGAAGTGAAAGTGATTTTACTCACAGCTGATCGACTGCACTTTGTCAAAGTAAATGAGCCTTGTACATATGAGGTAGAAAGTGGAAGAAAATGTTCTAAATAGTTTCACTAATACATTCACTTATCCTTATGGCATCCTTATAGTGCTGTTCCCTGATGTAATGTCACTCAGAGACATTGAGATAATCTCGCAGCACAGGATTTGTCAGTGTTTTGTCGTCACTGGGTGTCCCAAAATGATGATGACAGACAGCAATTGTTGCCAGTAGACAACTGGAATCTCCTCAACTATGGCTAACCCGCACTACTATAACCTGAATACACAGGTGGACACCTTTCCAGGTATTTCTCGTAAAGGTAGGCCATACCAACACAGCAATCACACTATACTTTAATGCTGCTTTAACTTCTTGTCTGACATTACTGTTCTGGGTGTTACCAGTAGCTCAAGGTGTGATATATTTCAAAGAGAAACCTAGAAACATAGAATCAACAGTACTCTCTCAATGGTACTTTCTGTGTATGCGCCATAAATTCGACATAACCTGGTGTGCAAAGGGTTAAAAGGCCTAACCTATTACATCCTGTAGCAGATAAAAAATTAGTAGATGAAAGAAAAAAAAAGAAAGCTAGCTCTTACTGGCCGGTGTTAGTTTTAGTGGTGAGAGAGGCATCTCCACCCAAGGCAGAGCCTGTGTGTTCCCACAGACAGAAGAGGGGATATGTCATAGCTGTTTACTTGGTATTTTCAAGAGCTGACGTGGCCTGAAAGTCAAGGTGATGACTCAGCTTGCAAACACAGGATTGCTCATCAATGGGTGAACTTTTGTTACCTACAGGGCTGTTCCATTAAAACAGAATTGCACAACCCATAGGAAAATATGTGTAGCCATCTGCAGACGCAAAGAACAGCACAAATGGTTTTGAAAACACTTTTCTATGATACTATCTATATCCATCTTTTCTAAACATTTTGTGTTTTATGTCATTGAAAGCTATGGAATACTTGGTGCCCTGAGTGTGGTAACAGAGACAGTTAATTCAAAAATTCATAACATTTTTCATATATATAACAATCTTACATTAGCACCCAGACTATAATCATATAGGAGTGTATGACTGTCAGTCTTTTATATATGAATCTCTCTCTCTCTCTCTATATATATATATATATATAGAATATGATCTTTTCAAAAAAGTGAATGAATGGTTCCATTAACTCATGAAGGTCACAGCATGAGACTAAAACTTTTGAAGTCTATGGGAGATGGCCTTCCTATAATTCCAGATAATGGGTTTTTGGATAACAAATCCTATACCTGTACATCCCACAGATGTTTATTCAGGTTTAGGTCAGGGTTATGTACATAGAAGTCAAGTTCTGCAAACCAATTCTGTATGTACCTCATTTTTTTAAGGTAGTCATTGTTTTCCTCAGTTTAGTGGTCGTGGGAGTACTCCAAGGTTAACTAAAGTGTAAGTAAACTGTAATAGAAATGTAACTGATCTGTCCAAAAATGCCATCCTGCAATTATAGATTAGTCTTAAGGTAGCCATACACACTAAGATCCCCTCGCTTAGCAAGGTCTCCAAACAATCGGATCTTCTCCCGATATCCCCACCTATGGCGATATCGGGCAAATTCAGTTGTTTGACCCTGAGGCCAATCCCATCCTTGGGACCCCCTAAATAGCCCCATTTGCAGTACCTAGTTCTAAAATGCAGAATAGAGCAGCAGGCTTGTAAATAAATTCCTGGCATGCAATAGGCTAAAAAACAGTTATGGCTTTCCATGATTAGTGTGCTCACAATTAAATCACACCTATTCTATGATACTGGCCTATATTATCATCAGGTAAAAAAATGATAGCCTCCTTATAGCTATGCTCAG
The DNA here is from genome assembly GCF_000004195.4 of Xenopus tropicalis. NCBI lineage: Eukaryota > Metazoa > Chordata > Amphibia > Anura > Pipidae > Xenopus > Xenopus tropicalis. The sequence continues at coordinate 86,296,970 of NC_030678.2, forward strand.
ATAAACAATACAATTCATGGAAACTATTTTTTTTTTAATAAACATTTGTTGCACATCATAATTTTTCATGATATTCATTATTTAATATATGAATCTTTTTATTAGCTTCCTTCATTAAAAATGATTTGTGAACTCTAAAGGTGGCAAACCTATAAAAATGTACACCAACAAAAGTAATGCTATGTTATGGATATAACATTAGTAATGACAATTTAATGTTCAGTACATTCTTGCATTTGTAATCACTTCTTGTACTTGGTGTGTCATACATAAGATGTTTGATTACATTGTTTGCAAACAGAAAGCAAGGTTAAACATAAGTAATTATGAATTATGCTATGTTTCATTTTTAAAATGGTGCCAAAGATTGTGAAATTACTTAGTATTTGCACTGTTTGCCCCTCAGACAGTGTGGGACTGGGGTTCCTGGGACTCACCAAGGAACCTCACATGAGGGGTCAGCCATACACATGATTATAACTGCTGCTGCGCTCCACCCACCCCAGATCTGCCACTAAGATCATAGCAGAAAATAGGTACTGAGCATATTAACCCCAGAACTGTCACTAAGATCACTGCAGAAAATGGGTACAATACATACTAATCCAAGACCTTCTAATATGATCATTGCAGAAAATGGGTAATGAGCATATTAACCCCATAACTGCCACTAAGATCACTGCAGAAATGAGCAATATGCATATGAACCCCAGACATGCCAGATCTGCTCCAGATCTGCCACTAAGATAACTGAAGGAATAGTGAGCATATTACTTCAAGACCTTCCACTAAGATCATTGCAGAAAAAGTAAGAATCATATTAACCACAGACATGCCGATAAAGTCACTGCAGAAAATAAGCAATATGAGAACATAAGCCAAGACAGACATGCCAGAAAGGTCAGATAGCATTAAATCATTACCTTATCAACAATTGTACAGGCAGAAGGCCATCATTCAAGTATATAACTGAAAATCCATCAAAAATTGCAGTACCAACTGTTCATGTTGGTGTGGTCATGATCAGTTACCTGGGTTTTCATGATAAGTTTCCATCTCCTTTCCTACTCTGCCTGCCCTACCTGTGTTAGCCATACTCTGCCTTCCCTATGTGTCAGGATCAAGGAAGAAGTGTTGTTGGAAGAACTCGTAGAGGAAGGACCTCTCCTACACCTCCCACTAAGGAACACAGCCGCTGGAGCTGGAGACAGGACTGGACCAAGTGGAGGAGTGGCAGGAGTGCCGAACCAGGCGTCAGAGCAGAATCGGGAGACAAACGGATAGTCGGGCAGGCAAGAGGTCGGTACAGGCAGCAGGATTCGTAGTCAAGCGGAAGCCGGATCAAAAACAAGTCTTTCAGAAGGATAACAACGCTCAGTGTCTTCCAAGGTGAAAAAGATCACTTCGCAGTGATCCTAGGCCTCTGGCGTCTTTTAAAGCGCAAGGCGCATGCGCCAGGACGCACGCTGGCGTCAGAGCATGCGCCGGCGTCAAGTCGCGCGCTGGCGTCAAGGCGCACGCCGGCGCCAAGACGCGCACACGCGTTAAGGCGCGCGCCGGCGTCATTGCGCGCCCCCTTGTGGCCAGGCGGGCGGCTGCGTTGTCGCCATTGGGCCTTACATTGCCCCCTCCCAAGGCGCGGCCTCCGGACGTGCACCGGAGCAGGTTTGCCAGGAAACTTTTTATGGAAGGATTGAATCAAGCGAGGAGCGTGGATATTGGTCACGGATTCCCAGGAATTATCCTCAGGCGAATAGCCTTTCCATTGGACCAGGTATTGTAAACGTCCTCTACGGAATCTGGAGTCAAGGATAGCCTGGACCTCGAATTCCTCCGCACCTTGCACAGTTACCGGTTCTGGAGGTACCTCAGTACGACCTGGAAACGGGTTTCTTACCACTTCCTTTAACAGAGAGACGTGAAAGACAGGATGAACCCGAAGATTAGTAGGCAGTCCCAATTTAAAAGCCACAGGATTGATCTGTTCGATAATGGGGAAGGGCCCCATAAATCTTTGACCTAGCTTCTTAGATGGACACGAAAGCTTAAGATTACGGGTGGACAACCAGACGAGGTCACCGACCTTAAATCCGGGATTTTTCCTTCGTTTCTTGTCAGCCAGTCTTTTATAATTAAGTTGTGCTTCTTGTATAGTTTGCTGAAGAAACTTGAAATTATGGTTTAACAATTGAAGCCTGTCTTGAGCTGCGGGAACCGAGACTTCTGATAGCCCCGGCAAGGAAGTAAGGTGAAAGCCATAATTGGAGAAAAAGGGAGTCTGTTTAGAGGAGGAATGTACAGCATTATTATAAGAAAACTCTGCTAAAGGCAAGAGCATAGACCAATCCTCTTGAGAGTAGGAGGAGAAACATCTTATATACTGCTCCAAAGTCTGGTTGGTACGCTCGGTCTGTCCGTTCGTCTGTGGATGGAAAGCAGAGGACAGGGCGAGCTGAATATGAAGCCCCTTGCACAGTGATCTCCAAAAACGTGAAGTAAACTGAGATCCTCTGTCAGAAACTACCACTTTGGGTAGGCCATGAAGTCGAAAAATCTCCTTGATGAATACTTCCGCCGTAATAGCAGCAGATGGTAGACCAGACAAAGGTATAAAATGAGCCATCTTAGTAAGTCCGTCAACCACTACCAGGATCATGTTAAAACCAGCAGACTTAGGAAGATCCACGATGAAATCAATAGAGATCCTCTCCCAAGGTTTCTCAGGGACCGGAAGGGGCTGCAGCAGGCCCATCGGGCGTGAGTGCGTATCTTTGAACCGGGCACACGTTTGACAAGAAGTGACATATTTAACACAGTCCCTTGTCATGCCAGGCCAAAAAAAATGTCTCTTAGCCAGTGCCTGTGTTTTGCGAACCCCCAAATGGCCAGACACAGGATGGTCATGAACAAACCTGAGTACCTCAAGTCGTAAAGCTTCGGGAACAAAAATCTTATTATGAGCTATGAGGTAATTGTTTTGGCGAATAACATTTACTGGCGGGTTGGTGATAGATTCGGAAGCACGTTGGATCTTGTAAAGCAACTCAGACTGAAGGAGGAGAAAATTGGAGGCCTGAAGGATCGTACTGGGCGGGTCAGTTTCAGAGGCGGAAAACAAGCGGGATAAGGCGTCTGCTTTCCCGTTCTTGGAGCCAGGTCTGAAAGTCACATGAAAGTTGAATCTGGAAAAGAAGAGTGCCCATCTGGCTTGGCGAGGTCGAAGTCTCCTTGCAGAGCGTAAATACTCCAGATTCTTATGGTCGGAGAACACTAAAATAGGATGAGCGGCCCCCTCCAGAAGATGTCGCCATTCCTGGAAAGCAGATTTGATAGCGAGTAATTCTCTATCCCCCACATCATAATTCTGTTCGGAAGAGGAAAGTTTCTTAGAGAAAAAGGCAACAGGGTGGAGCAAACCTTGAACTTCATTTCTTTGTGACAACACAGCCCCGATGGCATACTCAGAGGCGTCCACTTCGAGAACAAATGGACGAGTAGGATCTGGATGCTTCAAAATAGGTGCTGACGTAAAGCGATTCTTGAGATCGGAAAAAAGCTTGTTGAGCTTCAGGAGTCCAACAAAATTTCTTTAGTGAACTGGTAAGGGCGGTAATAGGAACAATGGTCTTGGAAAAGTCCTTGATGAATTTTCGATAAAAATTGGCAAAACCAACAAATCTCTGCACTGCCTTGCGGTTATTTGGAACAGGCCAGTCTAACACAGCAGAGACTTTACGAGAGTCCATAGACATTCCCTCTGGGGAAATGACAAAACCAAGGAACTCTATTGTCGACTTCTCGAATTCACATTTCTCTAGCTTGGCGAACAGTTTGTGAGTGCGTAAGCGTGAAAAAACCTGTTTAACATGAAGACGATGTTCTTCCAAGGAGGAGGAAAAAATTAGAATATCATCTAGATATACGATCACAAATAGGTCCAGAAAGTCCCTAAAAATGTCATTTACAAAGTGTTGGAAGGTTGCAGGCGCGTTACAAAGGCCAAAGGGCATGACCAAATATTCAAAGTGCCCATAGCGAGTACGAAACGCTGTCTTCCATTCGTCCCCTTGCCGAATGCGAACCAGGTTATATGCCCCCCGAAGGTCTAGCTTCGTAAAGACACGCGCCGAGCGTAGTCTTAGGAAGAGTTCAGATATGAGGGGCAAGGGGTACCGATTCTTAATGGTAACTTTGTTCAGCTCTCGGTAGTCAATACAGGGACGTAGGGACTGATCCTTCTTCTCAACAAAGAAAATTCCTGTGCCAGCGGGAGAAGTAGATGGACGAATAAATCCTTTCTGGAGGTTTTCCTCAATATAGTCTTTAAGAACAGTAAGTTCAGGTTCAGAAAGAGGGTAAATTCGCCCAAATGGGATAGCTGCTCCAGGGAAAAGATCTATAGGGCAGTCATAAACCCGATGAGGAGGTAGTACATCAGCCCCTCTTTCATCAAAAACATCTAGAAATCCATGGTAAGGCTTTGGGATGAACTTAAGTCGGGGATCAGGGGAGAGAACCAGCAGTTTCTTTAGGGTCACCCCATGACGGGAGCTTCGGTCAGAAGGAAATGTCAATTGCTTGGTATCCCAATCGATGAGAGGATTATGTGCCCTCAACCATGGAAACCCCAAAATAAGAGGATACAGAGGAGAAGTAACCACGTCAAACGAGAGGTTTTCACTATGCTGTTGAATCTTTATTAACAGAGGAAGGGTTTCGAAAAGAACTGGACCAGAAGAAATATCAGACCCATCGGCCAACTTCACCATCAGTGGGCAGGATCTTGGTTTCAAAGGAACATCATGGGAGCGGGCGAAGTTTCGATCAATGAAGCAACCGCACGCCCCGGAGTCAATCAGTACTGGGACTTGGAGCGTCTTTCCGGGCCACTGTAAAACAGCAATAACAGACATGAGTGAAAGTCCATTGACAGCTCCAGCACTAAGAAGAACGGGTGCTGACCCCTTACTTGTCGGTCGCACAGGGCAGTTACGAAGGAGATGGCCAGAACCCCCACAGTAGAGACACAGATTCAAACGACGTCTGCGTAGCCTTTCTTCAGGAGTCAATGGGGAACGGATAAGGCCAATCTGCATCGGTTCGGATTCCCCAAAGGACGAAGAAGCGGAGGCGGACGGTGTAGAGATGGGTTTAGGGAACAGGGGCGCTTTAGGAAGCAGCCAACTTGGTTGGGACAACCCAGACTTCTCCAATTTCCTCTCTCTAAAACGCCGATCTATTTGGATCGCGGTATCAATGAGAGAGTCCAATTGCTCCGGAACCCCAACACGAGCTAGCTCATCCTTTAAGCTTTCCGACAAGCCAATTCGAAATTGATGTTTTAGAGCCGCTTGGTTCCATTGGGTATCAGCAGCATAATTACGAAAGTCCGTAACGTACTCCTCTACTGGGCGCTTTCCCTGGAACAGGGATCTGAGTGCGGCCTCAGCTGAAGCTTCCCTTTGAGGATCATCGTAAAGTACAGCCATTGCCTGAAAGAAAGCAGTAGAGTCACCAAACAATGGACTGTCCTGTTCTAGAAGACGATGGGCCCAAGTCTGAGGCTCCCCGGAAAGGAGTGAGATAGCAAACCCCACCTTAGACTGTTCCGTCACATAAATGTGGGGGTTCAAAGTAAACTCCAACTTGCAACTGTTCATAAAAGCCCGAAACTTCTTGCGGTTCCCCGAAAAACGTTCAGGTAGGGACAGCTTAAGCTTGGTCGCCGGTGGCTGAACAACAATAGGCGGAGGAGCAGCAAGTACGTCAACAGGGTCTCCCGGCAGGGGTTGTAACTGGGCCTGGACAGAATGAAGCCCTGCTTGCAGATCACGTACCACTTGAGTAAGGGTGGCCATCTGTTGGGTGAGTAGTTGCATGGCTGAGACTTCCTCAGATTCTTCCATACTGGCGAAGTGATACTGTCAGGATCAAGGAAGAAGTGTTGTTGGAAGAACTCGTAGAGGAAGGACCTCTCCTACACCTCCCACTAAGGAACACAGCCGCTGGAGCTGGAGACAGGACTGGACCAAGTGGAGGAGTGGCAGGAGTGCCGAACCAGGCGTCAGAGCAGAATCGGGAGACAAACGGATAGTCGGGCAGGCAAGAGGTCGGTACAGGCAGCAGGATTCGTCGTCAAGGGGAAGCCGGATCAAAAACAAGTCTTTCAGAAGGATAACAACGCTCAGTGTCTTCCAAGGTGAAAAAGATCACTTCGCAGTGATCCTAGGCCTCTGGCGTCTTTTAAAGCGCAAGGCGCATGCGCCAGGACGCACGCTGGCGTCAGAGCGTGCGCCGGCGTCATGACGCACGCCGGCGTCAAGTCGCGCGCTGGCGTCAAGGCGCACGCCGGCGCCAAGACGCGCACACGCGTTAAGGCGCGCGCCGGCGTCATTGCGCGCCCCCTTGTGGCCAGGCGGGCGGCTGCGTTGTTGCCATTGGGCCTTACACTATGCTACATGTGGGTGCCATACTCTGTCTGCTCTATGCTGCCTTTGTGCCATACTCTCCCTACCCTATGCTGCCTTTGTGTGCCATACTCTGCCTGCCCTGCTCTACCTTGCCTGTGTGTTCCATACTCTGCCTGTCCTATGCTGCCTGTGTGTGCCATACTATGCCTGCCCTATGTTGCCTGTGGGGGGTGAATCTGGCAAGGTTTGTTCTGGAAGTTTGTTAGCATTTGTAAATGGTGTGTAATTATATGCTGTGCCTACAGGGGAGGAGAAGGCATATGGATTTAAGGGTGTGGCTTAATATGTCATAATAAACATATTTCACACATGAATGAAGGGTGATATCCCCCAGAGTTTTGTTTTACTGCCAATAATGTGGATATGGTATTAAAAGCTATTGTGATAACATGGGTGTGGTTTGAAATAGATGTGGTAGGAGGCATTTGCAAACCCAGCACCTCTCAGAAGCTCTCCCATTGTGAATGTTAACGATGTCAGTAAAAGCCTTAAAATCTAAATTCCACTACAAATGGAAAACTGACTACCTCATGAAAAAGTGACATCTCATTTCTTGTCCCTTATCAGCTACTAGCAAAACCTCATGATTGTTAATACTAATGGTACTCCGTCCCACAGAATATTATATAAGCCAATTATTGGATTGTCTATTTGATCACAGAAGGAACCTACTGCCATCTACTGGTTAAAGCTTTCCTCACTGCACTGGTGACATTCTAATTATCCTTCCATCTAATGAAAGAATGATAGATTGATAGAAAGTTAAGTTCTCTCTTCCTTATCCTGGTTATTGGCAATTGTTAGTTTTCTACTTCTCTTTCTATTTTAGCCATTTTGAGTATGAAATGCCCTACACTACACCACAGCACCAGAAGCCTTCCTGTAATCATTATATAAGGTTATATCATTTTATTGTGCTTTAAATGCGATGTATATAAGCACGTTTTCTTTTCTTGTAATTTCTTTAAAATTAATTACAAATCTAAGTTACAAAAAAGACTATGAGACCTAAATATGTTAGACCACATTTTATTATATGTTTGTACACGTTATTTTGTATTGTTTCAAATCTAAAATGTAAGGGAGGGATGTAGTGTTTAACAGCAGTCTTGTTATGAAATGTTTATGTTTTGTTAATGATGAATGCTATGCTAACATTATAGGGCACCCTATACACCAGTGTTCCCCAACCAGTGGCTCATAAGCAACATGTTGCTCCCCAACCCCTTGGTTGTTACTCCCAGTGGCCTCAAACCAGGTGCTCATTTTTGAATTTCTGGTAAGGAGGCAAGTATAATGCCAAACAGAGCCTCCTGTAGGCTGCAAGTCCACATAGGGGCTATCAAATAGATAATGATAGCTCTCATTGGCACCTCCAGGAACTTTTTTCATGCTTGTGTTGCTCCCCAACACTTTTTCCACTTGAATGTGGCTCACAGGTATAAAAGGTTGGGGATTCCTGCTATACAACAAACCAGATAGTATCATAGTGACTATAGTTTTGTTACAGTCATGTGGGCAGAGCTGCCAGCCTTAAAGCTTGTTAAATAAATTTACAACCAAAGCCTTCTGTGTGTGGGTCAAGACTTTACTGAAAGGTGAGCAGCATATAATATGTACGTGCATTCCCAAATGCTTATTTGCAGCAGGCACACTGTGGCTTCAGTATAGCTTCTGACCATCTGGAGGCTTGAAATGCCACAGTACCAGACATATGGATAGGACAGTTTCAAATGCCATGGTATCAGGATGTTGCGCTTAAACAAAAGACATGAAAGGATCAAGTTTTATGTTGGTTGTAAAGGGTGAGATATTATGGGATACCCTATTCCTTAGTTGATTAAAGGGCTGAAATCACTATTTATTGAGCTGTTGGTGCTCCACCTGAGAGGCAGATTGAAGTGCTAAAGGTCCAGATGCTGAAGTAGGCCTTATCTTCTGGATTAAGCCAGGACCCAATTAACAAACATTAGATATTAATAGTCAGACCCTGTCATAGTACACCGTAGGGGTTTAAGGATTACTAAGCAAGGGCAGCTAAGTGCCCAAATTTAGGACAGTAGTGGGATTAATATCCCCCAGTAAATATTTGCTGAGTGGGTTGGTGGAGTTGTGGGCACCCTTGCGTACAGTGCAATTACTGCTCTGCTGGATAGCTTTAACCTGTGGGTAAGACTTGGCGCTTTCTATTGTGTTCTAACTCATTTTAGTTTGTTATTGTATTGTATGATACATCTGCATTGTTGTCACTTCTGCTATTGAAATAGCAGATAATTCAGCAACAGCAGCAGGTTTAATAAAGAACATCTTTAAGAATCACTGGCATGCAAAGGAGTTTATTTTGAGGATAAAGTTCAACTGCAACACCCTCTCTCCACCAACTGGCAAAGCCCAATCTGAGTCGCATGTAACAGCTACTTTGCTAGAAGTTGGCTTCACCCACCTGGTTTGAGGACAGGAGGTTGCAATATTGTTCTCTGTCCACATAGGGTCTCAACTTGGCTGCTATTTTACTGGCCTAGCTGGCAAAATAGCAGCTGGGCCAGTGCTACAAATTTACCAACAATACCCTCTTGTTCAGCCCTTGCTTGCCTTGGGTGCCCATAACCTTAGTCCCAGCACTGTTGTCAGGAATGAAAGTTTAAACAAATTTAAATCTACCACACCCTGCCCAAATTCAGATAGAGATTTGTAGTGAAAGTGAGAAAATCCAATTGAGTTCAAAATCTCCCATAATCTCCTGCAGGAAATGTAATTTTTTTCTAATAAACCATGTGCAATAATCACAATCTCCATTAAATACAAAATTAATCGCCCACGGTAGCAGAGATTTATCAAGGGCGACTAATCTCCCTTTGGGACATTGTTTACATGTACATGTTAACTGTTCTGTCTTTTGTACCCCTCTATTCTGTAAAGCGCTGCATAAATTGATGGCACTATATAAATATTAATAATAAATAATAATAATAAGATTTACCTGTTCTAGTAAAATAGAGACTTCTGCTTACACTCTCATTATAAACACAGCAAGTGTGTTACCTTTACTTTGCGCTAGGCTGTTAAAGGGGTAGCCTGGCAAAGAAATACCTTACCAGGCTACCCAGAAGGTAACAGATAATTTGGTACAATTATACACACACATAGTGGATTTTGGAATGAAAACTTTACTATGCTTTTTATGCAAAAACACGCCTTCTGTGCACACTGATGGGCCAATGCCATGCCAGTGAGTGAGCACACAAGATGGAGAATATGGGAGTGGAAGAACCTAAGAAGTAATTTTTACACAAAAATGAGAAATAGGTCAATACAGTACTCTTTTATTACACAAATTAATTTTATCAAAGTTTTGTACACACGTGAATATTAAAATGTGCACGTGCCCAAGTCCATGCATGTATAGTCATATTTTCTAGATATTACATTTGCCATAAAGAGTTTGAGTTCTGTGGCTGAAGATACAAAAGATCACCATCTGAGGATCCTATCTACAAACTGGCTTTCACTAACATACACTCTGGAAGTGTCCCTGTGAAAAGACAGAAAATGCTTCAAGAATTTAGCATGTTCATACATTATGCACAGATGTTATATTCTGTTGCTCTGCTACTGCATTTTCACAGTCCATCCATCAGGGCCAACAGATCATCCCCCTTACTGGTACTTTGAACACATGATTCCTCTGACTGGAACGCCCCCATTATCCGAGAAAGTTCCTTATTTCGTTCTTGATCCTGAAAAGAGAAAGAACACAAAAAATATTGGGACAAAGATTATCCTCATTGCTGCCTGTCTATTGTGTTTCATTTAAAACACAATATAGCACAACATATTATACACCAAGTACACATACAGTATAAATATTGCAGGTATACTCAGCTTTTGACCATGCAGGTACTACGAATAATTTAACATTAGAAATGATGGGCAGAAAGTAGGACAGGTCTAAGAGAAGCAATCAGTCCTATAAACTAAAAGGAAAAAAATCTGCACCAGCTAAAAAAGACCTCTGTCTGAAGAAGGACGTGGAGTGAGCGTGGAGGTTCACTACTGACTTGAGAGTCAGTCGGACATGCAAGTGCTGGTGGGCACAGGCCACAAAAAAGCCCTGTACTGACCGCTGCCTATAATTTTCACAAACTAAAAAAGGGGTGGGGGGGAATAGCTTATTCCACAGAGAGTGAACACACTAATTAGGGGCTATTGTGCTTCTCCCACTTCCTTTCAAGACACTAAATTCTCCCCTCACCTAAACTTTTGTCACACCAAAGCAGTAAGTGCTGTTTGCTGTATTTAGGCATAACATTAGTTACAAGAGTTCTGTATTTAAGTAACTTGCAATCCTATAATTTATTGGGAGATTCGGGTATAAAGTATGTCATATAATATTTGCTAAAGGGCCAGGATAGTGTACAACTAACTGGCCACCTAAACAGACTGAATATCCAGTACTGTAATGTTAAAGTATTTTAAGCTTTCAAAATGGCTAAAAAGCTATGTAGGGAAAATAAGTTATTAAAAACAAAACTATGTGTGATCTGTAAGCACTTTTATGTAGACATTAGGTGACTGCATTTAATAAACCTAACCACTTGATCACTCTGTGAAGAATCTTCACAGGTAAGTTTAACTAAATAATTAAAATACAACATGTAGCTAAGGTTGCGACCTGGTCAGTATTTCACCAGCCTAGTTAGTAAATTACCAGCCAGGACCAGGGCTGTTCTTATACATTTATTGTCAGTGTAATTGCTAAAACATTTGTAATCCCCAGTGATAACGTCCCCAGCACACCCCAATTCCCTCCAAAACCCTCTTGCCACTCTCCTATTAACCTCAAACAGCTCTCTTACCCTGCCAACTCACCAAATCTTCACCAGATCTGGCCTGGCTATGTCACAGCTCTACTCCTTTTTAAGCATCACATCTCCTCCCCTTTCTAGCCCCACCCCCATGTCATCCTTCAGCCTCCCCCCATCCTCTATGCAGGCTGTTATTGCCACCAGCAAAAGGTGGCAACCTTTTGTAGCTTATACCCACATAAACCTATTAAAGGAGAGGTATATTACAATGCACCTCCTCCTAATGGCAATAGAGTAAAACCCGCCTTTTAAATACAGAATTGCTAACATAGGAAAACACAGAGGTTCATGTAACTCTCATGTAACAAAACATGTCAGGGCAGCTAAACTCTTCTACTGATGTTTATATGTAGCAATACCTTTCTGTCATGCATTCATATTTTTTACTGTTTTGGATAATCTCCCGTTACGGTGTGCAAGGCTTTTTCTATTTCTAACATTTTGTTAGGGAATCTAATGTGTAGAACCTTACATGGTGTTCTATGTCCCTGATCAATTCAAAACTAGCAACAGCCCTCTTTAGTACTATGCTCACTAGGGATGCAGCGAATCCAGGATTTGGTTTGGGATTCAGCCAAGATTCAGTCTTTTTCAGCAGGATTTGACCAAATCCAAGTGCCTGGTCAAAATGAATCTGAATCCTGAATTCTGAGAACTAAAACTTAACTAAAGAAGTAGGGTATAAATGTTGCACATTATGTTTTGGGTTCTGTACCAGCCCAAGCAACCACAGCCCTTTAGCAGGGAGGATCTGTGTCTCCAAAGATGCCCCAATAGCTCCCCATCTTCTTTTCTGCTGATTCACAGTACATGATCTGTGTTGCTGAAAACACTGAGTTTAGGGACTGGTGCACAATATACTGTACATACAGAATATAAATGTCACAAAATAACGCTGACAATTAATACATGGCAGCTCAGAAACCAGTTCAATTAGCATCAGAATTTAATAATTGATAAATATAGATATATATGACAGGCCAGCCTCATATTCTGCTTGATAATTTGCTATGACCCTCAGCTTTGCTTCTCAACAGCTGCTCAGAGACATGTCACAATTGAGTGTCACAGACACTTTCCAAGATGGGGAGCTCCTGTGCTAACTGTGAAGACCTGGATCATTGTTGCTTTTGAGATGCTGAAACTTTAGGCTGGTGTGCGGTTCTCTTTAACACCTCCGCAACCTAATTTGCATATGCTAATTAGGAGTTGGTTCCGTTTTCACCCAAATCTTTATCAAAGGATTCAGGGTTCAGCCAAATGCCAAAATAGTGAATTAAGTGCATCCTGAAATATGTAGGCGCTTTATAAATAAATGTTAATCATAATAACATAATGTTAATAATCCCTAATACTCACTCTTTCTCACTCTGTGCAACAGATTCTAATACTAAACAAAATAAACATTCAATAAAATTACATTAAAATACAAATTCATTTTGTATCATCTCATCAAATCTTTTTTAAATCATCTGGGTTTACGGTACTAGAGTTTGCTCATTAAGGTTGCCACTTCTGCATCCTGGTCACCTTTTGCTTAGGATGTGTATTAGCCCAGTCCTTAGTCCAGCTGCTCCTATGTCGGTGTCAGACATGCAGCTTTGGTTGCTTTATTAATGTGTGCAAAGGACCTGCTTCTGTATTTTTTCCCATTTCTAACAAGCCCATCACTTGTGCATACTGTTCCCTTTTGTTAGCCTTGTAGTCGCCTCTTTGAGTCTCTCTTTTGTTTTATTCCATCAGGGAGACATTTATCCTGCTTGTCTGCCGGGACCTCCAGCAGACCATGACACTCATTTAATGTCTCTTTGTGCTAAAGAGATCCCTGCAGAGAAGGTCTCTTCTCCATCTGTTGCGAATACCTTCTATATCATGCTTTGGCTACATACTCTGGCTGCTTCATGCCTCAGATATTCACAGGCATTGTCTGCTTTTTATCGCAGAAATTAGTAAAGTGCTCAATCAGTGGCAAATTTATTATGATGTTATAAATGGGTGGGACAGCTATCTTTATGCCCAGGTTACTAAATGGACCTGTAAGCCAGCTGCTCCCTTTTGAAACTTGTGCCCCAAATGGGATGAAGGATAGTCCTTCTGCTGTTGGATGATTAAGGCATGAACAACACAATGCCTCCCTTACAGTGAAGATTTAGATCTCTCTTTATCTCCTTCCCTGATTGCATGTGCACTGCAAAGCTGCTGCAAATAGCACTGCAACTCATTAGTAGTGATTTAATGATTTAAAGACATAACTGTTCAGTTAGTTTGCTTCTTTTCCTGGCCTGTCTGCTGAGGATCAAAGGCAAACTAACTGAACAATTATGTCACATGTGGCCTCCCTTCAAGTTGCTGGATGACTAACAGGTTACAGAGATGCAAAGAAGGAAAAAGCTCCAGCCTATATAGATTGCATTATTGACCAACTATATTAAAAAAAACATTTTTTTGCACAGCCTTTTTACCTAGTTTGATTTTTACTTTGAACGTTTTTTTTCCTTGAAGGTGTTTCCCAGTTAAAGGAACAGTAACACCAAAAATGAAAGAGCTTTAAAATAATAAAAATATAATGCACTGTTGCCCTGCACTGGTAAAACTGGTGTGTTTGCTACAGTAACACTACTATAATTGATATAATAAGCTGCTGTGTAGCCATGGGGGCAGCCATTCAAGCTGTAAAAAAGGCACAGGTTACATAACAGATAACAGATAAGTTCTGTAGAATACAATAGTGTTTTATCTGTTATCTGCTATGTGCCTGTGCCTTTTCTCCTTTGAATGGCTGCCCCCATGGCTACATAGCAGCTTATTTATATAAATTATAGCAGACTTTCTGAAGTAAACACACACCTTTTACCAGTGCAGGGCAGCAGCCCATTATATTTTAGTTACTTTTATACACTTTCATTTTTTGGTGTTACTGTTCCTTTAAGTGAACACCATTCGCAGAAGTGTTCTGTGGTGCTTTTCGGCCAAGCAAAATGTGCTAGGCTGAGAAGTGCCATATGTGCCATTAACTCTCTCTTTCTGCAACTAAAAACAACATCACTGAATTGTGTTTTTTTTTTTTAATAAATTCAGTCTTTTAACAGCTATGGCATGACCTGAAATATAATTTGTTGCAACTGTGCCACCTACTTCATTTGCTTGAATGCTGATGACTTTATAGGAGAGCTCTTCTGGTCGTAAGAGTGCTGCATTCCTTTAAGCAATCAAAAGAAATAAAATCAGAAATTAACAGTTTAAATTCTTGTAATAGATTAAATCCTGTTGTAAATTTTGAATGGTTGTATTCATAACAACAATTCAAAAACACAATGTTTGGATACTGATAATGGAAGAATGCTACAGAACACGTGCAGGCCTTACAGAAGATGAAATGCATATGCGTTTGCCCTGCATAGTATTTTTTCCAATACAAATAGAAAGGGGGTATTTCTTTACAAGTGAAAGTTTCACAGGGAGAATATTTCTCAGCAACCAATACCATAGTAGAGCTGCCTGCTTTGGATAAGGACTTTTGACCAACATGCATAATATTTTAAAGTATTTTTGTTCTTTTACTTTCATTGTCCTTTAAGTATCACAGAAGAAAAAGCTGCATGTCACAGTGCAACAGACAAAATGACTAAAAAAAGCAGAAATCAGCAGTCACTCACTCTTCTTCTTCATCATCATTAAACAAGTTCAGTCGAAAGCTGTGATCACTACCGGATGTTTTTTTCAGTTCCAATCCACCCATTAGTTGTGCTAAAAGATTTAATTCTTCCTTTGCTAATGGATTTGGTGCAACATTTTCCTACAAAAGCAAAATATTTAGTTTGACAAAAAAGGGATTCACACAAGGCCAATGGCAAAACATTGTTGGACCAAGCCACCCCAAAATATATGTGCAGGCCCTCTCCCCACTGCCCTTACCTGCAGTGGACGGCATAGGCACAAGGAAGGCGGAATCATACAACAGACCCTGTGACCGTCCAGGCCCCCTTCACCCCCTGACCCTCCCTGTAATTTGCTGTATGGTAGTTACACCAGTGCACAAGACATGAAGAAATTGTCAATAAATGTTAAAATATTCAGCTTCTCAAAGAGATCACTTTGTAGGTAAAATTCATATCCAAGAACTGGATTATCAATAAATAAGAAAAAAGTACATTCTGGGGCCTAATATCATAAAGACTAGGTGAACTAATAGTCAAAGCAAGTGTGATTTTCTTTGTATTAAAACATAATGCACAGAGCTTTCAATTCTAGGTTAGCACTGCACATGTGCTACAGGTGTTTAGGCATCCCTGGTTAAATTACCTTTTTTATGAAAAATCAACAAAACATTTAATTTAATTAGATACGATTGTATTTTAAAGCAGCACCTCTTGTGTGTGGCAGTTGAATTCCTTCCATCTCAAATATCTGCCCCTTAATCATAATGCCAAAAAAATGGTAGTAGGTGAAATCCATGTTGTAAAGCACACTTGTGCTTTAAGACATTTAAACCCTACATTTTCCTACCACATATATAAGTTGGGCATATCTCCCCCACCCAGACCCCACCATTTGTACTGCCAATGCCAGTCCAATCACATTTTCATAAAACAAATAGCAGCTTTCACCTGGCGCCCATTTTCCCTCAACATTATCAGTGATGTTTACTTCTGCAAACAGCCCATGCGCACTATTAAGTTCAAGCAATGAAGAATGCAGGCTTACACAGGCAGAACTTACTTTCATAAAAAGATGTGCTTGGACCGAGCACTGTGATGGTTAAGCTGAGTTCAGGACAGGAGTTTAGGAGAAAAAAACATGTTTCTCTAGCAGAATGCACAGCTAGAGCTATGGAAACCATCTCTTCATTGGCTGCTGGATTGGAGAGTCTGTTTAGTAACCTGAATTGAGAAGAACTGAGCATGCTCAGTTAGCCAAGAGCAGTGATCCCCAACCAGTGGCTCGTGAGAAACATGTTGCTCACCAACCCCTTGGATGCTGCTCTCAGTGCCCCCAAACCAGGTAGTTATTTTTAAATTTCCTGACTTGGTGGCAGCCTACTGAAAGCTGACAGTGTGCATAGAAGCTACCTAATAGCCAATCTTAGCCCTTATTGACTGTGGCTCACAAGTAAGAAAAGGTTGGGGACCCCTGGCCAAGACCCAAAGCCGGTTAAAGAAGAAGAAGGAATCCCAAGTAATAAAGGGGATACTGCAGTCTTACTATTAACCTTTAAACAACAGGAGTGGCAGGTATTTAAAGGAGAAGGAAAGGCATGGTGGTATTTTACTGCTAATAGATTACCCACAATTGTGCAAGCTAGAGCGCTATATTTAATCTGTAGAAAGCTTTACCATACCTGAGTTAACAGCCCTGGAAGCTCCCTCTGTTTGTTTAAGATAGCAGCTGCCATTTTAGCTTGGTCTCCGTAGCTTCTGTGCTGCAGCTCCAACTGCTGGTAGCTCAGATTTCACAGCACAGTTGGGAGGGGGAGAGAGTTGAGATGGGAGGGGGAGAGGAGAGAGCTGCGCAGACTTGTGTCGTGCCCTAAAGGATTTTACCGGGAGAAGGAAGTCTGATGTGTACACAAAGAAAAAAAAGAAATCCTGTGTTTCTTTTGATACAGGACTTATGGCTGTATTAGACCTTTCTAAAGAAGCTTACTTCGTTTTTAACTTTCCTTCATTCTTTAAAGGTTTCAAAGAGGCTGTTCGCCAATTATTTTTTTTGTTGGGGTTTACATGTCGCTTAAAGAGCAATGTATATTACCTTCAAAAAGAATGTTACAATTGTTTTGACTGACCTTTGTATGCGATGCTGAACTTTTCAGTGTTCCAGACATGTGGGTCTCCACAGAGCGGCTAACACTATACCTGGGGACATGATACAAATATCTGTAAGTTTAAATCATCTAAATGTTTCCTGTCTTCCTAAACACTGTAGGGCTCATGTAAGTCCGCAAGTGCAGCTGTGGTCCCTGCAGAAAGTTGCACCCTCCTTGCACTTCTGCATAGTTGCCCCTGACATTGCAAAGTCCTTCCTGACTTTCGTTCTGAATTCTGCGCTGTTGCACCTATTGGCACAGGGGAAGCCTGGAGCTACTGCCACCTCCTGATCAGGCGGTAGCTCCAAGGTTCCCTTGGCACCCACATCAAAAGCAGCAGCACACATATGCCTAAAAAAAATCAGGCAAAAATGTCACTTGAAAGTTGAACACTGGCAATGATGCCAGAGGTACTTCAGCGCAATTGTGTATTATTTGTAACAAAATGAGCTTGTAGTTTCTGTAATTTTGTGGATGCAAATGAGACGGGCATAGCACAATTGCATCGAAAGCATCCTTTGCATCATTAATGATGCTGAAATTCTGCGAAGAAAATTATGCATTGTGGAAAAAAATGCCAATTGCATTCAAAATTGTATATTGCTCACTGCACTTGCAGACATACATGTGCCCTTACACATACAGTATATGGTGGAAATGTTGCCCTCTATGTTAAGGTGCAAAAATAGCATAGAATCTGCACATGATATGTATAAGCCAGGTAGTGTGATTACAGTGCACCTATGTTCTGACCACTACCTATCACCCAGGAGAATGCAAGTCAAAATTTAAAAAGCATACTGCCCAATAGTCCTCCTATTGTTTATTAAAACTTTTGGCTCACCTAATCAAATATTTACTCAGTCACACTTACTTCACATTTTCTAAAACAGGCAGCCATCTCTAAAAAGGTTTTCTCCCTTCCTTCATACTGCACATGTGTTTCTTTCCCTCCCCCCTCCCCTCTGCCAGATCCGCTTCTGATTGGCTGGTGGGCATGTGTTGCTCAGAACAGGAGACAGGATCAAGTTACACACATGCTCAGAGAATAGGAAGGCTGCCGCTGGCAGCCTACAGGAAGGACAGAGAGATTTCAGTGATGTCACTATAGTCTTCACACTGCTGTAGGCTGCCAGCACCATATCTCAAAGAAGCAAGCAGGGATCTGGAAATTTAGATATGCAGTAAGTACTTAAAAAGAATGCCTTTAGACTTACTTTTAATTTATATTAACCTTTCATTGTCCTTTAAACAAGGGTACAAACAGGGTACATGGCCAACAGTTGAATGTTTGCAAAGCAAAACTTTTGTAAATTACATTCCAGCATTTGCCAAGCATATCACTTACATGTTGGTTCCTAGCTTCAGAACTCTATCTCCAAAGAGGTCATAGGATCCTTCTCGAAGAGGACTTATGTAACTTCCACCATTCTGAAACTGCACTCTCTTAACTTCTTCACCTTTGTAATTAAATATTCTAAACAAAAATAGTTGTGAGTTAATTCATTATTTTTAATGAATGAATGCCTGCAATGATTGTATAGAATTATCATTGTACCCATACCAAATGATTATAAGTTCTAGGTGAGAACTATCCAACAACAGATATGTTCAACATTTTTTTTATGCCGCCCTAACCTTGCCAGGTACCAGGTGTTAATACCTCTATATTGTAATTTTATTTTAATCAGGATCATGATATAGTGGACAAAGCTAGACAGTGTTCTTCTAGAGCGGTGTTCTCCAACTTATCACATGTAGCGGGTCAATTATTTTTCATATAGCATGCTGGAGGGGCGAATTAAAGTAAAATGATGATGTCATAGAGTGAAGTCTATGAAGCTTTTGAGCAGGCTGGTAGCCATAAAAAGCCTTTGGAGGGCCACACCTGGCCCACGGCCCTCCAATACGACAGCCCTGTTCTAGAGGATAGATTAATTGTGTAATAAGAAAGTAACTAAACCAGCACCCTACACTAAATATGAATGTTAATAACATCTTTCTACAAAAGCCCAAATAGGCTTCAGCAAAGACTGACCTAATTAGACCAGGCTCTTCAGTTCCCCAAGGAACAGGACCAGATGTGGGAAGTACAAAGCGTCCATTAGAATTCTGGACTTTGTCCTTCAAAAATATAGAAACCTGAAAGGGAAAAAATATAGTATCTAAACTAAAATCATGGATAAACATCATTCTGAAGATATTTTAATGGATTCCACAATGGGATAATATGTTTCTTATATTTTATGACTTAGTTCAGTGTTTGGCTGAAGCTGAACTCACTCCAAATTAAATTAAAAATTATTAATTTAATATCTTAAAAGACAGTTAAAACAATTCATCTGTATTATTACTCCCAGACATTCATCTCCAAGTAAGGTCATTCAGGATGCATTAGCAACAACCATGACCCATGCAACATCCAGCTCTATTATAGCACAGATGATAAGAAGAGTTTTTAAAAAGGAAAACTTGTTAGAAAGAAGGATGGTGCCAATAAAAGGGCCAAACATAATACCTAAGCACCAAGCTGCAAGAAAGTAACAGATGGAGCACATTATGCACTGTATCATTATCTGTATTAGTTATCTTACTCTTATGACTCTTACGTATTAATGAGTACAACATTAAATAGGTACTATGGTTTATGCAAATCTCTTAAAATCCCCAACCAATCCACATAACAAATATTCTATTGTGCATGTAGAAGAAACAGTTTATTTCTTAACAAAAAGTTCAAAATAGACATGTGAGGTCAGTGGATTTCAGATATACCCTTATATGCATGTCTTGGAAGAAGATCAGAAGAGTTTGCCTAATAAGCTGGAACTCTCCAGATGGCAGACAAGTGTACATCTGTAAGAGAAAAGGGATTCTGGTTAGCTTAAGTCTAAATTGTACCTTTTTATTGTTTTACAATAAACCCATTTTTTGTGAGGAAGAGGTATTTGTATAAATATTTGGGGAACTGTGACTATTATAAAAAATTCACTGAACGGCAATGGATGTTTAAACCTGGTAGTGCTTTGCACTACCTGCATAAAAATAAAAAAATAAACCCCCTATTGTCACTATCACTGTTTGGGCAAGTAGTTTATGTCAGTGGCACTTCCCCTTTATAAAAACAAGCAAAGGTATTTAATCCCCACTGAAATAAATTGAATAAATCAAGTTTTTGAGTAAAACTGCACTAGACTGTGGAAAAATCATATGAACACTGTATAGACATTAGCTTACTTCTTTTCAGATGTTCTTAGCACAGACTGGTATTCTTGCATAAGTAAAGGAAAATAAAATGTACTCAATTGTGCATGCACATATGACCAAGCCCAAGTGCAAATGGCTATAAAGTAAGTAAATAGAACAAGATTATTTTGAAGGCTGGTTAAGAATTCTAATAGCTAGCAAGACACCTTAGTTTCATTATCAGAATTCCTTATTAAGTGGTTAAAATTAAAAAAAGAAAAAATAATAAAGATAACACTTTTACAGCTATTTACTTTGTTTTGGATTGTAGGACACATTTATATGTAAAAATAATGTATTATTAGTAGTAGTATTTATAGTATTAAATTATTATTATTGTTATTATTATTGTTATTATTATTAGTATTATTATTAGTAATAATAATAATAATAATAATAATAATAATAATAATAATAATAATAATAATAATAATAATAATAATAATAATAATAATAAGGTAATTATTAGATTTTTACATTGTCCAAAGAAATATGGGCAAATGTTTACACATGGTTTTTTTCCAGCTACCCTGTGAAATGTACACAAATGGCTTTATATTTTTCCTTTTTTATTTATAATTAAAATATTAAGGTTGTCAAATATGTATTCAACTATAGTAAAGGGCTAACTTTCATGTTTGGTGGCACAAATATGAGTAGAAATGAACTTACATCAATAAGCTGCCGAAACGTCTCATCAACTTGATTAAGGATGCTTGGTGAGTCTCGGATGAAGTCCTTGATAGCATCCATATGGTTAAAAGTGACAAGCAGGATGTCCCTGGGACGAGGGCATAACAGAACCTGGTACTTGAAGGCCATGGTCATTAGGTCATACAGCTAAATTAATCAATTCAAAACAAAAGAAAGTATAGAAAAACTTTAATTGATTTGCTGCAGTTACGTTTTAATTACACTTTTAAAACTCTCTTAACTTTTGAAGTGTCTCCATCTAGGATTAGAGCACTTATTGCAATGCCACAGTTCCATTCTGTAAGATACCTTATCCATGCTTGCTTGGTTCAGTCTCATGATAGAAGCATGTGCTAAACGATCAAAGACAGTTCTCAGGGCTTTCTTAGAATACAGCTCTTGTGGCTTAAAAAGCTCCTCCATAAACTTCTTGTTGAACATCGTGGTGATGATATCATTCATAACTATGAAATAAAAAAAATTTGAAAGTCTGCTGATGCGAAGAGAAGTGAAATGCAATACCTGTTTAATCTGCTATATGACTGAGATTCTAGATCTATATTGCAGAGCATTCTGACCCAATATATGGATTTATTGGCACTGACTAAGCAAGACAAATCAAACAACGCCCTGTAATATTATAAAAGATTAACACTGATTTATCAACAGAGAACTGCATAGTACTAATTGGTAATCACATTCTAATATTAGGTTTCCTTATTAGTGTACCTCACCTTTCATCCTCAAGGCTCCTCTTAGGTCCATACTAGAAGCCCCAAAATTTTATCCCAACAAATTTATGAGTATATCAGATTAGTTATTCATGACTATGGTTTATACTTGTGGCTTCAAATATGATATTTATTCCAAATTAATTCTTGGGTGATGATCGCCATCCAACTCTACATAAACCATAAGGTATGTATCCACAATGTGACAGATACAATATGCCTCTTTGCAGTAACCTGCTAAAAAATTACACTAATCAATCACAGACAGTTAACCTTATGATCTATAATTTCTTTGAGCCTGTATGACAATAGCATAAGACCTATCGGCATATATAATATGCATTTGCCCCAAATCATACCCTAACTCTCCTTCATATTGGTTCTCCCAGGGGATAACCTCTTGATTAATTGACCATCATGTTATAGAAACCACACCTGATAGCAGTATCTTACCAAAACAAATTGTAAGCAGATACGTGCACACAGTTAAGATTATAAGCATTCACTTGTTTCTTTCCCCACCAAAAAAATGTATAAGGTGTGATGTGTTCATTTTAGATCATTTGGACTGGCATAGTGGGGCTGGGCATAAATCCTTAATTATTTTTATTTACTGAAAGACCTTTTGCTAGATTTATCTGCAAGGCTAGGCAATTAATCCCATCCACAACTGTTTATAATCTACTAATTAGAATATCCTAAACAAATACCATGTGAATGTTACTTTCAATATACTCCAAAGCCTTACATGTTTTTCATAGTCAATATCAAGGACTGTGATTTAAAATAAACCCTAGCTCCCAAACCCAAGAAGCTCCCAGGAGTCCAATTAATAGTAACTGGCTGTGGCATCTTACAGCAGCCCGTCTGTTATTTGCTAGAAACGGGGCTTGGTCAATCAATATAAAATAAAATATTTTGCACTTTGTAATTGCACAACACAAAAAAAAAGTGACACCAGAAAGAGCAGCAACATTCCCTGCCGTTAATTACAAACAAGGTCTTAAGGAAGGAACAGGTCTTAAACAGATTTGCACAGTAGTGTCATAGTTTGAGAAACAATACACAAACCTACCTATACCAATGTCATGGTTACTGCACCATCTGCAGGCTAATATAGTGGATGAATTTATGATTTTATATGTCATCTAGTTTCAACTTCAAAAGAGTGATTTCCACTTGATTTACATATGAGAGCCTTCTTTTTTTCCGGAAAAAAGCACTGTGATGCAGGAACAATTGCTTATCTTTACATAATTACATAGTAAATTTGGGTTGAAAAAAAGACAAAAGTCTATCCAGTTCAAAATGACCCACAATGTATGCATAAGTATGATGACAATCCTATGGGGATTGAAACGCGTAGATAGGGTGATTAAATAAACAATATTTTTTTCCTACATCTGGATGCCGTGAGTGCTTTCTACAAATGAGCTTTCTATTTTCTGGACAGCACCCGGCGAGTGCCTGTGAAGCATTGAGTGCCGATTCCTTGTGGACCATATATATATATATATATATATATATATATATATATATATATATATATATATATATTACACATACTTATGCATACCTATCAATTCACATATATAAAAATTATATAAAATATAAACATACCTACACTATATTAACTGTAGATCTTAAAGGAGAAGGAAAGGTAAAAGCTTTATCAGAAAGGTCTATGTAAATACAGCTATAAGCACTCACAGAAAAGCTGCACTGAGTCCTCTATCAAAAGAAACACAGGATTTCTTGTCTCCTTTTTGTATACATGTTCTTCGGTATCAGACTTCCTCTCCCAGAAAAGTCCTTCATTCCCGGGGCCAGAGTCTGCACAGCTCTCTCCTCTCTCCCTTCTCCTGCTCCCCCTTCCCATAAGAATTCACTCCCCCTCCCATCAGAATGTGTGATCTGAGCTACCAGTCCCTAGAGCTGCAACAAGGAAGCTACTAAGACCAAGCTAAAATGCCAGCTGCTATCTTTAACAAACGGAGAGAGCTTCTAGGGCTGTTTACTCAGGTATGGTAAAGCTTTCTGCAGAATAAAGATAGCGTTCTAGGTGGCACTAATGTGGGAAATCTATTGACAGTAAAATGCCAAAATGACTTTCCTTCTCCTTTAAGATAACTATAGCCTTGGATATTAAACTTGTCCATAAAGTCATCCAAGGCCATCCAAGGCATTAACAGAATCTGCCATCACACCATTATCCGGCAGGGTATTCCGCAGCCTTACTGCTCTCACCGTGAAGAACCATTTCCCCTCTAATGTACTTATAAAAAGTAATCATGTCCTTCAAAGACATGACATCAAACATTCCAAAAGAATGCTGTGTAAGAAAATAAATTCATAAGTTCATTTGATAACAACTAATAGACCTGGAGTTCATTCCTAAGACAGTAAGACCTAAAAATCTATATAAGATACAAGTGTAAAGGGTTTAAAATTAACAAAAACAGGCACTTCATCTATTATAAAAATTGTAATTTTCCAACAGATTTAGAGCTGGTGACCAACAGATGTCCACATACAGAAAAGCTGTATTTTCTAGGAGTGTAAAATATAAGACTACATTTCCATGGCATTAGTAAAATCCCATCCATTAAAAGTGGTAGATGTTGATAGCATGGTTCATTATTGCTCTACTACTTTCCCTGCTCGCCATCTTCTTCGACACTCTTGCCAATGTCTGTCCCCAGAATGCCCATATCTACCTACTGTTAACCTGGCCATAAATGTGAAGATCCACTCATTTGGCGAGGTCAACATGCAGATGCACATTGCAAAAAGCCAGCTTCAAAGTTTTTTTTAAGTTTTTAAGTCTTGAATTCATAGGCTTTACTTGCAGTATTTTGCAGGAATGAAAACAGCAGCATAGCCACAATGAATAAAATTATAAAAAAAATATATAAGTTCTATATACAAATACAGCAAACCAGCAGATAAGAAAAAGAATACTAAATATATAAGCCATTAAAAAGCAAACAGTTATTAAAAAAGCTAATTTTACAATGTTAAGGACGGAATACTAATTCCAATTTCAAAAATTCACAATAGACATCTTTAAAGCACTCGCAAACAGTAATGATATAATATTGGCCGACTGGGGAAAACTGATGTCTTAGAAACCTAGTTAACTCTTTGCATGCCTTAGAGCAAACAATAGAGACAAGAAGTGAAGCAGCAATGCTAGGTAAGAACTCAGAGAAGCTCTCTTAAGATGGCCATACACGTAACGATTTTTCTCTCCTTAGAGATCCAACAATTTTGTAAAATTATCGTAAGATCGGTGGGCAACAAATGATTGTACATGTAGTGATTTTTCATCACACGTTGGTCAGAAAATTGTTTGGGCAGGTTAAAAAATTGTAGTCGTTAAAATGTATTCATTGTCCAATTGTTTGCAGGGACATGCAGGCAGCTATTCACAGTTATCCTAGCTTCAACTAGACGATATAGCTTAAAACGGACGTTTTCGTTGATAGACAAAACTATCTTTTAAACGACTGTTTTGAGATAAGTTTGGTTGTACAATAATGAAAATATCTTTTAATCTAAACGTGTATGGCCAGCTTTACCTACCAGCTCACCCTACCTCGTTTTCTGTCCTGATCTGTCCAGCCAGCTAAGAGAAGCAGACAATGAAACACATAAGTAAAACAGAACAAAACTTTAAACCAAAATTCTTGCAAGAAGGATAAAATGTATAAAATTACATCTATACAACAGCAACTTTACATGTTACATGGGGATACTACGTGGCAAAGATGTTAAGGATGTAAGGGAATGCATAGCATCAATGTGCCCAACAGCAGATTAATATTTCCAGTTCTGGAATTAATATTGAGGAAGTCGAACAAGTGGTATCCCAACTGCAGTTTGCATCCCCCAAAAAGCAGTTTGAAAATAATGTTAAATGTATTTCAAATGCTGGAGGGTCACAGTATGACAACTACAATTTCCTCTAGGCTTTAGGTGCCATTGCCTTAAGGAAAAGCTGAATGTCTATAAAAAAAAACTGCAGTATTTATATTACTATTTGTATTACTATTGGGACTATAAGTCCCAATATATGCAACAAGTTTGTTTAAATTTGGAGAGCACATATACCTGGTAGTAGAAATGTAGTGGAAGCATTGGATAGGCATAACATTATAACTGCAGGGTATAGCTCATCTAATCACAGCTCATCTAATCACAGCTCTAAGGCAGAATTACTTCAAAGCAGTGGTTCACCTTTAAAGAGAAACTGACACTGCCTTCGCAAGCTATATATAATTTTGCCTTAAACGGCACTTATCACCACTAGATTGTTTCACCCACCAGAGGTGCAAGCTAATAGAGCACGCACTCAAGTTGGAGGAAACAATAGTTTTTTGTTATAGAAATTTCCCCGCACCATTGATGAGCTACCCACACCGGGAAGGGATTAGCCTGCACCTCTGGTGGGGGAAACAATATAATGGTGAAGACACACAGAGCTACTGAGTAGCAGCTACTTGTCGTGGTTATTTAACTCCAGAAAATACCCTGCCATAGACAATACTGAGAATTGCCTCTGCTAAAACATACATAGAGACAATTATCAGTAAATGATTAGCATTGTCTATTTTAGTTGCCTTGAGAGGAAACTTCTGCGACTTTGGCAAATTGCGGCGCCGTGTATTCCATCCCACTGGCGATTTACATTCTAGCCTGCGACAACGGAGATTTGTTGCGGCGCTAAAGCTGAAAGGTGCTAGATGCTCCCCACTCTATTGGAAACCAGATGTCAACAAGCAGGAAAGTCTTTTGTACAAACAAATAATGTCCCAGAACTCTGATGTCCTCTTAAAACATATGGATTGGGAAAAAAATTTAGGACAACCAATTTTACAGGATGAATGAAAAAATGTCCTTAAATACAGCTATTAAAGAAGCAGCATTTAAAGTAGTGACTAGATGGTATATCACTCAGGAAAAGAAACATAAAACTGACCCCCCCAACTTGCTTACAGACATTGGAATTTTTTTTATATAATTAAAGGCTTTATTTAAGGGGTGGTTCACCTTCAAAACTAAATTGTTTATTTGGCTTTCTTTTCACTAAACAAGTATTTTTTCAGTATATTTGCATTACCAAAAATAAATGGTTTAGGAGATATCCACTTGCAAATGTCTACTGCACCACAATAAGCTTTCTGAAAGGTCTTCCCGGAACAGGGGTTCACAGACTCTCTTTCTCAGTCTTTCTCAAGCCCTGCGGAAACTTTGTGTGAGGTAAAACATGCTCAGGAGGACTAAGAAAGAGTCAGCGAACCTCTGCTCCAGAAAGATCTTTCAGAATGCTTATTGCGGTGCACTAGAAAAAAAAACTAAATCCCCTATGTGTGTTGTGTTAACATCCTGACTAAATATCAACAAACACAAAGCAGAAAAATATCTTTGCCAGTCAGAGAATAGGAAAACCAGTGTACACCGAATGAAGCTAATCTTGAAACAGTGAAATGATCCAGGACACCCATCCACACTAGTAGAGCAAACAAAGCATTTAGTCCTAATATGTGTAATTTATGGAAGGATGAAACTCTGAGGGACCCATTCTATCATAAAAATTAGGGATGCGCCGAATCAAGGATTCAGTTTCCGATTATGTCAAGATTCAGCGGAATCCATTGTCCTGGCCTAATTGGATCTGAATCCTTAAAATCATGTTACTTTTCGTCACATAAAC
Organism: Xenopus tropicalis; assembly: GCF_000004195.4. Taxonomy (NCBI): domain Eukaryota; kingdom Metazoa; phylum Chordata; class Amphibia; order Anura; family Pipidae; genus Xenopus; species Xenopus tropicalis. The sequence goes on from NC_030678.2 coordinate 86,324,494, forward strand.
ATGGAAGTTGAATTTTTTTGCCACTCAATGAGCACGGTTCTTTTTAACCCTTCGGTAGCTTGATTTGGGAAGAAGAACTGAAGCCCAACTAAATAAGTAGTATAGAAATGTAGTACATTGTGTTTTGGGCTTCTGTGCCAGCCCATGACTACCCCACTCCTATATCAGTAAAGATCTGTGCCTCCAACAGATTCCCCAGTAGCTCCCCAACTTCTTTTCTGCTGATTTGCTGTATATGCTCTGTGCTGCTGTCAGTTACTGAGCTTAGAGACCGACTCACAATATACTGTATATATAGAATATAAATGTCACAATATAAGGCTGATTAGTAATTAATGCAGAAAATTACTACATGGCAGCTCAGAAACCAGTGCAGTTAGCATCATAATTTAATAATCAACTGTGTAACATCTGCTTATATTACAGGCCAACCTCATTTTCTGCTCGATAATTTGTTACAACCCCTAAGCTTAGCTTTTCAACAGCTGTGCAGACCCCACTGAGCATGTGAGTGTGGCAAACACATTCCAAAATGAGGAGTTCCTGTGACAACTGTAATGACCTGGATCATTGCTGCTATTAAGATGCTAAAACCTTTGGCTGGTGAATAAGTCCAGTATATAAAACATGCCATTTTTAGGCATATTCATTTTTAGGGTTTAGTGCTCCTTTAAGATTTGGATTCGGTTTGTTATTCTGTGAATCTTTCAAGAAGTATTCAGGGGTTCGCCTGAATTCCAACCTACTAACCTGGTCACGTCTGACAAAGATAGCAAATTTCTGTTGTCCTCAACCAATATTCAGTCAACTGAAATTTGGTCAAAGTTAAGTCAGATATTAACCAGGCATAAAAATCCCATCAAGAAATAATCACAACCAACCATTGACATGTATGGAAGCAACTAGTTAATACACTATGGCTGGTGTTGTCAGAATTTAATGGCCTTTGGTCTGTGTATAAAGCCCTAACACAAGAAATTTGAATGATCAAACTCCAGGGGGAGCCCACATTACTTATAGGGTCATATGCAACACAAAATTAAAATTGGATGCACAATCTATCCATGTGTGGATAAACAATATTGTAATGATTGTCCTGCACAGCCTTAAAGAAGAAGGAATGTTACAATCACTGGCGGTGCCAAATGTTAGGCACTCCAGAGTGATTGTAATCACTTACCTGTGCTCCTGAGCCGTTGCCCTTGTCAGCAAAAAACTGCACCAGTTTGGGGTACCTGCGCTCAAGCAAACCTCTTCCTCCTGTCGTCATTCTTTATTACCCTGGGGCTGACGCATGTGCAATACAGCTGAAAAAGCTGGCTTTTTTGTTAAAGTCCGGCTTTTCAATCTACGGTGCATGTGCAAGCAACGCGAAAACATAAGAAGGAAGAGGATCAATCACTCAAAGGTACCCCATGCCGGATTACCAGTTAGTTGAACTGAAGAAGTTGCTCGAAAGAGTTGTGAAACCTCTTCAATGATTACTCAACAACTCCCGTTGCTCTAGATTTACTTATACTAGACACACCACGACCTGGGTGAATGACAACCTTTATAGTCATTACTCCGTATCATTTACTTCCTATAACGCAAATTCACATAAGTCCATCAAAAGCCTTGCAGCTGTACAATCCTTGGTCGTTCCAATGATATCCTCCACCTCTCTGAAAAGCCAGAGCTGCTGCTGTAAACTGCCATAGTCCATTGTTTTATATTAGGTGAGGAGTTTGTACCTTAGTATACATGAAATGCCTAGGGTCTATATTGAATCTCAGTTCAGACCTGCATTCCCCTATATCTAAACCTATAGATGAGGTATTAAAAATTGTGTTTTCACAGACAGGTCCTTAAAGCCTATTAATTCCACATATTGAACAATGTTATTTAACAAAATATAAAAAGCTCAACCCCAACCCAACCCTTACTATGTATATGATTGTTTCTTCTTAAACAGCGTCACTCTGAGTGTTAACAATATACCATGTGTCACTCCAGCTGTTTAACATCCCCCAGCATCCCATGATAACAATACAGATGTCATTGTTTAGCACCAATGTCCAGCATAACTTGCTATAACAAATAATAACAGTATGGCAACAAATAAAACCTCCTTAGGTCACTGATACAATACCATTTTCTAGGATTTGATAAAGGCTGACATTTTACAGGCTATATAGGAAGGCACCAAAAGAGTACAACAATTCTGTTCTTTGGACTGACCCTTAAAAGAAGTACAAAGTTTACTATAGGTCTAGTCACCTATAAAGACCAAAACCACACCTGTAACAATCAATTAGCAGGTAGCATAAGCTGGGCAAACTTTGCACCCTTTATTAAAGGGGATGTTCATCCTTATGCATAGAACCTAGTTCTAAAATGAATGAATGAAAAGCAGCTAAGAATGTATGTTTAGTTTCAGCAATATGTAACATACTATTTTACTCGTAAGCACCTCTATAGCTGTGCCAGTGAATGCTATATTTTAAGTGCAGGTCCTGGAAACATGGAGGGAGAGTTGGGGGATCCATTTACCGTGCAAAGGCCACATAATTGCAATGTACCAGGGAATCTATGTGCACAATATAAAGAATCAGAAGGATGAAGGAGCCTGCCAGTAGATACGCAATAGTGAGGTGACCTCACGCATCAACACATGAGCAGCTGCAGTGTTTGGAGCAGTCAGTGCTTTCCTTAAGCTTCATCTTGTGGTAACTTACGTGGCCTATGGGAGGAAGCTACTGGGGTCATTGACCCCCTTTGTGAGTAGGTGTCTGCATCCTAAAGGTGTCTGTGGTGCGGAATTTCAGAGGTTAATATCTTTTAACCCAGTGATCCCCAACCAGTGGCTCAGGGGCAACATGTTGCTCACCAACCCCTTGGATATTGCTCCCAGTGCCCCCAAACCAGGGAGTTATTTTTGAATTCCTGACTTGGTGGCAAGTTCTGGTTAAATAAAAACAAGATTTTGTACCAAATAAAGCCCCGTGTAAGCTGATAGTGTGCATAGAGGCTCCCTAATAGCCAATCTTAGCCCTTATTTGGCTCCTCCATTAACTTTTATGATGCTATTGTTGCTCTACAAGTCTTTTTACATCTGACTGTGGCTCACAAGTAAGAAAGGTTGGGGACCCCTGTTTTAATCCTTGCATTTTTATTAATGGATGTGAATTAGGGATATGTTTCAAATGGCATATTATTTTTGCTGACGGCAACATTTGTATAGGTTAAAATCTCCTTTACATTTCCCCATATGTATTCTGAAAAAGAAAACTGCTATGTCCTGTAGCCTAGCTGGCAAGGCTGTGCCTTCACTTATGTCACATTTGCAGCATAGACTCTGAAGAGGTGATGCCAAACGGCTTGACCTATTGTAATAAACATGATTACATGATAAAATTGCTGCTCACCCTTTTTGGCTTTGTCCGGGGGAATATTCTGAGCCCGCAGCCGCTGATCCAGAATATACAGCATTTCTCCACCAAGGTTGATGAAGAGAAGAGGTAGTGTGCGCAGAGACATGATTCCCTATAAGAGCCTGGAGACTGGATACAGCAGGGCCCTATGGAAGAGAATGGTGCTGCACTAAAACGGAACAGAGACGGACAGAAAACCTAATATTATTATAGACCCGCTTAGTAGGTCCAACAGTTGTTATCGGAACTCTAGTCCACGAAAGACCTATCATTAATACAGCAGCACCAACCCACCCCCAGTGCCAAGGCTGCGCCACCACAGCGCTTGATTCCGGATTCCACCAATCAGAACTTCGCAGGCCCTTTAGTTGCCGACGCTGCTGCACTGTTGCTAGGCCACCGTCCCTATTGGCCAATCAGAAGGCACTTTGCAAACGTTGCTGTCGTCGAGCTTAAAGGGAAATAGACCAAACCGGTAGCTTCTGGTTGTCATCGAGTGAAACGTTTTAGTAACTTCACACTTAATATATTGCCAAATGACGGCCCAATGAATGGAGGGATAATTTAGGAAAGCATGTATTAAATGCAATTAATTTTTTACGCAAATCCGCATGTTTCCTACCCATGATGCAATTTTTTCCCCATAATGCCGCATAAATTGCTTGGCCGTGGTTGTAGAACTGCACTTGTGTTTTACAATGAAATCAGACGTGTTGTATGTCTAAGCTTTGTATTTGCTTCCCGTGCTCTGGATGTATCTAATGACACAACCAATTATTGGTAACTGCTACACCAAGGTCCTAGGCAACTGCACTGAAAGATGTGCAGAAATGGACACCGTTCCTAAAGGGAGCTAGCAGGAGCATGGGGGTTTGCCTCTGCTGGCAGTGGGTCGCAGTTAGGGCTCCCTCAGGAAGTTTGGGGCCCCATGCAAGTTATTTATAAAGGTCTGGTACTTGTAGTCATACAAGTAGGGGAAAGAATGGCATAAACAAAGAGAGGCAATGGAACACAGGAGTGTGGGAGGAGAGAAAAAAACCTGATGGTGCTGTAAATTCCACTTAGGGGATCAGGGGTATGGAGGAGGGATTGGCACATTAGATTTGGGAGTATGGAATAGAGCAGGGGTCCTCAACCTTTCTTACTCGTGAGCCCCAGGAAACACAAGCATCTTAAAAATTAATGCAGGTGTCAAATAAGAGCTAAGATTGGCTATTGGGTAGCCTCTATGCACACTATCAGCTTACAGGAAGCTTTATTTTACTAAATCTTGTTTTTATTCAACCAAAACGTGCCACCAAGTCAGGAATTCAAAAATAACTACCTGGTTTGGGGATACTTGAGACCAACATTCAAGGGGTTGGCGAGCAACATGTTGCCCCCAAGCCACTGGTTGCGGATCATTGGAATAGAGATAAATGGTAGATGGGGACTGCAACTACGAGAAAGGCAGTGCAGCACTGCATTGACATGGATTAGCCGGGCCCCCGTGCTGTCAGTAAGCTACAGGCTTGGGAAGGGAGGGTGGGAGCTCTGGTGCCTGCAGGTTCTTTCCCCTACACAGCCTTCCTTACTGCTCTTTAGTCTCTGAAGTTTAGTCCTGGTAAAGCTGCACAGGGATTGGGTGAGTGAAGTTTGAACTTCCTATCCTATCCCATCAGTGACCAACAAGCTAATACAAGTAAATGCAGGACAGCTGGGCCCCCAAGTTCCTAAAAACCCACTGGGCCCAGGACACTTGTCCCCCCTCAGTCTCAGCAGCAAAAAGATCCCCTGCTTTTACTAACTGGTTGGCTGTTTGAATGCAAATGTAACCCCCTTTTTTGGCTGTAAAACAGACAATGTCCAGCTAGATTGGCTATAGAGCATGGGGTACACTGACCTCTTAACACACAAGCCTTAACTATGTTAAAGGATCAAGGGGGAGGTGTAGTGCAACACACTTATGCTGTGTGCTAAGATAAGAAATAGAGGACACCAAAAGGTTCTTGCAGCAAACTCAATCAGAACTGGTTGCAGCTCTCTAACCCAGGGGTCCTCAAACTTCTTAAGCAAGGGGCCATACCATGGCCTCTCAGACTGTTGGGGGCCCCCCGGACCTTTTTGATAAAGATCAAAAGCAAACCAACTGAAGTTATGTCCCATGTGCCCCACCCCCCCCTAAAGTCAATGATTACTGACATGTAAAATCTAAAGAACTGCAAAGGAGGAAGTAGTGTGCTGGCTATTATGATAGACATTCACTCACTCCACCCTTTATGGATTACATTTTTGGCTAGCTATATTAAAGTGATACTGACACAAAAAAAACACTTTTCAAATTATGAATCTACATAAAAAGTTACCTATAGGTCATGTTGATCTTTTTTCACTGTTAGGGCTGGTTTTGTATGTAATTGTTGCTTGAAGTTCCTATACTTGACTGTTTTGCCAACCTGACTGTCCCTTCTCGGCCTGTCAGTTACAGCTTCTAATGCTAACGGCCTACTGCTGCACAAATATGGCTGCCCCCTCATAGAAGAACATGGGGAATCAGATAAGGAATGGAAAAGCATCAGCAAATACTTTTATGGCAAAATTATAAAGCTCATGCAAAGACAATGTTATGATAGATGTAACAAAGGATTAATTTCTGGTGTCAGTATCTCTTTAAAAACATTTTTATTTTGCACAGCCTATTTACCCAGTTTCATGTTTCGACTGAGTAGTTTCTTTTAAATGGATGGCCCACCACCTAGTAGTGTACACTACTGTTTTCTCCTTAAAAAGGAGGACATATTAATCATTCTCCATTTTGTGTACAAATACACAAAAATGAGAATGATTGATTTTTCCTCCTTTTTGCCAGCATACAATTTGATTTAATAATAATAATAATAATAATAATAATAAATGTGTTAGTACCACACTTTGGACAAAATATGTAAACTAACATGCCAAGTTAAGGCCCTTTATTGTAGGCGAGTCCTACACTTCCTATTAACAGTCTTTAGTGTAATTAAAATCATTAATACCCTCAGTCACACTGTTTGCTGGGGGACTAATGATTTTGTGCACTACAGAATAATAGTGTAGAACTCATGTTTAGTGAGCGGCTTTGATGTGGCACATAAGCTTATATATTTTGGCCAAGTGTGGTACTAACACATCCTTGTAAAAATATTTTTTTGTGTACAGTCATTCAGAATCTCCTCAACGGAGCAGCATTTCATTTGCTAGTTAGTATATTACTGAGATTAACTATATTCATTGGGGATGTACAAACAATGCAGTGTGCCGGGGTGCCACTATACCGCAAAGCATTGCAGACTCTGTATATCGGGATGCTGATATGTCTCTGTCAGTGCACTGCAATCCCTTTATATAAGTCTATTTTGGTCATGTCCAAGTGGAAAACAGTTATGCCCCTGAGCATGCCTGACTGATTTCATTTGGAGCAGGAAACAGCAGACATACACAGTAGACACATCTTTGACCGTCGCCAAATGTTAAGTGTTTATTTAATAAGAGGCCAGGTTAGTGGCAAAACAAAACTTTAATACAAAAATTAATATATTATATAGGTTTTATTGTAACCATAAGAGCTTTGGATTCTGATCACTAAAACAGTCACTAATGGTCTTGGCAACGACAACAGGTATATTTCACACAAGATGTACTGATCAAGGGTTACTTGTTCCCTTTAAGTTTTGCATCATCTCTTTCCAAGTGAGGCAAAATCAAACTGGTTTTCCTTGTGTTTCTTTAGATTGAACTCGTGAAGGTCTTCTTTTTTTAAGCAGTCCAGCAGCTTGCAGCCTCTTCGCTTCATTATACACCTAGATTTAACATAAACAAAATGAATTGCCTTTCTGTTCTTCCTCTCACTAAAGTGAAGAAGAGTATGACAACCATTCAAAAAAATAAATAAACAAATACTTGAAAGAAGTGGAAGCAAAAAGGAACATACATTCAAAAACACCTATATGGTTCAGGAAAATATTTGCAGGCATCAGCTTTACATTATGACTCACCTTTAAGCATAGAGCTTTTTTGGCCAACCATCTACGTGTAGCTCGCCTGTAATATTCAGGAGGGAATGTGTACTCGATACCAAGCTGTGCGCATACATGCTCAAATGCATCATACCGTGTAAGGCGCAGATTCTTAAGCATCTTTTTGCGTTTATCAATGGCCATCAGCATCTTGCGTTTGTTTGATTTATCCTGTAAGTACAGAAGCAGAGACAATGAGAAAATATTAACACAGGTACAAAATAGATACAAGATGATGTCTAAGATATGAGGTTTTTTTTTTTCAAAGATCTGAAATAAGAGACACCAAACAGGGGCAGAAAACACACAAAAACATAACTAAGAAAACAATCCAACAGGAAGTAGCTAGACTGAATGAATGAATGAATAAATAAATAAAAATATGAGACCAATAGATTACAACAGAGCAGTAATGGTACCCATAAATGACATATTCTAAACGCTGCACTGTGTTTATAATTTGGTTTCACCATCTACAAAGAAATAGAGAAATCTTATTGTACATTTTAACCAAGCAGCTGACTAAAAATATACTTGCTCCTTGTTCTATAAAGTTACAAATCAAAATATAAAATTATTGTTCTTTTAAACTGCAGTTGATCAAAATATCAACTGCTTACAGGCTTACAAAATATAATGCAGAAACAGGATCAATGTTTTCTAACTTATAGCTTCTGGCATTCTAGAAGAATGGTATATAACCCAAGAGTGAAGCAATTAAATGCTAAACCTAGACCCTATGGGCAAAATAACACTTCTTAGCCCAGTACAACCCATTTGTAGTGGCTCCAATTTACTTGAATGGAAAATTCTTGAAACATTTTAAGGCCAACAAGCTACTTTAAGTATGGAGTAAGGAGAACTAATGTTATAATTACTGGAGAGTGCCAAAATGTAAGGCACCCCCAGTGATTATAATCACTTACCCAATACCCCTGGGCCAGTGCTCCTGTTTGCTAAAAACTGCACAGGCCCATGGTGTTTCTGTAAAAGCTGATTGCCTACTTCAACGTCTTCTGTCTCAATTTTGTTTTGGTCTAGACAGGTGCACACGCAGTAGAGTGAAAGCAAAACTTAGAAACAAAAAGCCAGCTTTTTCACTCTACTGCGCATGCACCTGCCTGGACCAGGTGAAAAGAAGACAGAAGTGGAAGAAGACTGTGGGAAATTATAGAAATAGCAGTGCAGTTTTTTACCACCAGAAACACCATCCCAAAATATCAGGTAAGCAATTATAATCACTGGCAGGTGCATAACATGTTGGCAACCCCCAGTGATTATACCATTAATTCTCGTTTTAACTAAGCTAAAGAGTCTGTAACCATTCACTTACATGGGAGCTCCAGGAGCCAATTTGTGGCACGTTTCAGCCTCCTGAAATGCACCAGATATTGGCATCTGTAAGTTAAATGGGCTTTACTTTTTAAAAGGAGAAAGTTTGGTGCATGAGGAAACAATGCTACAGAACACTGAAATGCAACAAAAACCCATTCTGGCTGTCGATCACTTATCTTAAGTTCTTAACTACCAAGATCATAGATCACATAAAGGGACTACTACACTGAGGGGCACATTTACTAATCCACGAATCCGAATCCCGAATGGGAAAAAAACGGATTGGAAACGAACATTTTGAGACTTTTTCGTATTTTTTGCGTTTTTTCCGTTGCCGGCACGACTTTTTCACGAATTGTCTTTTTCTTATTCTTATACTTTTTCGTATTGAGCGCTCGTAAACGGCGTGCAAACCTTTCCAACTTTGCATGATTTTGGAAGCCTCCCACGACACGACAGTACGTTTTTTTCGCGACGGCGACGAAAAGTTCGAGGCAATTCACGAAAAAGTCGCAACGCCGACGAAAAAAATCACAAAAATACCAATCATTACGGAAAAAACGCATTCGGACGTTCATGGATTAGTAAATGTGCCCCTTAGTACATGCTTAAAAGTGGATTCTAATTATTTGTGTATTTCCCAGTTATAAATGATAGGGCTGCTGTATCATTTTTCAGTTGGCCACATTTCTATGCACTTTAAAGGGGACATATTGTGCAAAAAAACTAAAATGTGCCAGTGCATTATACTCCTCTAAATATAAAAGAAATTTGCGTAAAAAAGTTGTGTTAAAAGTTCATGATAAGTTTACCTCAGAGTGAAAGCTGACACACAGATTATTCATGACTGTCTGCAAGAACAGGGAGATTATGCTATATGTTTCCTTTAATAAAATCAGGACTATCATCAGAGGACACAGCTTTTAAACAACAATCCCTACCCATTCACAACACCAAGCTCACACATGGCATAATTGGAGATGGTCATATGGTTCCTATAGGGCCTTGGTATAATGGTGTGATTGCACAACTCTTCTTTCCTCCTTATACAGCTTCATTTTATAGTGATAGTCTACTTATTAAAAAATAGCAAGGGAGAGTGTCATAATTAGAGTTGTAGCCAACATAAATAATCACAATTACATAATAAATCATTCTAAAGTATAGACATACTATAAAGTATGGTTATAGTATATAAGCATAGGTTTTCCTCTGTACTAACTATAATTAGAAGGAACTTTTTAGTGCCGAGTGGTTATTTTAAGTTTTTTTTAATCCCCAAATGTTAAATTTACTGCACAAGTCATTCTTTGGCTTAGAAGGCAAAGTTCTGGAAACAGGTGATGCTATTTCTATTACTTTTTCAAGGTACTTACCTTAGGGTGCTTCTGAATATGTTCCCGGTAATTTCTAATTTTGGCTGTTAAAGCAGCAACTACAGACAGAAAAAATCATTATCAGGATAGAGCAAAACTACACTGAACCATAATACCATTGTGATGATTTTATTTGTTTTAAGGAAATATATGTTTCAGCTTGGGAGAATGTTTTAATGCTTTATACCTATTCAAATATACTTAGTTTTTGTTCTATCCTCTGTGTCCACTGACCATTGAGACTTTTATCTCAGTTTCTCTTATATTCTTTATCTGCAGGTGACTCTCTGCTCCATTCACATACTGCATTTCTTCATTCTAAAAATGTCACCTTTCCATGCTTACTTTTTTGTTTCTGTCCGTTTTTAAAATTTGTTTCTCCACTCAATCTATTATGTCTACCGTGCAAAGATAAACATTGTAGTGTATGCACTATCCCAGAGATCTCTATAAGTAATCCTTATTAGTCCAAAATAGGATACATGTACAGTATATGCAAATTGGAACGGCTACTGAGGGTGTTTAGAATACATGGAACAAATTAGGAAAAGGCATCACCTCCACCAGAAAAGATGGATGCTACAAAGGAGGCGACGCTGATAAAAGCAAAAGTGGGTACATAGCGCATCTGTCTGCATGAAAAAGGAAGACCTGAGCAGCAGTTTTATGCATGTTATAAAATAACCAGAAACAAACTTGTATGGGGGAATTAGTTCAAATTCAGTAAATTACAGAAATCATTGACCAATACACTTTTAGTATCTGTCCCATATGAGGTGTCAGTCTTTAAGCACTATACTGAATACAGGTAATAGGACTGTTGTCTCCTGGAGGTATACCTTTGCATACACCTAAATCAATTAATCCAGCCTAGTCCCTTGGCAAAAAGATAACCCACAGCCCATTTTATTTAGGCTTTTTTCACAGCAAAACCTAAGCCTGTCGGGCTTTAAGACAGCTACATTTCTCTTGCAGTTACGGCTTTCCCCACAGGGATCTTTCCCTCTAAGCTCCCTTAGCTTACTCTCTCACGGGCCCCTTGGCTCCCTCATACACACAGGGAAAGGCAGCTCTGCTCTCAGCTACCAAGCAAGTCTCTGTAGTCCACATTATGCTCTTGAAATCAACACATCCCTGTAAATTTTAAGCCAAGCAGACAATGTTTTTCAAGCACACGCTAATAGTACACATACATGATTTGCTCTCTTTATTTAAAATACACTGACTACCAATTAGATTAAATACTTACTACGGACTTCTGGGGATCTAGTATCATGAGGGTCTCTCTTCACCTTGTCCACCAGCTGCTGTGTTTTGATTTTCAGCTTTTCTGCCTTTTAGAGAAAAGGAAACAATAATCACAAACAAGCAAACGTAAACAAAATCTTATTTAATAGTAGATCATAAATCTTTGAAAAATAAAGTTCTGATATAAATGCAGCATTAACTACATTCCTTCTAGACAGTGATATAGGCTTCAAAAGGACTACTTAGTTTCTTTTTTTTCCCCACTAACATTGATAAAATCACAAACCATAGGTCAGGCCAGGCCTAAAATCTATAATCCTATATATAGCATCTGTATGTCTGCACACAGTTTGCATGCAGAATGAATTGAAGCCTCTACTGAAAATAACTTCTTGCATAAAAAAGGTAACATCTGCATTTGCTTTCTTTTAGTGTGTTTCTAATGTTATTATTAATGAATGATGCTGCAATAATCCTTGATAAAAATTTAAATAGATTGAGCAGTAAAATGTGAAGCAATGTATTTTACAAGCACAGAGCAGACAGTAGGAGTGTATGGCAAACTCAAACACATTATTGCTTTCTTCCCTGCCTTTTGTCTCTTTCCTCTTTCCTATATACCCTCTAAAAATAATGGATATGGATAAGCAGTGAACTGCCCCATACTTTGCTTCACAGACACAGAATTAGGTCTTTACTACAACCACCACCCTAAAGATAACGCTGGGAAAAAAAAGCTGTGTTCCTGCTTAATACATGTAGGCATTGCAAAGCTGGATCTGGAACTTGTCAAAAAATCTCTCATTCAAGTAAAGCAATTTTGCCTGGTAGAAAGACACTGACCTGACTTGCCATTTCCAGGCTCAGCAGTCTTTTAACAACATCATCAACACTGCAACAGATAAAAAATATTTAGTATTTTGTGATCTTCATGAAATCTAAAAAGAATAAAGCTCAGATATGTTTATATGAAAACCTCAGTGGCATCTATAAACAAAAACTATAAAACTGTGTAAGCACACATAGGGTATTACTAAATGGATGCCTGGATCACTAGCTGCACCAAAAACACAACCCCTTAAATTACGGTTACTCAAGAACATTTTGCCACTATGTGAAATATAGTACAGTAGGGCTTGAAAATGTATGAACACTTTAAACTGTTCCTAAAACTAGCTGAAGAAAACCTATTGAAACAAACAAAACATAAATGATTATATCTGGTAATTAATTTATTTAAAAAAATGATCCCATATCATATCTGCGTGTGGCAAAAGTAAGTGAATCCTTATGATTATCATATCATTTGGCTTGAACAAAGGAGGTGTCAGAGGACCTCAGAAAAAGATGCCCATAAAGCAGGAAAAGGTTACAAGGCTATCTCTAAAAAGTTTGGACTCCACCAATCAACAGTCAGACAGACTGTGTACAAATGGAGGAAATCCAAGTCCGTTGTTACTCTACCCAGAAGTGGTCAACCATCAAAGATACCTCAAGAGGTCTAAAAGTCCGAGAGGTTACAAAGGAACCCAAGCTAACTTCTAAGCAATTGAAGGCTTGTCTCACATTGGCGAATGTTGATGTTCATGAGTCCGCCATCAGGAGAACACTGAACAGCAAATGTGTGTATGGTATGGTAGGGTAGCAAGGAGAAAGCCACTGCTCTCCCCTAAAAATATTACTGACCATCATTTGGACAAGCCAGAAGGATACTGGAAGAATGTTTTGTGGATGGATGAAGCCAAAATAGAACTTTTTGGATAAAATGATAAGCGTTCTATTTGGAAAAAGAAAAACACAGCATTCCGGCATAAGAAACATATCCAATCTGTGAAACATGGTGGTGGGAGTGTTTTGGTTTGGGCCTGGATGGCTTGCCATCGATGGAACAATGAATTCTGAACTATACCAGAGAATTCTAAAGGAAAATGTCAAGACATAGGTCTGTGAACTGAATCTCAAGAGACAGTGGGTAATACAGCAAGACAATGATCCTAAACATACAAGTCATTCTACCAAAGAATGATTAAAGAAGAATAAAGTGAATGTTCTAAAAAATGGCCTAGTCAAAGTTATGACCTTAAAGGAGAAGGAAAGGCTAATAAAGAGTTAATCCCAAGCTGCAGGCATACCTTCAGTTGTCTCAATAGTGCCCTTAAGTCTCCCCATACTTCACCCGTTCAGAAGATCAGAAGCCAAACAGAGAAAAAAAACGCTGAGCTGGGTAGAGAAGATTCCCATAATGCATCGCTCCTCCAAGACTTAGCGCCTTAGTTACTGCAGGCGGTGCATGCGCAGAGGGCAGAAGCGTCCGGTTGCCATGGCGACGCAGCGTGCTGAACTCTGTGACAAGCAGGGGGGGAAGCAGGGGGGGCAGGTGCTGCCCACGGCGAGGGTTTATGGCAGGAGCGGGGGGGGGGGGGTTTGTGGAGCTGCAGAATGTTTGTGACAGGAGCGGGGAGCTGGCTTGTGTTTTTCAGCCCATACAGACACGCTGGACACAAGATGGCAGCGCCGTTCACTGAAACAAGTACAAGTATGTGTTCTAGTATGTGTATCTCTGTAATTCTTTCATTAGGCAAGCCAGGAATATAGCGTTTTTACACAGCAATAGTAGTACTATTTAATAGTGTGCTTAATAGATTTTGCCTTTCCTTCTTCTTTAATCCAAGGAAGCAGTTCATGTGAGGAAACCCACCACTAAAATTCCTCCGACTCGATGTGCAGGACTGATCAACAGTTACCACAAATGTGAGAGCATTATTCACTTACTTTTGCCACAGGTAGATATGTTATTGGATCTTTTTTTTTTTTAATTAATACATGACAAAATAATAATTTTTGTTTTATTTGTTTAAGTTTTCTTTATCTACTTTTAGGAATTGTTTGAAATAAGATGCTGTTTTAAGTCACATATATATGTGACATATAAAAAAAATATAGAAAATTTTGAAGGGTTCACAAACTTTCAAGCACCTCTGTAGGTGCTGTTGACACTGGACAAATCTCAAAAGTAAAAAATAAGAACAAATACTAAAACAGCAATGAAGAACACATGCAACTGTAGAAAACAAAATGATATCCTGAAACCCAAGTGACTTTTGTTCCTAAAAGTATATTCAACAAATCTCTTATAGAATGTTATGGGGCCAGAAAAATATGAAAGCTGTCTTTGTGGTAGTGTACTGTCATATTGCCATTGATTTAAGACTTAAGTTAAATACCACAAAGGCTTAAGCTGGCCATACACGTGGCCACACACCATTCAGGGCTGAATCGGCAGGTAAGGAGGTAGAAACAATAGGATTTCTACCTCCTTCTGACGATTCAGCGCTGAAGGGAGATTTTGATCAGGCGCCTTCTATGGCGCCCGATCACAATTTTCCTACTGGTCCGATCGGCGAATCGGCCGATATCAGCAGCTTCCTGCGATATCGGTCGACTCGCCGACATACCATACACGCACCGAATATTGTACGAAACGAGGTTTCGTACGATATTATCGGTGCGTGTATGGCCACCTTTAGGGTTGTACCAGCCATGGTTGTTTCACAGCCTGCATTTATCCTTCTCTGTTCAATGACTGCCACTGCGTCCAGGTCCAGACTGGGATTCAAAATAGGCTCTGGCATTTCAAGAACACAGAGGCACCCCATCGGCCCAACAAAAAGTCACTGTCTATGGCATCTTACTGTGGCCCAGCTGGCATTTGCCAAAATCCACAGACTACCAGTTTGTGCCTTATTGTGTTGGCCTGGGTGCAGATGTGAAAATGTGTAAGTATGCATTTTTGAGTTGAAATTTGCACCGCATCTGCACCCAGGCTATTGCTGTGCCTGTTACTACAAAGAAGCATATACTTAGATTGTAAGCTCTACGGGGCAGGGTCCTCCTTCCTACTGTGTCTCATACCACATGGCACTTATATATATATATATATATACTTATTGTATTTATTTATTATATCACTTGTCCTACCTGTGTGTAATTTTGTATTCTGTAAGACTGTACAGCGCTGCGTACCCTTGTGGCGCTTTATAAATAAAGTTATACATACATACATACATATGGGCTGTTTCTCAGCCTGCGTTTATAGACAGGCCAAGGATCAGCTACATCTGACACTACCTTTTGTCATTTCAAAGAAGTTAAAGCCACAACTACTCTGTTAAAGGAAGTACAAGGCTTCAGAGTCTCTGCTTAATATGTTACCAAATGAGTACACAAGCAATTGGTAGTGGTCATTTTATGACTGTTCCCATAACTCTCTTTTGCGCATCAGTCAATTTAATACATGATATTACTCACGCATCTGACAACTGTACACCTGTATACTCCGTCTTTAGCATTGTGGGCGGCAAGTCATCCAGCTGGCTTGGTATTTCTAGAATTTGCAACATAAAAGGAATGAAAAATAAAGGTACTTCATTTGTTTTAAACCAATTTTTGGGTCACAAAGCTGATTTCCTGGTTTATTTTGGGTGCCCTGAAATATCCAGTTGAAAAATGAGCATGTAATTTGAGACAATAAAATAATTTTATAATAATATTATAAAATAACAACTAGCATTAAAATGATAATGTATTTTCAGACACATATACAGTAAGTGTCTGATGTAATGGAATCTATTGAATTCAGAAGCTGGATAAAAAAAAAGTAACATTTGATATAAATATATCATAATAATAATAATAAATTACGTTTACTCAACATGACTCAAAATACATTTCGCAGCACTGTATAGTAAATTGTTGAATACACTAAATATAAATGACATAGAAAAATATATCTGATAAAAGAAGTGGGCCATGCCCAAAAGAGCTCACAATCTAAAATGAAAAGGGGAATGAGAGACAAGGTGTTGTAACTGGCAATATCAGCAGTCAGCAAACTGAGAGATCTGGCATTGAGCATTGAATTTAGCTGCACATAGTGCATACTGAACCTATGTTAGGCTAGATGAGGGTAAGCCTCAGGTTAAGAAAAATGTTTTAACAAAGTTAAATGGAACATAGGAGGGAATTTCAGAGCAGGGGTGCAGCTCTAGCATGCGAGTATTTAAAGAGATAATGATGAATGAGGAGTCAATCAGTAGAAGCAACAAGCAATCTGGTACATATGTGGAGATAAGTTCAGAGATATAGAGTGGAGAAGAGTTATAAATTGCTTTCAACGTCATAATATTATACTTTGGTAAATCTTCCTATTTTCACATAGGTGTATCTATGACACTATTCGAATAAAAAAAACCTCAAATGCAACAGTTATTTCCTGATGGTAACTTAAAGCAGCCATGGAAAGGCCCATATAGGATTTTACCAAAAATGTTTGTATTATTTTTGCTGCCAATGGAATATTTTTCCAGAGTCATCACTTAACAGCTCCTACCTTGTCTCCTCCTTGTTTGAGCATAATTTCTAACAACAAGGGAAAGGCAAGTTCCTATAAAACAAGAAAAGGGCATATAAAAGTTGTTGAATATAGTATACAGTATTATTAAATTCAATAAGTATGTTATACATTAAGTAAATGCAATTATGCCATTCCTGGAACCTAATATTGGGGGGGTGGATTTTTTTCCAGTCTGCATAATTGAATAAACATTTGTCAGCCTAAGCTTTAAAATCACATAACTTAGAAATCTGATTTAGTTCAGCTTAAAATTGAGGATTCTAATTACTGGTGCAAAGCCAAACTCCTTGATGTATACAGGCTTTAAGTGATACAGACACTTTTTACAATTGCTACTTGATATCCTTGGAAAGTCATACATATTATTTTCCTGAATTGCCCTACTTCTGGGGCATCTGTGCTGGGGTCACTACAGCGCACTGGGCATTAGATCACTGCCCACTTTTGAAGCAACCAACAGCTTGACTTTTGTGAGTCAAGTTAAAGTTTTGGGCCTGCCCTAGCAGTGAAAATAGAATTTGGTGTAACCATATTTATTTTTGGGCTACAGCAGCCCAATCTCACTAAAAAGCACTTTAAGAAGTTGGCCTTCTGCATACTCCCATAGTAAAACGTGGGTAATGCCAATTCCCGTGGGTTTAAAACGTAAACACAGTGTATAAACTATTTCGAAATGATGCCATCTACTAGAATGATTCACCCCAGCTGTTCTAAAGCAAGAAGCTTTTTCATTCTTTTTACAATACTCCTAGTATACGTTAATCTTATAGTGGCTCGCTAGTTCAGTTTGTTAAAAAAGAAAGTCATTTAGCAATGGTTCTGTCTTCAAGGGTATTCCGATCTATCACTTACGGGAGTCTGGAGCGCCATTTTCAGTCACAGCTCTCTGACACGCCACGGAACGACTCCCTACACACATGGGGCCGAGGTTTGCCGTTATTCCCCGACCCCAGAGGTCACATACAATTCTACGTAAACACAACATACCGGTCCCCGGACAAACTAAGTACTACCCAGCATGGATAGGCTTGAGGAAAGCCTTGACGTCATAACCATGCGACTGGCTTTGGGAGGGAGAACTACTTATGACAGAGGAGGTTGGAAGTAGCTAGTACAAGCGCTAAGGACTTGTCTGTGTCACAAGCGTCACGTGACAGCACGGGAGAAGGGGAACTGTAGACGGGAGACAGCAAGCGATCTGCTGGAGTAAATAAGTTACACACTTTACATTTGTTTTTAAACAACTCCTTATCTCACTCTCAGTAGTCGCAGGGTCTGCTTTTTTTTTTAGTAATGACCCCAAATAGAATGATGAGGCTTGCAAGAGCTAGGGGTTGTGATAAAGAAATGGTGGCGGTAAGGGCTCTGGAGCAAGTGCACTAAGATATGTACGTAACTGCTGGGAACACAGTGCAATAGTTGCGCTGCCGGGTTGATGGGGGGAAGAGTAGTGTAACTGCCTTAAAGGGGTGGTTCACCTTAAGGATAATTTTTAGAATGTTATAGTATGGCCTATTCTAAGCAACTTTTTAATTGATCTTCGTTTCTTATTATTTGTAGTTTTTTAATAATTGTCTTTCTCTTTTAACTCTTTTCAGCTTTTAAATGGGGCCACTGACCACAGAAGCCAACAAACTATTGTTCTTTGAGGCTACAGATTTATTGTTATTGTTACTTTGTATTAGTTTATTTAGGCACTCCTCTATTCATATTCTTGTCTCTCTTTCAAACCACTGCCTGATTGCTAGTTTAATTTGGGTTCTAGCAACCATATAGCTGCTAAAAATTAAACACGAAGAGCAGCTGAACAAAAAGCTAAATAATTCAAAAACTACAAATAATAAAAAATGACTAATTACAAATTGTCCCAGAATAGCACTCTCTACATTATACTAAAGGTGAACAATCCCTTTAATACAGGGTTTTCAGTTATAGCATGTTGTGTTATATACAGATACAGCTGAGGAAAGCAGCATGATATCATCAGGGATACCTGAGGCAAATAGTCAGGCCTGTGTAAAGTCTTGACCCAGACACACAGAAGGCTTTGGTTGGTTGAGTTTATTTAACAAGATGTAATGCTTCCTGTTCTGCTCAAATTGGCTGCAAATTTTCCACCCTCCTCCAGTCTTTTAAAGGAGAAGGAAAAGCAAAGTTACTTGGGGGTGCCAAAATGTTAGGCACCCCCAAGTGACTTAAATCGCTTATCTTGTACCCCGGGCTGGTGCCCCTGTTAGGAGAAAAGAGCACCAGCCCGGGGTACCTGTCGAGAGCGATTCCTCCTGCCTACTCGCGCTGCTGCCGAATGTCCCGGACAATCGCATGCGCAGTAGAGTGAAAAGCCGACTTCTCTGTTAAAGCTCGGCTTTTTACTCTACTGTGCATGCGCGCGCGGCGAGAAAGGAACAAAGAAGCGCTGGCAGCTACCCCGGGCTGGTGCTGTTCTCTTCTAACAAGGGCACCAGCCTGGGGTAAAAGGTAGGCAATTGAAGTCACTTGGCACCCCCAAGTGACTTAGCCTTTCGTTCTCCTTTAATGTTCAGAATTAAGCCACAGACAGATCTGTGTCTGTATCAAACCATAGCGCCCAGGGTACTCTCTAGCCTGCTGTAGAGGGTGTCCTTTAATGTCAGTAGTGCTGCACATTAATAAAGCATAACAAATATTTCCTAATAGGACTGCTCTTAAACACTACATTCCAGGCTGAGATTCAAAACAGGTTATGGCATTTTAAGTACTCAGGGGCCCAAACAGCCCCCCACCAGCCTAATAAATGTTGATTGTCTATGGCAGTGTTCCCCAACCATTGACTTGTGAGCAACTTGTTGCTCACCAACCCCTTGTATGTTGCTCCCAGTGGCCTCAAAGTAGGTGCCCATTTTGAATTTCAGGTATGGATGCAAGTTTGGTTGCATAAAAACCAAGTGTAATGTGAAACAGAGCCTCCTGTAGGCTGCCAGTCCACATAGGGGCTATTAAGTAGCCAATTATAGCTGTTATTGGCACACCCAGGAAACATTTTCATGCCTGTGTTGATCCCCAACACTTTTTCCATTTAAATGTGGCTCACGGGTATAAAAGGTTGGGGATCCCTGGTCTATGGCATAGTACAGCAGCCCTACAGATTCCAAGCCTGGTCAAGGGAACTCCTTTGCCCTGCTGCCTGAGGTTTAGATGCACTTACCTACATTGCAAGGTGTGGGTTTGCCAGTTACTAGGGAAACTAGTCTGCCATCTGTGGTAGTGGTAGTGCTGCCTTAAATAAGAACTAATCCCCCCTGGGCTATAAAAGCCCTAGCACTACCTTGACCCCCCTCACCTCTCCCTTATCGCATAGTTTCTAACGTTTAAAACTGTCCCTATCGCTAACCCCAAGCTAAAAGAGCAGAGTCGCGCAGCTGTGTACCCGGTCGACGACTTCCCGCAACTGAACAGTCTTTGGGTCTCTCTGCCGATACAATCCCTGCTTGCTCATGTGCAGTTGGAGGTAGCAGGAAATCTGCTTAAAC
The DNA here is from genome assembly GCF_000004195.4 of Xenopus tropicalis. Classification (NCBI taxonomy): domain Eukaryota; kingdom Metazoa; phylum Chordata; class Amphibia; order Anura; family Pipidae; genus Xenopus; species Xenopus tropicalis. The sequence continues at coordinate 86,344,822 of NC_030678.2, forward strand.
TGAGCATGCGCAACAGGGTCTGTCTCAGCGGTGAGATCTAAAGACTGTTCAGTTGCGGGGAGGATGTCGGCCAGGTACGCAGCTGCGCTACTCTGCTCTTTTAGCTTGGGGTTAGCGATAGGGACAGTTTTAAAAGTTAGAAACTATGCAATAAGGGAGAAGTGGGGGTCAAGGCAGTGCTAGTTAAGGGGGGTATAGTTCTCCTTTAAGCAAGCTGAGTCAGAAGCAGCACTGCTGAAGAAAAGCAGTGTGACCTGATCATGGCTGTTAGGGGAGTACAGAGATGCTGGTAGAGCACAATCTAATTTGTACCGGAAGGGCCTGATCAAGCACAGAGCTGGAAACCTGGCTCCCATGGGGAGGCTGCAAGCTAAGTAATATTGGTCCAAAGGCCCTCCACAGTGTCTACACCTGTACCTGTATGTATGTATATTTTAATATTATATAGCAGGGGTCAGGAACCTTTTTGGCTGAGAGAGCCATAAACACATAAATGTAATTCCGTGCGAGCCATAGCATACAATATGTTTGGCTGCGGATACTGCGGGGCAAGGTAGGGTGGGTCCCAAGGATGCCGGATGCGATGCAGAGGAGGGCAAGGCCTGCGCTCGGCGGATAGAAGATGTGTTCTAAGGCTTAGAACACGTCTTCTATCCGCCGAGCGCAGGCCATGCCCCCGTTATTTTTTTTATTAAATATTTGGCAGCGAGCCAGATGCAGCCATCAAAAGAGCCACATCTGGCTCCCGAGCCATAGGTTCCCTACCCCTGTTATATAGCATTACTTATGTATTCAGTGCTGCAGAGAATAACAATAAATGAATAGAACAGTCAGGTCAATACAATAATACATACTTACAGTTATGGTGTTAAAGAGATAAAAGGAAGGGTTTTTTATTATTATTATTTATATAGCGCCATCAGTTTATGCAGCGCAGTACTCCCAAATACATTTGGGATACAAAGCAGCAATTTCATGTACCACAACATGCTCCTCAGCAATCATGCTTTCCATGCTTTCACTGCATGGCCCTCCAACCAGATGTACTGCAAACTAGTGATTTCCTAGCTGTCTAGTAAAGATTTCAATATTCTCTTTTAACATCCATGTATCTTGAATATTTTAGGGATTCGGCTGAATCAAAGCCTTTTTTGCCAGGATTCCAATTCAGTTGAATCCAAGTGTCTGACTGAACCAAATTCGCTTACAGAAATTAGCAATTTTTATCATCAGATGTTTTTTACCCCTGCAGTTTAGGCTTTTGCTTATTCCATTGTGGAATATTCGGTATTCTGTTGAATTAGTAATAAAGGTTGATAAGCATGCAAGATGTTGTGGCTGGAGGAGAGCTGGCTTCTGGTTCTGTCTTAATAGTCAGAACCAGCAGTAAGTGAAGAGAATAGAAGAGACTACAAATTATACAGTTGCTTATAATAGTTTTTAGGGGCTTTACAACCTTTTTAAGCTGGCATACAAGGCATAATCCGCTATTGCAGATTTGGTGGGTGACCAGGTTGATAAGATTGCTATGGCCCATGGCAATTCAGAAACAGGTCTCTTATTTAATTATAAGAACAGAAATGAAGACTGCCAGGAATGTAACAACAGGAATTTGTACCCCATGGCGGGGGACTGACTTTGCACATTAAGCATTTTGATCTATAGGAGATCTTCAAATGTTATTTAACTGCCCTGATTATCAAATGAATATATGCCAGTCTGATTAAATTTGCATTTCTCAAAGTGGTCTTAGGTCTGCTATATTATAGATATTCAACTACATAAGACCTCACTCATTATATCTGGTAAAGCACATGGAACTGTTCTGTACAATAATATGTAGTTTTCTTTGAATCCCACAACTAACCCCCAGTGAGTTTCTTTTGAGTAAAAATAAACTAACCATTGAATTGGAGATTTTTGTTTTAGACTGACCCTGCTGAATCCTACAGAACACTATGAAGGTGAAAACAAACAGACAGCTCAACCCCCCCGCAACTCAATGTTAATGTTCACATGCTATTGTTCACCCTGCTTTCTCTAACCTTGTTCTTTTTGTTGCCATCTCTTGATATGCATTGCCCCCTGCCATGTTCTGCATGTTAGGCATTAACTTACAGGGAAAACCAGCATGGAGAACGGATATTAACCAGCCCAATTCAGAATTTCAAAGAGTGACAAGATCAAACATCTAGAATGACAAGTCACTACTCTCTGGTGACTTCCTTGTAATTTTATAACTTTACACTGTGACGAGATTGTGTGGGAAGATGCGAAAATTCACCTCTATGATTTAGGTCGTTAGTGTACTGTAATGCCTATGTCACACAGGTTCTGGCATAGAAGTGGCCATTCAGCCTGTATTTTAATGCACTGCCTGAGAAGCAGTTATCCTACTTGCACAAAAGTTAGAGGAGCCTGTTATACATACATATACGAGTATGGGATACCCATACCTGTATATATGTTTTGAAACACAAAGACAAGAGGGCCTCTGGGCTCACCCATTATTAATATATAGGTACAGGTATGGGATCCCTTATCCGGAAACCCATTATCCAGAAAGCTCTGAATTACGGAAAGCCCGTCTCCCATAGACCCCATTTAATCAAATAATTCAGAATTTTAAAACTAATTTCCTTTTTCTTTGTAATAATAAAACAGAACCTTGTAATTGATCCCAACTAACATATAAATCATCCTTATTGGATGCAAAACAATCCTTTTGGCTTTAATTAATGTTTTATTAATTTTTTAGTGGACTTAAGGTACGGAGATCCAAATTACGGAAAGACCCCTTATCCGGAATACCCTTGGTCCCGAGCATTCTGGATAATGGGTCCTATACCTGTAATTAATTAAACCCAATAGGATTGTTTTGCACCCAATATGGATTATTTATATCTTAGGTGGGATCAATTACAAGGTACTGTTTTATTTTTACAGAGAAAAAGAAAAAAAATCTGAATTATTTGATTAAAATGGAATCTATGTGAGACGAGCTTTCCGTAATTCGGAGCTTTCTGGATAATGGGTTTCCGGATAAGGGATCCCATACCTGTGTATATGTATATGTATATGTATGTATGTGTATATGTATATATGTATATATATATATATATTATAAAATGCCAAATGGAGAGCACACCAGAGGATTTTTTGCACTACCTTGGTGCCCGAGCAGCGTTTGTAAAATAGCATAGAAAGGTGTCGGCACTCAAAGGGTTTCCACGATCATATTGAAGAGAATACTCATGGGTAAATGCAAATGGTGAGGTTTATTTATTTATTGACTAAATAAACCTCACCATTTGCATTTACCCATGAGTATTCTCTTCAATATGATCGTGGAAACCCTTTGAGTGCCGACACCTTTCTATGATATATATATATATAAGACACTTTATGCATTAGGCTACTGAAAAATGCCCTTCCCTTTAAACAAAACCAGGATTGTTTGTCCATATATTGCAAGCTAGCCAACTACTTCAAAGTTATGTATAAATATTATTACAATATGATGTGTTTTATTGAAATTTCATGGGGATTATTCGTTATTCGTTCGTTTAATAGTTGCTTACTAATAATACATGCACACAGTTTCTAACATGTATATTTATGATATTTGCAAGAATAATGTTTGCAACACTACCGTATGTAAATGCATAACACTGTTTAGGTGATATGTAATTTTCACTGACTGGTGGATTTGAATATTTATACAGTGTGGGGTATCCTGACAATGGTTCAAGGAGAACCTAAACACATCAGTGTGAATCATTAATAAACCATTTTTCTCTTGCCGTGATTGCTTCCATATTGGGGTGATATACATGGTAACTATTATCTGGAATGCTTGGTTTTTTCCCATAAAAATATTTACCATACCTTAAGTCTACTAAAAATGCAACAATAAAAAAATCACAACTTTATAATACAGTGGGAAACTGATGCGCTATGTGTGGTGGTTTTACATATTTGCACCTAGCATTGCGCTTACTTTTTTATCAATGGCACATTTTGTTGACGTCAGTAGAGGTAATTTACAAAGGCACTGCCAACAGATACATGGCAGTCTAGTCCTTTGCCCCGCTCTGTGTCTGCCTAGCATTTATACCTGTCTCATACAGAGTCTGAATATTTGAAAATACTAAAAATCTGCCCACCCTCCATAAATCACTTGCAAGCAAAGGTGCACTTTGGCTTCTTTACCATTTTTTTCAGCAAATAAGCTGGATCACAACAAGCAATGTGTTTTGTTTGTGGAGGTCCAAAGGGTAGGCAAGGGAAAAGCATTTTTTTGGGGAGATTTGTTGGACGCAGTAGCACAGATTTACTGCAGGTGACAAATCTGATGACAGTACTCTTAGATTATTGTTACACATTGCATTTTGGAGAAAATAAGATCCACTGGCAACTGCGCTGTATTTAGAATGCATTCACAGGCACAGCATCCAGGCCCAGGTGCCTGAAAATGAAATCCGGCCCTGATGGTATCTGCATATTACTGCACGTATGGGAAAGTTTTTGTGGTGAAAATGCAGCAGAGAAAATGCAGTGTGTGATGCAAACCATAGCATTTTCAAGCAGCAACATACTGATGTGCATGTGCACCTTGGAAGTGTCCCCCTCCCATGGCACTACTAATGTCTGAGAGGATAAAGAGCTTGATATTTTCCAATGCGGCATTGCCCTAAGGGCTCTGGTACACAGGGAGATTAGTCGCCCGCGATTTCTGCAAATCGCGCCACCGCGTATTCTATCCCACTGCCGATTTACATTTTCGCCGGTGGGATGTCATATCAGGGAGTTTAGTCGCCCGCTACAAGGGAGATTTGTCGCGGGCGACTAAACTCCCTCGTGTGCCAGAGCCCTAAAGGTGCACAAGAAAACATCTAGATAAGCCCTTGCAGCCTGCAATAAAGTTCAGTTGCAATTCTAGTGACAAAAGAGAACATTCTAGCCCCTGCTAACCTAAGTTACAGTCAAGTACATTGATCTGTTTTATTATTTCAGAGAAATGAAATCATTAATGATAAGTAAGAATCCAATTATTATTGGGTTTCCTGAGAATGGATGCCATACCAAGACACTTCAGGTGGGAAAAATGTGGATATTGGAAGGTGACAATTTTGGTCTTTTGTAAACCTTGCAAAACAAAACAGCAGTAGGGTGTGTTGCTATAATAGGCAAAACACATTTGTCAAAAGTGTGTACACTTTATCTGCAGTATTGATTTAAAGTATAAGTAATGCCAAGAATGTAAAGAGCACTCTCACTGCATTCTACAATTTTAAGTCATTTGTCAAGCTATGTTGACATGTGCAATACATTTCCCTTACATCAAAGCTTTCCCTTAGATTCCTGAATCTTGCTTTCCCTCCTTCACACCAGGAGGTGACCTCTGTGTTTAGGTGAAAGAATGTGCACGGTGAGCAGTTGGAATTAATGGGATGGTGGCCAATATTTTTGTCTTAGTTTATTTGGGATCCACTACAACCTCTTATTTGACGGTGCCCAATATAAGCTTTTATTCAATTTAATCATGTGTTTGGAAAGAAAATTAGATGTTTCTATAACATGTAATTTCTATCAATCCCTCATAACTACATAAAATTACTCTAAAGTAACTTGTTTACTCATTGCACTGAAATTCTAGTTCACCTATGCAATTACAACATTTTTGGAGGATCTGTTTCTCTTTGACATGTGGCAGTGTCTTATTTTGGAGTTTTCCTCCAAGTTTGAAGTCTGTCAAGAATATCAACTGGGCTGCAACTTTCATGCCTTTCTGTGCCAAAAACAGGGCCAGCCAAGAAGCTTTGTGAGCAAAATGTAAATGCAAAAATAGAAAGGTTTATTACTCAGTAATCATAACGGAGTAATAAACCTTTCTATTTCTGCATTTACATTTTGCTCACAGTTCTTTAAATCTTAGGAGTGCTGTCCTTGTTCCAGTATATTATATAATATGTTTCTATATTGTAAAATTGTATAGCACTGCATTTCCTAGTAGTGCCTTAGTAATAAATGTATACATACATTGTAAACTTTTGTTTTGAAATCTTTATTTCAGATATTTAAGTAACTTGTGCACTGAAATAGCATTAATAACTCATCTTTCAGTATTTTTTTATCCTGTTTAAATATAGTGCCAACTTGTTTGCAGAGAACTTTACAGAGATTGTTCATCTTTCACAGCAGTCCCTACCCTAGTGGAGCCTACAATCTAAGGTTCCTTTTTACATTCACACACTAGAGTCAGTTTCATCAGACGCTTGTTAACATGCTTGTATGATATTGGAGTGTGGGAGAAGACACCCAAAGAAAACCCAAGGAGTCAAGCAAAAAAAACATACAAACTCCTTGCAGATATAAGCCATGGTCACATTATAATGAGCTTTGGGTCCCTTTGTATATGAAATGCCTTGGCCTATTTTGAATTTTAGCCCAGACATGCTAACTATTGGGTCACAGTGCCACCATACATGGCTGCCATCAGGGACGGAGAGGGGGTAAAATTGTGTGGGGCCCTCTGAAATCTTCTTTCGTAAGGGGGCCCAGTCACATCGAAAAAGTTGTGCATAAACTTCCACAAAAACTGCTTAGAATAATACGTAACTTGCGGATCAAGCAAAAGACAATGCAGGGACAAATTCCACTGACCACCAATGAATTAACTTATGCAAAAACTTACATTATTTTTAAAGAACTTATGTAACTTACATATACACTCAACTGACCCCCCCCCCCCCCAATTTAAATACTGACTTATTAGCACATTATTTTTACTATTTTTATCAACTACTACTGGCTAGTTATTGGGCCCTACACTTCTGCAATTTATGTAACTTGTGCAAAAACTTTCAAAGAAACTTATGTAACTTATGTATGACCTCCACTGACCCCCTAATTAAAATATTGACATATTTTTATGAACTACTACTGACTAGTTATTGGGCCCCCTAAACATACGCAGTTCACATAACTTATGCAAAAACTTATGTAACTTACATATCAAGCAATGACAGCACAGAGCAAGGACAGGTAGGTGGGAAGGGGTTAAACTTAGGGTAAACTCCACTGACCCCTTATAAACTGAATGACATTTGCACACACAAGGGGTGTAGTGCTTGTGTTCATGGGGGGCCCATATAAATAACTTGTGCAGGGCCCCAAAGCTTCTGATGGCAGCCCTCTCATCATATTTATTATAGGGCTCATAAATGACCCTAGTGCAATTGCATTCCAGCTGATATGGATTGGTATTGACGTTATTTATTAAAGATACTTGCAGCCAAACACGTTCCTTGCACTTCTGCATAGCTGCCCTAAGCATCTACCTTCCTTTGTCCCTGAACATGTCAGTAGCTCTAGAGTTCTTTCAGCACATTGTGCACCATACATGCACCCAAAGAATCACACACTAACATAGTTTTAATGCCACACACCTCAAGTGATGCCTTCCATGCTGCGAACATTTTAGGTGCAACTTGCAATCAAGGATGAATGCCCATGCAATTATATATATATATATATTTTTTTTTACAAATATAAATAAGTGCAATTCTCAGTGTATGCTCCTCACTTCAGATACCTCGTGTCCCAGGTCAAATAAAATTCAATAAATAACTCCAAAGTGCCCTCTTCTGCTTTAGACTTAGCGATGAGGTCTTATGAGGAAAAGAAGAAAAAAAAAAAAAAAAAATATATAGTGTAATACTGTTATTACTTCACAATGTGCACTCTCATGTGCTTTTTAACACCAGTGATGACTTTTACTTATATCACCCTTTTGAGAGAGGACGCAGAGGAGGAGCACTATACAGGGCAGGACTGCTGAACCCAGAAACGACACTGCAGGTCGGGAACAGGGAAAGAAAAAGGAGCAGCCACCTGATCCATACCAGTGACTCCTGACATGCGCATCCTATACTCTGTTTGTGAGTGTATTGGGAAGTTTTATTTATATTAAAGTATTTAAGTTTTTACACATATGGCGTATGCATTTATCCCACAGTAAGTGCACAGAAGGGGAAGGGAAGCGGAAAGGTCGTGGAATTAACCTAAAGTTGCTAAAGTTGGAAATTTACCTATGTGAAGTGGTTCCTAACACTGCCTGAAACTAAGAGGTGGGAAAGCAGAGAGTCGTGAGCTACAAGCGAACCAATTGGATGCCATATAAACCCAAGGGGGTCTGTAAGTAGATTGGCAATCGGAAAGGGATATCACAACTGGACACAAAAGGGTGATATAAGTAAAAGTCATCACTGGTGTTAAAAAGCACATGAGAGTGCACATTGTGAAGTAATAACAGTATTACACTATATATATTTTTTTTTTTTTTTTTTTTTTTTTTTCTTCTTTTCCTCATAAGACCTCATCGCTAAGTCTAAAGCAGAAGAGGGCACTTTGGAGTTATTTATTGAATATATTTTTTTTTGAAAATGTTTTTATTGAGTTTTTACATATAAGTTACATTTACAGTTCGTGTTTTCTATGTCATTTCTGTATCTTTTGACAGAGATGTTTACTTGTTTATCAGCATGTTTCATCTATAGCATTTCACGGTTTAAATACTGATATTGTAACTTTATCTTCTATATGCATCTCATTTAACTTAATATTTTTCAATAAACCAATAAAGTATAAACCTGTTGACCCACCTTCAAGCTCAGTCTGTTTATTTCTTTTCTTAGGAGATATTTGTTCTCATTGCTAATATCTTAGCAGTTCTATGACTCCTGGGAGGCTCCAGTCGTTGTGATCTCTCATCATTTGTAGTTGTTTGTATGTATGTTTGGGTTTCTAATAATAGTTGGTTGTTTCTTATGAGTTCTGTTTCATACCATGTCGTGTTCTGTAAAGAGTATATAGTTAGGTGTTTGGCATGCTCTGGGAGGGATATTATGTAATTTTCCCAGTGTGTGAAAAATTTTGTTGTATTTTGTTCTCTGTATATCATTGTTTCCAGCCAATCCATGTAGAAAATATAATGCAGTTTTTGTTTGGTCAATTCTATTGTTGGTTGTTCTGGAGTTAGCCATAGGTGTAGGATTGTTTTGCGTGCGGCAGCGGCGAGGTATTCTGCGAGGACTCTTTCAGATTTTGTGAGTGGAGTCGATTGTTTTAGTTTGCTAAAGAGTGCCCATTCTAAAGAGGGGTGTAAAGTTTTATTTGTTAGGCTAGACCAGTAGTTGCTAATTTCTGTCCAGAAGTTTTGTATTTTTGGACATGTCCAAAGGCAGTGTTCTAGATCTGCTTCTGGGGTGTTGCAGCGCAGGCAGTTGGATGTAGGTAGGTTACCCATTTTGTGGCGTTTGAGTGGGGTCAGATATCATGCAATTATATTTGTTCTGACATATCACAGAAACACAACAATCAGCTCAGCCACAAAGATGCTGGTATTGGGGGGGAACCAATGTATAGTGTATAAACACATGGCAGATTGTGTGCACTTTGTACACTGTATTAACAGTCATAAATGACTGTTTAGATAGATTAATAGATACGTTCACTTTAGGAGTGGCTATATTTGGATTTTCTAAAATAAAATAATCACTTACAGGCTTCTGTGTCCTTTCATCAAGCTCATCAACCTTGCCAATTTAAAACCATTAAAATAAATAATACTCAGACAGAAAGAGTCTTGCAATATATGTTGTTGGCTATTAAATTGGTAAATGTTCATCTTACAACCAAATCTCTAATTACTGTTTGTTATTTATAATATGTTTTTACTAAACCCATAAACTCCTATTAGGATATATATGTATTTGGGCACTTGCACTACGCTACATGCATTAGGTGAGAGATACAATGACTATAATTTTATATATATAATTAAATCTATATTATTACACAATATAGAAATATTGCTAAAAATGAGATCAGGCAGCCATAACATCAAAACAATACAGAGTCAAAGACAAAAACATAGATGCTGTGTTAGCCTTCCAATTGTGGAAGTAATTGCAATGTTATATAGTCACCTTTTGACCATATTGATTTACATACTCCAGGGGCAGATTTATTCTTACATTTTGATAAATCTGCCTCTAAGTGTACCCTAGACATCTGTTACAGAGTCAAGACGCTGCAAAATGCAACACAGCTTACTTATGTCCAAAGTGATAATTTGTATGGTTAGAAAATCCTCTTCTTTACATATAATAGAAATATTCCCATAATCTTTTGATGAATCCTATTAGATGAATAATTTAAAATCATCAAAATACATCATTGGTAAAATATAATATCATCTTTATAAACAGTATTTAAATGTTAATAGTTGCTGTGGAATTATTAGGCTGCGGTGTGTGCACCTGACTCCTCATTATGCAGAGAGGCCATAAAATATAATTAAAAAGCCCAGGGGAAGAGCGGGAAAGGGACAGTTAAAAAGTCACAGTGCCACAGAGATGCTAATTTTATGGGTTTTTTTCTTTGAATTTAGGAAAGAGTGATAAAATAGGGAACAATGCTCCTAACAACAGTCCTTTATCTGTTTTCCATCAACATCGGCATTAAAGAAACAAAAGATTATTGCAGTGGGCTAGCTGGTGGTTAAAATGCATAATAACTAATTATTGTTAGTAGAAAAAGTCTTCCTAATAAGCACTTTGTTGAAGGGCTGAGTCTGGGTCACAGCACCCAGAGCTGCATTACTGGCCTAGCAGCTACCCTATAACATGCATCAGTTAGATATGGTTCAAAAACAAGATGTAAAAGCTACACTTATTAGTAAGTGTATGCAATATCTTCTTCTTTAGGTGTACATGTACTAATAATTCAATATCCTACCTTCATTGTAAGTGTCCATCTCATCCGGTGTGCCCCCAGCAGGAGCCAGTTAGTTATGCATTAACAGATGCAGTATATATTTGGTTTAGCATTTGCGTAGGGATGCTGCAGTGTACATGCCTGTGACATGACATGTTGTAGGCAGTGGTAAGGCACAGAATAACCCTTATATTACTCAGATGCCAAATCTCACAGTATATACAGCACTTGCATTTTAGAATGTTTTGGTTGCTGCTTGCTTAACACTGAATACATTTTTGAAAGTGGAAAAGCCAGTTGTCAGCACTGTGGGTGTAACAGAGAGGCAGTACAGTTTCTAATACCAGTAACTGGTGTTTGCATAAATGAGTATGCAGCCTCAGAATTTTTGGGGCGACCTGTACAGAATTAGGGTTGCAACATTCTCCAACACAAGAATTACCAGAGAACTAGAAATTATAGGCAATGCCTCTCTCTCAAAATACCAGGCATAACCTGTCTACTATCATCTTGGGGCTGCAGTGCTGCTAAAATAATGCTCCTGAAAAATATGAGCTGCACAGCCCTTTGCGTAACAGGAGTTGACTCTGACTCTGCTGACATTGGCAGACATGTAAATTAGCAAAAATGCCACTCTCAAAAAGGCACTCAGCCACCTTCCTGGGTTTGGCAATGTTACCACTAGTGCAGATGTCATACACAAATTCTGAACATTGACAGGAAAAGGAAGCCTACAGAAAATATGATTCTAAACAACTTTCCAATATACTTTTTAAACATTCTGTGGTTTCCCTTTCTGTAATGCTGATTCTAGCTTTTGAATCAATGTACCATAATTAAAAGACCTGTAAAGAAGCATGCAAGGCATTATTTTGGCTGTTAAAAGAGCTGGGTTCTGCTACATTGTTTTAAAATTTAGAACCAGCAATGTAGAAAGGAACAAATAAATTGCAATTACAAGTGACAAATATTACTGAGAATTTTTATTGATGTATATTGGAAAGATGCTTAGAATTACATTTACATTCATCATTCAAATTTCACTGACTAGTATAACTGAATATAACCAGGTTTATAATGCAATAATATCATTTTTCTTACATCTGTTTTAACAGTTTATCTCTTTATTTTTGGGTTTTGCAAACATTACATTCACTCATTCACCCTGTCTGCCATTGCTTTTGGCACACTTTCTATGTCTGCCCTACAAGCCCTGTTGTTAATTGTGGGACAATGGTGGACAGGCCACCAACTCCCTGTGTTTGCACAGAGGTGACCTGAGGTCAGTGGAAACCAGCTGTAAGTGGCTAAACTATAAAGACAGATGTCAGAGGCTGCAGACCTGCTCTGTGCAGATGGGCTATTGGGGCCTTTGTGTGCAGGTAACCAGGACAAGGCCAAGCAAGTGGAAATAATGTGCTAAATGAGGTACGGAAATAAGAGAACTATTCTGAAGTGTGGCACAGTGTGTAAGGAGCATCCCTCTGCTACAGGGTAATAAATTTCCTTGAAAAAAGCATTACTTTCTAATAGTCTTTTGGTAAAGCCAATGCTCACTCCATAACATATGGTTATAGTCTGTAAGTAAAGTGCATTTCTCCTTGTCGCTCACTTTCTGCTTCAGAAGGGCTCATTGATTAACTATTGCTGCTCCTTTAGAAGGAGACACGAGTCTGTAAAAATAAATTATAGCATTACATAATACCTTATATATTCTCTCTGTGTCTGTTTCTCCATACAGCTCTTCTTTGTCTGTGTTAGGTCCCAGAATGAACATCAATTCTATAATAAAAACATTATTTAGAAAAGATTACTAGATAAGAGAGGATTACTGGATAACAAATATCTATTTCACCTTAATATTACAATACTAATAGAAGATTTTGTCTTTAATACAACATCATGAACTGTTACACAGTGGAAAGATTGCTTACTATCAAACAGAAAGAAGAACTAATTCTAGAATTAATAAAGTACATTCACGATGCCCCATGCAGTGTGGGGGGACATTGTGCAAAAAAACCTCAGAGAACTGAGGACAGCTCTGAATCTAGTGCGGCCTGCGTTGGGGGGGGGAACAGCACCTAAGGGCCCCTCTTGCACCCCTTAGTGCTCTTTAGTGATGTGTGGGTCGACAAAAAGTCAACCCACACCTGACCCTAGCCCACCCATTTCTTATCTTCATCTGACCCTAACCCTATGTCAGCATTTATAGACCATTGTCCGCGTCATATAAGTGGTGGGACCCACAGGCGCAAATCTATAAATAGTGACATCTTGAGATGGAAGTGGGTCATTGTGAGGTAGTGGGCGGGGTGGGCACATGGTAAAGTTCAGTCTGAACCTGCAAAATCTGTGTGGATGTTGGCCCAAATCCAGCCCCACACATTACTCTTGCACTTGCTTCTACTTCTAAATGATGCCTTTTTATCTCATAGATTATTGTCCCTTCCTAATCTTTTAAAAGTTAAGCAGTGGTTCAAAAAAGCTGCCTAAACTTTATATTTTAAAGGGGATGTCCACCCCTAACTGGTTATAGTATGATAACATTATTAACATTATTATTATTAACATTTATTTATAAAGCATCAACATATTCTGCAGGGCTGTACAATAAGTGAGTCTCATACACTGGACATACAGAGTAACATATAAAGCAACCAATAACCGATACAAGAGGTGAAGAAAAAAAAAGAGCTTACAATCTACAAAATAAAACATAAAACTATACATTAGACACACACGTTACACTTTAACTACAAATTTGAGTTATTTGTAATTGGTTTTTCTTCTTCCGCTTCTTATTCTTAGCGCCCCCATTTTCTAAACGCTACTCCTCCTATAGCGGAGCACGTTGCTTTTGCTTTTCTAAGGGATCCCGCCCCCCGTCTTTTTGTGGCGCCGCTCTGAACACCCCAATTTTCCCATTGACTTTGACAGGGAATATTTTCAAACTGCTGCCACACTTACAGCTTTGAAACTACACTTCCCAAACTTGAATAACATAATAATGGGGTCATCCCAAATGAAACAACGACATTTGTTGGGAGAGGCCAACAACAGCCAATCAAATTTCACCCATTGACTTTAATGGGGAAATTGAAACTGCTGCCAATCTTACAGCTTTGAGGCTTCACTCCCCAAACTTGAATCACATAGTCATGGGCTCAGCCTGAATGAAAATATGATGATTGTTGGATGCCCAAAAGTGGGCGGAGCTGTGAACAGCCAATCAGATTTTGCCTATTGACTTGGCGGAAATTCAAACTGCTGCCATTCTCACAGTGATAACACCAGGCGCCAAACTTTGCAGAGTTAGGCACCAGGTAACTGCGGTTCAAGGTTAGAAAAAGTGGGCGGCGCTACCAACAGCCAATCAGATTTTACCTATTGACTTTCAATGGGGAAATTCAACCTGCAGCCATTCTCACAAGCCAATCACATTTCTTTCATTGTTTTCAGTGGGGAAATTTTAACTGCTGCCATTCTCATGTCAGGGTCCCCAAACTTTGCACAGTTTGTCACTGGGTGACTATGTTCCAAGTTTAGAAAAGTGGGTGGGGCCAACAACAGCCAATCAGATTTCACCTATAGACTTCATATGTTTAAATTTAAACTGCTGCCATTCTTTAAATATTAATACTAAGGTCCCCAAACAGAGCTAGTCAGCAGGTAACTGCGGTTCAGAGTTAGAAAAGTGGGTGGAGCCACCAACAGCCAATCATGAGGTGAAGACCTATTGAATTTTTTTTTTGTTTAAATTTAAAATGCTGCCTTTCTCACACTATTTAAGTTAGGGTTCCCAAACTTTGCACAGTCATTCACTGGTTGACTACGTATTCAGGGTTAGAACAAGTGGGCGGAGCCACCAACAGCCAATCCATTTCCACCCATTAAATTTCATTGGTTTATATTTAAACTGATACCATTATTTAAGTATTCATTCCAGGGTTGTTAAACTTTCCAAAGTTAGTCACTGGGTATTTGCCTTTCAAAGTTAGAAAAAAGTGGGCAGAGCCACCAACAGCCTAATTACATTTGCTTTCAATGGCGAAGTGTAAATTGCTCTCAGTCTCACAATTTTTGTGTCCCCAAACTTTGCAAATTTGGTTAATGGGGGACTGCAGTTCAAAAATAGGAAAAGTGGGTTGGGCCACAAACAGCCAATCAGATTTCATCCATTTAATTTTATTGGTTTAAATTTAGAATGCTCTCATTCTCACACTATTTATGCCAGGGTGCCCACTGTTTGTCACTTGGTGACTTTGACTCTAGGTTAGAAAAAGTGGGCACACTCACCAAACACCAATCATAATTTACCTGACTTTTATTGGTTTAAATTGCCATTCTTTAACTATCCTAGGGTCCCTAAACTTTGCAGAGTTAGTCACTGGGTAACTGCAGTTCCAGGTTAGAAAAAGGGGGTGGAGCCTCCAACCGCCAATCAGATGTCACCCGTTGACTTTCAGTGGGGAAATTTAAATTGCTGCCATTCAGACACTATTAAAACCAGGGTCCCCAAACTTTGCACAGTAGTTTTTACTATATAACTGTGGTCCAGGGTTAGAAAAAGTGGGCGGAGCCAACAACAGATCATTAGGCAACTTCACGTTTTTCAACCCAACATGAAGTTTGTTCTCAAACTTCCCTTTCTAGTTGTAATTGCAACTGAAATCAGTGTTTCTTTACCCTTTCTACCCTGTCGATTCTGACTAAAAACATAGCAGGTCAGTTGTCCTCAGTTTGTTAATCAGCCATCTTCTGCTACATTATTTTAAAAGTCAGAACGAAGAGTGCAGATAATATAAACAGTCAGAGAGATACTGCTTTCCCCAGCAATTACATTTGCACATTTTTAGATGAACATCCACTCTGAATACAGAATGACCTAGTTATTTTTGCACTTGACAATACACACCAACATTTATTTACTTTTGAGTGTTTAGTAAATCTTCCTCAAGATTTACTTGTACAGAGCCCCACAGTGCAAAGTGGGTTTCTGATGGAGGACAGGGATGCAGTTTCAAACATAAAGGTCTATGTCTCTTTATTTTA
Source organism: Xenopus tropicalis (assembly GCF_000004195.4). Taxonomy (NCBI): domain Eukaryota; kingdom Metazoa; phylum Chordata; class Amphibia; order Anura; family Pipidae; genus Xenopus; species Xenopus tropicalis. The sequence goes on from NC_030678.2 coordinate 86,360,659, forward strand.
TCTGTATATGTTTTAATTTTCTCATATCTAGAACATCAATAATGTAAAACCAGTCTGTGCTTTAAATGACCTCAATAGTACAACACACAAAATAGAAAATAACAAAGAAAGTTGTTTGTGTATATCTATCTAGCAATCTATTCTACACATACAGACTAGCTGCAAAGTCACCTAAATGACTACATATTTTAATTCTATTCCTTTTAGTTATTAAACTGCTGTTTTTCTTAAGAATAGATGTCATGTGTGAATACGTGTTAATATTTGAACATCAGGGCATTTATGGCCTTTTCAGTGCCATTAACTTCTTTTGGCAGCTCTGGTCTTGTGTTAAGAAGGTTTGCCACTTATTGCTCTGGTACAATGTGTCTGTTAAATATTGAGTTGTAAAGTCCTTCTCCGTCTAAAGAAGTTTCTGCTCTCCTGCACTCAAACACAGGTCTACAAGGCTTTAATATACTTCAAGTGGAGCTAGGTCATCCTTCTGCCTTGTGTATTCTTCTACCTTGTAAATCAAATCTTCATTAGATACTTCCCTCGAGCAATATGACTATAAACCTGTCCTATTATCCTGTTACCAATGAAAGACCCATACAGAATAATGAATGAATAGAAATCACTCTCTACCGAGTAACCGTGAAATCTCTTCCTTTATGTGGCAATGGGCACACTTCTGAAAAGAACCATAAATGTATTAAAACATAGATTAAAAGAGCCTTTTGAAGCCTCTCTCTTTTTCAACGGGGTGTTAAAAGGAAAAATCTGCTTGGAAATTCACGCATAAGGTGAAAGTCACACAAAGAATGGTTTTGTAATAACAACTCTAAAAAAAAAACAACAGTGCAGCAACAAATTGCAGCTGTACCAACTATGACCTCTTTCAATATTAGGAATGTTTATTTTGTAGTGTAGCTCTGTAGCTTAAAAATATCTGATTAAAAAAAATATTGCATGATTTTAAGGGGCAGTGAAAGCAATGCATTTATCACTGAAAAATGTTACTCTTTGACGGATGGCTAAAAGGTGAGTATATCACTTGGTATACTTTGTATCATGGTATACTTTGGGGCACATTTACTAACCCAAGAATCCGAATTGGAAAAATTCCGATTGGAAAACGAACATTTTGCGACTTTTTCGTATTTTTTGCGATTTTTTTGTCGCCTTTACGACTTTTCGGAAATTGTCGCGACTTTTTCGCTACCAATACGATTTGCGCGAAAAAACGCGAGTTTTTTGTAGCCATTACGATTCGCTCGTATCTTGTCGCGACTTTTTCGTATTGAGCGCTCGTAAGCGGCGGGCGAAACTTTCAGACTTAGCATGATTTTGGAAGCCTCCCATAGGACTCAATGGCACTCTGCAGCTCCAACCTGGTCCAAGAAAAGTCACCATACTGAAGCTTGAACGAATCCGAATCTTTCGTACTCGGCACAAAAGCTGCGAAAAAGTTGCGACTTTTCGCGCAAATAGTAACGCTACGAAAAAATCGCAACATTTTGCACAACATTCAGAATGGCTACGAAAAAGTCGCGACAATTTTCAGAAAAATCGCCAAATACCGATCATTACGAAAAAACCGCAATCGGACGCATTCGGCCCGTTCGTGAGTAAGTAAATGTGCCCCTAAGTCTTCTTTCCTTTTTCCATTTAATTTCTTCTTTACTCTTTCCCGTCTCTTTCATTCTGGTGCTTCCTTTTTTCTTTTTTTCCTTTTTTTGTTAGTTGATATAAACAAATGATCACAGAGAATGTACAATATCAAAACAATAACTAATGTTTTAAATGTAACATGCTGATCTGCAAACATTTCTGTTATAATGGGGGGAATTTATATTTCTCTTTATGTGTTTAATTGTTTAAAAAAAAATCTAATAAAAATCATTGAAACATAAAAAGGTGATTATATAATGACAATAGCTAGCACAAGCCTTTCAAATGATTTTGAACTGCAAGAACCTGGAATCGATTTAAATAAATAGGAAGTAGGTTTAAAGAACCTTTACATTATCAAAAAGGATCATGGAGACCCATCCTAAACAGCATGGGGATCCATTTTTAGGTCCCAACCCATTGGTTAAGAATCGCTGCCCTAATTAAAAGGCGTTAGTTGACATCTTTGCATAAATTAATTTATTTCAGGATTATGGAAATATTGCTGTATCAAGCATTAAGGGACAGTTACTAGAATTTTAAGACAACAAATATGTATACACTCCAAATCTTACCTAAAATAGTTCTAATGGTATTTAGGAGACAAAATAGGCATTCTTCCTAAACTTTGCCTAAAATTGAGTTTAAAATACAAAATCGATGGTCAGTAAATGAGCCCCTAAGTGAGTACATATACAGGATTTATATATATATATATATATATATATATTTTTTTTTTTTTTCTCTGTTTGGGGCCCCATTCTTGTGTTTTACTGCAGTTGTGTGTTAAAAAAAAAATTTTTATAATATGCACAAAGTGATAAGAATTTGATTTTTGCATGAGAGACCATGGGGTTTTAGAAAGAATGGGAGAAGTCAGAGACTTAGATAAATGTTAATTACTCTAGTTTTTTTTTGTCTCCTAGTGATTGGTTAGGACATCAAACAAGGCACTGGGGAGCTTTTTTGTACCTATTGTGAAGAGCTGTATATAAATAACAGGAGCAGGGAAAGGGCTTCAGTACAAGCTGGTGGATTAGTAACCAAACACTGCTGACTCTCACTTGCTCCAGACACTCTGAGAGATTGCTGCCATCTAGCCAAAAATGGATTCAGACTGTCTTTCCAGCAGATCTTCCTCACCAGAGTTTGACAGAGGAGAAAGTCCCCAGTTCCTTAGTGGGGCTATGTTCCAGGCACATAGTGTGGGACAGAGAATGCCTCCCAGAGGAAGAGTAAAAGCTGGCAAAAGAGAACTTACCCAAGAGAATCAGCATGAGCTTCGTCTAAAGGTGAACAGTCGTGAAAGACAGCGCATGCATGACCTTAACCAAGCCATGGATGGTCTGCGGGAAGTGATGCCATACTCCCATGGTCCCTCTGTAAGAAAGCTCTCCAAAATTTCTACCTTGATATTGGCTCGAAACTACATAGTTATGTTGTCTAATTCTTTGGAGGAAATGAAAAGGCTGGTCAATGAGGTATATGGAGCTCAACGTGCTCCTGGGTGTGCAAGCTCTCTATCCACCCGAGTGCCACAACTACCACCGGTAATGCCAACAGTGCCAGCATCAGACTATGCCACTTATTTAAGTTTGTCCTCTTCAGATATTTGCCAACCTCCTGCTACTGCTCCACATTTTCTAGGGCTGCCATGCCCATGCCACATTTGCCAGTATCTGCCACAACCACCACGCAGGACTGCTGCTGTTGCTGTTTCAAGACCCATAAAATAATTGGAAGTGGGAAAAGAACTGAACTTTTTGTGTCTTGCAGGTAACCCGTACAAACTATTCACATATTAACCAACCAGCCACATGGCTCAAAGGTTATTTTTATGGCCAGTCTGCCACCTTGTCTGATTCTGCCTATATTCAAAGGACATTCAACTACAGTGTGTTTTCCATTAGGCTCCACAATGCCTTCTACTGCTTTTGACATTTGTTTTACTGTTATGTTATTGTTTATGATTCCTGCAATGCAGTGCTTTAATGTTGCTTTGCCTAATGTTGTTCATATATATTTATATATTATGCTACATATATAAAATGTAATTTTTATAAATAAAAGGTAAAACGTATGTTCTGTCTCTTTCATGTGTTTATAGGGCAGGGATTCAAATCTGTCCCCACTAAAGACACAATCTGAATCATGCAGCATTTGTATAGAAGTGTGTGAGACAGGTAAAAGCTCTGTAACTAACATTGAGAAAAATTGCTTCAGCATAATAACCAATAGCAAGCAATAAGCTATAAGTTTCGTTCAGTCTGCAGCAGCACACTACTGAAAAGCAAATACGTGGTTGCTATGGCACCGAAGCTACTTTGCCACTATTAGTAAAAAAGCCCCACTGTATTTCGTGCGGACGAAAGATGCCTGTAATATATATGCCACTGCTTGTTTTAAACTGTATCACAACTTCGGAACCCCAACACAACAAAATTGTTTCTTCCGAGCTATTCTCTCTTTCCCCTCCCAGTAACAAACTCCACCTTCGCACTTCCGGTCTCCAGAAGGGGAGCGCCGGAACAAAGGGGTCAGAGGTCGGTAAATATTGGTGATGTCACGGAGCGAAGATGGCAGAAGGGTGAGAGTCGGGTTTGTTGGCAGGGGAATCTGGCAAATGGCGTATTTGTTTAAACCTCACACTCCTACACTTTATTGTGGTTCTAAAAGTCCAGTGTACTGTAGCTCACTAAGGTCCGATTTACGCTCCCTCGGCTGTTGTTGCACCACAATTTCCCCCCACCACGACCACATGCATTCTCACACCAGGTGCTTCTACTTGTAATGGGAAAACGAATGGAGAAGCTCAAGCGGGATGAGTCTTTCCTCGTTGTATTTGTATATACGTAATTCCGTAATCTCACTTACGTCTGTAGTTGCAAGGCTATTGGCATGTCGTATCTAATCCTGATACCCGCCTGCTATTATCCCAATAACAACTATTCTTGACTCAAGATCCGGAATGAAATCCATCCTAAATCGCATACCTAAAGATGTTTTTGTTATTCCTTTGTGTCCCCACCTAATCACAGCCTTCTCCACCCTTCTTTTGTAGTCTGGCTACTGCAGATCGTATTGGCAAAAATTAAGATGGCAAATTAGAATATCCTTATGAATAAATCGATAAGCAATCTCCTCACTCACCTAATCTAAACTTTAATTTTTTTAAAAAAATTTCTTGCCCCTCTTCATTGCTCTTTATTTTATATTAGAATATCTATGATGATAATCTCTGCCTTCCCAACAAACAAAGCTTTTTACTGTAGAACTGTCTGAACGTACAGATGTAGTCTTCATAGTGACGTTGCTTTGCCTCATAAAATGATATTTTTTTATCATCCTATATAGTGTCTCTCTCTCTTTAAAAAGAATGACACAGCAGTCCCTGCCCCTTTAGAGCACATGCCAAGATGACTCTCATATTCCCTTTTTATACAGTTTTTATTACCTTTTACATTTTGTGCTTTGTTTCTTCTCTCAGCGTTTATGGGTTTCTTTGCAGGGAAGATGGAACCTGGTGGAGAAGCTGGTTACAGCAAAGTTACAGTTCTGTGCGGGACAAAGTAAGTGGCAGACATGTAATAAAATTACATTCTTCTAGCAAAGCTGTTAAAGTAAGCATAACATGCAAACATCTTTACATAGAATAACCTATTGGAATATTCACTGATTATGTATACAATTTTATTTTACACCAGCCTTCCTAAAACTTACTACTGCACAAGATAATTATTACAAACTTTGTCTACTGAAGGGATTTATGGTAAACCTCTCTTAAATGCAAACTACGCACATGGGGTTTTTACCACCACTACAATAAGGCAGAAACCAGTGGTGCTTAAAGCACCAATTTCTCTATACATGTAGTTGTGACACAGGGACCTCTGCTCCGCTTATTTGAGTACCTGTAATGCAACACGTACAGGTATAGAACCTGTTAACCAGAATGCTTGGGACCTGGGATTTTCCGGATAAGGGGTCTTTCTATAATTTGGATCTCTAACTTAAATCTACTAAAAAAAATATTGTTTAAATATTAGTTAAACTCAATAGGATTGTTTTGCCTCCAATACCAATTAAATATATCTTAGTTGGGATCAAGTTCAAGCTTTCTGGATAAAGGGTTTCTGTATAACAGATCCCATATCTGTACTTCAGGCACTGTGTAGTTGAATGTTGTGTGACATTTGCTGCTTTCCCTAAGGGCTAACAACAAAGGGCAAGTAGACACTAGGTTATATACAAAAGCAGCTTAACTCAAGGGGTTTATATACACTGTATGTATTGTACTAAACATTTTGAAAAACTATATAAGCTTATGATATCTGCAGAAAGAGGTTAGTTAACAGGTTGCAAAACTTTGATGTTGATGTTATCTTTTAATATTGCAATGTATGTACTGTATAAATGTTAATTTCTTACCCATTATATGTCTAAGTCTGCAGAGGCTCTAGAATTCATGAAGAGGGACCTGACAGAGTTTACCCGTGTTGTACAGCATGATACGGCATGCACTATCGCAGCAACAGCCAGTGTGGTCAAGGACAAGCTGGTTGTAAGTATAAATCAATGGGCAGGGCCGGGCCAAGATGATTTTACACCCAAGGAAAGGATGCCAATATGGGCTCCCCTCCAAACGGAGCCTGTATGTTGATGAACAGAACAATATGCACACACAACATTGTATAATTAAATAGGGCCTCAGATCCCACAAAAGACCAAATGAGGTTTAGTGTTTCCAAAAGAGCATTCCATAACCTACCCTCAAATGATAATATTTATAATAATATATGGAGACACAGCAGGTTAAACTGAATTGTACTATAATGGTTTCGGGTCTTTGCAGATAGAAAACATACACACACTGACAGTCTGTCAGAAACCCACATACGCAGGTTTACAAAAGATTTATATCCACATACACACAGGCTGACAAACCCAGATCTTTGTCTTTTGCTGGGCAAAAATGTGCTGCTAGTAGATACTGCTGCATACCTGCACTGGTATGTTTATGTTCCTCCCAGACTGCTCATGAGCTCCATTGACCTATTTGGAAGATATCATCATATTATGATCTACTAGATGTAGTAAATAATTTGCCCAGTATATGGAAACACTATTCTAGAGCAGTGTTGTGCAACTTTAGAAATATAGGTATATGGAGTATTTGAGCTGACTGGATGCCATAAAAATCTCTTCAACAATCTGCCCAATAGGCCTCTAGTTGGAATGGCCTGTTCAGTATAATTTCTCTATGTGATGGCAGGAAGACATCCAGTTAGAAGGAGTTCTAAAGGAAAAGGCCTCCTGCTTGAAAAACTTTTGAAGATGCTAAACAAAAAGCTTTTTCTTAAAATAAAGTATTAATTTTATAAGCTATAAGGAACCCTTGAAGTTGATCTCCAATCATTTCAAGGGTCCAGGTGATGCCCATTCCGATGGAGTCTGTCTTTTTGAAAAATCAAGATTCCTAACCCTAAAACCTTTTTTATTCAGCTTCATTGATTTCATAAAATAGAGGTCAGGAGTGTTTTGCCAATTAATATAAGTAGTTAGAATATAATTCAAAACTCTTAATAAACCTTTTTGTATCAAAGTATTGTTAAAGCAGATGTTTTCTGTGAATGTGGTAACCCATATCGACAATCAAATTGTCCATTGTATTTTTATTTTGGTAGACCAATAAATGCTTTATGCTGTTGTGGGTAACTAGACATGAAGAAAGGTTTGCACCTGAGTTATACATTTCACCTTCTTGTTGCTAGAGTAAAACTGGTCATACTGATAAAATCCATACTGATAAAAGTGTCCGAAACATAGTTTTCAGACCGAGTGTGGGCTCCAAATTATGATCCCGATAATTTTCGTACCATGTCGATTGGTCGTTTAGTCAGTCGGCCAGGTTAGAAAATTACGGATAATGGTAAACTCTGTGCATGTATTATGTATCGGACAAAGTCACTTTGGTAAAATTGGGGCTTGCCAACTATTTCATGTTCAGAACATCCTCCAATTTGTATTTTAAGGGTTTTAACCTACAATTCCAGCCTGAATGTTAGTTTCAGATTGTTGCTTTTAAACTTACGACCGATACATAAAAAAGTTCGTCTGAAGAAGAGGAATCTGAATATGTATGGCCACCTTAAAATCTGGGGAAGGGGGAGAATCCGTCTACCTACTCAGAAAGTAAATTGGTGGTGTGGAAGACATCCTTTTGTATGGTGCACAGGATATGTAGTCCTTATTACTGTTGGTGCCATGAAACCAATGGCCTTCCTCCCTATTACAAATTTAGGGCCTTTCTGACCAAAAATCCATGTAACCAGTCACTGTTTTGTTTTTTTTTAATTCTTTGAGCTAAACTGGGCAAACACTGAAACTGCAGCTACATCAGGTCTGGTTCTCACAGGGTGCATAATTAGATTACCAGTGCACAGATAAGCAGATGTCCATTGGGGTGGTTGCATGTATATATGTAGACAACACATATCATCTCTTGTCCGTGTCTGTTTCTTATTGCATGGGTGTTTCTAAAGCTGGCCATACATGCTCCGATGAAATCGTATGAAACCTTGATTCGTACGATATTCGGTGCGTGTATGGCAACTCGGTGAGACGACCGTTATCGCAGGAGGCTGCGGATATCGGTCGACTCGCAGATTGGGCAGGTTAAAAGATTTTGATCGGTAATTGAAAGTGTCTGAGCAAAATCTACCTTCAGGGCTGAATCGGCAGAAGGAGGTAGAAATCCTATTGTTTCTACCTCCATATCTGAACGTCTGTGGAGGGTGGGAACGATCTTTTATGCGACCAATGGTCGCACAAAAGATCAAAAATCGCCATGTGAAAATGGCCACCTTTAGTGTTTTTTATAATTTAGTGTAGATAAAGCAGGTTTCTTGATATGGGAAATGTAATTTTTGTCTTAGAGCTACAGCTTTACAGGAAATATGATCAACTGTTTTTTTTTTTGCAGGTGGAGGGATCTTCTGGGACCACAGACAAAGTAAAGAAAGGGCTGTCCAACTTCCTAGGTGTAATTTCAGACACATTTGCCCCATCGCCTGACAAAACCATTGACTGTGATGTGATCACTCTTATGGCTACTCCATCTGGTACAACAGAACTGTATGACAGTACCAAGGTATAGTTGTTTTCTTATTAACTGAACATCTAGAAGAGTCTCTGAATACAATCAGGGATTTATTCTAATATTATTGAGTTAAGCAGAACTTGCTTCATGTAGTACAACCAGCCTTAGAATTTTGCCAATTTAGGGTGTTACATGGCTGTAACATTTTCTTCCAGCATGTTTCCAATTCTCTTGTACGAGTCTGAATGAATACTAAATTATGGATTTTTTTACTAAAAATTATCTGGGGGCACCACAGTTTGTCACGTGTGCAGGTCTCACAATTTGTGCATGGGTGACTTATATGTAGTGTAGATCTTATGACAAGGTTTTGTGTCATAAGATTGTGTGCCCTTGTGACTTGAAATAGAACACCTGCAACATACAAATAATGCACTGATAAAATCTGTTACATGCATTTCAGCATAGCCTAGAGGGAATATGGTCATTTCATCTCTCCCCTACAACAAATGTTGGAAATTCTGCATTCCAGCACATAAAAAGGTTTAATATGCATTTAAATATTGAAGGTTTGCTTCAAAAGCTCCAATAGCATTTATGTAAACAAGCTTTTTTTGTAGCCATGGGGTTGCTATTCATACATAGTTACATACCAATACTTACCAACCTATACTATCACATACATAAACTATATATACAACCACTAATACTAACTGTAGATATTAGTATCACAATAGCCTTGGATGCTATGCTTGTTCAAGAACTCATCCAGGCCCCTCTTAAAGGCATTAACAGAATCTGCCATTACCACATCACTAGGAAGGGCATTCCACAACCTTGCTGCCCTCACCACAAAAACCACCTACGCTGCTTCAAATGGAAGCTCTGTTTACGTTTCAGTTGGCCTATAGGGCTAACATTTGTGCAGTGAATAATGAGCTATAATGATTTACAGAACACACTGGTTTTAGTGTGCAGATATTACATAGTTCAATTGTCATTTATGGTTCACTACACACCTATAGGACAAAACATTTCTTTATGTAAAACAGGTATTTTGGTAGCAAGATTTTTTTTATTTGCAAATGCGAGGTATAAGGCTTCTAATAACACACCAGTAATGCTAATGCTAGACATCTGTGTGTTTATTGAGCATGTCTGCTTTGAAAAAACAGGTGCTGTGTATTGCTCACATTCGTATGTTGTTGATTTTTATTCTAGGGCACATTCTATGCAGAAATTGTATTTTCCAGTGTTTGCTTGAGTTGCTGCTGGGACACACTGGTTAGATGACGCCTTATAATGTAATATGGCTCCTGATAAATTTGCCTTGGGGGTGATGTTGCTCATAGGAGCCAATCAGATGCTTTGCTTTGGTTTTCTAACTATTGAAATCCAGTCGCTGATTGGTTGGCCTGGGCAACATCACTGGTAATGCTTCACTCCACTTTTTACAAAGCTTTTCAGATGTTCTAGGAAGAAGGAGCAACAGTGGTTTTGTAACCATGGGAACAGTAATATCATAACACGTTTGACTGGTTTCTCCCATCGATTCAGATCTCTGAATCACTGCAAACGATTGGCAGCACCATTAGAAGCCATACTTTAGTGCTACAGTGCAGTTGCCATTACAGGAGATGATACAGACATATTTATCTGCATTGTTAGAAGGCCCTTCTTTTAGGCCATTCGTCTACAAGTTACAGAGGGGGCAGCATAGGCTTGTAGATTCATTTGCTGAACTGGGCATAATGATGGCTGCCCAAAGTATCTGTAACATGGTGATAGAGCTGTCACTGAATGAACACTGCTAATGCCCAGGAGAACAAATGGGCAGTGCCTGTGAATATCTGAGGCATGAATTTGCATGTCTGGAACTGATAAAGGAACAGCAACACAAAGAAGTGGACAAATACATGTCCAAAGCAAAAGGTGCCCAGGATGCAGAACAGGCAGCCTTAATGAGCAGCCTCTAGCTGATGCAAGCCTTTCAAACAAGATACGATAAAGATAATTTAATAACGATTTGTTAAACAGAATAATATTGACGAACAGCAAATTTGGAAAGTCTTATTATTTCTATTAGAGTCAAAGCTGAAATATGGAGTAAAATCACTTTCCTTCAGATTTCTTTTTGGACTTACTTTTGAGTGAAAAGTAGGTGGTTTCAAGAGAAGTAGTAAATTGTGTGTTTCCAGTGTGCACCACAGTTCATTGTGTGTGCTGGCCTCTAAATGTGAGGGAAAATTGGCTACCAGGAGACTAAAAAATTCGGCACAATCTGCTTTACTTTCAGTTTTTGTGAAATTGTTAAAATTCATTCTTTTGCAGGCACGTTTGTACAGTTTACAGTCAGATCCTGCCACTTACTGCAATGAGCCTGATGGTAATGTACTGAATTTACAACATGAATAGTTTATAGAAGGTGTAGGGGGGATGTGATGTTGAATATTATTAATGATATTTGGCTTGGTTTTCTCAGGTTCCCCTGCAGAGTTTGATGCATGGCTTGCTTATTGGGACCCAGAACACAGAAAAGCAGAAATTTCTGAGCTTTTGGTGACAAGCCCATCTATCCGTGCTCTTTACACCAAAATGGTAAGTAACTATATCAATTTTCTTTTTTCCTCCCAAGCACTGGTCATCAGCTTATTGCAGTTTTTATCACACGACTCTGTATTTTTTATATGGGATTAAAGTTAGTTTTACATGGGGTTAGAAAAGCTTTCCACTCGGCTTCTTCAGACACAGCCAGAAAGTTTTCTGCCTGTGTATGGGGCTGTTGGGACTGTATCTCTGGCCACATTTTGGGAAGATATCTCTCGGACAGGTTTGAAAATCAGACGAGAACCACATATGCACATTGATGTGGTCCTCATCTCAAGGGTGCAGTACTTCCACAGTGCGATCTGAGTTGGCCCAGTACAACAGTGGTCAAATTGTGCAGAGATCTGCTCATAGCCAAATAAGTTGATCTTCATGGTTATGACCATGAGTTTAATTAAGGCTGGTTTGGAAGTCAGTGTTAATTTCTTTTATGTCTTTATTCATTATCCTTTATGTAGCAGCATCATGTTTGCACATTGTGATTACTTTTACAAAGGCCAGCCAGAGGGTAATTCCTTATGGTCTTAAGAAATTAACTTAAGGTGGCCCTAAACTGATTGGTATTAAACCGATTAGCAAAAAAGTTGAATAGATGGGTGCCCAACAAGTGGCCATAAGCAGTATGGAAACTTTTGTATTGTTCCTCTTGTTCTGCCCAGAGTGCTGAGGCTCTTCTTAACTACTTTATCTGCTGATAAAAGGGCTGCCATGATTGACCAGGATTCTGTCTATTTAAAATATTCTTTTCACTGCTCAAATTTTTTGGTGTTTCTATCACCCTGTGGTACCCAGTACAGTTGATTTATTAATTTTTGCTGATAATGTTTACTGTATTTGGGTGGAGAATGTTTTGCACACAATTTTTTTCTAAATTATCTGCTGTGGTGGGCTAAATTTTTTGGGAAAGATTATTCATACACCACCATCTATTTTTTTGTTTGTGATCTGCTGACGCACCATATAGTTATTTATGCCTTTATTACAAGCTTATTGCACAAAGAGTCTGATGTTTCAGTCCTTTCAGGACATGTCAACCCCAAAAATAATTTTTCGCCTAATAAAAGAAAACTTAATTCTAAGCAATTTTGCAATATACATTTATTGTAATGTTTTTTTTAGTTATTTGTATATATAGCTGCTATTAAAAGCATTGTTTGCCTGTCCTTTCCATTCTCTGCCCTGGTGGTTCTGGCACTTGACACAATGTAACAAACACCAGCAGACTTTACAGACCTATCTTGCTGGAGGAGCTTGGCACTTGCAACGTTGTTTAAAAGTAACAACCAGGAGTTCATCAAATGCTGCTCTCTATGGCAATTAATTTTTAATAAAATAATATTTGAAAGTTGCCAAAACCAAAATCACAATGCAATATAACACTCCTCATTTAAGCCAAAAAGTTAAATTTTGGCTTCATCTTCCACAAAACATTCTTCCAGTATCTTTCTGGTTTAACCACATGATCTTTAGCAAACTGTAGACAGTCGGCGATATTTTGGGGGGGCTTTCTCCTTACTACCCTGCCATACACCATTGCTGTTCATTGTTCTCCTGATGGTGGACTCATGAAAATCAATATTTGCCAATGTGAGAACAAGCCCTTCAGTTGCTTAGAAGTTACCCTGGGTTCCTTTGTAACTTCTCAGACTATTAGACTCCTTGCAGTTGGAGGTATCTTTGATGGTCGACCACTAACAACAATATTGAATTTCCCCCATTTGTACACAGTCTGTCTGACTGTTGATTGGTGGAGTCCAAACTTTTTAGAGATAGTTTTGGAATCTTTTCCAGCTTTATGGGCATCAACAACTCTTTTTCTGAGGTCCTCAGACACCTCCTATGTTCGAGCCATGATACCCATCCATAAATGTGTTGTATGTGTACCCGTTCTTTAAATAAAACAGGGTGTCTCACTGACCCCTGTCATCAGATGTATAATATCAGTCAGGATTATCTGCCCAACATAAATATAATGACAATTGCACAAAAAAATTTAATTGGTACACGTATAGCCAGCCTTAATCTCCTATAGCTCATTGCTAACTCTAACTTGGGGTATCCTCTTTCTCAGGTGCCAGCAGCTGTGTCACATTCTGAATTCTGGCAGAGGTACTTCTATAAAGTCCACCAGCTTGAGCAGGTAGGTTCTGTGGAATAAAATGGCAAAGTAAGCATTAGACAGGTGGTGATTTGCTTCTTCTTTTTCAGGCCATGCACCTTGAAGTTAAAACCTACTTCTGGGTTCTGTTTGTTTTGTGAAGCTGGCCCAAATCCGGCTGATCTGATTAGTCAACCCAAGGACTAATGATTGGATCAAATGTGGGACCCTACAAACCCCTTTAGGGTTGCATCCATGGACCGATGCAGTACTTGGCTAGTTGAATTTACCATCCTGCTTGATTAAATAAAAATTGATTGAAGAAGTTATTATTTTTACCACCTCAGAGCAGGTCACTGAAAAGCCCCTAAAGGAACACTGAAAAATGTTTTATTAAACTGCAGTAAAACTTACAGAAAAACATTGTGCTGGATTTATAAGTACCGTATATACTCGAGTATAAGCCGATCTGAATATAAGCCGAGGTACCTAATTTTACCTAAGAAAACTGGAAAAACTTATTGACTCGAGTATAAGCCTAGGGTGGGAAATGCAGCTGCTACTGCTAAGTTTCAATAATCAAATAAATAATAAAAGGACACTCTGCGTAACCCCCTGTGAACTCTTTATAAATATATCATGTTGGCAGCTGCAGATTAGGGAAAGGTGGATGGAGGACCCTTTTACAGCACTGCTAATAACTTCAGGGAAAGAAAAATACTACAGCAGCAGACAAAAGCAGGTTTTACTATGGGGTTAGGTTAAATACATAAACAGCATGGAGTTGGAGAGAGAAAAGTTTGCCTCATAGTTTTCATTGTTTAACCTTTTATTATTTTTTTTTAACTGCCCTCTCTGTCCCACTCCTGCCTTTCCTGTCTCTATGCCCTCTCTGTCATACTCCTGCCTTTCCTGTCTCTATGCCCCTCTGTCCTGCTCCTGTCTGCCCTGTCTTTATGCCCCTCTGTCCCGCTCCTGCCTGCCCTGTCTCTATGCCCTCTCTGCCCCACTCCTGCATGCCTGTCTTTTTGCCCTCTCTGTCCCACTCCTGCCTTTCCTGTCTCTATGCCCCTCTGTCTCGCTCCTGCCTGCCCTGTGTCTATGCCCTCTCTGTCCCACTCCTCATGCCTGTCTTTTTGCCCTCTCTGTCCCACTCCTGCCTTTTCTGTCTCAATGCCCTCTCTGTCCCACTCCTGCCTTTCCTGTTTATATGCCCTCTCTGTCCAACTCCTGCCTGTCCTTTCTCTGTGACCAGTCTGTCAATTCTGTTTCATGATTTTCAGCCTCACCCCTTGTATAGTTACATTTTTGCCAGGACTCATTACAACCCATTAAAATTCCCTTACAAGCATAACCTGGGGTATATGATATGGATTAGATACATTTCTGGGACAAGCACAAATGCTATATGAAAAATAGTGTGGTTTCTTAAGAGGACAGACTGTATTAAACTTTGCAGTGCTAGTCTTGCAAGCTGAAAAGCAAAAATGATAATTACCTCCCTTCGTATCTTTTTTTCTGCGCTCTCCCTTAGTCTGATGTAACTCGATGGCATGCGTTGCGCACCCCCCCACCCCCACCCCGTGGACGGACGTGCGTGCATGCGTACGTTCGAGCGTACGTACGTACGTACGTACGTATGTGTGTGCACGCACCTCCGTCCACGGGTGGGCGGGTTCATGTGCGCAAAGCATGCCATCGAGTTACATCTGCAAATCCATATACTTACATTTTTGGTGCTGAAAAACTCTGCTTATACTCGAGTATATATGGTAATATTTACTTGTAAATTTGTAATAATTGTTGAATATTGGTAAATCAGCACCTTTGTGTTATATATTTGCCCTTTGCACAAAGTACAAATTACGTAAAGGCCATCTTTTATAGACTCCATTACAAGCAAAACATTCTGATTTCCTTAATAATAAAACAGTACCTTGTACTTGATCCTAACAAAGGTAAAATGAACCCTTATTGGAAGCAAAACAATTATATTGTGTTCAATTAATGTTTAATTGATTTTTTAGTAGACTTTAGGTATGGAGATCTAAATGATAGGAAAGACCCCTTATGCGGAAATCCCCAGGTCCCAAGCATTCTGAATAACAGGTCCTATACCAGTACATATTAAATGTCTTTCCGTGCAGGAGGAGGCACGGAGAGATGCCCTAAAACAGAGGGCCGATCAGAGTGTACATTCCGAGGAGCCACAGTGGGAGGAAGAGGAGGGTGAGTTTCTACATTCCTTTAATACTGACCAAATACAACTTTTGCTTTCACGTCATCAACCATAAAATGTCTTTTTTTAATTGATTTAAATCTGGCCCATAGTACAGCAGTAATATTAGCTCTCCTATCACATCTGTGTCTTTTCTTGTTCAGCATCCTGGGCAGTATTGATTCCTCATTTCCCATTTACTTGCCTCTCTTCTGAATTTTGCTATATTCTATTCCCAACATCATTTTCATATTTAGAAATCCAGACAGCCAGGTTTTCTAAAGGGCAATCTGGGTGAAAACTGGACAAGGTGGCAACCCAATTTGTGTCATTGTATCTGCTTTCTCCCTCTCCCAAACCTGCATCTGACACACATGCTTTTGCAATCTGCTGATAATCATAATGTCTCAGTGCTCACACAATCTGAGATTGTCAGGGAATGTTGGAAGATATAGGTTAGTAACAACTGGCAGGACAACTGAGGTTAGGATTTTTATTTTGGAAACAACTCATCAGTCTTAGCTTCTACTACAGGTAACCCCCATTAAACATAATCAAGTGCTAAAATACATTTCCAGGGAGAGATGTTGGAAGTATTAAAGGCTATTCCATCCCCAGCCCCCTTCACTGCTCCCTTCAACATATGTTTCATTTAAAATGTATGCCTGTATGTGGACCTGCCATAAATCTTCTGTGTGGAGCAGTGAAATTCAAAAGCACCATCTTCTCCTGACTTCGGATCCTCTTCTGTTAGTTTGCTAACAGAAGAGCACACACAGTTGAATCTACCCCCTGAGTCAGCTTCAACTGTACGTGCTCCACAAGATCTGAGTTGGAAAATTGACAGAAGGAAATCCTAACACAGGGGAAGATGGTGCCTTTAAATTCCGCTGCATAACTCTATAGTTATGTGGCAGGTCAGCACATAGGGAAACTTTGAATAGAATATATGTTGCAGAAGCAATATCTAACAGTAATTGCTTTAGCTTTGCAAAGTTTATAGTTTTTTTTTGTCTGCAGAGGACTTTGTCGGAGCTGCCTCAGCACCTAACTTCAAACTGGAAGAGAAATATGTGATATCGCCACCAACCATTCCAACCCTGCATGTTGAAGACAAATCAGAAAAAATGGCTGAGCTGAACAGAGACCACACCTCTATCACCAGTCCATCAGAGAGCAGTGAGAGCATTTCCCCTATAACTCAGATTGCGAACCCGGAATATATTGAGCAGACCGCTACAAAAGAGTCCAGTCCCAGGCCACTTACAGTAAAGGAAAAAAATGGAGCTGGAACAGATGAAAGCTCAGCTCATGCACCTGTAGAGCAAATAACAGGAAAATCTAATGCACAGATAGGGACTCACAGAGAAGACCCACCTTCTGATCTCCGTGTGTTTGAGTTAAACAGTGACAGTGGCAAATCTACCCCTTCTAACAATGGCCAAAAAGGTATGTTTCCGTTTAATAGTCAAAGAGAAGGACAAAAATCACTTTTAACTTTTCTGCTAACATCCTAAGCCTTTAAAATGCTTGCTGGACATTGATCTTGTGTGTTTAATTTCCTTGATGGAATTCATAATTTCTCTTCACCCTTTGATAAATATGTTTCTTAATGGTTAATGTGAGTTGACTTTTGCAAGGCAGCTGTAATTGACAATTTTCGCTCTCCTTTTTCTTAGGCTCCAGCACAGATGTCAGTGAGGACTGGGAAAAGGACTTCGACATGACAGAGGAAGAAGTGCAGATGGCATTATCTAGGGTTGAGGTCTCTGGTGAGGTGCGTATGCGTTTAAATGATTCTGCCAACTTGGCATAGTGATAAACATAAGTACAAGAAAGTTCTCCATAAGATTACTAAAAGGTAGAATGAAAACCAGTTGTAGTATGTTTGATAATAATCTGTATTAGTATGTTAATGGAGTTAATACTTGTATAGAAAACTAAAACACAATGTTCTGGTGACCCATGATAGTGTTTGTGTGTTTCCATCCTTCACAGGAAAACCATGATGTCATATATCACTTTTTAGTTGGTTGAGCTAGGCTTTATATTGAGAGGATATATATGAAATGTGTACATTTTTTTCAGTAGATTTTATACTGTAAAAAAATGTAGTTTAGTATTGTGTAGTCAGGAAACAGCCAGGGCATTGCATTAAATAAAGCTAATTTTTGTGAGCTTCTTCTTTGGTAAGAAGCATACTAGAAAATAACACTATTCACTCTAGAGGTGAAATTTAATAGTAAGGGTGGAAATACTGTGCATTGCTCGGGAAGGGGGCGGGGTAGCCAGAGGGTGTAAATTAAATGTATCCCACCCACAGGAACAGTGGTCATCATTGGTGGTTAGAGATACAGGAAATATTGATTAACAGCCATTGCATAAGCAGCCATTGTTCTGTCAGGGGTTGGATGCAGATGGTGGACAAAACAAAAAAATATACCAGCAATAACCATATGAAACAGTTTATTGCCAGATTACAATAGGACACAGACTGCTGTATCTCTGATTTGTTGTGTTTGTGGAGACATGTATTTGACAGGTAGTGCGGTGGTGGACGATTGAGGAATTCTGTGTAAACATAAATATTTCTAGAAGGGACTGTCAGCCATAGCAGATCCTAACAGATTAAGCTTCAGGTTTGCTCTTTTTTTTTTTTTTTTTTTTAAAGCGCTTATTTAGCATTCCTTTCAATAAGGCAATTTCATTACACACTAGGAAGCCAGATGTTAATTTAATGTAATAATTATAATTATTAATATTATTGCTGCTGGAATTAGATTACTGTTGCCTAGAATACACTGTGAGTACCCAAGCACAAATCTGAAAAATTAATTTTATTTAAGAGGGGGCTGTTCATTTTTTATTGCATATACATGTGCAGTGATGACTGGGTCCATTTTGATTTAAATACCTTGCTACCTTCCATGCTTTTTTTTTTTGTGTTAATATAATTTTAAAGCTTGGTTTATACCTTAGTAGTAATAACATCAACTCAGGGCAGTGTCTGTTTTACTACAGGACTTCTGTTTTTTGGTGAGTAAATAAAACAAAGGTTAAATCTTTTAGTAATCTATAACTGGTGTTATTAATGCCAAAATCTTTACCTTGATTACTCCCAGTTCTGTGCCATACTTTCCACCTTTTAATAAAACTGCACCTAAATCTGTGTTACTCTTTTTTTTAATACTATATCCATTCAGTAGAAAAAACGATAAAGTGCAATAATAGCTTCTGTTCTTACCGAAAACTTTTTCAAACTCATCTCTATTCATTAATGAGCTTTATTGAACAGATATTTATTTTGCTACTTTCTAGGTAGACGACGAGGACTGGGAGAACTGGGAATGAACACTGCACAGATTGTGCATACTGCGTGTACATCTGGACAATTGATCAGGAGTCTGACCCTGTGTTTGTCCTTTCATCTTCACCCACGTGCTGCTACAATTGAACAGCAAAAGCCCAGTTTTCTTACATCTGGCCCTGTAACAGGCAGAAGTCAGAAGCCAGTGACAGATTACACTGGCACTGTGGGGGTTACCTACTTAGATTCTGACATTTATAGCTTGCGTATTAACCCCTTCATTGCCAGGGCCCTGTGTACACAAGTGGAGGGTTAAAAAGTACCAAGTGTTAAGATTCAGCCTCGTATAGGTTAAAGCAAGGGTTGGGGTTGCTAGGATGTGTCTTCTGTATTGCTAATGGTTTTGCAGTAGAAGTCTGATCTTCTAGATAAAAGAATACCAGGTAAAGGACATCCTCCCTCATTAATGACTTGTGATGGCCTATACATCTAGATATACCTTTCTCTGTCATAGTTCAGACTGCGCCTATCATGTTTCACTGCCCTTGCAGCTGCGTTGTCTTATATTATTAAAAGCTTAGTTGCTGTATGGCAGCACTGTGAGGCAGTATAACAAAGAACAGAGTGTATTTGTACACTCCTGATCTCTCCATTGCGAGGCCAGAGTAGCTAGAGATCTACTTTTATTAAGTAAGGCAGGAAAATACTAATAAACAGGGACTGGGAATAGATTATAGAACTGTGCAGCAAGCTTATTTCTAAAAGGTGTAAAGAGGAGTTGTCTTTTGCATTCTCATTGGTTTAAGCTTGTAATACTTGCAACACCGCACTCTTTCAAAACTGGGTCCCAGTTTTGCATTATGAGCCTTAGTTATGTACAGCAACCTTTATTATAGTGAACTCCTCATCCTTATAGCCTGGTAATTGTTTGTGCAATATAAAATATATATATAAATTCTATTTTAAGTTATATGGTTGCAGGGAAAAGGGGCTGTTTTCCAGCAAAAAAGACACAAATTGCTTAGGAACGCTTTAACAGCTTTTTCTTTTTTTCCTCTTTTGTAATTAAGACTTTCTCCTGAATCTTTTACAAAACTTGCACTTGCCTGCTATTAAAGAAATGATGAGGTGCATGTCTGTGTTTTTACTTTTTATTATAAGCCCCTCTAAAAAAACTGTTCCCATTTACAAAGATAAGAATTCATAGCAAAGCTTGGGTTTTTTGAGCCATTACATAGTAGCTGAAATTCACAGAAATACATATTTCATCAAGTTTTTCCCAAGTAAATCTTACCTAACCTAAAAGTTCAGAGGAAGGTGAAATAGACTAAAAAGGGCAATAGGACCACCACCTGGATCGGCAGAGTATCAGTAGCTTTGTATTTCTGCCCTTGCTAATAAGGAATCCAACCCTTTCTTAAAACTTTCAAATGTATCAACCGCTTCAGAGAAAGAGATCCACAACTTCACAGTTCTCCCTGTAAGAAATGCTTTTCACATCTCTTTTCACAACCAACTGCTCAACTTTAAACCATTGATGTCAGTGGATGCAATTGCGTCAGCTGGAAAGATCTACTGGTTCATAGAGCATTAGAACATTTACACAGGGTCGGCCTGGGCTGCTGGGACACCGGGACAAATCCCAGCGAGTAACCTACACGGCCCCTGGGGTGGGAGCCGAATATGGGGCTCCGTATATTAGAGTGCATAACCCTTGCACAATGCATTTTTAGTTAGTTTTTTTACAGAGGAATTTTACCATACCAGACAGTCAAAGCTGCTTGGCAGCTGCAGACTGCATTGATTTCTATACAGCAATGCAGTGTAAAATATGGCATAGCAACATATAGACAGCTTTAAAGAGATATTGACACATTTTTACATCTGTCATAACATTGTCTTTGCATGCTATTTATAATTTTGCCATAAAAGTATTTTTCCAAGCTTTTACATTCCCTATCTGATCCCCCATGTTCCTCTATGAGGGGGCGGCCATATTTGTCCAGCAGGAGGCCGTTAGCATTAGAAGCTATAACTGACAGGCTGAGAAGGGACAGTCAGGCTGGCAAAACAGTCAGGTTTTGGGATTTCAAGTAACAATTACTTACAAAAGCAGCCCTATCAGTAAAAAATAATCAACATGACCTATAGGCAACTTTTTATGTCAATTTATATTTAAAAAAAAAAAATTTGTGTCAGTATCACTTTAAGAGCTTTATGATGATGCAAAAAGTCATGCCATTTACTTTTATTGCCATTTTCCTTCACAATTTGTCTTCCAGCTTCAAGTGCTAGTTTTACCTTTAGGTGTGTACTCAATTTGTATAATAGGCAAATCCACTTTTTTTACTTTAGTTTTTTACATTTAGCTTTATTTTTTACCATTCTCATGACAAAGCAAGTGTTGTGGTTTGATAATTTGTGGCAGGAACAAATGAAATGGTTGGGGGTCTCACCTATTCTTCCTCCTTTAGCAAAAATGTTTTTACTATTATTCCCAACCCATTTTCCATTATATATATATATAGTGGGGAAAGGGCTATTGGCAGTATAAAAAATGTCCCCCTTATACAGTAAATATGCAAGTGGGGTTGTTTGTGTACTTTAATACTTTGAAGTCTTAACAGGATAAAATAACAGTAAATGGCAAAGGAGTTTGTACAGGTATAGGACCTGTTATCCAGAATGCTCGGGACCTGGGGCTTTCCGGATAAGGGATCTTTCAATAATTTGGATCTTCATGCCTTAAGTCTACTAAAAAATCATTTAAACATTAAATAAACCCAATAAGGTTGTTTTGTCCCCAGTAAGGATTAATTATAAGGATTAATTACAAGGTACTGTTTTATTACTACAGAGAAAAAGGAAATAATTTTTAAAAATTAGAATTAGAATTATTTTCTTATAATGGGGTCTATGGGAGTTGGATTTTCTGTAATTCGGAGCTTTCTGGATAATGGGTTTCTGGATAAGGGATCCCATACCTGTAATGGAAACCTGTAATCAAATACCTTTTTAATCACATTTGTGAAGCTTAAGATCATACATATTCATGAATTACTCCTAAAATCCAAAAAAAGATCACTTTTTTTAAGGATAAGGGTTATTTTTTGTTTCCAAAAAGACTATGAAAGTTTATTGTGTATGCATAAAAAAGATGTTGGTAAATGTAAAGATTCAGTAGGGTTCAATGGTGAATTAGTGGATCATTGGCCCGCCTTGCATATTTTACCAAATATTATCATTAAAGTACAGCAAATACGTCTTATTCCTCCGTTTGGCAAAAAATAGCATTTCTAGCCAGTGTGAGATTTTGCGGGGAAATGATGACATCCATCATATATACAACTGGTGAATGAGCACATATAAAAAGTCACCACTAGATGCCACCCATGGGATTGCTTGGCTTCAGTTAGTGTGGCCTGATGCTGTCTGGTGCTCTTTTCTGGGGTTTGCTGAGAGCTTGTATTTCTGTTTCTGGGTGCCATGTTTTTACTGCCAAGCCAGATGGTTTGCAAGATTCTCAAGCCACACAGTAACAAAACTGGAGTAATTTTCCTCTGGAGGCATAATCCATCATAATGAATCTATCAATAAACTGCAATAGGACTGACCGTAAAATTGGGATTGGTTTAAAGCAGAATTGCACCTGTTATAGTATGTGCACACCCTGCTATGATGTGGGAGTATATACTGATGTAGAAAAGGTAGTATGGTGTCATTAAAATACCAATTACTGAAGCAATTTTTGTCCAGAAATCAGAACAGGGAATGTATCTGTAATACAAGTTGGTGCTTATTGTTTCCTATGTAATGATCCAGGCACTGGGTTTTTTTTTTTGCCTTGCAGCTTGCCCTCAAAAAATTTACATGTAATTTGGCCTGGTGGCTGGACATTTGGATAACTGCATTTTGGCTATCAGCACTGGCCTAATAATGTATGAGTGGCCAGGTAGGATTAGAGGCTACTCACATTGCTCTGTCCAATAACAGGGACGAATGTAGAGAGGTAAATCTGGAAATGCACTTTTTATGTACATTTCCTAGTACTGCATGTTGCTTTTACACAGGGTAGTCTTGAAAGTGGCTAAAATTGGCATGCATGGGTCAAAAGATAAAAAAAAAACGCTGGCCTTGCCAAATAAGTATTAATAATGTGAAGAGGGTGCAATGTAGTCTGCAGTGATTATACAGGTGCCGCGGGGCATCTGCTCCCATCTTCCTTCCTTTTATCCAATTAGTTTGCTGTTAATTGAGTTAAATCATTCCGATGGTGGTCAGAGATGCACAGCCTTCTTCTGCATGACTTATTTTCTTAAATACAAAGATGAGCTCCAAGCTCCAATTAAAGAGCCTGGTCTATGCACACACTGCATCTAAGGCTTTTCTAACCTGGCTCACACCCCTACAGCTCAGACAGCTTATGTTATTCTATACAAGTCTGTGATTCCATTGGTAAATTCAAAGGCAAAGAAAAGCACTGGCTTTTCTACATTTTAATGTTATTATTAATGCATATTTACAAAGAGCCAATAGATCAGCAGTGCTAGTGTGCCAGAATGGGAGCTTTTTGGGAAGGATGTACAAAAGTAAAATTATAGAGGTTCCACACACCCATGGCTGCTTTGCCCCTGCAAAATGTACAGTGCAGCTGCACTGTGTGGGCAAATCTCAGCCATAATAGTACGGAAGGATCATTGTGCACTCTATTATAAGTTTACACAAAAATGTAAGTTCTGACACATTCTGGTAAACACTGCACGGAGCAGAATGTGTGCATATCCCCCACCCACACATTATATCAGTCATGCATACAAATGCTGCTGTCTGGTGTTGATTTCTTTTTTTGGACTATCCATTAATACTTTCATGATAAAGGGGAAATAAACCCTCCCTTCCTCTGTTTTTAAGCATTAGTTCCTCTGCACGGAACCCCTTTCAAATTACATTGCTGCCACTGAAAAAACTCCATGGCCCCCACATCTGGTCTACAAGTTCAAATGCTGCCACAATGTTTAGGTATATTACATTTGGTGTCAAGCTCTCTGGAAGTGATCCAAACAGGCCCAGATTGGCTTCTAGCGTGCATGCTCTGGCTCTAAAAGACCACCAAGGAGCCTGACACCAAATGTAATGCAACCAAAACAACCTTTCTGCACAGTTCTGTATTTGTAAATCAGACTTATTGGGGTTTTTATTCAGTGGTAGTCAGGCCCAGACTGAAATTCAAAATAGACCCAAACAGCTCCCTAAGGCCCACTAAATAGTGACGGTCTACGGCATCATTTAGCAGACCCACTGGTATTTGCCAGAATCCGCAGATTGCCCGTCTGGGCCTGGTGGCAGTGATGCAGATGAGGATGGATCCTGTGTAGAGGGGGGTTTGTAGACAAGGTTTGGTGGTGAACCTTGGAGTTTTATTCAGAAGCAGTGATGTGATTGGGGGAGGGGCAGGGTAGCTAAAAGGGGGGTGTACAATTTCAAAATGGAGGGTTATTACCCATTAATCTTGTTGTGAATTTTTTCCCCCAGAAGGAGCAGTTTAACATGATTGCAATGAACAGGGCTTCAGCTAAACATACTTTTTGACTTTTGTTTTAATAATGAAATATCTACAGTTTGTGTTATTTCTGGAGCAAAACAAGGCAAACGGGGAAACTGATACTTTGCAAAGTTCCTGGTCCTTCCAGGGTAGATAGTTAGCTAACCAATGCACAGATAAACTGTAACAGACTCAATACAAGCCACAATAAAGAGGTAAGTGGGAGGGGGGGTTGTTTATACAGAGCTCAGTATCTCTAGTTCCATTACTACCACTAATAGTATTTTAAGAATGTATTTTCAGCTAAAGTTCTATTTATTTTGCTAATGGTGAAAAAAGGTAAAATATAGGTGAGATAATAGTGGAAGAACTGGCCTGCACATAGAGCAACCCTGAAGCCCAAATGAACACCTGTGGGATGAACTCGAATGCAAACAGCAAGACAGGCCTGATGGTCAATATCAGTTCCAAACCCCAACAATGCTCTTGTGGATGAATGAAAGGAATTTCAACCACCAATGTTTCAAAATCTAGTGGAAATCTTTTCGAGAAGAATAAGGGAGGGGCAGCTTTGGCTGGGAATAACATTTTGGAAAGGTATCTTTGATGACCCTGTGCAGGGTGTAGCGAAACTTGAAGAATCCGCACAGATGCATATTAAAATAAACATTTAACATTCTTGCAGGAATAGATCAACATGACAGTATTGAGATACAGTACATATAGCCATGCTTTTGCACATAGTGGAATTCTTTTCAACACCAGGTGGCGCTCCAGTAAGAGATAAGTAGCTGCCACAGTCATTTTAAATGAAATATGCACTTTTCACGGTCACCCTTTTAGCTATGTCACACATTTTCACACAAAGGTTCCGGACTTCATAAGAACATTAAAACCACATGTAAATCACACTTGTGGGTATAGGAAAAAAGAACCGTATCGTTTTTTCTGTGGTTTGAATAATGGTTACTGATTGGAACATAAAAACATATTGCAAGAACTTGTCATTTGAAATTAAAAAAATAAATGGTGTGGTGTAATATCACAGCTAAATCTGAATAGTATGGTATGAAAAATAGAGAAAATATAAAAATATAAATTACTATTATTTAAAGTATATTATTGGTTAATTATATTGCCATATATTTGTAGATTAAAAGCTGTTTTTTTCTTGGGCAGGGTCCTCATCACCTCTTGTATTGGTCCCACCTAAATTGGAACTATTACAGGGCTTACCTTAGTGTAATGCTAGGTTGTATGTTTAATGGTACACCGAGGCACCCTCATAACAGAATGCTCCTGGATATGTACCCTCATTCCCTAAACCATAAATAACTTTTTAAAGTATGCTGGATTGTCTGATTGAAGATGTCACAACATATGACGCCACTATCACGATTGTAGCAAGTGCCATACAAGGCCTAAGCTTGTTGCTTCCCTAACAGGACAGGGTGAAACATATTTGATATAGTCACTTGATTGCACACAATCTCAACTCAGGCAGCACTATCCGAAATATACCAAGGTGCCTCCCAGGATATCCCATATGTTTTAACGTTTTTCTTGCTAATAATAAAAAATAGGAAATAGGAATTTGCAGTGCCAGCAATGTAGATTCTATGTTTCTGGTTTCTAACAGGGAACTGGTAAAACCATAGCTTCTAACACAGCACAAGAGAGTGTTGCAGCAATATTTAAGCAGGTATCTTCTCACCTGGACCAGAATAAATGTCAGAGGTTACAGTGTGACTTATTAGGGCCTCATAGCCCTAGATAAATTACACAGGTGAAAACATGAATATAATAAAACACTACATTCCTCATTTAAACCTCATTTGATTTCATATATTTGTGTGTATTTGTATGTGTGTGTGTGTGTGTATATATATATATATATATATATATATATATTTTTTTTTTTTTTTAATTATTTTATTTTTCTGTGTGTGTATGAGGGTTTGTGTGGGTACATTTTTTCACCTAAACACACAATATATACACCGAGTAAGCTGACACAACAAGATGTATATTAGTTTAGGACCTCACAGAGTGTGACGTAAGGGGCAGTGGGTGGGAAGGGGCAAAGTGTGCGTGTCCCAGACTGGATGGAGGGATATCCTGTCCCATCACAGGCAGGATACAGCTGTGTGCACATGCCCTGGGAAATCCTTCCTTAAACTAACACATCAGCTGGATCTGAAATGCTTTTGCACACGTCTCTTACATGTAAAATGATGTGCATATTCAAATACATGTTTTAGAGAGATCCATTATGCATTTGTATAGCACACACACATATGCACTGATACACATATGAATATGATCAGGCACGCACAAAATATGTATATGTTGACACTGCCAGCCTGCTCTGGGAATTTAGCACAGTTCATTTCTTTGTGCTGGAGAGAGGAAACTGTTTCTATGGTTACGGGTCTGGACCTGAGAATCCTCAGCATATATTTCTAGCTTTCCCCTTCCTCATCTCCTCCCTCCTGCCTTCTTACTTATCCCCCTCCTTCCTTTAACATCTTCAGCTTTTTTTTTTTTGTGTACCATTTTCTGTTTTCTTGCAATTCTTTCCCTTGAAATACTTGCCCTGCTTCTTCATCTTCCATTCTTTCTCTTTTATTAGTGAATCTCTCCATAATCTCTATCCCCACCCCCATTTCCTTCTTCTACCTCCATTTTTTTCTGTCACTCTCTCTTCTATTATCCAGCCCTCCCCCTTCCCTGGATACAAGTTCCACCATTCCAGAGACATGATGATGTTAAAGGGGCTATATTTCTCCCACCCCCCAAAAAAAGGATTCCATGGCAACAGCATCTGTGTTACCGTGACAACTTTGATGTAAGAAACTCTTACTGCATCAGAGAGCTAGCAGAGCATTGCAGCTAAATCAGACCCTCATGCATCTAGGGCTATAAGCTGAAAATGTCAATAAACTAATGTTCTACAGATCTTAGGTACAGAAGGGGGTAAAAAGAGTTTCACTTTTAATGTCTCTGCCATAGTTGAGCTTAAAATACATTTAATGCATTAGTCCTTCGAGGTAACAATGGTTTAGCATAGCCTTTTTAGCTAAAAACACTAGTACAGGTTCTGTCTATTTAACAGGAGGTGACTTTTCACCTGGATGGAAACCACTCATGCAATAAGACTTATATATGATTTTAGCATGAAAGGTCATAATTTACATAGTCTGCAAATAACATAATCAGAAATCCTCACTGTACCAGGAATGTCAGGTGAATTCCCATTATACTCAGTGACAAAAAACACTGCATATGCCTTCAGCCAAAGGGTTTGGCTGAATATAGATCCTGTAAAAAGTGCTGGGATTTGTCCCAACCCTAATAGCTGTAGGAGCAAAGATAGATTAAGGTAGTTATCAGAGCAGTTTCAGAAATGATTAGTGTCCCCTGGGGCTCAGTAATGTCAGATTCACTGTTTCTCTACAAGACACAATATGAGCCGATTGCCCAGTGGGTTGACATTGCTTGCATATACACCAGAGATACTAGACAAGGTGAGCATTTGAAGCAAGCCCTGTCTGACAGTGCCAGAGTCTTTCCCTCTGGAAATAGTGCCAAGTGTATATTAGAAGAATTAGCGATTGTACCTTATGCAAAAAAAGATAATACCCTTAAAGCCAGGAAGAGGTCATTTACTTTTTGTTAATATTATTATGGTAAGGCACTTACAGCAGTCATAATGCCAATTATCGCTCTAGCAAGTGCTGTAACACACTTTGCATAGGCAAATATTGCCTAGAAATGTGCACTCAGGGGCGTTTTCGGCCTCTGAGGTGCACGAGGCAGCTCCGCCGATGCCGCCCCCCGACGCTTACCTTTACAGTGCCAGAGGGGGTCTTCTACTGTGTCTTCTATTTTTTCTCTTAAGCAGTGTATATACCATTAATTTTTTTAATTTCTGGCCCTCAGATACTCAAGTGCCACCAGTTACATAAGAATCCACATAAGAATCCAAAAACTCCCACTGGAAAGCAAGCGAGCAACAGGTATAATTCAGGGAAAGAGCCAGTATGGCAAACGCTAAGCATAGTCAGCCAAAGCCAGGTAATGAATGCAACAAGCAGGAATCATAACACAGCAGTTGGATTCAGGAAACATGAATTAGAGAACCCAGGAACAGGCTATCATGACCCAAACAAGCAGTAATTGAGCTCTAAATTAGGGATTTTATAGGAAATCCTTTATGGCCTGTGGCCAGATGTTGGTATTTGTGCATGTTGATGGTGATGTTGGCAAGGTATGAGGCTCATTAATAAGCCACTTATCCATTCTCTATTTAATGGCAGGACATGCGATTTTTCACATTGGTGCTGAGGTGTGTGCCATTATGCAAGTGCCAGGCATCATTTAGTCTGCAAGTCAATAAATGCATTTTACACTCCCAGTACCCATACTTTGGCATTACCACATACAGGTGTACACTGAGAGCAGGACACCTTTACTAATCATTTGCACCAAGTCAATTTTAAAGGTAAGTACATGTCAGAACCTCATATGCTATCACCCTAAGAAGGTCAACATCTTCACCTTTTAAATTCCCCCTTAAGGGTGCTGGCAGGTCTAGAGAGAATGTACAAATTCCCATCTAGTATTGAACCTAGGACCCCCATGCTACAAGGCAGCAGCACTAACTACTTTGCCACCATGCTGCATACTACAATCACTGTCCTATGACTTTAAAAAAGCACTAGTATGCATGTAAATATATCTTACAGGGCCACTGGTTCTACAGTCCTTTGTGCAATTCCCCTTCTATAAAACTGTGTTACAAAGAATTACAAAAAAGTCTATAAAGAGCGATGCCTCTAATCTTCCTCATTCCTGCTGTGTGATAGTCAGTCATCTCTTGCATTCTTTTTGTAAATAATTATGACCCTCCTTCCCAGTCTTTCTGCTCTCACTCACGTTCTCTTCCCCATCTCTTTTCCCGTCCCCCTTTTCCTGTATTCCATCTCTCTACTTGCCAGACCCTTGTACATATTACCATGCCCCTCATTAATCACATCCTTTTCCTAAACCTCTCCCCCTCCCCACTTCCTACTGAACTTGAAATTCCTGAAACTTCCTGTCGACCCCTTCCCTTCCAGTACTTTTAAGAGAAGATCTGAACATATTAACTGAGATTTCCTGTGGAAAATTTTGCACCCCAAAAAAACAAAACTAGGTTACCATGCTCATTTCTTAAAAGGATTGATCTTAAATGGTTACAGAGTTAAATTAGATTTTGCATAGTACAGGGACCTATAGCATATTGAAGCTTGTGACTCTGAGCATGACCTCTGGGTCCAGGTATGCCACACATACTATTGCTACTCAGCATATAGGAAGCAGCAGTACTTAAACAAAAAATTACTGGAACAAGTATTTATTCAGAGTAAAATTAATTTAAAATCACAGGGGTTGATGTTTTCTCATGATTTCAAATAAGGCAGCAATTTGGGGAGTTTTGACATTTTTTTAAATAAAATTATAAATGTAATATTATGTTAAAAAATTTATTTTTTATATATATATATATATAAAGCTGCAGCTTAATGCCAATTGTCCCCTTTGGTGTTAATTCTGTATGTAAAAATTATAGTATCACTATTTATTAGCACGCCAGCTTTTATTTTTCTCCAGCATGGGAAATACTTGTTTATTACTTTGTTATTTTTAGGGCTTTATGCTACAATTTCAGTCTAAATGTTAGATTTAGATCATTGCATTTAAACGTATGATCGAAATCCAAACGTTTTTTGGAAGAAGACTAAAATCTGAACATGTATGGTCACCTTTAAACCCTGTACTTAGGGTACAGGGTTTAAAGTTAGACTTGTTAGATTGTAACATTTTCAGGGAAAGAACTCTCACTCTTTCTGTCTCTGTCCCATAGCCCTTACTGAGAACACTTAACAATATTCTTAACAATCTTCTCCTAATAACTCAAATGATAAGTAAAATAAAAACACACAGTTATTACGAGGGCTGTACACACAAAAGTCAGTGAATCACAGGAAGTTGATGAAACCATACTTGGGATATGATGTTATTGAGGTGTGTTCACCTGATGTCACACCTCAGGGACATTATGAGAGTGAATCATTGAGATCCCTTATCTAGAATGCCGTCAAAGCTCATTCGTGCTCATACAGCTGTGTTACTGACTAGTGGAATGTGGTGTATGTGTCCTCAAGAGATTGTGTAGACAGGAGAAAGGAAATGGAATGAGTGCAGAGTTGAAAAAAAAGTTGAAAAGTTAAATTAGAGAAAATGCAGAGAGAGAATTGGGGGATGGGTGTAGAAAAAAAGGATAAGAAACTAAAACAGTCTGTGTGTTCCAAATACATACAATGTGACACTTGTAATGTGTTCATGTGTGTGTGGGGAGTTCTTTTGTGTGTGTGTTGCACATTCCATACTTTATATGCAGAATTCCATTTCTCGACCAAAAAAAATCTGGAAGATAGCTTAAGGAATTTAATGAACTGTTGCCAAAATAATCAGATACGTGAATGGAGATGAAAAAATGAAAATAAAATCAAGGTTATCCTCAAGTGAGGAGAAGGAGAAAGCAGATTTCTAATATGTCTTAAAGGTGTCCTTCAGTGATTTCAGCAATGCTTCACTATATATTTGATGCAAGTGCTTCTATAGAAAGGTGTATGTTGGAGGTACTGAAGCTGTATACAGAGCAACCTCAAGCACTGGTACATACTCTGTTACACAAACAGTTAAATGTAAACAGTTACAGTGACAGGAAATTTAATGTTGTTTCGTGTGGGTGTGGGAGCCTATTCAGTACATGTTTTCCTTTTTATACAGGAGCAGGGCAATTTTTTAAAAATTGCTGTTCTTACATATTAGCCTGAGTGTATTATTATTTTCTCCACAATAAATATGGTATGTTACATGGGGCTTTTAATGGACTGCAACACAGGAGTAAATACTGGAGGTTGGGTCATTACTAAGCATTCTGTTTTATTGTGTCTATGTGTAAAAGAGTCATGAAAGTGTCTTTCTTTTTTAGAGTTACAAAGGTTAACTGTAGTTAATTTAAAGAAAAACTTTATCCCAAACAATGGGGGTATCACATAAAATAACTTATATGTAAAACTGTGTAAATAAACCATTTTCATAAATATATACTTTTTTAGTAGTATGTGCCATTGGGTAATCCTAATTAGAAAACTGCTATTTTAAGTACTAAGGGCCACCTCCTGGGATCATAGGATTCATGGTACATGTAAACAAGCCAATTTATGGACAGAGTTCTGTGCTTTACTCCCACATTTCTTCCTGTTACAGTTGCTGCATTATTTCTGGTCATGTGATCTCTGAGGGAGCAAACAGACCATCACTAAATGGTGGCTCAGGGGAAAAGATGTAAAAGGGCAATATTTACTGATATATATATTCCAGTTTGGCAAGATACTTCAACAGGACACTTAAGATGTATAAACTATTTGTTGGTTAAGTAGTCATTCTGAGGGTATAGTTTTCCTTTAATGCTGTTGGGATGTGGCTCATCTCAAGAGTCACACTGCCCATGAGCTTATGATACACCTATGGTCCAAGTTGTAAGCCGAACCTTGCATATCCAGCCTATACCATCTAATGCAGTGCTGTCCAACTTCTACGGTGCCGAGGGCCGGAATTTCTCTAGCATACATGGTGGAGGGCCGCTAATGGAAGCCAGTTTTGACCACTCCCCTTTTTCAAACCACACCCACTTCAAACCACACCTATTTTATCACAATGGTGGTAGCACAGCAAAATCCCAAATGCTTGGTCCTTACTGTGGGGATATCAACCATCATTCATATGTGAAAGAATTATGTCATATTAAGATATACCCTTAAATTCCATATGCCTCCTCCTCCCCTGTAGATAGCAGAGCAACCCCCAGTACATAATTACTCACCTTTGGGACCATTTAATGGCTATTTCCAACTGCTAACAAACTCCCACAACAAATCCCTGCCAGGTTCACCTCCCACAAGCAGCATAGGGCAAGCAGAGTATGGCACACACAGGCAGCACTCTGCCTGTCCTATGCTGTCTGTGTGTGCCATACTCTGCCTGTCCTAACCTGCCTGTGTGTGCCATACTCTGCCTTCCCTATGCTGCCTCTGTGTGCCATACTCTGCCTGCCCTACCCTGCCTGTGTGTGCCATACTCTGCCTGCCCTAACCTGACTGTGTGTGCCATACTCTGCCTGCCCTACCCTTCCTGTGTGTGCCATACTCTGCCTGCCCTACCCTGACTGTGTGTGCCATACTCTGCCTGCCCTACCCTTCCTGTGTGTGCCATACTCTGCCTGCCCTACCCTGACTGTGTGTGCCATACTCTGCCTTCCCTATGCTGCCTCTGTGTGCCATACTCTGCCTGCCCTACCCTGCCTGTGTGCCATACTCTGCCTGCCCTACCCTGCCTGTGTGTGCCATACTCTGCCTGCCCTACCCTGCCTGTGTGTGCCATACCCTCCCTGACCTATGCTGCCTGTGTGTGCCATACTCTACCTGCCCTATGCTGGCTGTATGTGCCATACTCTGCCTACAGTACCTATGTCTGAGGTGTGAAGAAGTGAACAATGTGGGTGATTACAGCCTGAGCCTGAGGTGTGAACACTGCAGGGGGTGAACAATGCAGAAACTAAAAGGTGTGAAAAACACAGGGGATTACATTTTTAAACAATACAGGGGGATTACAGCCTGAATCTGAGGTGGAACCATGCAGGGGGCCAGTTAATCTCAGTACTGATAACGTTTAATGCTTACTCAAAGGTAAGCCATCAAAGCAGCCAGATAGGTGGGGGGCCACACAGAGGGGGGTCGCGGGCCGCCAGTTGGACAGCACTGATCTAATGGATCGCTTTGCCTTATAGAAAAAAAAGTGTGAAATAAGGGATGAGCCGATGAACTGTGTGGTGCATTCCAGTGTGTATAACTGCAGGGTACTGCTTCCAGTAATTGTTGCATACAAACAAGTTTTACATTTTACACTTATTAAATAAAAGTACAGAACAATATCCATCCAGAAAGCACAAAGTGCAAAGAGCTTGAAGACCAGTAGTGTGCAAAAAATATCAGAGGCAAAAAAGCTTAATTATTATAGTCAGTTCTAAGCCTCAGAATGGTACAGTGGCCTACAGTCTCTACACTTTCAAAGACCTGAAGCAGCATCCCAGGCAAATCCATCACTGTTCATCATAAGCCAACTTTGGGCCTCTGGCCAGATAAACACTGCAGAGTGACATTCTTAGAACCAATGCAAAACAGATGCTTCCACATCCAAATGCAGCTTAAAGTAAAACAAATATTTTGACAGCTCAACAATTGCTACAATATTTGTATTTATATGTAGTTAAAACACATTCAGTGCCTTTTGTTGGTCTCACACCAAGGGGCTGATTTACTAAGACACGATTTCGAATCCGAATTGGAAAAATTCCGATTGGAAACGAACATTTTGCGACTTTTTCATATTTTTTGCGATTTTTTCGGCGTCTTTACGATTTTTGCGTAAAAACGCGAGTTTTTCGGCGTCTTTACGATTTTTGCGTAAAAAAACGAGTTTTTCGTAGCCATTACGAAAGTTGCGCAAAGTCGCGATTTTTTTCGTAGCGTTAACACTTGCGCGCAAAGTCGCGCCTTTTTCATAGCGTTAAAACTTAAAAGGCGCGACATTTCGCGCAAGTTTTAACGCTACGAAAAAATCGCGACTTTGCGCAACTTTCGTAATGGCTACGAAAAACTCGCGTTTTTACGCAAAAATCGTAAAGACGCCGAAAAAATCGCAAAAAAACGCAAAATTACCGATCATTACGAAAAAAACGCAATCGGACACATTCGGCCCGTTCGTGGGTTAGTAAATGTGCCCCCAAGAGTAGTGGTAGGAGGAATAGGATGGTCAAGTGCCACATGTGTGGAACAATATATGTAGATATTAAATACAAAGGTGCACTTGCAGGTATCTTATACCGTTATGCCCTCTCTCATCATGCCAAGACTTAACTTACAGGTCTGAATCTAAATAAGAGATACTGACACCAGAAATTAAACCTTATTTTACATCTATGCTTTTACATTACCTATCTGATCCCCCATGTTTCTCTACGAGAGGGCTGCCATATTTGAGCAACAGGAGTCTGTTAGCATTAGCACTAACAGACTCCTGCTAGCATTATAACTGACAGTTTAAGAAGGAACAGTCAGGTTGGCAACTTCAGATAGGTTTAGGGACTTCATGTAACAATTACATACAAAGTAGCCCTATCAGCAAAAAATGATCAATATGACCGATCGATAACTTTTATTGTACATTAATATTTTGTAACTTTTTAGTGTCAGTATCACTTCTCCACTGCATCCTCAGTGCTTGGCTTCAGTCTGTAGTTCCACTGAGCTCAGGTGGAAATCAAGGTATTCAAAGGCAGTCAACCTGAAAGGGGCTGCCCATATGGAGGAGATCAGCGGGGTATAACTTAGTCTGCACAGTACTGGAAATTGGTACAGCAGTCCTGTGCATTATAACTAACATTTTCAGGCCATAATTTGCTAAACCATTAGTAAAACATTTTTGTTAGAAAGCTAATCACGCCCAATGTGTGTCTGGCTTTGTGTTATGATGATAATTCTAGGTTACAGACCCTTTCATACGAGTCTATGAAAATCTATTATCTGGCCCCCATCTAAGGACCACTATTATGTTTGCAGCATTATGCTAGTTAGCGCCAATACACAGTCAAACAAGTGTTAAGCCATTCATTTGTATTGCAGTCAGTTATTCTGGACAAAAAAAATCTTAGCCAATCACACCCCATCTGGACATTTAAAAAGTATTTACTCAACATGGAATGGTTTAAAGTCAAATGATTAGCAATCTGGCTGACACTTCAGTGCAATATGGCCATCGCTAACCAAAAAGATAAAAAGGGCACAAAAGACCAAGGCATAGAGGCACTCACCCAGTAGAAAAGGCGGTCCAGGTGCATCAGCTCCAGACTCTCAGCATAGGGAGCCATAAACAACAAAGATGTGAGCATTGGCACTCAAAGGATTCCACACAGGTCACATGGATAAAAACTTTGCTTGAACCCTATGCATTTTGGGCCTGTACACTTGTGAAATCCTTTGAGTGTCTGAATGCTCACATCTTTGTTCTTTTCAATACAGCCATCACCAGTAATCCAAGTATTCTGCAAATAGGCATAATTTATAGACCCATGAGTGTTTTTTTTATAGCTTCTCCTCCAGTTGAATTTTACAGGTTAGGAAGCACTGCAAGCTGCTGCCTAATGACGCATAAGGAACAATAAATACCAGTGCTTAGAGCTATGTAGATTAATCCAAAATGTTTTGGGGGCTTCTATCTTCTAAATTTTCGAAGTAGTTTTCCATACTTCTAAGAAACAGTGGTTTATAAGATGATATGCCTTGTGCTTTCATCCATAAAAATTCCCTGCCCTGTAGCACTCAGATTCCTTTTCCTAATGAGGTGTTATGTAAGGGGTTGCTAATACAGCAGCATATAGAGAGTAAACTGTTATAATTATTTACACAGTGCTGTATGGCAGTGGGAAATACAAACTATGGCATGCAAACAGATAGAAAAAAAATAAACAGCGGGTACTGCAACCACTCCTTTCAGCTGATATTCCTGATTTTTCCTGGTCTACCTGCCTCAGGTCTCCTGGTGTCTCTGTTGTTGTATCCTAAGGATCTGTCATGGGAAAACCCTTTTATCCTGTTTACATACATTGACCTTATTTAAATAGAGTGGGCCCTAAATACAGACTTGAGTTTGTATCTAGTGATGAGCGAATCTGTCCCGAAACTACTACCATGTTGCCTATTTTGATGTGGCTGCACCCATTTTGACATGACTGTGACTTTTTTTGACGCGTAACAAATTTTCCGCAGTGAACTTTTGCAGAAGCCACGGCTCCCATACCTGTAATGCACTGGTACATTTTGCTTACATCCTGTACCCAGGTGGCACTCAACTTTGCAACTTCTCACTTAGTGGCTCATTTATTAGTACAGCATTATGTGCTACCTAAATAAAATTGGTTCTATTGTTTCCAGATATGTTATGCATTCTTGGACATTTTATCTGGTATGTTGAGCTATACTGCTGATTATTATTATATCCCCCTTTTATAGCTCAGTGTTTGCCCCAATGGACACACAATTAGCATTAAGTATATTTTTGGGAGAAAACCAGAGCACCTAAACAGAGGGAGGCCATATATTCTCTTGTATTGGACCCAGCAATGAAAGGCAGTCACACTAACCACTTTGTCACCATGCCATTTACATATAAGCACACAAGTATGCATGGGCGGATTAATCATTGTGCACCCCTAGTCTACAGCCTAAGGGCCCAATGTAATTAGGGGCCCTTTCTGCAGCTGTTGCCCGTCCCCATGCCGAGACAACTTAAGTTGTGCGCATGTCCGTGCAGGGAGATGAGAAGCTTAAGACAACTTATGTCCCTGTATGTTGAACAAGTAGAGGATAGGTAGCACATATGTCTGTGCGACCTGATGTCGCATTGTGTTTGGCGTATGCCAGCGATGGAATGTCAGGGCACACAGACATACACACCACTTATCCGCTACTTGTTTAATATACACAGACATAAGCACCACCTTGTCTAAGTTAGTTCTCCCTGCATGGACAGAGAGAGGGGGGCCCTTTGGAAAGTGTAGCCTAGGATCCTCACATGTCATTAATCCGCCACTGCAAGTATGGTACACCAAATTGTGTGTATTGTTGTGAATCATTGGTGGTATTCTGTGGAGTTCCAAAGACAGAAATCCAAGCACATCTGACCTGTAAAAGCAGTAAATGGGTAAGCCTATCCTGGAAGCTAAGTTGTTGTCCTGCAGGCTAGTCAGGTTAAGATTTGTTACTCTAGATATTCTTGAAACTATTTTAGGCTAACTCAAACTATACTTATAACGGCAAGCTTCTAAAGCCATAAAGGGGCCCTACCCATATGTTTAAAGCAAAGTATGTGATATGTTAAACCCAAAGACTATAAAACAAATATTTTAAGGGTCCAGACATGTGCCCCTGCCTCATGAAAAACCAAGAATTACTGCCTTATATGGTTCAGGTGGTTGTTATAAATCCCTGTGCAGGAAAGCTATCCATGGTGGTTAGCACTCTATTTATTAAACATTTGCCCATGTTAGGAACAGGTATAGTACTTATGCTATAGGGGCACAATTGTGCAGCAACTTTACATGGCCCTAGATCTCTCAGCTAAAGCTGAACATATCAGAGAAAGACTTTCAGATCATATGTCCTAAATTATGTGCAAAAACATTCTTTTCTCACACTGTAAACAAAACCACTATTCATGCACTTCCTCATGTCAGCTGTTCTGGGTGTTATCTTTGGCATTTTCCCAAAAAGTCCAGGCCACTGCTGCCATATCTTAACTGAAACACTGTTGCTAATATACAGGTAGCTAATATACAGGTATACAATCGATTATCCAAAAATCCAGTATGTAGAAAGTTTCTGCCAACTCTCAGGGGCCTGTTTATTAAAGTTTGTATTTTCATTTTCACAAATCGTACTAATTACTCGAAAAAACATTTTTTTTGTAATTTATGAACAGTAATAACCATGAAAAACAATAATACAATAATCCTCTGATAAAGCACCCAATGGTGCGAAACGTGTTAGGAGAGTGGGTACCATGGGGCACTGGGATGTACCTATCCATTGTTTGGTATAGTATGTTTACTGCTTATTTTGGAATTGTTTGTTTAATTTTGAGCCAATAAATGTTTTGTTTATTTCACTGAAATATGTTGTTAAAGATTCACTTGAGACCTTGCCAGTTGAGTAAATCCAATAAATACTTCCTCGACAAAACCTGGCTTAAATCTATTTATCGGTTGTATAATAAAAACTGTTAAAATCAACAGAATTGATGTGTGCTTATTGACTACTAGGAGTTTAGTGCACTAAGAAAGATCACAAGCAGATGAGAAATGCATTAGTGTGCAGTGCCCCAGGGGATAGTTCTCACAGGTGTTTTTCATTCTCTATGGCTATTCGTAATTGTGTGTGTTTTTGTGTAAATGTGCTCTTCATTATCATAAATGGTGCACACAGTCTATTTGCTACTTGCTTGCAGGAATCTTTTATTTTGTAAATTCCAGCAAACAAAGCAGAAGATCTGGTTATATGCAGTTTCCACTTGGGCAATGGCACACAAAAAAAAGCCTAAATAATGTTTCATTACAGAAGTTCTTTTTTAATTTGTTTCTTTGCAAACATAAAGATACAATTACTAGAGAAGGGAATTTGGAAACCCTGTCTTAATCCCATCTATCTCTTTGGTGGCTCTTCTAGTCATCATGTCTTAATCCTATTTTCACATTCCCATTTGCCACCTATCTCTGCAAAGAGAAATAAACCAACAAGTTTAATTGGGGTTAGAGGTATGCAAGATAGCGCCTTGGGTCTGTGCTGTCCTATTGTATGCTGACATGCTATGCCTAATGTTTGTAATTCTAACAGATAAGTACAGTGATTCATATGCTCACACAAACTCCTATGCAGAACAAACAGAGAAACCTAGAAACACTGCCAGACTTTAGAGTGAACCAGAAATGGCTGAAAACAGGAAAAAATACTGTATATCATACATTACCAATTTGTGGGTCTGGTGCCCCTTGAATTACGGCAACGTTAATAAACATCTTTTTCATTATATTTTTACTATCCTTTATGTATATTGTGACAATCTACTTCATGCAGTACCTAAAAGGGCATACCCCTCTTCTTCCACATGAGTGCGATGAATAGGGCTTGTGCTAAACATACTTTTTGCATATTGTTTTAATCACAAAAAAATCTAAATCTAAGGGTCACACAGAAAGACTAAAGCAACTTTATGTTTGGTCCCTGGAGGTAGATAGGAGGTAGGGTATGTACCAGTATACAACCTTTACCCCTTTGTTGTTGCTGTTTTGTTAGCTGAAGTTCATCATGCAGGGTGGTTATTTGTGCACTGGTAGTCTAATTATCTGCTTTGCAAGAACCAAACACAGAGCAGCTTCAGTTTTACAGTTTGACCTGTTTAAATTTTTTAGTGATTAAAACACTAGGCAAAAAGTATGCTTAGAACAAGCCCTATTCATTAACCAATGAATAAGGGGGTATTCTGCCCCTCTAAAAAATTGCTCATCATTCACATCAGTCTGTGCTACAACCAATCTCACAATCTAAGATTCCTATTACATTCCTACAATACACTCACACTAGGGGGATTGTCACCAGAAGCCAGCATGTATGTGTGGAATGTGGGAGGAAACCAGAATACCCAGGGGAAACATTCAACAGATATGGGGAGAACATACCAATGATTTGAATTGCAAATAATGTCCTGGTCAGGTTAAATTCAAGACCACATTGCTGCAAGGCAGCAGTGCTAACCAGTAAATCTCAAAAACCTAGGTAATAGGCAAAAAGGGGCATTTTCTAAGACCCACTGTGACAAGGGCAGACACTTCATACCCCCTCATTTGAATCAGCTAGACATGTTCTACCATATACTGCAAGTCCTTAATAATTTTAGGGGCACTTGTGAGAAAAAACCTAATCTCACTGGGACCTCCTGCTTTAAGCTAATATCACACTGAGTGGTTTTCTCAGCCAGAGTATACAGCATACGCCTGTCAGTATGAATGCAGAGAGGATTTTGGCTGAAAACACACATGTGCTAATGCCTAATGAGTTGGAGGTTTCTATACCAGAAATAATACCACACCCTGTATGACATCATTATTATTCCATTTGACAACCCAGCATCAAAAGTCAGGTAGAGCTTATACAATAGTAATCCTACTAAGGGCTCTGGCACACGGGGAGATTAGTCGCCCGCGACAAATGTAAGTCGCCGGTGGGAT
Organism: Xenopus tropicalis; assembly: GCF_000004195.4. NCBI lineage: Eukaryota > Metazoa > Chordata > Amphibia > Anura > Pipidae > Xenopus > Xenopus tropicalis. The sequence goes on from NC_030678.2 coordinate 86,401,132, forward strand.
GGCACATGCGGCGGCGCGATTTCAGGAAATCGCCGAAAAAGCCTTGCAAGGCAACTGCGGCGATTTGCCAAAATCGTGCCACTGCGTGTGCCATCCCACCGGCGTCTTACATTTTCGCCAGTGGGATGGCAGGTGATGGCAACTCGGGGAGATTAGTCGCCCGCGAACAGGGAGTTTTGTCGCGGGCGACTAATCTCCCCGTGTGCCAGAGCCCTAAAGGTATAGTGACTGTTATTCAGAATGCTTGGAACGTGGGGTTTTCCAGATAAGGGGTCATTCTGTGATTTGAATCAATACCGTTAACTAAAAAAATAAACATTGATTAAACCCAATAGGATTGATTTGCTGCCATTAAGGATTAATTGCATCTAAGTACTGTTTTATTACAGAGAAAAAGGAAATGATTTTAAAAATGTGGACTTTAATTAAAATGCAGTCTATGGGAGACTAGCTTCTGGTAATTGGGAGCTTTCTGGATAAAGGATTTCCATATAATGGATCCCACACCTCTATTTTCCTTTTCATTTTTGTTCAGTTTTGTGACCCAGTATTTCCATGCAGTTTCTATTATGTCCATTTACTAGTAGAGCTTGCACTTTAGTTTCCTAACTACAGGCTGACACGCATACACTATTGTCATCTGACTAGGAGTGACAGAGAGAATCAGAAGGCCTGTTGTTTGGCTGAGGAAGGTGAAGCTACAAGCAAATATCCAGGAGTCTTGGGTTCTAGTGATGCTTAAGGTGCTCAAGGTGAATTAATATAGCAAACTGAGGTAAATTTCATCAGAATTAACTATCCATTTGGAGTGTGGGAGGAATTCAGAGCACCTCATGAAAACCTACGCAAACAAGAAGAACATAAAAACATTAGGAACATATTTCACTAAGGATTAACTGAACCTAAAACCACTTCTGTGTGAGGCAGGTAACATCATGAAAATGTCTGATGAAGAGATGTAATCTTTATTTTTTTCTCTAAAGCTTGCATTCTTACATATATCTGTTAGCCAGTACATGGCATTATTACCTGTTATATTTTATGTGAGGCATGAAATCATTTGCGCATATTGTGATATATGTGTATACTAACTAAGGTTTTTTTTTTATTGGAAGGGGTGCCTAAACAGCCAGGTATACAGTCTTAGCTTAGGGCTAAAGAGGACCTATGTTAAGGCTAGTGCCACATGGGCGACGACTTCATCATACAAGTGGATCTTCTCTTGATATGCCCACCTAAGGTGGGCAATATTGGTCCAAACAATCAAATTAAAATGACGGGTATTGGGGCCGTCAGACTAAGGACCACATCAATGAGTCAATGCGGTCCCTACAGGAAAATCAAACATGCCTGATCAAGATCTGGCCAATTTTAGATATCGCTCGGTAGGGCCATCGGGGTGCCTATACACAGGCGGATAAGCTGCCCAATTGGTCTGAAGGCCCCAAATTGGCAGCTGAAATCTGCCTATGTATGACACAATGGCTCTGGGTGCAGCCCAAACTATCAGAGGGGTGGATTCTCGCCCCGGAATTTATCCACAGGCCGAGAATCGGCCCCATGTTGCACTAGCCTAAAGACAGTATTAAGGCTAGGCTGCAGACATATTAGGAATATTTTAAGGTGAGCCCTTACTTCATGTACTGAATAATCATAGAACAAAGACAGGCTACCTTAATTAATTAACGACATGTAAGGCCCCCCTAGGCTACACTCTCTCTATCTGTGCAGGGAGAAAAAAAGCATAAGAAGCATATTACAACTAACTTATACAAGATGGTGCTTATGTCCATCTATGTTGAACAGAGGATGAGCGGGATGTATGTCTGTGCTCCGTGATGTCACATCATGCTTGGTGCACATCAGTAACATCACAGGGTGTTCAGTTGTCTTAGCAAGGGGGCCGGCAGTAGCTGCAGGAAGGGCCCCCGATTATACTGGGCCCCTGTAGCCTAGGGGTGCCTAGAGATTTATCCACTCCTATATATAAGCATGTTTTCAAAGGAGGTCCAGTTTTTCTTAAAAAATATACTTTATTATATATAGAAAATCTCTTTGTGACACAGCACTTTTCCAATGTATAATACTAGACATTAATAAAGCTATGAAGGGGTTTATAACCAAGTAGTGTTATATAAAAGCACCTACTAATACTTGATAAAGAGTGCTGCATTACCAAAAGGCACCAAAGCACAGCCTCTTACTAATAACCATGGTGTGACTGGCACCTCGGTGTTAAATATGTTGATGACCTGATTCAAGGCTTTCAGGATGAAAGACAAGTGTCAGTCAAAGCTTCATAATTAAGTCACAACCTTTAGTACTTGCACCTCATTAATGAATACCCCCACCGGCACTCAGAGGCTTACAGAAATACACATACGCAGGGACAATACACACTGGAATATATGTGGCAGTACAAACACTGACATGCTGATTTCTATATGAACAGTGCTATACACCAATTTGCGCCTTAGTTAAACTCAAACACAAATGTGCTAATGAAAATGGATTTCCTGTAAATGTAAAAAGTGTCATAAGCACCGCGTAGCTACCCAATGTAAATAAAGTGCCATGCACAAGGGCATGTTTTTTAAACAGGGCAGCTGCATTAGCAAGTCTGGCATGTCCACACACACACATCCACTGTCTGACAAGAGGGTGCATCTCTAACAGTAAGCATAGCACTACAGTTACCATGGTGACAGACACGAATCCTGCAGTGCACAGAATGGCCGGCGTAGGAAAGGGCTGTGTGTGTATATTAATCTATATGATAGCAGCAAAAAATGGCGCAGGTAATACCCCCCACCACAACCAGCTAACCATGTTAATTGTTAAACAGACACATATGTAGCTAGGAAAACAGTACATCATACAGCTTTGAAAGATGGTTTCTCTGGGCAAAAAAAAACCCATATACCTAGTAATTACATGCTCTGAGAACATAAATTTATCATCCCATTATATTATTCTAAAACATGTATAAATGATCCATAGCTTTGTATATTAAGCTGAATTTCCCAACACCCCCTAAGGTATTGTATTTCAGCTTTATCAGGGAGTGCAGCCAGGACTAGTGTCAAATCAATAGCCTCATGCTGTTTTGTTGAACCTCAAGCAATCATAATTCACTCAGGCAAATTTACAGTTCAGTTACACATACCAACTAATCATCAATCAGTTGGCAAAAACAGTAAATGAAAGAAAATATCTGATTGGCTGCTATGGGTTACTACATTGGTACAAATGTGACTCAATTGCTAATCTATAGGATTGTAGCTAAATTATAATTTTCCTATACTGAATACATAGTTGTAGGCGTCTTTAGGGGATGATAAGGACAGAGGACATACAAGTGCTTCTGGCAATATATACAGGGCACCACCTCTTCCCTGCTTTTGTGCACCAAACATGTGTCACCAGACAGTCATTACAATATATACCTATTACCTGCAGGGGAAATTAAATGATCTGTTAATGTGTATACTTAAAGATGCTAGGCAAACCATCTCCAATCAGTATCTCATCCTGTAAAATGCTTTACTATGTATCTCCTTACAAAATGCTTTTCTCCCTCATCAGAGTTCATCCAAGTTTGTCTAAATTGTATGGTATAACATGGAAGGATCTAACAGTAGGAATAAAATGGACAGGGGAAATTACCAGCTTCTCCTATGGAGAAGAGGAACACGCTAAGAACTATCATGATAAAAGCCACAGGAGACCAAATACCTTTGTAAAAAAAAGTCCAAGTTGCTTGATTAATTGGACTTTGCAATGCAGGTGCTGCCAATATGGAGAGTACATTGTAGGAGGCTGGTTGAAACCTATGAACAGGATTAAGGCCACCAGTGAGATCAAAAAGGACATGGCCATTTGGAAAAAGTTCCTTGAGGCAAACAATGGCAGACCCATGTGGGCGGAGGTGGGAGAAATTAACAGTGAAGCTGGTAAACCAAAAACCAGAGTAGACACACTAATAACTGCACACTGTTAAGTGCTGACAACTGAATAGCTAAACACAAACCTCTCCTTCAGACATTTACAGTAGCAATGTGCATGCATTTTCAGTGTGAACAATTATCTAATTTAATTTGATAATAAATCCTACACTGACATATCTTCCCTGTGATATTTTTATTATAAAGAACTTAACTACAATTTTGATGTGATATTATCCTTTTATTGAGAAACAAGAGAAACTAATACGTGCTGTGTTAGTAGTATAATGATTTTCATCAGTAGGGACTGGGCATGTTAAATCAGGAGACACGTATGGAGTATGGAGTAAATACAGCAAGAGAACTGGTTTCAGTGTGTTGTAAAACTAAAATTCTGTTTTCATTCTTCTTGTTTTCAACTGTGAACTTGGTACTGTGTTTTTAAAATGTTGAAATGTTAAAAGGTTAAAATAGAAGTTAACAACCAATTTTAGCATGTTCCGACAAATCCGTAAAATTATCGTAAGGTCAGTTTTTCATCCGACATTGGTCAGAAAATTGATCTGGAAGGTTTGAAAATTTTTGTTGTTAACAATGAAATGTATCCATTGTCCAATTGTTTGCAATTTGTTGTTCTGAACTGAAGAAGCCACTCGGATGAGTGGTGAAACGTTTTCAAGAAAAACTCAGAAAAGTCCAGTTGTTTTAGACTTAATTCTTCTAGATACTGTAGACCAAGCAGGTAGTTTTCCTAGCTTCAACTAGACGATATTGCTTGAAATGGTCGTTTTTGTTGATCGACAAATCTTACTTTTAAATGAGCTTTTCAAGATAAGCTTGGTCCTATGATAATGACAAGAATTTTTAAAAATGTTAGCGTTTAAACGGCAATTTTTTTAGGCTCAATATGATTTTGAATTCACATTTGCCTGAAGGCTTATCTACAAAAATATATTTAACATTATTGCATACAAAAGAACACTAAAAAGAACACATAAATAGGGGCATATTTATTACAGTGTGTAAGCCATCACCAGAGTTGTTGCCCATAGCAACCAATCAGCAATTAAATTTAAACGGTCACCTACAGCAGTGCTGTCCAACTTCTGTTGTACCGAGGGCCGGAATTTTTCCGACCTATGTGGTGGAGGGCCGATAATGGAAGCCAGTTTTGACCACTCCCCTTTTTGAAACCGCACCCACTTGAAACCACACCCATGTTATCACATGACCATACCCATATTAATGGTTGTAGTACAGCAAAAACCTGCCATACTCTGCCTTCCCTACCCTGCCTGTGTGTGCCATACTCTGCCTTGCCTACCCTGCCTGTGTGCCATACTTGGCTGGTTTGTGCCATACTTGGCCTGTGTGTGCCGTACTCTGCCTTCCCTACCCTGCCTGTGTGTGCCATACTCTGCCTTCCCTACCCTGCCTGTGTGCCATACTTGGCTGGTTTGTGCCATACTTGGCCTGTGTGTGCCATACTCTGCCTTCCCTACCCTGCCTGTGTGTGCCATACTCTGCCTTCCCTACCCTGCCTGTATGTGCCATACTCTGCCTTCCCTACCCTGCCTGTGTGTGCCATACTCTGCCTTCCCTACCCTGCCTGTGTGTGCCATACTCTGCCTTCCCTACCTTGCCTGCGTGGGCTATACTTTCACTGTGTTTGCCATTCTTGGTTGGTTTGTGCCATACTCTGCCTGTGTGTGCCATACTCTGCCTTCCCTACCCTGCCTGTGTGTGCCATACTCTGCTTGCCCTATGATGCCTGTGTGTATGGCACACACAGGCAGCATACAGTGACACAATGCTGGCACTGCTCCTACAGTCTGCACAATAACTATATATTAAAAAACTTTTTAATTGCAGTACCACCTCAGTATATGTTCTTTTTGTAGTGTGCAGGGATTATTTGTGGGTTTCTACTGCTCCTGAGGTGTGAACAGGGGAACAATGGGGTGATTACAGTCTGAGCCTGAGGTGTGAACACTGCAGGGGGTGAACAATGCAGAGATTAAAAGGTGTGAACAACACAGGGGATTACATATTTAAACAATACAGGGGGATTACAGCCTGAATCTGAGGTGAGAACCATGCAGGGGGGGCAGTTAATCACAGTACTGATACCATTTAAAGCTTACACAAGAGTAAGCCATCAAAGCAGCCAGACAGGTGGGGGGCCACACAGAGGGGGGTCGCGGGCCGCATGCGGCCCGCGGGCCGCCAGTTGGACAGCACTGACCTACAGTTAGAAAACAAAAGCAAAGATCTGATAGGTTGCTATGGGCAACATCAACTTACACACTATAATAAATATGCCCCTAAAAGGCTAAGGTCACATGGGTGACTTTCTCTCTGTGTGAGACAAACCCAACATGTGATCAATAATCCCTTTATGGGTACAGGATCAATTAAGATGACTGGTCATGAATTTATCTCTCACTAGTACTGACTTGATGATAGAGGTGGCACTAGTCAGTTTTGTTGGCCATGGGCCAGAATCAGCACACTGACTAAATTGTTATATTTTGCAATAAAAACAACATTCAATACTGCTCTAAGTTATATAGCAATTTTTTGGTCACAATTGTAATTTTTTTTATTTTTCTCAAAATTACATTGGCAAATTTCAGTTTGGGATTCTGGCAAAACTTTTTTTGGGATTTAGTATTTTGCTAAATGTAGTAATTTTGCATTGAGTGCATCCCATACATACATTTCATAAAATTGTACAGCTCTCCTCTAACCTAAGTTGCTGTTTCTCTTTCTTATAATGTGCAAGAAATGAGGCTGCACATCAGTAAAATTTGTATAGTGAACAAAATAAATGTAGCAATGTAAATTGCAAAATAGTGCCATGCTCCATTCAACCCAATTTTATCCCATTTGTGGAATGGTTAATCTCTCAATCCAATTCTCTTCAGATGAGGAAGTGAGGAAGGATTTGCCCATTCTACAAATTTTTCTTTTATCAGCACAACATATCAATTTAATATCTTGATAACTGGCAAATCTGTCCACTCGTGTAAGCTGTCTATATGAGAAAAAACATTTAAAATGAGGCAAATGATGACTATCACACCTCAAAACAACCTGCCTTATGGGCCTACATTTTTATCTCAGATCTGCAATATAGCATCCAAAAGGTGTATATTCTGCATTACCATATTTAAAATCTAGTTTACTCATTTGGTGAGGTAATTAACTCCTTTCATCTATTAATTACTTTAGATTTATACAGAAGCAGGAAAGGTATTGTAAAAACTAGAGTTCCTGCTGTAGGAGACAGTGGCGTAAGAATAGAGGAGACAGACCCCACAGTTGCAACAATTATTTTTTTGCAGGAGGGTTCATCGCAGAGTAGTTACGCTACTGGTAGGAGAACTATATTGTTTCAACAGCCAGAATCAGCAGTGCAGAAAGTGCAAACAAATTCTGATTTCAATAACATTTACATTTAAAACCACTGAAACTTTTTGATTAATATACTTGAACACTTTTTATAACTACTTTTTCTATCATTGTCCAGAGTTGTGTATGCTACCAGAACTCATGGTCCAACAAGAAAGAATCAAATCACCAATGGCCTTAAGAATGAAATGAAAACTCCTGTCAATTACCTTATAAGCTGTCTAAGGGCAGTGACACACGGGAAAATTAGTCGCCGCGCAACAAATCTTCATTGTCGTGGGCAACTAATCTCTCCGCAATGCCATCCCACCGGCTATTATGTAAATCACTGGTGGGATGGCATATGTGGTGGCGCGATTTGCCAAAGTCGCCAAAGTTGCCTTGAGAGGAAATTTTGGGTGACTTTGGCAAATCACAGTGCCGCGTATACCATCCCACCGGCGATTTACATTCTAGCCGGTGGGATGGCATTTTGGGGAGATTAGTCGCCCGTGACAACTAAGATTTGCTGCGTGGCGACTAATCTCCCCGTGTGTCACTGCCCTAAAGGTTTGTAAACATTTTATTTGTACTCAGATCTCTAATGTTAAAAGCTGGACACACACTTGCTAATTGCCTTGTCATCCCACAGACCAAACAAAAGGAGGCAGCACACGTGGATGACCTAATTACCCTCATAAGGCCTGCAGGCCAAATACAAAATGTACCGTATATATGAAGGAAAGGCAGCCTTAGCAAAGTGGCTGTTTTTAGTAAGATTCCCCCTGAACCCCTTCGCTTGTAGCCTAATATTGTGGGAGAATACTGGAAATTGTAGATATGCAAAAGCTTGAGTGGTGTTACCTCAATGGCTTAATAATAGCCAGGGTCTGCTCCCTCTATTAAGTCACCGAAGGGGATCATGAAATATATTTGGCTGTTAGTCCACACATTATTCTTCTGCACATATATATTAATTAGTTCAAAGCACATGTACACAAAGAGGCATATCCATCAAAGGATGAAAACATAGTTCACCACAGTATGTCAGAGCTAAATTTCACAGCTCTTTCTTCACTTGCACAGGATTTTAGGGGATATTTATCAAAAGATGGTAAAAGCACCAATTCTATTTTCCCCTTTGGCTATGCTCCAATATAAATGAATAGAGAGCTGGGGGGTTCCCTTCTGTGAACTCTACTTTTACCATTAATAAATATTAGAAAACAAAGTCTTTATAGGAATTCCTCACTTCTACTTTCAGTTCTAACCGTTCAGTAGGGAAACTTTCAAAATTCCCATGCTTGTTCATTGATCCCATTGGTTGAAACTGAAGGACTTTAAACGCCCATGTTTACAAAGCATATATTAATAACACTCATCTGTCACATTGTCATCACTTTCACTTTCAACACTCATGGGGATTTTTAATCTGAACCTCAGGTAAGGGGATCTCCACTTGGTTGATTCCCCTACCACTGTAGCTCTGTGTACATAAGTAGGTCTTTAAAAATAAATATACATACATACTGTACAGTTTAATTCTGGTGAATATATTTATATTGTTTTTTTTTTAAGTCTAGCATGTAGTTTGCATTTATTGGCATAATGTTTATTTCAGTGTTGTGGATAAAGAAGCTGGATAATTCCAGCTGCCTCTTGAATGTTTTTCTATCAAGTTTTATAAACTACAAACCATTACACATAAAGCCATGTAATGCACTTAGGTTACCTGTCCCACTCTCACACCTTCTCTAGATTGATGTCTGTGTTTGGTTTGTCAGACACACAATAATAAAGAAGCTTATCAATCAGGACTCAGACACACAGACATATGCATACCAATACAGTCACATAGATAGTCAAGCAAATACACATACATGCTGATACACACACACATATGCATGGCAGGAAGTGTCCCCAGCTGTGGAATGTATCCCATAACCTCCAACACTGACCTCAGGCTGAAACATGCTGTTTATAGACTGTGCATAATGGGACTAAACTGAGTGTGTTGGATCACTTGCAATGCATCACTTACTGATAAATACAGGGCACATTTCCATCAGCTCTACCATTAAAAACATGACTGTGATGGTTAGGTACATCGCTTGGGGGTGAGGTGATAATATGGAATTCTGGGAAATAAATCTGAAACGTTGGGAAATAAGAAATAGAGAAAAATGGGCATTAGCAGAAAAGAGTCATTATAATTAGAGAGTTAGAACAGTAACACCAAAATATGAAAATGTATCAACAATTAAATTATAATGTACTGTTGCCCTGCATTGGTAAAAGTTGCATGCTTGTTTAAGAAACACTACTATAGCTTATATAAATACCTTGCTGTGTAGCCAAGGGGGCTACCACTGACGTTGGAAAAAAGGAGAAAAGGCACAGATGATGTAGCAGATAACAGATAAAACACCATTGTATTCTATAGGATTTATCTGTTATCTACTATGTAACCTGTGCCTTTTCCAGCTTTAATGTCTGCTCCCATGGCTACACAGCAGCTTATTTATATAGACCAGTGATCCCCAACCAGTGGCTCGTGAGCAACATGTTGTTTCCCAACCCCTTGGATGTTGCTCCCAGTGGCCTCAAAGTAGGTGCCCATTTTTTAATTTCTGGCTTGGGGGCAACTTTTGGTTGCATAAAACCCAGTGTAAAGCCAAACAGAAGCGTCTATAGGCTGTCAGTCCACATAGGGGCTACCAAATAGCCAATTATAGCTCTTATTTGCACGCCAGGAATTTTTTCCATGCTTGTGTTGCTCTCCAACACTTTTTCCATTTGAATGTGGCTCACGAGTAAGAAAGGTTGGGGATCCCTGATATAGACTATAGTAGCGTTACTGTAGCAAACACACCAGTGTCACCAGTGCAGGGCAACACTACATTATATTTTAATTACTTTAAAACACTTTCATATTGTGGTGTTACTGTTCCTGTCCCACTGGCCTACATATATACTGTATATGATTTATAACTTTCCACAGAGCAACTGTTCAGCCCTATTTTTTCTTGTTCTACAAACTAAAGCACAATTCTCCCAGTTGTCTATGCCTGATAATGTAATGATAAAGGTAGGACCAGTTAAAGGGCGATAATGAAAGGGCATTTGGCCTGGCATCCTCTACCATAGGTGTTCCCCATAGAAAAAAAAAATTGTCAAATATACAACAAAAAATATGAATGTGTGTGTGTGTATATATATATATATATATAGCAAAAAATATTCCGTGACTGGCACACCATTTAAAAATTGTCATAAGTTTATTTAAGACATATTGTTTTAAAAGAAAGGTCCTATTTGGGACCGAAACGTCGGATTCTTTTAAAACAATATGTCTTAAATAAACTTATGACAATTTTTAAATGGTGTGCCGGTCACTGAATATTTTTTGCTGGATATTCAAAATTTGGCTGTGCACCTATGTTATGAGCTTTGGAGTGCAGACACTAAAAAAGACTGATATATATATATATTATATATATATAATAAAACTATCGCTACACCCAGTGTCGGACTGGAACCTCAGGGGCCCACCAGAAAACCTTAAACCATGGGCCCACTCTCCAAAATATTTATCCTCCTTTCTTCACTCAGCATCTTTATTATCCTATCATTTTTAATTACATGCTAGCATCTATCCTTTCATTTATTTTTTCAATTACCATTCAGAAATAGAAAATTACCATAAAGGAGCAGGCCCGGATTTGCGGAGAGGCCACAATGGCCCGGGCCTAGGGTGGCACAAATTTGGGGGCGGCATGCCGCCCAGCCACACCACCCATACGGAGCAGTGGGGACCTCTCCCGATCGCTCATTTGCGCATGCGCGGAGGGTGCCGATCGTGTGTTCGCGCATGCGCGGAGGGCGACGGACAGGGGCTGTGGGATTACAAATCCGGCCCTGTAAAGGAGGCCAAATGGTTAGGAGCAGGAGGGCCCACTGACCCCATGGCCCATGGGGAGTTTTCCTGGTATACTGGTGGGCCAGTCCGACTCTGGCTACACCCTATTAGTATGTAAGTCAAAAATGTCCAAACTGATAATGTTGAACAGAATTCCCAGAACCCTCAACTAGACACAGGTTGCTGGGAGTTGTTCAGCAACAGGTAGATGTTTGCGGGTTTCACATCCCTGACACATTTTGAAATAGGGCCACAATCTTCCCGCTTCTCTAGCTTTATCCTGATAAAAGTTTATACAAAAAACCTTTCAATGTAGCATTCCCAGAAGAATCCGGAATACTAATAAACAGCTCGGGCAGTTTTAAAAATAATAGCGTTTATCGCCCCTTCTCTCGCCCCCTCCCCACCGCGATATCAATTTGCTTACTTGTCCATGCGACGCTTTTTACACTCACTGTCTATATCGCCATAGCCAAGAGAATATTTATATTGTTAAGCAATTCTGTGACATTTTTCTTAAACAAAAAAACCCATATGTGTAATTATCCAACTGCGCTTCTAATCTGTGAATTACGACACCCCTCCCCAATCTACTTCTTGGGTAAACCCCTTCAACATCACACAGCGGACCAGAAACAATGGCTCCACCCTCACGTATCTTACTGGCTGAGCTAGACTCCTCAATCTTATTTTGCCTCTCCTATTGGTTGGGCTACTCCCAGTTCCCCGACAGCATATATAAAAAAGAGAGGAGCCACTTTTTACGGATACTTCTGCATTAAGCACTCAGTAAGGTAGAAGAGTGACTTAGACCGGTGTGGTTTATCGCTTCGCATTCGCTTTCCTGTGTGGAATTCGACAGGGCAGACGATGGGTAGTATAGAGTCAAAGTCTAAGAGTGCAGATATTAGCACCAACAAGCCGGCAGAACAACAGGTAAGGCACTCGGTATTACTCCTGGCTGCTTATGCAACCCCATTAGGTCCTGGCGGCTTTCTCTTGGGCTTTGTGAAAAAGAGGGTGTGTGGCTTCGGGCTAGAAGTTTAGGGAGACGGGGTGGGGTTGCTGGCCACTGACTGTGTGAACGGCACGTTCTTACCCTTGCGTTTTCCCCCTAGGAAAATGGACATGTAAAAGCCAATGGCGACGCCCCCACCAAGCAGAATGGCGATGCAGTTCCTTCTAATGGCTCAGCCGAGTCCCCAGCTGAAGCTGCAGAATCGGGCGAAGCCATCGAATCGGCGCCCCCCGCCAACGGGGACTCCAAACCTGAAGATCCACCAGGAAAGCAGGCGAAGAAAAAGAAGAGGTTCTCGTTCAAGAATCTAAAGTTCGGGAACAACCCTTTCCGCAAAACCAAAAAAGACCAAGCACCAGGAGAAGAGACCCCCGCAGATGAGGGCGCAACAGGGTCCCCCCAGGAACCCGAGATCAAGGATGGAGCCGTGGAAGCAGCTCCTGAAGCAACCCCAGAGAATGGCGAATGTGAGACAGCAGCGCCCTCTAGTGATACCATAGAGGAAGTACAGCCTGAGGCTGCTGCCCTACCTCCTACTGAAGATTCCCCCAAACCTGTAGAGAGTGAAGCCAGCACAGAAGCCCCCAGCGAACCCCAGAAACAGGAGGAATAGGAGCGATGCAGACTCCTCTTTTAAAGACTTTAGTGCATCGAGCCTTCCCTCTCACACACCCCTTGCCCTGTCACCCTTGGAGGAAAAATATACCCTGTTTGTAAGTATGGGGCTATTTCCCTTTAAATTTCCTTGGGCAAAGTGTAGCTGTATGTACAAATAGACTTCTCTTCATATTATTATGTGCCAGAAGAAACAAAAACCTGCTTTGGCTATTGCATTCACACATTAATAGAAGAGCCCTCTGCCAGTCAGACTGAGTCTTTTATAAAGTGATGTGAGTGCCCATATTCATGTATTAATGAAGTCTGAAGAGATGCAATGTTCTGTGCACACAGCAAACGTGCTCTAAGGGAAGATAAATGAAAGTTAAACACCATTGAAACAGGGTATGTTTTTTCCCAGGCTTCTCTAAACACAGTGGGTGTGGGCAGACCTATATTGTGCCAAAAGCTGCCTTCCTCCACCCTTCCAAAAAGTTCCTTCACTGTACCACTTGTATTCCCTAGAGCAGAAACTCTTGTGTAGGGTGGTATCCTTTCCTGTGGGGCTGCCGTGGCGCCTTTGGTGCATCATATGTGCCATCAAAAATTCTCATGGGCAGGCCTAAATTTGAGCTTTAATCAGGGATGGGTGTGTCCTATACAATAGGTTCTGCTTTTTAATATCTGGACTGAATTATGTGGAGTCCCATCTTATATGTTCCCTTACACATTTCTTCATCTGGGTGTTTGTCTCCAGACTGGAACTCCTAGAACTAACTGTGTGAATAAGCTGAAATGGCAGTTTCAGTCTCGCGTGGGATGTGAGTCGTGAGAGTGGGTTTATTTCTGTAAATACTTTATTTTTTTTAATGGTCTGTTTCTGTGGTGACTTTTCTAACTCAAAGTTGTATGTTTTCATTGTGATATTTTAAAAGAAATAAATTTTAACCCCCTTTATTCCATAGTCTGCAATATGGCTTCATTGTGTTACTACTGGTTATAAAGTTAAATGGTTGGATTCTTTAATTTTGTCCTTCAAATATTCCATTAAATGTAAGGCAAAAGCCATACATAAACTACATATCCCCCACATTGGTGTTCTAGTTACATCTGTCCTGTATGTTTGGCAACAGGGACAGCTGTAACTAGGAAGAATACAGAACATGTCTAGCAACAACTCACTAGTTATTTTTGGAGAGGTGTTTTGCATCACTAAAGCTTTTTTTTATGTTTCCTCTCTGTAGTATATGTTCCCATTTTAGATCTTTTCAAGGCAAACAATAGCTGCCTGCCTTCTCACTTCTCCCCTGGGTCTTTCTTACATTTACTTCACACTGTGGGCTTAGTAGTGGTAATAATCACCCATTGATTCTTTAACACTAAGTTGGGGGATGGGAGTTGGACTAATCAGGGTGTGGTGCTTAGCCCATGGGTCTCCTGTATTAGCATGTTATCTCAACCAAACTTTGCATAAGTAATCTGCTGACAAAGGGAATAATGGCTACCCAGTGAAAAGGGTTATAAGAAAACATACCCTAAAGTCCAGCCATACACACACACTAACGTACAAAACTTTGTTTTGTATCATATCCGGTGCATGTATGGCGGCTCAAAGAGGCGACTGATTGCACAAAATGCTGCGGATATGTCATCTCGTCGATCAGCCAGTTTAAGATATTTTGACTGAGTGCCAACTATTGTTGCCAGTGGAAAGCCATTTTGGCATTGTTAGTATCTCTATTGCGAGCGACTGAACCGCTCCATGGGTCCTTACTCTTGGGTAAGTATGTGGAGAGTGGTAAGTGTTTTTTAGTTTTCTGCATTTTGTTAATTCTTAAAGTAGGGATTTCTTAGTTTACATAATCTCTTCTGGACACTTCATCATGAAGTTATTCTTCTGTTTAGGCCTTTATCACAACAGCCTGTGCTAGCAATTTGCACCTCTTGGGTGCAATGCTGTAAATTATATCCTTATAAATGGTGCTTAGGTGATGAAGCTTGTCACAATTCACTGAAACATGTGTTATAAAGTAGCCCCTGTTCTGAGGATGTTGGAAGTCAGCTAGAGGGTCTTGTCAAGCACTTCCCTCAGACAGAACAGTAGTAGACAAAAAATCCTGTCTAAATACTGCTGAATGAAAAGTGCAGTGCAAAATGCTCTGCCTGAGCAGTGGTGGACAAGATGCCTTGTGTCCCACAACTCAAAGTGTAAAAAAAGTTATGAAATATAGGTTACAAATAGGCAAAATACTAGTAGTGTAAGTAAATGCTTTGCCAGTGGAGGCAAAAAGCTGCCCATAGAAATTTGCTCTGGTCTACACACATGAGGTATAGGGTGGTGGCAGCAGCTTGCTGTGATTTAGCTGTAGAGATTTTTGATAACCATAATTAAGTACGGGCCAAGATAAACTTAGTTTTTGAATAATCTTTGCTCATTGACTTATCCATGGGCTGAAGCCTTTTTATTTTGCCACCAGGTTCTATAATGCAGAGAAATACAAGGTAGCAAGTCCCACTGAAGCATGGGAATAGGCTATATGTATATCTTATTAAAGGACAAATCATTTCAGCATAGCAGCAAAACTACAGCCAAGATGGGGCTGATGGCACACATGGCTGATCCTCTTACATTTTACTGCTGGAAGAGAAATGCCAGTGCATTAAGCCATCACTGCATATACAGAACAGATTTTGGCTATGCAATGACAAGTGGTGGACAGGAATGGGAGGTAGCAGCAGGCTGGCTCCAGTCTTACTGTCAGAAGATCCACCACCTGTGCCAATAACGTACACATTATGGAAGAGAGTATGTCTGAGCCAGAGACACTCCAGCCTACATGTAAATACTCCATATGCCTTTGACTGTCACTCAGTATATTGTTGCTATCAGGATTGTAACCATAACCAGAGGCATTTCTACATAAGACCAGGTATGAAACTCCCAAGGCAGCATTTCCACAGAACAAGTTATAAGCAAATCAACGGAGCACATTTTCCTCTCTAAACAGTGTATGTAATATAGTCTGATTTTATAAAAGTAATTGGTTAAAACTGCATTCAGGCTAATGACTTTTTGCAATCTATCTTTATCCAAAGGAATAAACCTGAAAAGAGTTCATCACACCCTAAATAAGAAACTGGTGCTTTCTCACAAGCAAAGGTGTTTCACAGTTTTTGTCAGTGTTTTAGTCATTACCAATTCTGTAATAAGGATTCACACACATACAATAAGATGGGTTCCCTTTGCTTAACAAAACATACTACTTATAACAGTATGCATCATTAACATTTGTTATTACAGCTCCACACCAGGTAACATTCAGTATATACTCCTGAAGGCTTTCAGTGGAAGAGAAACTGTTTGGTGACTTCCTTTGCTGCCTACGACTGATTTCCTCTGTTTTTAAAAGCTAGTCAAAGAACATCCTACAGCAGGAAAAGTGGACAGGACACAGGGTTTCTGTGAGGTACTAATGAGGTCACTGCAACAGGCTTACACAAAAGGCTTCAGAAGAGATATGTATTATTCTTATCTCGTAGGAGTAAAAATGAGAGGAATCCAAAAGTTGCATAACGACAAGGTTTAAGGGATATTGTACAGACGTGCAGGTATGAAAAAAATGGCACCTTTCCTCCCTCTACTGTATCTGCCAACTTATCTGGTTTTAGGGTATGTGCAGCATTGATTTGGGAAAAAAGCAGATAAGAGGGGCTTTAATTATATATAAATATACACAAATAAATAATTTGGCATCACATTTAAAAAGCCTGCGATAATACACTTACATTGCAGTATAACTGATGATGTTTGAGACTTGTCAGTGGAAACACAGGTCACTGCATACACATCTCTCTCTCTATCTATCATGCATGAGGAACATAGAACTTCCCTCCCAATTATCCATTAAAAGGGATCATTATGTACTGCAAGTGGTTTAGAAAGATTATTCCTGTATTAAGGTGTGCAAGCTCCATCTGCTGGTGACAATTGAAAGTTTACACTATTACAGAACTCCCAGTCAGTCCTATATAATTAGCATGTATTTATAAATTGGCAACATATTACATACAACTGTATATTTAGCTAGTTTAGAGCGATGCATACACTAGAGATCCAGCATTTGTCAATTATATGATATCAATATGACACTATCCAACATGAATTGACATACTGTTCCGCCACCCCTCTCTATTTGAGTTACAAAAAATAAGAGAAAGAACTGTAAGGTATAAGTACCAGGTTTTATTACAAAGCTTTTCCACAACTCAACCATAAAAAAAAAGAAATTTCCCATCACAAAAATTGGACATAAAAATTCTCCTTTCCTTCATTCCATGAATCCCAACACTCTCCATCCCACTATTATTGAAGGCAGAAACCTAAATAGAAATACCCACATTCCACATTATGAGGTAACTGTGAACCAGGTTTCCCCACATCTAAAAGTCTGCTTCATGAACTAATCTGGAGGAGGGTTAGCAGCATTAAGAGAACAGGGAATCCCTGAATAGTTTAGTGGAAGAGAGGACCTTCAGCTTCTCCCCATCCCTAGAGAAAACAAAACAACCCTCTCAAACCCATTTGGAAGACGGCTGGATCCCCCCTCCATTTCACCGCCTGATCCTGAGCATAAGGCATACATATTTCCAATGTACTGTATCAGAAAAGTCTTGGTGTCTGATGGCAGAAGTGTGTATGGAAGGGAGCAGAGAAATATATCCATAATGCATTGCACCGCTGAGGATTACAGGGGCACAAGAAAATTAGGAAAGTTAAAAAAAAAAAAGAAAGAAAACATCTGGTAAAAAGGTAACAGATGTGAAGTTCAACTATTCCACTACAATGACCACTTTACCTCCCCCCCCCCTCAGCCAGTGGGAAGAATAATTTAGCCTGTGCTGGGACTTTTATAGAAAGGGTTCTGTACAGGGCATATATAAAATATAAAACCATAGGAATTCATTGGTCTTGGGACTTCTTCCCCATACATGAAGGATCAGGCAGATTTGGTCTCTTCTTTTACCCTGTGAAAGGATTCAAGGAAATACACTGCATTATTATTAGTATAAGCATATAAGCATAAAGTATAATACACTATAAAATAGACCAGATACAAATGAGCCATTTCACTTCAAGGCTGATTCGTGCACCAAACCTAATGATGAACAAGTTTATAATAATTTTCATGCTCCGATGGTCAAACTTTGGTGGCGCAGCAGCTCCCATATTACCTGGTAAAGTGTCTAATCAAACTTTAATGGAAGCAGAACCATCTCACTTTTGATCACCCAAAATTATGTTATATTGTAACCTACTATGGAATATAATTGTGCTGAGAAAGACAACTTGCAGAACCTTTCATAGGGTCTTGGCCTACACATTCTAAATCATTACATACGTTTACTTATATTTTGTGTGGCTTCCTAAAAGCCTTGATTATTATTAGCTATAGGTCAAATGAACACTAAAGAATGACATGGTGTTTTCTTAGCCAACTCTGAACTTTAAATGCCTGAACACAAATTAAAACCAGGACTTTTTAAAAAAAAAAAATAAATGATGGTATGCTGGACATTTAATTGCAAATTAGTCATTGTAGAACAGAGTTATTAATTGATTTTTGGGTATCTACCAATTCAAAGAACCTGATAATTTTGCTTACCGTTTGCTGTCTGTCTTCTCATCTTTAGGTTTCTCCTCTTCTTTAACATCTGTTAAAGTAAGTAATACTCTGTTATAAAGCACAATAGGTAAGAAACCAGATCTTTCAACAAAGGTTTATTTTTCAGTCATGCACTGTGTGGCCAAAAGTATCCAGACAACCCCTATAAAATCCATCCTCACTGTGAAGTTCTAAACTGACTCTTAAAAGCAAAGTCAAAAAATTAACTATACGTCAGAAGAATTTTTTATGGATGATCAACTGCACAAAAGCTCCCCAACCATTCTTACTCATGAGCCACAGTAAAATGTAAAAAGAATTGGAGAGCAACACAAGCATCATAAAAGTTCATGGAGGTGCCAAATAAGGGCTAAGATTGGCTATTAGGGAGCCTCTATGCACACTATCAGCTTACAGGAGGCTTTATTTGGTAGTACGTTTTTATTCAACCAAAACTTGCCACCAAGTCAGGAATTCAAAAATAACTACCTGGTTTGGGGGCACTGGGAGCAACATCCAAGGGGTTGGTGAGCAACATGTTGCCCCTGAGCCACTGGCTGTGGATCACTGCTCTAAAGTAACACCCGTCACAAACATTAGCCCTAAACTCACTAATGCTCTTGAGCCTGAATTGAAGCAGATCGAAATATTAATGGTCAAACATCCAGTGCAAAGTAAAGATTGCTGTAACAGCAAAGAGGTGAGCAAAGTTCACATTAAAACCATGGATATCTGTTAACAGTCTGATTTTTATTAACAGTGGTACCACAAAAGTCAACAGAATTAATTCTGGTTGGTACAGGCATGGTTAACATAAATGTCTGGTCAGCTGCAGAGTAACCACAATGCAGTGAAATCAGGGAAGGATAATAGAAATCGAGGCAAAGGAAACATGGTAATTTCTTCCAAAAAGGATGAGAAAGGACCTTCTTGGATCCTAACCTACTATAACACAGAACACACTGCAACAATATTAGTATGTGGTAACAGCGCATGCAAAGTTAGCATATCTTAAGACAAATAAGGTGTCAGATGAGTTATGCAGTAATATAATAAGTTATATTGTGCATATTTTAACCTATTGAATAAATTAGTAGAAAGCAAGAAGTAGGCAGGTGTCCAGATGCTTTTGTCTAGTGTTGTCTATTAGAAGCGGTTGTGTTCTTAACATAGTAAAGTCTCTGATTTTACTATGTTAACATCACAACAGCTTCTAATAATCCAAAATAAGAGGCTCTCTGTCAGTTACCTTTCTTTTCTTCTCCATCCTTTTCCTCCTCTGTTTTAACCCGTTTTACTTTCTTGAAACTGGCCACGTTTCTGCGACCTCCTTCCCCTTCATCTTCAGAATCAGAGAACTCCTCATCACACGCAATCCTTTTATCCGATGACCGAACTGCAGGACAGTGCAAATACCAATGAGAACCAAAAGTGTATAGGAGCTGTAAAAAAAAAATCAGTTGTGATAGTTGTTCCTTACTGGAAATGCGCTTGTCAGGATCTTCCTCATCTTCTTCACCACTGTCATCATGTACAGAGTCCTCTGGGATGGCTTGCATCTGGACTCCTGGAGCATGAGGAAGCATGCGCAAGTTCTCAAAAAGGCGCTGCCTGTAACAGAAATACCCCAGTTTCATACACAGCTTGACAGTAACCAGTTGCTGCACATACATTTACTTTACGCACTTGATTTTCTCCAGATATTCATTAGTGTTCTGATTGGTCATGTTGGATGGACTGATATGAAGCTTGAAGTCTGGCCCAAAATATTCAAAATAATCATTGTATGGAAGCTCTGAGGGTAGAAGAGGCACACTTCAGGAAAAAACAAATATGCGTATAGCAAGAACACTATTTAAGATAATGACAGGTAAACAATTATGTATATTGTTACAGCAACACAAAGGCATAGCTCAGGGACAGGCAAGCAATAGAACTGCAATTTCTGCAGATTACAGGTCATGTTAAAATTATGAAAATGAAAGCACAAGGTAGAGTGTCCTACCCAGGCCATTTTGCCCCACCAACTGGCTCCACAGAAGCCAGTAGGCTGTATTTGCTGAAAAGCCCAGTCCTACCATTGTTGATAAATCTTATCTTATCATATCTTATCTAATGTGCGACTGACCAAATGTAACTAGGAGCAGAAACCAAGTGTCTTTCTCTTTGTTTAGTTAGGACCGACAGCACAGAATAGCAATGGGCAGCAAATTGCTACATCTTTTCCCAGCAATCGCATTTACAAATAACTTTACAAACGTTTGACGATGAAAGAGAATCGAAGGAGGAAGACCCCTCTCTGCTAATTTCCTATTTAAGAAAGAAAACGGATTTTCTTCCTTTATTTGTAAATGATCACGTTAGAAGTAGCAGGTCTTTTTCCAATGTGAACTTGAAAAAAAAAAAAAAGGTATGGCTCCAATCATGTTGTACAGCAAGTTACATTTCACATCACCTGACTTAGCAGGTGCCAGGACATTAAATACACAGGAATTCCAGGTGCTCCTATGGCTGCAAACATATATACCCAGAGAAGCAAATATTTATAATCATTTTATCCTATCTGATTCAAGTTACAAACGCAGTCCACAAATGTGCAGCATCAGTCACCCAACAATTCCTACCATTAGGGATCTCAGAGTCCAGAGCCACAGCTGTTTCATATGTCCAGCAACGAGCCACATTCCTGATAGTGTAACCTCCACCTCCTAGCATAAGCAGTGGCAAGTTAAAGGTCTTTATGAACTCCACACACTTGGCATGTCCTGAGGAAAGAAAAGTAAAACTATAAAAATAAACCACTGCTTTCACTGTTGAAATATTGTATAAAATACCATTAAAAAAAAAAGAATAAAATGTTATAGCATCCTTTATCAGTTTCATGTATTTGTAGAGTACCAGCACACTCAGACAAATTACATAGCACATAGCAGATATATGGCATTAAGTTTCCTTTCATTCCTAATTTGGTGAACAAAGATCTACCTATTTTAATTCTTCAGATTGTGGTCTTACTAGAACTACATGGGGGTTGTCTTACCTTTTTGAGACAAACTGCTAAGAGGATTTTGCTAGTGCAGGCCAAAGTGACGGTTGTGAAAATTCATTTGCCAAATGTAAGCATCATGCCAACAATAAAGATTACCTAAAGGCATCATGCCAACAATAAAGCGTTGGGGATGATGAGTAACAATCAGGGTCTGTTTTTCAGGATACAATGTCATTCTTGACAATTCTAAGCTTGCTACTTCTAGGATGGTCTTGTTTCAGCACAATAATTCCACCATGCAACAGCAAGATCCATACAGAATAGGTTTGCTGAGAAAGGAGTTGAAGAACCTGACTGGCCTGATTAAAGCACTGACCTTAACCCAATGAAAACTTGTGGGATAAACAAGTCACATCTCATCTCCACCTAACCACACTAATTGTTCCTTTGGCTGAATGGAAGCAAATCCTACAAGTGTTTTCCAAAATCAATCAAAAAGCCCAGAAGAGGATGTTATAGCAGCAGCTATAGGCTCAGAACCAGCTTTAGATTAATATAAGAAGTCCGTTATGCTTAATAGACTTTTTATATTAATCTAAAGCTGGTTATTTTTTAATCAGACTGGATAACTGTTTTCCTCTACACATACAATGTTTATTTTGCCACTGGCTGCCACACAACCCCAAAGCATAATGGACTTTTTATATTAATCTAAAGCTGGTTAAAAAATAATGTAAACATTAAAGCTGCATGAATTAGATGGGATCATGTACATGGTATTGTTCTGTCATTACAGATTTCTTTTTAAATTTGAATTATTTAATTAAGAGAGAGTCTATGAGAGATGGCCTTAGAGCTTTCTGGAGAACAGGTTTGCAGATAACGTTTGCCATAAATCAGATTGCACTAAAATATTAGCAAATGCTGGATGCGTTTTTGTCGTACAAAAAGACAAAGATCCTAGACATACCTCAAAAACCACCATGAACTGTGCGTTAACATTTGTTTTGTTTTTTAAACACATTTCTGAAATAGCCACTTACTCCTTTTCACTTTGCATTTAACTGTATTGCAAGAATTTTATAAAGCCCTTTATTGAAGAACCTACTATTAAAAATCACGCTCACCTTTGATGGTCAAATTGAAACATCCAAGTCTATCCCCGGATAAGGAATCTGCTCCACACTGTAGGACCACTGCACTGGGCTGGTACATCTCCATAACTTTAGACATTACCTACAGCACAAACATAATAATATGAGGAGGTGTCCAACAAAAAAAAAAAAAAAAAAAAACTACTTAGTTTCACTAAATAGTGAAATGGATTCACTGATGGATACTTACTGGTTTAAAAATTGCTTCATAGGACTCATCATCAATTCCATCCCGTAAGGGATAATTCACAGCATAATATTTGCCTTTCCCTGCACCAATATCCTAATTAAAAGGAGAAGAATGTTAACTCATACTGCACAATTTTTTTGTAATAGGTACTTTGAAACTGTATTATTCTGCTATTTTGAGTAAAGGACGACCATTAAAAAAAAAAAAGAAAAAAAAGATTATGTTCTTAATACTTTAAAGTCCATGAACCAAGCTTTAGAGGTTTTTTCACCCTTCCATACTCACTCTCAGATCACCAGTTCCAGGAAAATACTCTCCATACTTGTGGAAGGATACTGTCATAACTCTATCAGTTGTGTAAAAGGCCTCCTCCACACCATCACCGTGGTGAATGTCTATATCAATATACAGAACTCTCTGGTGATACCTGAGTGTGACAGAATGGATAGTCAGTAAACAGCATCAAATATGTGATGCTTTAAAAAGGAGAAACAAATGGACCATGGTCCTTACATACTTCAATAGTTCCAGGATGGCAAGGACAATATCGTTGACATAACAAAAACCAGATGCCTCAGATTTCTTGGCATGATGAAGGCCACCAGACCAGTTTACTGAAATGTCCGTCTGTTGTTTGTTTAGTTTAACAGAGCTTGCTGTCAAAAAAATAAAGTTACAAGAAAATTGGTATTGTTAATTTTATTCATGATCTTCGTCTTCTTAAAGGCACAATATAAATAATCCCTTCAGATCCAATGAGTTTAGTTAGAGGAATGCCAGGGGGCCCTGGAGATGCCTCAAAAGGTCTCTGTATGTTACAGGCTTCGTATGATCCAACGTTTTGCATAGAGCATACTAAACCCCAATTAGACTACATTTCATGAATCCAGCCATACCGGATACATGTACTAGGTCCAACCTGGAAAGAGGCTCGCTGGTACATGTAATCAGGGAATGTGTTAACATCAAACTGTACTGGTCCACTATTTTAGATGAACTTGACTCCATTGAGCAGACTGCCATTCCCAGGACTCAAAAGGTGAGCTTGCTAATTATCCTCGGCAACATAGTTACTAACCAATACAAACATATATTTGCCTATGAAGCACTCTTTTTAGCTAAAAAAACTTATAACACAACATTGGAAAAGTAGTGTCCTCCCAAAAGTGCGTAATTGGCAACATTTAATGACAGATCTGCAAATTGGAACAATTAATATATCTTAAATGCGGGACCCAAGTAAATGTTTATTTAGGATCAATAGTTGGATAAAAATCCTCTTTCCACTGAATATAGTAAGTAGCAACATTTATTCTAGTATTTTTGTATGTACTTATTGTACAGCGCTGCGGAATATGTTGGCGCTTTATAAATAAATGTTAATAATAATAATACATTAGGAAGGTAACCAGTAACAAGTTACAAACTGTATCTTTGTTTTTTTTTATGATGCAGTAAGCATGTCTTTTTAGCTCAACTGATGTAAATGTTATTAATTTAATAAATTCTACCTGAGTGTAAAAAAAAAAAAAAAGGATGCATGAAATCCATTTTTCGGATTCGGTCAAATACCAAACGGAATACGAATCCTAATTAGTATATGCTAATTAGGTTTTGTAAGGGTTAAATGACAAAAAATGTTCAGCTTCCCTGTTTACATGACAAAAAGTCGGTCGAATCCTGCCTAAAAGGCCCAGAATCCCAAACTTGGCGCATCCCGAAAAAAACCCTTCAGGTCCAATCTAATGTCATCTATAAAGCAAATCTCTAAACCCTTAAGTGCTCTATTTTTATTTTAAATGTATAAAAATATATACTTAAAAAAACACAAGAACCTGCTCAGAGCTGCTGCTGCTGGTAAATAAGTAGGACCTATAAGATGAGGTCTACACACACTCTACACCAAGATTTTTTTCTTGTAAATAGAATATGTCAAAGGTTACAGATCTAAAACCCATTTTCTTCAAAGGAGTGCAACTATGTACCCAGATTTGTTAGTTTTAAATGGAATGGTATTTGGACAAAGCATCTCCCAGGAATGACAAAAACGATCTACAAGAATAATATTTTATGAATGGTAATACGTCCACCAGGTCAACTCTTTGGGAACACCAAAAGGCTATTCATTACAGCACTAAGCTGTTTGGTTTTATATGATTCAGTTCAGATATTAGGGAAATACTATGAAGTTAATTAACTGTGATCTGTCATGTATTTGTACTCACCTACAGAGCCCCCCGTGGAGAGTTGGCAGAATTCAAACAAGCCATCAAACACTGGACAGTCCTCACCAACATTAACTAAATGGAGAGTGTGGAAAAGGAAAAAAAACAAACACGCTCAATATGTGCACAATTGTGCAAAAAAAAAAAAAGTTTGGTTTCCACTTGACTCACATCTCTGCATCTGTTTACTGTATTCGGACATATTGTCTGGTCGTATGGAGCGCAGGAATTTTATATAATCATCACTGTGATACTTTGTCATCTCTTCTGCACTGGCTTTGTGGGGTCTCTGCAGTAAGACAAAGAAAGTGAGTGACACCAGGAACAGAAAGAACAGTTACAACCGTCTCTAAAATCGGTGTGTTCTTCAGTGACTGTTACAAGCAGGTAATTTAGTTTACAATTCGTTTAGTTCTTATATTTTGATGAGCAGTTGTCAAATATATAACCAAGGATGAGTGTGACAAAAAACAGTTTAATATTTTACTTAAGTCTGTCAAACAAATTTAAGGAATAACAAATGTATTAAATGAATTCACTTTTTGTGTTAATCAACCAATTTTATGTCATTTTAACTTATAAACTCAGTAACAGACTATTATGCTATGAATGAATAAACTGAATGAATGAAACGGTGTTTCCTACAGAGCTGATAACTTCCTAAAAGTATGGAGGACAGTGGTAAGTATTTGTCCAAAATGCAGGTAAAGTGTTTTTAGGCTACATCTGAGCCATGCAAGTTTCCTACTGGAATAGACACAACAATACTATTGTCACAGAACAACAAGTTGATACGTGTGAATTAGCCACACTGTTTATCCCATCCCAGGGCCTATAAAAGCTGCAGATGGTCCAAGTCGGCAGCTTAGCAGCCTGTGTATGGGGTACCTGGGCCAAAATAGACTATATGTTGATCAAGAGGGTTTAAAAAGCTCGTTGGGGTAAGGAGTGCACCGGCATATTCATGTACTCATCGTCCAGATGGCACATACTCATCAATGTGATCCGATCTTTTGAACCACTGCACTTTAAGGGATTCTTTGACCCTCAAAGATTTCTAAATTACACTGTTTACATAGCAAATAATTTACCATTTAAAATTTTATTCTTGAACCAACAAATGTATTTTTTTTTTAAAGTTGTAATATTGGTGTGTAGGCAGCCATCTCAGTGCATTGTCTGACATAGAAGTCAATATTACACACATAACACATAACTGCTTTCAGATAACCTATTGTTTCTCCTGAGCAATGTAACTGGAGGTGTCCCAAGCCAAACTTGGATGTTTTAGGGTGAAGACATGGAGCTACTAGTAGCAGCTACTAAAATAGACAATGCTGATCATTTAAGATAATTGCCTCTACATGTGTTTTAGCTGAAGAAATTCTCAATATTGTCTATGGCAAGGTATTTTCTGCAGTTTAGTAGCCATGAAAAAGTAGCTGCTATTAGTAGCTCAGTGTGTCTTCACCCTTAATATTGAGTGCTATTCTACCACTTTTAGCAAGGGGGTGGTGAAATCACTTCAACTTGCAGCACAGCATTAAAGAGTGACTGAAGTTTAGCAAAGCACTTGGCTGTAGCACTCTGGGAAATGAAGAATATGGCTAGCCCACTGGAGACGTTAAATAAACTGATGCGTTTTGAAAAAAAAAAAACTTGTTTTCCCATGACAATATTTCTTTAATTTTATACTTAATGATCCTTTAGAACACAATGAACTCCATTTCCCTCATTCTTACATAGATCTCCATTTTCCGGTAAAGTCCATAGTTCAGCAGCAGGTTGTGTGTCATACGAATTCTATGAGGTTTCATGGGATGCCCCTGTCCATAATAATAATTTCCAACATCACCTGCAAAAAATGGAATGGGCATATATAACATTGCAGCTCAAACAGATCTCAATAACTCCCCCCCCCCCCCCCCCCCCCTTTGAAGCAAAGTGTAATATTTAGCAGAATTAGTGTATATATTATACATATTTACGCAACAATTATTGCAAACGCCAACTAAAGTCTATGGTGCCATTGAACTTTCTGGGGGCTGCATTTGGCATGTAGTCCTCCAGCTGGACAACCCAAGCTCGAAGCTAATCTATTTGCTAGCGCACTCTCAATGACCCTCAAAGATAAGGCTGATGCCACACGTGGTGTTTTTCCGCTGCGTTTTTTCTTGGCCTAAAAACGCCGCACAAGCCACACAGCCCCTGACTATGGAGTTTTTCAGCCTAGTACTGGTGATGTAAGCAAATCCCGTTTCCATGGTGCTAATAGTGCGAAATAGCAAAAAACGCTGCGTATTTCCGCTAGGTCTGGCAGCTGCCTTTGCGTATACATAGGAATAACTTGCTTTGCAAATACTGGCGTATTTTGGCCTACGCTTGAAAAATCCGTGCTAAGGCGTTTTCTAGCGTATTTCCGCATTGTGTGGTTTGCTTCAAGTCTTTTCAAGCTATTTCTATGGATGATGATATCGGGCTTTTTTCAGCCGCCGAGAGAATTAGAAAACACGCAGCGGAAAAACACCACATGTGGCATCAGCCTTAGAGCCCTGTGAAAAGCACCACCAGTAGCTGCTATGAATTCCGCCTGGCAAAGAACAGAATATTTGGTGGAGAGTCTAAGATAGCATTCCCCAACCAGTGGCTGCCAAACAGAGCGACATAAGGGCTACTAAATAGCCAATCATAGCTCTTATTTGGCACCCCCAGGTACATTTAGACCCCTGGTCTAAGATGACCAGGTAAAGACACAAAAATTCACTTTTTTTTTTTTTTTTAAAGTAACTTTATATCCTTAAAAGACTTGTAGACATGGCTTGTATAACCTAAGCCAGTAATTACAATTTTTCACAAAAACAAAAAAAAACCAATGCTTTTAATGGAGGGCTTATTTTCACTGAAAAGTTGCTAGTACAAGACAGACATCACTTCAGTCTACAGCAGGTGTGTTCAACTGAAGGCCAGTGAGCCAGAAAGAGCTTCATTTACTTTGCCGTGAGACATCATTTTAAAGGAACAGTAACACCAAAAAATTAAAGTGTATAAAAGTAACTAAAATATAATGTGCTGCTGCCCTGCACTGGTAAAATTTGTGTGTTTACTTCAGAAAATCTACTATAATTTATATAAATAAGCTGCTATGTAGCCATGGGGGCAGCCATTCAAAGGAGAAAAGGCACAGGCACATATCAGATAACAGATAAAACACTATTGTATTCTACAGAACTTATCTGTTATCTGCTATGTAACCTGTGCCTTTTCTCCTTTTTTCCAGCTTGAATGGCTGCCCCCATGGCTACACAGCAGCTTATTATATAAATTATAGTAGTGTTACTGTAGCAAACACACCAGTTTTACCAGTGCAGGGCAACAGTGCATTATATTTTTATTACTTTAAAGCTTTTATTTTTTGGTGTTACTGTTCCTTTAACTGAAACTAACCTTCCAACATGCTGTACGAGATTATTATCAGTCCACTACTACAGCACTGGTCTAAAGTATAGACTTAAGCTGGCCATACACGCACCGATAATATCGTACGAAACCTCATTTCGTACGATATTCGGTGCGTGTATGGCAAGTCGACAGATATCGCAGGAGGCTGCTGATATCGGTCGACTCACGATCGGCCAGGTTAAAAGATTTTGATCGGGCACCATAGAAGGCGCCTGAGCAAAATCTGCCGTCAGGGCTGAATCAGCAGAAGGAGGTAGAAATCCTATTGTTTCTACCTCCTTATCTGCCGTTTCAGCCCTGAACGTTAGTGGTGGATTTAACGATCTTTCGTGCGACCATCAAATCGCCACGTGTGTGGCCATCTTTAGGCTAAAAGATGGTGACCTTAAGCAGAGATGTGAGGAAAAAAGGGTTATATTTAATGGGCAGTAATGCAAAAAAGAACAGTGCCCACTGCCCACCCTGCCCTATCCCCAATTCATTTATGGTTTCTCCTGCCTACCCTACACATTCCCTACTTATCAACCCTCTAGTATCCTTGTACGTCTCCATAACCCATCCCTGAAAATGCTATTAACACCTGTGGTGTTCACCAATTGCCTGCTCCACACTGCTCTATTCTAACCAAAGGTTACAGTTTTAGTGTTGGGGTTTCGATGATTGTTAGGGGGATGAAGGCAGCCAACTAATAACTTATTCAAGAGGGCTATGATTGTATGGAGGAGAGACAGGACTACGAATCCAGAAAATTGATTGAGGCAGAGTGCAAAACAGATCACAGTTGGGGAATAAGTTTCACATAAATTTCTTCTAAAAGCTGACAACATAGGTAAAAAAGCACATTTAGTAATAGAAATTGCCAAAGTTGTAACTTCAAGGCAAGTCACAAGCAGATATTTGCCCAGTTTAGCAACTCTGGTGCTGGCCAAATGACATATGAGGCCTGTGCTGATTTGCTGGTGAGAAGCCATTTACTGAGCAATACAGTCTTTATCCAGTGGGATTTTCCACATGATTGATTCAATATAAATCCAAAGCTAACATTTAATCGAAAACAGAAAAAGTATTTTCAACTCAGTCAGTATGGGTTGGCAAGCATATCAGCCCACGTGTGGCCAAAATTACTATCTAAAAGCAGACTAAATTGTAACAGAACAGCACACACTAGATATTCTGATGAAGGGAGGGTGTCTCCCCCCCAAAACTCTGAACAAAGGTAGGTACAAAAAAATGGGGTAAGCTCCCCAACTGCATATATTTAGTGTGTGTCTGCTATTGGAGGGACCTTTCTGATTTTGCAGAGGACTTGCACCAGTAGTGCAGTGAAGGAATTAAGCATTTGGGTGTGTTATTAGAGAAAAACCTGTTAGGGTCCACCCATAATTGCCCTGCAACAGTTTTCCTGCACTCCCTCAGAGAGACTGGGGCTCAAAAAAAGGCTTCCATAAGGAACCCTGCAAGTCAATATAAATGAATAACTGCCATAAACAATACCTATTCATTCAGAAACTCTTGTGGCAGATGCAGCTTAGCTTTGTGTGGCAAGAGCCAGACAAGTCCCAGAATGCAGATCTTTAGTGACCCATAAGGAAGTGCAAATATAACTTTACTTCTGGTTGCTACAGAATTTTTAATAAGGATAAAATTATGCCTTTAAGCATCCCAAATCTGCATTCCTATGGAAAATCATGTATGCGGTCACTATGCACAAAACACTAATGCACAAAGGGCTAAGCATATCAGATAAACAACAGGAAAATAATACAATTATTTTTTCCAATAATTGTGGGTAATGTACCCTTTAATAATCAAGTACCCCAAGTCTCATCGCTTAAATAAAACAGACATTTAGCCTGAGGTCCATTAGCATGGATGTTTTGTATCAGCAGCAACAAGCACACTACAGTTTGGACATTCTTGATTCAGCAGATCAAGAATTCATGTAATTCGGGCATGCGGGACATGAGGCCATCCAGATATACTGGTGGGAGTTGCAGTTCATCATCATCTGAAGGATTTTAATTCTTATCTTATTCTTAACATAAACCTATTTTCAAATTCCCAACCCTCCATTTAACTATACTTCCCAGAGAGCTATGATCAAAAAGATCCAACCTAGCGTCCCAGAAATGGCTTTATAATTCCCCACCTCGATCTCCATGTGGGGCTCATCAGCTGGTCTTAAAGCCAAACTCCCAGCACCCTCTCCAAGCCTTCCGCTATGGGTGATGCGCGCTAAGGAACCGACGTGCCGGAGAGTCACATATGCAAGTTTCTTAAATAAATGAAGACCACAACCACCTATCTAATAGTTTCAAGATTAAAAATGATTTTATCTTCCCCTAATACGCTTCTTCGCTGTTTCTCCCTTCCATAAGTCAATGCCGTTCCCTTTCTCGCTTCCATCTAAACCTACTTCCCAATTAACGTGTATAACTCGACATGCACACCCAACCTCATTCCCTTTCCTCACCATCATAGTAATAGCACACTTTCTTCTTTGTTCCTTGACTCAGCGCCATTTTCCTTCCGCGGCTTGGACCTACTACGACTTAGCCGGCGCGGCGTCAGGGTGCGTGCTTACCAGGCCCAGCCAATCACGTATTAGCCCACCCACTAATGACGTAAGAGACAGCGCTTCCTGGGTAGGGCTATCTTGCTGGATGGCGCATTATCGTAAGGGGCGGTGCTTAGATTGTTAGAGGCGGGTACTCGGTTTAAACAAACTTACTATCGCTTTGGGGTTATGCTGCCGGCTGTTTGAGATGCTTTCTTTCTGACACATATTATTGCGTCTCTAGAAGTAAAATAAATAGCTATAGGAAGTGGGTGCTTTTCGCTATGCTAGCCGTCAATAATGGCGGGGAGCTGGTGGCTGGGTTTCATGCTTCTTTTGGTACCGGGCCCCTGTAGGGCTTGGGAGCTCTTTTCACTGCCGTTCACCTTATACAACCTCTACGAGTGCGGCTTCACAGTTGATCTTGACGGTAAGTGGCCTCTTACTGCTTATAAACTGGTTAGCGCTGCCAGGGCCGAATCAGGTCCAGCAGTAACACTAAAATGCCAGTGTTTCGCTGCCAATGGACCAGCAAGCCACGAAAAAGTCATAGTTATGTGGAAATATTGTATTCTATTCAATATTACTCTTATGGCAATGTGACTTAATTTATACTACTTTAAACTCGCCTGTTGGCGTTAAAACTTGAGTATGAGCAGGTGTCTTGTCTTCTACATTGTCTATGGGGCAGAACCAGAGCAAAGAAATGCATAAGCAAATGCTGCTTTTAGTTGGCATTACATTTTCTTTAATTAAACATAGTCAGTGATTTTGCGATATAGTGGAAAGTTGCTTAGAATTACATTATATTTCATTATACAAGAAACAGACATAGGGCGGAGGGCCCTTTTAAGGGCTCTTCTGCTCAGTTAGTTGTAGTTGCACCTACCACCTTTTTTTTTCTTTTCAGCATGTGGGGATCAGGTGAGTGGCACATAAGGTTCAGTTTGCATAAGAATGACACGTTTGGCAGACACCTGGTGTGGAAAGAACTCAGGACCTGTGCCAGAATGAGCAAACAAATACATTACCTGCACATAAGTCTAAATGCAAGTGGGGAAAATCCCACATGTTTAATCAAATGTAACATTTGGGGACATGCTCCTTAGTCAGACATCTGCCAGAATGAACAAAATCATGAAGGAAACATGCGTTCTTGATGAAAAGTACACTACCAACCATTTACAAATTAGGGGAAAATACTGGATTGATAGAACTAGCACTCTGATACACCATTGTATATGTCTGCTATGCTTCCAAGCAAAGGCTGCAGTAGTAACAGTAGAACAACAACAAGCAATCAGCTTTTTAGTTGCTCTTTACTCTTTGTTATCCACGCTGACAGTCATCAGATACTGTAAAGGACTTTGCACTCCTTAGTGCTAAGGAACTGCAATATTAAAAGATTCTGTAAAATGTCATTTCTAGGCTATGTTAAATTCTTTATGGGGCACTAGAAAAAACATATACATTGCGTGCAACTATTTCAAAACTAACATGGCCCTGTTGTTCACAATATGCTGTATGTTTAAGTCACATTTGCATAGGAAATTTCTCCCTTACATGGTTCTTTCACAGTAGATAATTAGAAGTTTACCTGTACACAGATATTTCCCATTCATAAGGTTAGTTTCACACTGGGCTGATTTCAGCAAGAAAATGCATGCCCACGTGCTTCTGCACCAAAATCCGCTCCATGTGTCATCACCTAGCCAACGCAAGTGCCTGTGTATCAGCTGATTCTTGGCCTAGGTTTATACTCAGGACAAACATCAGCCTTTTGTGGCACTATCCTAAAGAACTACTACTTATTTATAGACCAGCAGGCACAACAAAGGGTGAATGGGGGTGAGTTGTATATCTAATTATCTACCTGCTGAGTAATATGGAGTAGCTTTGATTTAGAAGTTTGCATTGTTGAGCTCAATAAATAACAAAAAACGTAGATTTTGTTTTATAATTAAAGAAGCAAAAAATTTAACTGATGATGAGCAAATTTAAACATTTGTTGCAGTTTTATTAGAATGCTGCTTGGTATATGTGTTTTCACTTTAAGGGGGTCTTTCACCTAGAAACAGTTCTGCGCGTAAAGAAATTCTAAATAGTTTTCCAATATACATTAATAAAATCTGTTTAGGGGTTTTAACCCTTTCACTGCCAGCCAATTTGTCCGAAAAGCGAACATCTACTGCCAAGCAATTTTGAGACATTTTGCACTCATTACATTTGCTTAGGTTTTTTGACAAGAAAGTCTACATGAAATAAGGCAAATTATATATCGTTTTTTTCGGAGCGAATTGGGCTTGAACACTGTAAAAAAAAAATGTACTTTTTCAGGAGATGTAACAAAAATTTTGAGTGAAATATGTAAAAAAAAAATAAAAAAAAAAAAAATATGTTTTTATTTTGTGTTTTTTTTTCAAGAAAAATTACATTTACTGACAAAAATTTTATTATTTATAAAAGCCCCGACTCTGCTGAATCCACCAATACCAAATATGTATTGGTATCCCACTTTTCTTGCCCAGAAGACACCCCAATAATAAAACAACATTTTCTATAATTTTACATTTTAACAAAACCGATAAGCGCATCTCTTTGTTAACATGGTATATCTAATGATAGAAGTGAAAAACCTCCATATGTTAGGTATTTTTAGAAACTACACACCGCTAGGTTTTTGGGTCTGGGGTAGTTTTTTGCTCTAAATGCAGTTGGCGTATACAGATCACTAAGAAATTCAACAATACTTTTTGGGATTTTTTTTTTTTTATTAAATGTCATCAAAGTCACAGAGACAAAAGTGAATTTGAGAAAAAAATATCCAATAAAAATTTTCAAATGAAGTAAAATATGAAAGAACAAGTTCTCACAAGTAAAACGATACCCCACATGCAAGTGTGCACCTAAAGACGGGGCCACCAAACACCCCAAAACAGGGGCAATACATTTGAGCAATTTCAGCTGAAAAGTTTGGGGCTACTCTCTAAGTGCACTCCTTGCAGTTTTTTAGTCAAAACACCCCCTACCTGTAAAATAACCCCCACAAACCATATATTTCTTGAAAGTGCACACCTGCAGCTATTCAGCGGTGCCATCCTTGTTCCCCTACATGGAAAACTGTGGACGCAGCTCTTCATAGAAGTTTGCAGTTTGGCCTGAAATGAAGAAAAAAAAAGATCCAAAGTTAAATTTCTCCCCAAAATTGCCATGACAACTACAAAAAACCTGCTCACTATCAATCTGCAACTTCTCCCGAACAAAACGATACCCCACATGCAAGTGTGCACCTAAAGACGGGGCCACCAAACACCCTAAAACAGGGGCAATACATTTGAGCAATTTCAGCTGAAAAGTTTGGGGCTACTCTCTAAGTGCACTCCTTGCAGTTTTTTAGTCAAAACACCCCTTACCTGTAAAATAACCCCCCCAAACCATATATTTCTTGAAAGTGCACACCTACAGCTATTCAGCGGTGCCATCCTTGTTCCCCTACATGGAAAACTGTGGACGCAGCTCTTCGTAGAAGTTTGCAGTTTGGCCTGAAATGAAGAAAAAAAAAGATCCAAAGTTAAATTTCTCCCCAAAATTGCCATGACAACTACAAAAAACCTGCTCACTATCAATCTGCAACTTCTCCCGAACAAAACGATACCCCACATGCAAGTGTGCACCTAAAGACGGGGCCACCAAACACCCCAAAACAGGGGCAATACATTTGAGCAATTTCAGCTGGAAAGTTTGGGGCTACTCTCTAAGTGCACTCCTTGCAGTTTTTTAGTCAAAACACCCCCTACCTGTAAAATAACCCCCACAAACCATACATTTCTTTAAAGTGCACACCTACAGCTATTCAGCGGTGCCATCCTTGTTCCCCTACATGGAAAACTGTGGACGCAGCTCTTCGTAGAAGTTTGCAGTTTGGCCTGAAATGAAGAAAAAAAAAGATCCAAAGTTAAATTTCTCCCCAAAATTGCCATGACAACTACAAAAAACCTGCTCACTATCAATCTGCAACTTCTCCCGAACAAAACGATACCCCACATGCAAGTGTGCACCTAAAGACGGGGCCACCAAACACCCCAAAACAGGGGCAATACATTTGAGCAATTTCAGCTGGAAAGTTTGGGGCTACTCTCTAAGTGCACTCCTTGCAGTTTTTTAGTCAAAACACCCCCTACCTGTAAAATAACCCCCACAAACCATACATTTCTTTAAAGTGCACACCTACAGCTATTCAGCGGTGCCATCCTTGTTCCCCTACATGGAAAACTGTGGACGCAGCTCTTCGTAGAAGTTTGCAGTTTGGCCTGAAATGAAGAAAAAAAAAGATCCAAAGTTAAATTTCTCCCCAAAATTGCCATGACAACTACAAAAAACCTGCTCACTATCAATCTGCAACTTCTCCCGAACAAAACGATACCCCACATGCAAGTGTGCACCTAAAGACGGGGCCACCAAACACCCCAAAACAGGGGCAATACATTTGAGCAATTTCAGCTGGAAAGTTTGGGGCTACTCTCTAAGTGCACTCCTTGCAGTTTTTTAGTCAAAACACCCCCTACCTGTAAAATAACCCCCACAAACCATACATTTCTTGAAAGTGCACACCTACAGCTATTCAGCGGTGCCATCCTTGTTCCCCTACATGGAAAACTGTGGACGCAGCTCTTCGTAGAAGTTTGCAGTTTGGCCTGAAATGAAGAAAAAAAAAGATCCAAAGTTAAATTTCTCCCCAAAATTGCCATGACAACTACAAAAAACCTGCTCACTATCAATCTGCAACTTCTCCCGAACAAAACGATACCCCACATGCAAGAGTGCACCTAAAGACGGGGCCACCAAACACCCCAAAACAGGGGCAATACATTTGAGCAATTTCAGCTGGAAAGTTTGGGGCTACTCTCTAAGTGCACTCCTTGCAGTTTTTTAGTCAAAACACCCCCTACCTGTAAAATAACCCCCACAAACCATACATTTCTTGAAAGTGCACACCTACAGCTATTCAGCGGTGCCATCCTTGTTCCCCTACATGGAAAACTGTGGACGCAGCTCTTCGTAGAAGTTTGCAGTTTGGCCTGAAATGAAGAAAAAAAAAGATCCAAAGTTAAATTTCTCCCCAAAATTGCCATGACAACTACAAAAAACCTGCTCACTATCAATCTGCAGCTTCTCCTGAATCAAACGATACCCCACATATATGGGAGTATCAAAAGGCACACCCACCAAACACCCTAAAACTGGGGCAATAGCTAAATTTGGTAGCTATGCTATAAGTGCACATCTGTTAGATTTTGAGTCTTAGCAACCCCCTTACCTGGAAAATACCCCAGAAACTATATGTTCCTTGATAGTGCTCACCTGCAGCTGTTCAGGAAAACCATCCTTGCTTTCCTACATAAAGAATTGTGGACACAGTTCTCCGAAAAACTTTGCAGTTTGGCCTAAAATAAAGGATAAAAAAAGATCCAAAGTTACATTTCTCCCTGAAACTGCAATAATGACTAAAACACCCTGCCCAGTTTAGCCCCAAATATATTCTACTTACGTTTATCTATTTAGTTGAGCATCTTTCGGCCCTTTTGTTTCATCTGTACTTCACTGAATTGTGAGCATTTGAGATGTTAACAATAAAGCTCATATTAGCAACGTCAAGTCTGATCACGCTTGCTGTTCATATAAGCCAGGCATCCTCAAACTACAGCCCTTGGGCTTGATGCGGCCCCCCAAGATAATTTACCCGTTCCCCACTATGATCTGATGCGAGGACGCAGCGGAGAGCGGAAGGACGCAGCGGAGAGCGGAAGGACGCAGCGGAGAGCGGAAGGACGCAGCGGAGAGCGGAAGGACGCAGCGGAGAGCGGAAGGACGCAGCGGAGAGCGGAAGGACGCAGCGGAGAGCGGAAGGACGCAGCGGAGAGCGGAAGGACGCAGCGGAGAGCAGAAGGACGCAGCAGAGAGCAGAAGGACGCAGCGGAGAGGGCCATAGTATGAGGACAGGGGGGGGGACTTTAGTCTGGCCCCCCAACAGTCTGAGGAACCATGAACTGGCCCCCTGCTTAAAAAGTTTGAGGACCCCTGATGTAAGCATTCAAAATTGTGGTGCTAGGTCAGGGGTCCCCAACCTTTTTAGCCCCGCGGCCCGGTAGGAGGCACAAAATTTTTTACACGGCGCATAATACATGCAACGCGCTGGGGGGAGGGGGCGCTGCGGCCCACTGCCATGCCGTCCGCGGCCTGGCGGTTGGGGACCCCTGCTAGGTGACTAAGAACAAAATATATACTTCCCAAAATTAAAGATAGCCTCAGTAAGTTGTCAATCAAGTTCCCTGTTCCTTTCACTGTTATGCCTTGAGCTCAGTACTAATATACATAATAAAGAGAAAGACTACAATTAGCATTGAATTAGTTGATTAGTAGATAATAGTTGATTAGTATTGAAATGCAAACTGTCCCCATCTATCAGCAAACCATCAGCAAAACTACTTTCACAACTGCAAACAAAAACCCTAAACATGCAAAAATCACTTTACAAAAAGCTGGAGCCCATAACAAAAAACAAGATTTCAGGGAGACCCAATAAACTAGTAAAATATGAAATATTGTCCAAAAAAACAGATAGCAAGGGCAGCTTATGAGGTGTCAGTAGAAAAAAAACTTTGTGGCATCAGCAGGGGAGATGAAAACATCAGCAGGCAAGATGAATCATCATAATCATCACACACCACAAATGTGTAGGCGCCCTGTGCGTTACCTTACACCTCAATTGGCTATACCCCCAGTGCCATCCATAATAAGCAATATATTAGGGTACTGAAAATTCCAAAATAACCACAACTGCCCTGAATACATAAATCAAAGTATACTATATAAATTTTGCACAAAGTGGGATACCAATGCTTACTATAAATCCAATCCAAATCAATACACAATTTATAAACCTTTCAGTAGTGCAGCTGCGTATGGTATATTTCAAAACATGGTTTGAAACATAACCCAGGGTTGCGAGGGCACTTTGGGCAATAGTACCTTGTATCTCGTCTTATACCCCTTTTGCGGCACACTTTGCAGCCTTTCTGGGGTCTCTGTTTGCCAGGTGTGGGTGGAAGCGTATCTATAAAATGCTTCCCAATCAATCGGGCCACATTATCACTAGGGGGCATCTCAGGCACTGTCTGTTCCTCTACACCACCAAACAACAGGGCAGGGAGTATCTGCAGCTGGTATTTATAATAGGACAATTTGGGACCTGGTACTGCTGCCTTATACACAATATATGAATTTCGGAGGGCCATTTGTATCAAATATATACCAACTTTCTTGTACCAGGCCCTTGTTTTCCGGGTGGCATTGTAATAATGTTGGAGTTGGTCAGTTCTATCAACACCACCCATGTACTTACTGTACTCCTTGCTACAGAGAGGCTTATTTTTGGGGGGCCTACCAACTCTCTGTTCTCTAATTACTGACTCATCGTGGATTGATGTCAGCATGAAAACATTTTTTTTGTCAAAAAATTTGATGGCAAGGAGCTCATTTTTTCTAAGGGCATAAGTCTCTCCACGATTCAATTTTTTATCAAGCAGAGCCCTGGGCAATCCTTTTCGGTTACGATTTATGGTGCCACAGGCTGGGGTATCTAAACAATATAGGGCAGTGAACAAGGGGATACTAGAATAAAAGTTATCCACATATAAGTGGAAACCTTGGCCCAGAAGTGGAGAAATGAGCTCCCATACAATCTTTCCACTGACAGTTAAGTCAGGGGGACAACCAGGGGGATCTAATTTGGAGTCCTTGCCTTCATAAATCAGGAAATAGCTAGTGTACCCCGAGCTGCTTTCGCAAAGTTTATAAAATTTAATCCCATAGCGGGCACGCTTGCTTGGGATGTATTGACGGAATTGTAGGCGCCCTTTGAAGAGGAGAAGGGACTCATCAATACAAATATTTTGGCAGGGAGTGTATACTGCTGCGAAGCGCTCAGACAGGCTGTCTATTAGGGGCCTCAATTTATGCAGCCTGTCATGGCCGGGCTGATCAGGGGGTACAGCTGTAGCATTATTATTGAAATGCAGAAACCGGAGCAGTAGCTGATACCGGTTTCTAGACATAGTGGCAGAAAAGACAGGGATAGACAACACAGTAGTGGTATCCCAGTAGGACTCCAAAGAATTGGCTTTTATGAGACCCATAGCTAAAGTAAGTCCCACAAACCTCTTCATTTCGGCAATATCTGTGGGATGCCATGCATGAGCTCGAGCATACCTAGGTAGGGGATTTTGTGTAAGATACTGCTCGGCGTATACATTGGTATAGAGGACCATATCCTGTAGGATGGCCTCAGTCATAAATAATTGGAAAAAATTTATGGGCTCAAAATTACTGGTGTCCACCTTGACGCCAGGGACTGTAGTAAATGGGGGGATCTCAGGGGGAAAATTACAAGGAGGCCCCCACGCAGGCTCTCCACCAGCTGCAGCATCAGCCCTATCGCCCGCTTCCTGATCTTCCAAATCATCCACATCCTCATCTACCTCCATAGGCTCCTCTAGAGCACTAACAGTGCTGCTGCTACACCATGACTCCTCAGTAGAAGAGTCACTCTCTGATGCAGGGGGCACATACTCCGAATCGGAGCCACTAAACTCCTCTGAGCTAGAGGCCATGCAATGTGCAGCAGCTTCTTCAGCAGAATAAAACCTTTTTGCCATGTTGCAAACAAAATATGTACAGGCTAATCTAAAACTAAAGACAATCAAGCCAGAAAAAAAGATTGCTTGTAAAACTACTGCAACAGGCAAGGCAGAGACTGGAGAAAAAAAACCCAACTGATAATATAAACAAATCAGACCAAGAAAAAAAAAAACTGCTATAAGCTCAACCCCCTTGAACTCCCTCTCAACTCCCTGGAACTTTCTGGAGCAAAAAACCAGATCAGACTAGCCAAAGAACTAGTAACTAGTGGCAAAAACTAATCAGAAGTAATCAGAGCAAAGCAAAACTCAAACAACAATAAAATCACTAGTAATCAGAAAAGAATCAGTGATAAAACAGCAATACAAAACTGAAAATGAACAATATAATTCACAGAAATACAATAAATCCAATAAAATAGGCAGAACCCCCCCCTCCCAAAAAAAAAACCCAACTGATCAGACCTAGAAGCTCAACCCCTTGAACTCTCTGGAACTTTCTGGAACAAAAACCCTATGAGACTAGCCAAAGAACTTACAATATCAAATAAAATGCAATTAGTAGTAACTAGTGGTCAAAATGCAATAAAATTACTAAACAATCAAGAGAACCAGTAATGAATAGGAATATAAAACTAAAAATTCAAAACACAAGCAAAAACAAGTTAGAACCAGTTATAACAATGCAAACCTCAAGATTCAATAAATTCACTGAAAATCAAAATAACCAGCAATGAATAGTAATATAAAACTGAAAATGCAAAGTAAAGCCAAAAACAAGTTACAACAGTAATTAGAGCAAAGCAATACTCAATCAACAATAAAATCACTAATAATCAGAAAAGATTCACACTGCGAAATGATGGTAACAAGCAAAAGTATATAACAAAAGGGCAACGCAGAAAAGAATAATCAATAAAATCACAATATGATGCAGAAAATACAGAAAATAACAGTGAGAGGGCACAACACCAAATAAACAGTTTTTTTTTTGTTTTTTTTGTTTTTTTTAGACAAAAACAATGACAATGACACAAAAACAAACGTAAAGCAAAATAATATTTTATGTTAGATAGATGTATGTGTGTAAGTGTATGTGTAGTTAGTGTAGATCTGCAAATGTAATGTAAAGTACAAACTGTAAATGTAAAGTAAAGTATGTGTAATAAGTGTGTAGTGAGTGTGTAATGTAAAATCAAATGGATTATCTGAGGGCAGCACAGTATATCTCACAGCCAAGGATGAAAGGAGGACCGCAGCACACAGCAGGAGGGCACCAGCGACATCCAGGACCAGCAGAGAAGGAGGGGGCGGCGCTGGGGGCTGAGTTTAAATACCCCAGCATCAGGCACATGTTGATGACGTTTATGGGGTCGCCGGGGTCATCCTATCGATCGGCGCATGTTCCTGCTTCCCTCTGCTCGTTGCCTAGGGGGTTCTGCGGCGCTCAGTCGGCTTTTGGCTGCGGAGAAAGCCGCAGCTGAAGAGGGATCCGCAGTGAGTAAAAAAACGTACGGCGTACGTGATTGGCACTCAGCGCCTTTGCTTGCCATCACGTACGCCGTACGTGATTGGCAGGCAAAGGGTTAAAGTTTGAAATTGCTATTAAAATCAGAATCTCTCTGGAACAGCATAGGATCTAAGTATTGTTTGTGGGGAACTTATTTTTCAAAATTGTTTTTTTTCTTTTCTTAATGGGACTCTTTTTTTGGGTTATGTACTCCTATGTTAAACTAAACTGTTGCTTCTTGTATCCTCAGCACTGGACTGTGATCTTGCACGTAATGTTTTTGGCCAGCATTTAGCTCGGGAGCTTCTCTTTAAGTCTGTGAAAGAATTTATAGAAAATGATAACCCCAGCAAGCCCCTGGTGTTGTCTCTCCATGGCTGGAGTGGG
Source organism: Xenopus tropicalis (assembly GCF_000004195.4). Taxonomy (NCBI): domain Eukaryota; kingdom Metazoa; phylum Chordata; class Amphibia; order Anura; family Pipidae; genus Xenopus; species Xenopus tropicalis. Next base: position 86,442,833 of record NC_030678.2, read on the forward strand.
ACAGGGAAAACGTTTGTGAGCTCTCTTCTAGTGAAACATCTTTTCAAGGAAGGAAGCCAGAGCCGCTTTGTACATTTCTTCTCTCCAGTTTTACATTTCCCTCGGGTCCAGAATTTAGAACAGTACAAGGTAAGAGTAATTCTACGGAATGCCAATCAAAATGCTGTTGTTATAAGGTCATCTGTAAAATATTTAGCCAAATAAACCTAAACCTTCCACTTATATGCAGTTTAGGCTTTTATAGAAATGCTTTTGAAACAAGCAGTTGCAGTCTGTCATTTTCAAGCTAATCGTGAACTGCTGCACAACACACATCAATCTGACGTAAAGGTATTGCTTACCATGAAATTAACTTTTAGAATGTTATAGAGAGTGCTATTCTGAAGCAGTTGGCAATTGGTCTTTATTTTCTTTATTTGTAACAATAACAAATTAAATTGTAACCTCAAAAAACAGTAGTTTAGTTTTTTGGCTGCAGGATCAGTGACTTCTTTTTGAAAGCTGGAAAGAGTCAGTAGAGGAAATTATTCAAGGACGGAAAGAAATGAAGACCATTTGAAAAGAACTGGCCATTCTATAATGTACAAAAAGTTATCTTAATGGTGAACCACCCCTTTAAAGATTGCTGGAAGGTTTTGTTCAATCAGTTGCAGACACATAGTTTGAATATCTCTACTGCTGAGAACATTAATGTCTTACGGTATAGTCTAAAATGTTTATATGCTGTGGCCAATTATCCACAATTTCACTTGAGCACACATGAAAGAAAATCACGTTTTATGCAATTGGATTTTACATTAAAACATGCTGGGTTATATTGTGCAGTGCTGCACAGAGTTGCACAAAACTGCCACTTGTAGTCAAGCTTGTGTCGTATGAGCTTGTGTCGATTGATTTGATTAAAGCCTCGCATGGGAGGTCATCCCTTTTGACTAATGGCACACCAGGCAATTCTTTTAAATGGGAATCAGTGACAGACTCAGTAGGGCGTTTTTACAATTGGGGTTCTCTCTCTTCTTTGACGTTATTGGCCAGGGCCAATTGAATGCTGAATCAGCCATTCTTGGACAGTCCACACCTGTCACTGCTAGTATCTTTTACAGACAAAATGTTCTTATTACTTTGAATGGCAAAGTGATATTAGGTAACAAAGGGCATTTCAACAGCTGTGGTTCTTCTTGAGAGTACCACAAAGTTCAAAGCTCTTGGTGTACCTTATGCATAAAGGGCAGCAGTTATCCCCAGATGTTTTTAGCCTGAACTGAGCACTTTTGTTAGCAAGAAAAACCCACAAGTTATCCCATATATGAAGAAACCATATCAGCATAGGTATTTTTCTGTAGTGTTGCAGTTTATACCTTGGAACTTAATGGTATAATTGTTTGTTAATACCCTGTTTGCTGTATTTTTAGTCATTCTTTGTTCTTGCTTGCTTGCTTCCTTAGGTGGATCTAAAAGGGTGGATTCAGGGGAACCTCACTACATGTAGCCGTTCTCTTTTTGTATTTGAGGAGATGGATAAAATGCACCCTGGCTTGATCGATGCCATTGTCCCTTTTCTTGGCTCATCTTGGGTAGTTTATGGCTCAAACTACAGAAAAGCAATCTTCCTCTTCATAAGGTAAACCTAGTATCAGGCTTGTGGCCAGCTGGTGTACCTGTATGTGAAATTCATGAACTGCAACCATAACATTGTTCAACATAAAGAGCATTTGAATGCATCCTTAATATGCACTAAATTGGAGTCCAGTTAAAGGAATACTGTCATGGGAAAACATGTTTTTTAAAAACGCATTAGTTTTATTTAAGTTAATAGGGCTTCCCCAGCAGAATCCTGCATTAAAATACATTTTTTGTTGGTAGTAATAGTCACCAAATTAATGTAAAATGATAAAAATCCTACAAATTATTAAAGTACACTTTACATCAAATTATCAGGAAAAAAATTATAGTATGCTTGCTTGGTTTTAGTAATAATTTTTGAATGATGCATTACTTAGAATCAGTGCTCTTGGAAATACCATACCAATCTGTTAACAGAATCCATTGAGCTGGATAGGAGAAAGAAAGGTAAAAACTAAGTAAGCTTTATCAGAAAGGTCTATGTAAATACAGCCATAAGCACTCACAGAAATGCTGCACTGACTTCTCTGTCAAAAGATTTCTTGTGTCTGTAATTCATGTGCCAGAGACGCACAGCTCTCTCCTCTCTCCTGCTCCCCCTCCCTCAAGAATGCTAAGAACTCACTCCCCCCCCCTTAGGAATGTAAGAAACTTAAGGGCACTATTGAAACAAGTGATGGTATGCCTGCAGCTTGAGATTAACTCTTTATTAGCATTTCCTTCTCCTTTAAGGGTAAGCACACACATGGAATTTTATCGCCTGAGCTAAATAGCCTCCAGCATTTATGACAAAACACATAAAAATACCTTTAGTTCACATGTTACTGTTGTACAAATTCTTTAATGCAGTGGGACAGTCCTTTGATACACAATTTGCAAAACTGCATGAAAACCGTACTGGCAGTTTTCTAAATGGCTGATATGTTATGACCTGCAGCTACAGCAGCCCAATTTACCAGGCCCAAGGCACTGCAAAGCACATGATGCTGGATGCTGCCTCTTTTAGTCCTCTGTTGAATTGTACAGCAGCCAGTCCTATAACCTATAGCTGATTTGGGTTGACAAAAAAGCCAAAGCTGTGCAACAGGTTGATTTATTCAGAGTATCCTCCCAGCATCACTAACCTGTATTAAGGAAAGTAAGAAAGAAGAGGGGAAAAAACTTGCAAACTTCAGTAAGTGCTGCTTAGTGAGTCAAAAATAGGGCATTATAATGAGGCTGCAAGTATGGAGTCCTTTGACAAGCAGAGTGCCAGAAAATCCTTTGGAGTGACATACATGTTGGAGAGCTACCGTATGTTGTAAAATGCCACAAACAAATTAACCAGCTGTGTGTGGTGAAACCTGTCTTTGAAGCTTTCAGGCAGATCTTACATTGTTTTTCATACACAAACAGTATTTGTGGGGGTATGTTGGATGGTGGTTGCATGGCTAATTTAGAATGATCAGATATTTTCAGGAAGGGATGATAAACTTCTGTTAATCTGACAAAAGTAGTTTAGTACACATACATTTCATTTAGACAGTTACTTTTGTGTTTCTATAGCAATGCTGGGGGAGATGATATTAATGAAGTTGCATTAGATTTCTGGAAGCAACGAAAGGACAGGGAGGATATTCGGCTGCATCATTTGGAATCCACTATCTCCAAAGCTGTGTTTTCTAATCCTAAACGTAAGTATGGATTGCACCCAAAGTAATCCGCTTTTTCTTTTTTTAAAGATATAGTATACTGTAGAATAAATATAGTAATGTTAAATCTCCAGTAGCTTTTACACAAAGATACAGTGCTGTAACTGTCACTGATATATTTAGCAAACTTCTTAGGATGTTTGAACCAAATATTTGGATTTATAACTGCACATTCACATTGAAGCAAATCTTACAACATTTAACTGGTATCATTCTCATTAATGATTAGTATTTTATAGTACAGTTTGATAATTGATGCCCAGAAATATGCCCTTCCATATTTTAGATCTAACTTTTTCATATGTTTGCATTAGGTGCTGTGATTCTACATATGCAAACATGAAAATATTTAGGAAAACTACACATGGGTGAAAAATTGCTCCCCTAACAACCCATACACAGGGCACTTGCAGCCTTGTATTTAACATGTGTAGACTGTAAGTACAGGCCTCGCCTGCATCATGTGCATTTTGGTGCTTCCTTGCTTTAATGATGAATTAGATAGGGGTGTTAGGGAATGCTCATATATGGCGCACTGAGATCTCGTCTTAGTAACATTCACCATGGCCTATACATTATCTGTAGCCATGGTCTATACATTATCTTTAGCGTTATCTTTTAGTATGATGTAGTGCGTGCAGGCATCTGTTCTCCAGATATTCTAATTTTTTTTTTATATTTATATTTTTTATATATATATATATATATATATATATATATATATATATATATAATATATATATATATATATATATTTTTTTTTTTTTTTTTTTAATCCAGATGGCTTCTGGCAGTCCCAGATCATCAATCAGCATCTCATAGATGTAATACTGCCATTTTTGCCATTGCGGCCCAGCCATGTGCGACAATGTGTACAGGCTGAGATGGTACAGCAAGGACTGGAACCTGAAGAGGAGCTTTTAAACAACATAACGGACAGCATTGTTTATTTCCCAGAAGATGAAAAGGTTTTCTCATCCACAGGCTGCAAAACTGTTGTATCCCGGATTAATTATTTTGTGTGATCTACCTCATAAATGCCTAGAAATAGGCATAGAATCATACCTTGAGGAGTAAGGAATGCACCAAAAATCTCTCATGGTATAGCCTGGAACTTTATTTCTGCCTCCAAGAATGATATTGTCACAGAAAAGAAACTTTCTCTTTAATATGTATTTAAAATATACAGCACTTAAAAATTACATTACTGCACTACTGTCTTTGGTTTAAAGACCAAACAAGATGTCAGATATGATTCCAGTAGTCTATTTACTAAATTGAAGGAAACTAAAAACATCTGTATTAAGCAGTAAAGTGGGTTTGACAGTTAAAGTTGAACTTGCTGAGCTTCAGTTCCATTATTCCATCAGTATTTAAAGGTATCGGTAGATTAAAATTGGTAATTACAGCGTATAAAATTAACATTTTATATACTGTACAAATGTATAGTTTGCCTCAAACTTTAAGTGCCCCAACCAAGACAAATCTTTTAAAAATTAAATTTATTTTAAAATAATGTTTCATTTAGATACATCTAAAGCTGGACCTGCATAGATCAATTCAGTAAATATTGACAATGATGGGTTCCAGTTTTTTAATAGTGCAATGCAACTGTCAGAAGTGGGTGTAAGGTAATTTAAGAACTGTTTTCTATATTTTGCACAATAAACTTGTTTTAAATGTGAAAAGTCCAGTTGCTTAAGACTTAATTCTACTAGATACTATTGACTAAATTTACAATCTTTTGTACAATTGGTTGATCATTTTCTTCTGCATCCACATAGCATTGTAGCCTGTCTGACAGATCTACCTTTGACCTGTTTTTAAATGGGATAATATCTAATCTGTCTATTAATTATCCTGACAGTCTGCCCATGTTTCGCCAGCTTAAATACAGATAAATATAATTGCAGGAATGATCTTAAAGGGATTTTGTCATGATTTTTTTTGTACTTTTTGTTTCTAAATTACACTGTTTACATGGCAAATAATTCACCATTTAAAATTTTATGCTTGTACCAAGAAAATGTTTGTTTTTTTTTAGTTGTAGTATTGGCGTGTAGGCAACACAGTGCATTGTGCCTAAGTCTGAGTATTCAGAAAGAGCCAGCGCTACACATTAGAGCTGCTTTCAGTTAACTTTTAATAGAGGACTCGATGCAGTGTTTCTGTGAGTGCTTATGGCTGTATTTACATTGACCTTTCTGATAAAGCTTACTTAGTTTTTACCTTTCCTTTAATGTGGTCACACATGGGCAGGATTTAACTGCCAGTTCTGCATCTTCAGACCAAGTCAGCAGTTTATTTGCCCATTTATGGGGCCCTCCAATGGGCCTGCCTGACTGATATCTGGCAGAAAATCTCTAGATATTGATCTGGCAGGTTTAAAATCCCTTTGGGGCTAGGACCATATCAACTTGTTGATGTGGTCCTTGCTGACAGCCTGTATCTCTGTCCTTGGTGATACGATCGTTTGGCCCAATGGTCAAATAATTGGCTCAGCCCAGTATCGTCCACCTCACAGTAGGCATTTCAGGAATAGTTCTTGTTTGCCATCCTCACCAAATGAGTGAACCTTTCAATGTATGGCCAGATTTACAATTTTGGTAAATAAAAGCAGAGTGCACTGCAGATTTTACAAAACACATAGCTGGACCACGCAAGTTTCAAATGCTGCTAAAGTAGTTAAAAACCTTAGAAGGAACCTTTCAGGCAGTAGCCACATGAGAAAGCATCAAATAAGACATCTAATGGTAATAGTAAATGCAGCAATGCAGAAGTGACTTTTATTAGTCATTGAAAGAGTATTGGATTGTACGTGACAGATGTTAGGTACCAGTTTGTTCTTTTCTCAAAGTTGGCAGACAAATATTTAGTTTGTTTATGGAATATATCAACTGACTGTGATCTATAACTGAACGTGGCCTGGGCAAGAGATACCATTAAGGACTGCATCTAGCTGTGATCTACTCCATATTTGGTCCTTGTGAGGTATATTATTAGATTACTAGAGCTCAGATTATCTGAGCTCTGGTAATTATCTACCTCACAAGGGCTGTTTGCCCTGTTTTTCTCAATAAATATAAAAAAACTTAGATTTTTGATTAAAACAATATGGCAAACATATGTTCAGTACAAGACCTATTCATTGAACACATGTTGAACAATAGTGTATAATGCGTCTTTAGATGTTTTAGACATCAATACCTGGTTTTGAAGGAAGTTACCCTTCATTGGCTGTATACAATAGTCAGATTTCTTAAAGGAACAGTAACACAAAAAAAAAATAAAAGTGGAAATGAAAGAGTTGTCTTGCACTGGTACAACTGGTGTGTTTGCCTCAGAAAGACTACTGTAGTTTATAGTCCACACCAGTTTTACCAGTGTTGGGCAACAGTACATTATATTTTTGTGGTCTCATGTTAAATTTAAAAATCAGCTTAGTACCCCAAGAATTAGTTTACGTTGTTTTAATTACACTTCTCTATTGCAAAAAGGTTGCTGTATGACAGAGGTTCACGGAGACCCACTGATTAAAAATCCCTGAACTGCATTATCTTGACATAATAAATACATTAAACTTGCCCGAAATTGGAAAGATATAGCAAAGTGTTAAGCAACTGCAACATTATATTATGGCAATATTATATGACACAATATACGCATGTATTGAATAACTACATCAGTCATGAAAATGAGGGTACTATTACCTTTCATGAGTTTGTTGAATTTGACACAAGATGGCAATGTAAAGTAGCTCTTATGTTGCAAAAATACATTTGTAGCTCTACCTTTGAGCTACTGTACCAATGACTTGGGTTTAATGCAATAAGCAGGTGGCATGCCTAAGAACATACCACATTTCTTTCTGTGCCCCCTTCAGATTTTAGTAAAAAGAACCGCCCCCCTCCCAAGGTAAATTTATGAAAGCATCAGGTCCATATCAGTTAGGTGACAGGACACAAATTGCTAAGAATTTGAAGAACGAGTAAACCCCACACACAAAGATTTCAATCAGTGAACAGCCTCTTTAAAATCTTTCAGTTTCTACTCCTTGGGCCCGATTCACTAAAGTCCGAAATAAGGAGTGCTATTTATAGCATGCGTTAAAAATCTTATCACTTCTTATTTTTCGCTCGATTCACTAAAAGGACATTTGTCATAATTAAGAAGCGATGTTCTTGGCGTTATTTATCTTGCGACAACATATTTTCAAGCAATATATTACGCAGCACACAACATATTACGCAGCACGTTGCTTGAAAATATGTCGCAAGATAAATAACGCCAAGAACATCGCTTCTTAATTATGACAAGTGTCCTTTTAGTGAATCGAGCGAAAAATAAGAAGTGATAAGATTTTTAACGCATGCTATAAATAGCACTCCTTATTTCGGACTTTAGTGAATCGGGCCCCTTATCTGCTGTTTCAGCCCTGAACGGTTTGTGGCTGATTGTACGATCTTTCGTGCGACCGATGGTCACACGAAAGATCACAAATCGCCACATGTGTGGCCACCTTTAATCACTTAGATTTCCTTCTCCTCCTGTAACCCACTTGCCTACCCCCTGGGGAATTTGCTTTGATTCCTGGCTTGTGGGTATGTTCAGTTGTTCTAAGCTCAGATTACTAAAGACGGCCTCCAGTCTAGCAGCCATTGAAGCGATGGCATTGCTGGTTCCCATAGAAACTCAGCTCTAGCTGTCTGCTTCAATTTTTTTCTCCTGAGCTCAGCTTTACCATTACAGTGCTCAAACAAAGCAGAAATTTATCAAAGACAGTTCTGCCTGTGTGAGCCTGTATTCTTGATGAAATGTATGCTGAATAAAGGTCTTTGTGTGTGTATGCTGCTTGCAGATTTAAATGTAACTCATTATGTATCAGAGGAAAAATGGCCACTGGGTAAAAGCTGCTATTTGCTTTAGGAAAATGTGATGGTGCTGGCAAGCGGAGGGGCTATATGCAGTATAAATGATGCCATTTGGGTGGGGGAGATATGCCCAACTGATATACATTATAGGCAAATGTATGTTTTACATGTCCTTTAAAAAATATTTGATGAACAGCATATAAATTATGATATCCTTATTTGTTTTGTAATGTGAGCACCACGTTACTCCTCAGCTCCATCTTGTGTCAAATGTTAGGAACTTATCGTTCATGGTGATAATACCTTTCTTTTCTTAAAAGAGCAGTTCACCTCAAATTTAATTTTTAGTATGACATAGACAGTGTCAGGAAATTTGCAATTTGTCTTCTTTGTGTGTGTGGGTGTTTCTTTTGTTTAAAATCTGTTTTGATTACTAGGGCCTATCAGGCAATGTTTTCATTGACAGACTGACAAATGAATAGGTGAGTATTTGAATAAAATTATTAAAGAATAACTAAACCCTAAAAGTTGTATTGCTAGAAATGCCATATTTTATACACTGGGCTTATTGAACCAGCCTAAAGGTTCAGCATCTCTATAGTCGTAATGAGCAAGGCCTTCAAGGTTGTTCCAGAGGGTCCCCGTACTGGAATCTGTTAGAAGTGTCAGTGACACTGCACATGCTTAGAAGTATATTTATCATGCTGTGTAAGAAGTGGAGTACAGCATCACCGGTGATGTTGCTCATAGTAGCCAATCAGATGTTTGCTTTGGTTTTCTAACTGTTGAAATCTAATTGCTGATTGGTTGCCCTGGGCAGCATCACTGGTAATGCTTCACTCCACTTTTTACACAGCATGATAAATATACCTCTTCGTGTGCTCTGGGCAGCTGTTGAAAAGCTAAGCTTAGGGATTGTTGCAAATTGACAAGAAGAACATGAGGTTTGTCTGTTATAGCGTGTGATGCTACAGGGCTGATTATAAGTTCTGATGCAGAATAAACTGGTTTCTAGACTGCCATGTTATGTGAATCTGCATCAGTTACTGATCAGCCATGTATTGGGACATTTATATACTATATTTACAGTATGTTGTGAGTCGATCCCTAAGCTCTGTAACTGACCACAGCACAGAGCATGCGCAACGAATCAGCAGAAAATAAGTTGAGAAGCTACATGGGGTATCTATGGAGGAATAGATCTTCTCTGCTAAAGGGCTTTTGTTGCTTTGGGCTGGTACAGAAGCCCAAACATAATGTACAACATTTATAGCCTGTATCTTTAGTTAGGCTTTAATACTCCTTTAATATAGACACCTTCTTATATTAAACTATTCTTGTGAATTGTTGATGGGGATGATATTGTTATTTCAAGTGCTTTTCTATTATCTGAGCAGGTTGTGATATCTTCCCAGTTGTGGGCAGGAATGTATTCATGACCCTGCATGTGATGTAATCATGGGGGTTCTGACAATTATACTCACCTGATGAAGGAGACCTCCAACTAATTGTTGTGCGGTATGAATGGCTGAATATATTTGCCCTAAGCTATTCCTCTAAAAGTCTGGGTCAGTGTCATGTGTGGTAAAGGCCCCAATGTGGTTTGACACTTGATACAAATATCTGAGATATCAATTATTCATACCTAAACTTAAGTGTGCAGTTTTCTGAACATGAAGTGATTCCTAAAATCACCTTCTGTTTTTAGAGGGCACAGTGGGCATAATTTTTCTTTGATCTACAGAAATTATAGCTGTAGGTCCCAAATCCAGAGTTGTACTAAGGTGCCATCTCATCAGACAGTACCAGCTCAGAACTATTTTGGGGGGTCCTTGGTTTCTCCCTACTTAAGGTTAATTTGATGCTGGGTTTTATATGACCCATAAAGCTGGTATCAGTTTGTTTTCTGACATGCTTTATCAGAGCACACTTCTTATGGCTGAGACTGATATGGGCCCTCTGTAGCTGTGAAGAAATCTTCAAGCAAGGATCGTAGAAATTCAAACGTGGGCCTTTCCTCAGGTTCCTCCTTCCAACAACGAAGCATCAGCTCATACAATTCCATAGGACAGTTGTCTGGCTGAGGCATACGATAACCTCGTTCCAGATTTTCTATAACCTCTGGATTAGTCATGCCTGGCACAAGAAAGAACAGTTACTGGGGCATACTGACTAATTACTGACTTAAAAAACAACCTTAAAATTAACTTATAGTATAATGTAGACATTGACATTCTAGGATAATTGCAACTGGTCTTTAGTTTGTATTTATTTATATAGTCTTTCTGTTCTACTTCTTTCCAGTCTAACATTTTAAATGCTCACTGGTCACTAATCCTCTGGGTTGATATTTGATTCTTTGATCATATATTTTTCTCATTCATCAGCTGTTTTTATTTATTTATTATTTATCTGTCACAACTACCTAGTAACTTGGGTAAGTAACCAGATAAGAGTTTCAGTTTTAAACTGGAGATCTGCTAAATAAAATGTTAAATAATACCACTGTCTACATCTTTCAGAATTCTTATAGCATGTATCTTTGCAAAGCAAAGAAGCACTCCAGTGTGTCGGCAATGCGTTTAAATCATTTATTTGCAGAAATGAACAAACCGCACAAGCTTTCGTGGGTGACCCCTTCTTCAGGTGCTTCTTCCCCTTTGCAAAGATACATGGAAAAAAGGCTTGGGAGCGGCTGTGGAAGTTAAGCACCCTTTGAGAACATGTATGTAAGGGGTGTGCTGAAGATTTTTGTTTATGTTGATAGCACCTTATAGCAACCAATGAGTGATTATCTTTTTTGAGTTGCATTGAAGTAGAAATGTGAAAACAAAAATTTGGTTGCCATGGGTTACTACACAGTTACACACATTTGCCCAGTGTGGATAATTGAGCCCCAAGGTGTTTTAATGAGACCTAATAAGCTGTGTATGCATAATTACCTCAATGTGGCACCTACCTTGCCTTTTGACATCATTTGGCAAATAGAGTGACTACCCTTATCAATATTTTATGTTTGCACAAATAATTTGTAATTTTATGGTTCATTCTTTGGTATTGGCCCATGTCTTAGGAGCTGGACATGCCTTTATAGATGTAGGGCTATTATCTATGAAAATATTGCTGTCTGCCGTTATCCGCTCATAGATAGAATAAAAACTCTGGGCACTTACCCTTCCAAAATATATATCTACAAATGTGCTGTGGAAATGTTCTGGTCAAACAGCAAATTAAAATCTCATAAAATTATGAGAATCATAAAAATAATGAGAATTATGAGAGAATAACACAATCTTTGTCTGTAAATTGTATTTTATTTATAGCTACAACAAATCAGGGCTATTTTTGTAGCTTAAAAGGTTACAATATCACAATATATGAAAGAGAAAATTATATTATGCAAAAACTATCCACATTGCTCTTCTACATTCTTACCTTCAGAAAACCTGGCCTACTACTTTACTCACCTGGGTATGGAATTCTTCCATAAGTGACAATTTCAGTTAGCAGTACACCAAATGACCACACATCTGATTTGATGGTGAAAGTGCCATAATTAATGGCTTCAGGAGCTGTCCATTTTATAGGAAATTTGGCTCCTGTGAAGAAACGTTTGGGTATTATGTAACAGTAACTAACTAACATTCTTCAGCAAGACAATGAATGTACAAATTACTTATATTTTTCTCTTAGTCTACATTTATATCTTACTATCACTGACAAAAAGAGCTATTCTATTGTTATGATAAAAAGGATTGTCAGCGTGCAGATAACCACAGTCTGACAATCTGCCCCTGCTGTTAAAAAATCTTCTAGTTGTGCCTGCACACTGGGGCATTAAATCCACCCGGGTGCAGGCACATGCAGCCGATATCCGCCAACAAACGCCAGACTTTCGCTTATCAGCAGGCTGACAATCTGCCCCATGTGCCGTTGCCCTAAAGGGCTCAGATACTTTTTTTTACAACACTGTTTTAATTCAAATTCACAGGGAAACTGTTCTTTGGCACACAATAAATAACACTCTCATAATTGTCTATTGCAGGCATTCCTAAATCACTAATGGGTGCTTATGATGTTTAGGGTGGGCTGTTTATTATCTTAATAATCAACATTTCTGCTTATGGTAACTTTTTGTTAAGCCTGGGAGCAAATGTAAGGGTGTTTCTGTTTTACTTGTTTTTTTTTTACCCTTTCCAGCCACTTTAGCTGTCGACACCAAAATTAAGGTAGGTCTTGTCCCTTCAATTTAATATTCTTTAAGTAGATTTTTAGATTAGCAACAGAACTTTTAGTAGACGAGTGTGTTCATAAAATTATGAAGCAGTTAGTGACCCTTTAATCAGCACATTTTTTTCTTTATAGAATATATTACTTTTTTCTTTTCTTATCCTTATTGTACCTTCTTTTGCTGTGTACTCATTGTCAACTATTACTCGAGCCAGTCCAAAATCAGCTATCTTGCAACACAGAGACTCAGACACAAGAATATTAGCGGCTCGCAGATCCCGGTGAATGTAATTCTTATGCTCTAGGAAAGCCATTCCCTCTGCCACCTGGGACATTTAATAAGGAGAGAAAGTAATGCAGTAAAATAGCAGTAGTAGTAGTAAAATTGTAGTTGAAAATGCTTACTGGACAGGGTGTGGATCAGAGTAATCACGTGAGTCATAGTTATAAAAAAAAAAAAGGAAGAGGAAAGCATTCACAGAGATATGTAAATATGTTGCTCATCAATGAGACAACAAACCCCATGTTTAAAATACATTATTAACACATACTTATTTCCAGACAATTTCCAATAATTTGTGTAGCAATAATATCTTTAATTTTGTGAATGCAGTCTTGTTATGTACTGAAATTATTGATCAGCTTCTCATAAAAGGTTGGTTTGCACTGCCAGGGACACCTTCAGAGGAGAGAGATGGGATAGTTGGGGCCCCCCTGCAGTGGTTGTCCAGACAGAAACGACAGTCTGATGCATGCACCATGGAGGAGGCAGGGCTTATGAGGGAGATAAGCAGGTCTAGGGCTGATTGCGGGAATATTTTGGTGTAATGGGGCAGGGCCAGGCTGATTAGGGGTTTGTTCTATTTGGATGATCTTTTTATTTTTTAAATTGGGGCTACTTAGTTTATAAGGCCGACTTCTCAGGGGGAAACAGGTGAGAAGTAGACTAATAACCCAGTCTGGATGACGGTGATAACTAAGTAGTATGGGATACTATGATTTATGATGGTGCCCTTGAGCATTTACACTTACCTGAGCAGACATGTCTATTAGTTTATAGATGGTTAATTTGAGACCTTCTGAGGTTTTTAAATAATCCACAAGGCAACCTAAGGGAATAACAGAAATGATAATTTTAAGAAACTTTATCACCACTAACCATTTGCTGAGAAAATTTTACTCCTTCTTTGTTATGCTGTTAATGTCAATTCTCTTTCTCATTTCTCCTGTTACATTTCATCATTGTTTTACAGTCATAAAGATTTTTAACAACTAAAGATATTTTATTGTTTCCTTTAAGACAAATTAAAAAGCTTAAAATGTGCTTATGCATAGTCCAGCGGTTCTCAACCTGTGGGTTGGGGCCCTTTTGGGGGTCAAACAACCCTTTCACAGGGGTCACCTAAGACCATTGGAAAACACATATTAGGAATAATTTTATAGTTGGGGGGTGGGGTCACACACACACTCACACTCTCTCTTTAAAATTGACTTCAGATATGATTCCTAGTACTTAATAAATAGGAGAGGGGTTGGTAATTTGTTTGCTCACCTTTCTCCATGTACTCTGTTACAATATATATGGGCTCCTGAGTTACAACAGCATTTAATCGAACCAGTCGTGGGTGCTGCAATTGTTTCATTAAATTAGCCTCAGCCAAGAAGGCTTCTGGAGACATTGTACCCGGTTTTAGGCTCTTTATGGCAACTTTTGTGTGTCCATTATAGTAGCCTGCACCAGAAAAAAAGGTGTTATAGAGTAGGGCAGAATCTACAATCAAAATTGTGTGTCAAAAACAAGACCATGCATATCCATGTTTCTCACATGGAGTGTGCTGTGGTCTGATTTATCTTCCTGAGAGAAACTGTACTCACCCATCCACACCTCACCAAACTGCCCAGCACCAAGCTTCTTGACCAGTTGCAGTTTGTTGCGAGGTATTTCCCATTCATCTGCCCACCATGGTTTTTGAGGACGTTGAGTCTGGCATGGCTCTTTCAAAAGAGTGCACAGCCCATCTGAGGAACCTAGAAAGGACCCAACATGTCTACTTACTGCAATGTCAAGAGTATTTAAGCCTGGTGTTACTTGAAAGGGATTTCTGAATATCAACATACTGTATATAATTAGCAACAAGTAAACTTGTGAAAAACAAAAATAGCCCAGTCTTGTAGTGTAATGGGACCATAAAGAAAAACCTCAGAGTGTCTAAATGTTTAATGAATACATGGCATTTTATATGTCTGTCATAACTCCAGCAATCTTATACCAGAATTCTCAAACCCCTTTTCGTTTTCCATTGCCAAAATTTTCTTACGCCTGTAATGCTGCACCAGTTCTTGTAGCGTTTGGAACGTTTTTCTAGGAGATATATAAAATCCACCGTTGTCCAGATTTCGAATCTTGTAATGTTTCACCACCTCTCCCTGATTTTGATCCAGATCCCTCACAGAAAGAGAGTAGGATCCTGGGAAAAAAAGAAATAGAGAAGGGAAGAACTGATCTTAGGCATGATTTAAAGCCAGAAATACCTGGACATGAAAATTATGGTAACTTCTAGGAACAATAACAGTAAAGTGTTAAAAAGTAATTAAAATAAAACTGCTGTGTAGCCATTCAAGTTAAAATAGGGCTAAATAACACAGGTTATTAGCAGATAACAGATAAACTCTAGAATACAACGGATTTAGTTCTTACTTAGGAATCTAAATCCATTCTATTCTACAGAGCTTATTTGCTATGTAACCTGTGCTTTTTCTCCTTTTTTAGATTGTATGGCTACCCTCATGGCTACACATAGCAACTTAATTATAAAAACGATAGTAGTGTTTTTGAAGCACACACCAGTTATACCAGGGCTGGGAAACAGTACATTCTATTCCAATTACTTTTTTTGGATGAGAGAGAAGAGGGCTTTGCTGCTGCTTTTATGAAAGCAGTTTTTTTTACCTTTGGTAGTCTCACTCTCCCTCACTAGGAAGGATCCCTGTTGATTTCCAGGAGCCAGAAGCTGTCGTTCTGCATCTTTTCTGCCCAGATCTCTAAAAAACCACCTTCAGGAAAGCAGAATATGCAAATGTAATGCTTACCTTCAGTAAAACTGACATTGGCAAGCATTCACAGTCACCTGCAACTCTTTCTGTTTTATACAAGGGTTGTGCTTAACAGTGTTGGATGGTTTTAAAGTTTTTAAAGTAGTATTTAATATGCATTCTCATAAATCAATCTTGCCAATTCTGCCGTGATACTTACATTTCAGATTCAATGCCATTTACAGATGCCACAAAGTTATATGGTATGTATCCCACCTGCCCTGTTCGTAGAGACTTAGCCTTCCACCATTCGTCTTTCCTGCAGAGAAATTAAAATTTTTAATGCATTCTGAGACATTTGGGCACCTCTTGTTTATGTTGATTTAGGATATCCAGAATTACAATCTATTTGAAAGGCTGACACCTGATAGCCTTTTAGGTATTTTAATACCTGTGACATGGTAATTAGGTAGTATAATAGGTAGGTATCTAACAACAATTTAGATTGTTCTTCAGTGTTTTAAAATTACTACATTTTTAAATAATAGTTATAATGAATAAAATGTAACAGCATTAATGCAGTACAAATGCTGAAATGTTGGACATAGCCAATACACCTAAGGGTGAAGACACATGAAGCTACTTAGTAGCAGCTACTTGTCACAGCTACTAAAGGCCAGAAAATACCCTGCCATAGACAATACTGAGAATGGCCTCTGCTAAAACACTCATAGATACAATTATAAGTTAATGATCAGCATTGTCTATTTTTATGTTGCCATGACAAGTAGCTGCTATTAGTAGCTCCATGTGTCTTCACCCCAAGTTTGCCAGTGGTTGATACTGTCTTTATCTGCAGCTACATTCCAGGTACAAGCTTTACCCTGTATTATTTATAGACCTTGTGCTTATTTTTTAAGATTTAGTCATTCTCAGGTAATCCTATAGTATCCATACCAAACAAAACTGCAATAAAGTATTGGTTGGTTAAGTCTTCATTCTGAAGGTATAGGGTCTCCTTTACGAAGTCCAGTGTCATGTTGATTCTATTTTATCTGTCATCAGTGGGAGATTGCTATAAGCACAACCCAGGTAATTAGCTGGGGCCCATGGATTCCAGGAGACTGGATTTGTACAATCTGTGTGGTGCATTATTAAACTACCTGCTGTTAGATTCTGCTTATTATTGTTAACACTCTAGTTGAATATTGTAATACAGGGGTTATTAGGATAAGATTTTTGTAAAACACTGTTATTTCAGTGTTTTAGTAACTTAAGTGATTATAAATTTGTTTGTTTATAATTTGCTCTTTGTTTGTTATTTTATTTATAGTTTATATTATAAGGAGTGCTAATGTGACAAAGGATAGTTAAACTGTGGTAACATTAGCTATATGTACATATTTGTGCTAGTACTAGGGCTAACTGAATTATCTGGACTTCCTCCAAAACCAGTATGTTTTAAATAGCTACTGAATGTTTTCATATGTTACTAAATACAGGTCTAACTATGGAGTTGCATATGGCTTCATGTGTTATAGTTATACAGCTGTGTGCTACTTACTGCTCCAGGACATGCAGCTTCTCTCCAGCTTCAAATCCCAGATCTTCATCATGCATAGGCTCATAATTATACAAGGCCACCACCAGGTTATCTGTAGGAAACACAACAGATTATTTATATGTCTCCTAATTAGCAAGCCAATGCAAAATACAACGGCCAGCCTTTAGGTTGTGCAACCTATACGGCCACACATGGCTCCATATGTAAGGTCAGGATGCAAGAATGGACATCACACTGTTTGTTTAAACCCTTAAACAAATGTGTTGAAAGGTAAATGTGAGGTTGTTGTGTTAATGGCACAAAGAGGTGACACAGACACCAACAGCATTGCTCTTCATTGTAATCATGCAATGATGATGGCACTTGATGGCAAATTCAAATCTTGATACCCTAACTTGCCTCAGGCAGCCTCTGGTAATTTTACAAGTTGAATTTCCATCTTTTTTTAACTGAAAATAGAGAGTGCAGTTTCCGTTTCTAAAGGGTTGAGGTAAGCATCCTGCTGCTATTTTTGCTTCATGTTATTCTGATATTCTTGGTACTTACTGCTGGCCTTTTCCTGACTATCCTGATCTCTGCCTACTTAGATGTATATTTTGACTCTACTTAAAGGGGTTGTTCACTTTACAGTTTACTTGTAGTATGATGTAAAGACTCATATTTCGAGACAAAATTTGAGAATTTGCAATTGTTCTACATTTTTTATTTGCAGTTTTATGATTTTTTCAATAATTGTTCAGCAACACTCCAGTTTGGAGTTATACCAGCTATCTGGTTGCTGGGGTCCAAACAGGGAGTGGTTTGAATGAGAGACTGATATATGAATAGGAGAGGAACTGAATAGAAAAAAAAGTTATAAAAAGTAACAATAACAACAAAATTGCAGCCTTACAGAGCAATAGTTTTTGGCTGCCGGGTCAGTGACCCCCATTTAAAAGCTACAAAGGGTTTGAAGAAGAAGGCAAATAATCCCAAAGACCAGTTGAAAAGTTGCTTAGAATTGTTCAATCTATAACAAAGTTAAAATTAAATTAAAAAGTTAAATTAAAGGTGAACCACCCCTTTAACCCTTTGAAACTTTGACATTGCACTTTTTATCATTGTGTTGAAGGCCCAATGCACTGTTTTACACAGGGTACGTTTTAGCCTAAGGTTGACTGTGCAACATACACAATATATCCATGTCAATTGCCTTGTGCTATATTTTTGATACATAAGGAGGAGTGGATCACACTTACCATGCAGCGGAGAGCTAGGTGGATTTAAGCCTGTGTATGAAACCAAGGGGTCCTGAATATCATAGCATGTGATGAGCTGAAAGAAAAAAAAAATTGAATTTTTCATTTTCCTAAAACTAAGGATGCAGCAAATCCAAACTGAATAATGAATCCTTCTCAGTTAAAGGAAAACTATATCCCCAAAATAATGTAGGTCTCTATAAAAATATATTGCATAAAACAGCTCATATGTTAATCCCTGCTTCATCTAAATAAACCTTTTTCATAAAAATACACTTTTAAGTAGTAAGTGCCATTAGATAATCCTTAATAGAAAATTGCCATTAATAAGTAATAGGGGCTGCCCCCTGGGATCATAGGATTCACAGTGCACACAAACAAACCAAGGCACTCATACATGTTAAGTAACATCAGCCAATTAATGGACAAAGTTCTGCTTTTACTTTCACACTTCTTCCTGTTACAGTTATAGCTGCATTATTTTGTGTCAGGTGATCTGTAATATAGCTGCCATCTTGGTTAGTCTCAACGTCACTTCCCTTAATTTCTTAATTTAGCGTCAATGCTAAGTCAGAAAAAAATGAAACAAATACCCAACATACCTGAAATTATTTTTTAAGGAGAAGGAAAGTCAAAACTGATGTTAAATGCCAATGTGTAAGGCACCCACCACAGTAAACCCAGTTGCATCCTCTTCCTCCCTGCTCCCTGAATACAAAATTACATATGTAACAGGTGGCAGGGGCTAAAGTGCAATCTCTGTTTAGTGGTCTTTGTAATGCAGAACTGATGATATTTAGCTGTGACTCTATAGGGCACATATAGGTATGCATGTGCTGTTAGCAAAGTGGAATCTTGCACACAATCGAAAGTTTTTTTTCCTACAAAGCAGCATTTTTTCTTAGAATTCAGGCATCATTGCAGTCTACCACAACTGCATTCAGTTTACCAACACTGATGCAACCATACACGTGCTTCTTCGCAAACTGGGTGCGGTTGCAGCAAATTTTCAAAGTCTGTCTGGAATCATTTCCAGTGTTCAGCATGTGAGTGACACATTCTCCCTATTCTTTCAGCACAACTGAACTGTGACAATTGATGCAGGGTTCTGAAGGAACCTTGGATCTTTTAAATGACAAAATTCTTCCAATTACAAAATATTGAGAAGCTGTACAATTCTGAAGATTGGCCCATTTGTAGTCCATATTAATGTGCATGCTAAATGTGTACAAAACAGGTTATCTTTACATAGGCAATGGCACATTTTACTGTTCGCTGGGATTTCACTCTGAGCAGGTGGGTAATAAAATACCTAAATTTCCCCTCCTTTGACTTCAGTGGCAACCAACAGTTCTCTGCCAGTGCATTCTCAAGTCAAGCCTATTGGTATTTACAGTACTAACCTCAGACTTCTGTCTAGGAAGATGGCAGTGATCACACACATCAAAATTTTCAATCCAGTCATCTTCATACTCAGAGCTGCACCCACATCCCATGGTTCCTGCAGGTGGGAACATATCAAAAAGTAAACAGAGAACATTTGTAACTCTTCATATACTGTTTTATGCATTCTTTCCTATCACAAATGAAAATGGTTAACCTCTCTGCATTATGTTATTTATCAAAGCTTAAGCTATAAATTTGTTGAAAATCAATGAAACGCTTCTAGAGGAATTAATAATAATAAAAAGAACTGCATAATACATTACAGTTAACATAATTTCAGCAACAACCCGAGTTACAATGTCTTCAGTAGTAAACTGCTTTTTTTTTAACTTGGTTATAGCAGAAAGGGGCATGCTTAGAGATAAGCCTCAGTCATGGGAGAAACTTTAGTAGTGAAGTGGTGAAGAGAGGTTTATATGCAGGTGAGATGACATGGACAGCAGCAGTAAGGATGGAATGCAGTTTTTTCTTCCAGTATCTAACGCAAAACTTTGAACCAATTTACAGTGCCTAAAATAACTTCTAGAGTTCTGAGGAGGACATAGCCTTCTGGATAACAAATGGGCTCTAAACACCTGTCCAAAATTCTTATGTTGTTGTGTTCAGGCAGGTGGAGGAGTTCACACCACATGTGAGCTGACAGGGAGGAACCTGTACAGGAAGTGCTGGGAGAGAGAAGCAGCAGAGTGAGAGAAAGGGGCTGTAAGAGCCCAGATATTACTGTGTGGGTGCAGAAGGAAAGGGAGTCTTTGTCAGGGCTCTGAAGAATAAAGCATTTTTTTTACACTCTTCATGCTCTTTCTTCTGTAGCAGAATAGGGCTACACAAATTATAATTGATTGTACCAAAGCTTTTACATTTTCATTGCTTTGGAAAATGAAGCCTACAGTATATGTGAACAAAACGATATAGTGAAGTCTTCAAGCAGACTGGGGCCACATCCAACCCCAGGCCTCCAGTTGGACGGCCCTGCTTTAGAACATGGAATAGAAATTGTTCAGCTGGATGACCATAGTTTACAAATAATTTGACTACTTTGACACAAAGAAAGTTTGTAGTTGTAGTTTGTAGTGGAATAACCATAGAGGCAGCAGACCCTGCAGTTGCAAGGAGACAGGGACCCGGCTGTGTGTTCTGGCACCCCCCAAAGTTTTTTTTTTGTGGTGGGGGGCTCAGCACCCTCTTGTTATGCCACTGGTTAAGTATACTTTATAAATTATATTGGTTTTCTTATAACAACCATGATTTTATTGCCAGCTCAATACTGGATAACACATGGCAAGTGTTTTTGAGAGAATGATTGTATTATCATTTAAAACTCTTTCTGTTTTAAAATCAAGCAATGTATTAAGAATCTATATTTTGAAATTAGCCATGTAGAGTATTTACAACATCATTAACAATATGTGATACCTTGGTAAACTAGCGGGAAATGGTTAATAACACAGAAAAGTTTTGTTTCATTCAATTATTATATTAGCTGAAGTTATATTAGCTGAAGTTTCCTGCGGGTCCAATCCCCAGTGCTCTCTATGTGAGCAAATTTTACATGCGGCTGGGTGGCATGCTGCCCCTAAATTTATGCCACCCTAGGCCCAGGCCTTTGTGGCCTCGCTGGGCCAAAACTGTCACTGTTCTGTGACTATTGGATGCCGTTTATGTCATGCCATGAATTGTGAATTTGATGTATGTTGTTCATTAATTGGCTGATGTGGCTTAGCATGTATATATGCCTTGGCTTGTTTGTTTGCACTGTGAATCCTATGATCCCAGGAGGCGGCCCCTAATTCTATTTAGAAGTAACTAATAGCACAATACTACTAAAAAAAATATATATATATAGCATGCAAAAAGAAAAAATGCCGCACTCACAGGATTTAGTGATGAAAAAATAAACTTGTTTATTACAACCTCAACCTAAGTTTCGGCTGCCACCACAGCCTTTCTCAAAGTCAGAAAGACTGTGGTAGCAGCCGAAACGTTAGATTGACGTTGTAATAAACTAAACTAAGTCCTGTGAGTGCGGCATTTTCTTTTTGCATGCTGTAATATTTTTTATAATACTGCACCCAGGCCATCTTGTACTGCATTAGACGTGAGTGCCTGTTGCTTTGGACTTATATATATATATATATATAGTCTTGTAAAGAATTGGCACTCACCAATATCGGGGCAAAGGCTGGGTGCTGACAAAAATAATGCATCAAACTCAACAGTAGAAAGCACTCACAGCTACAGCATCAATCAGGTCAGTGATTTATGCTAAATTAAATCACTGACCTGATTGATGCTGTAAATGTGAGTGCTTTCTACTGTTGAGTTTGAGATATATATATATATATATATATATATATGAAGCAGGGTTTTACATATGAGCTTGTTTATACAATATATTTTTATAGAGACCTACATTGTTTGGGGGTATAGTTTTCCTTAAATTAATCCAGATCTTCCTTTAAAGGTCATCAGGGCAATCGTATGACAAAAGAACTCCATCCTACATTCTCATCTGGCAAAAAATCTAAAATTTCCCTGCTGCTACAGAGCAAAAATGGGCCCTGCTCAATAAAGCATAAAAATATAAGAATGTATAAGTCTGCCTTCTGGAGTGGTAGATTATATTTCACTTGGTTAGGCACAAAAGGAAATTAAGACCACAAGTTAAAACAGCTAAAGAAATAGCACAAAACTCTTATGTTATCTTACATTGCATCTTGTAAGATATAATGTTGCTATTATCATTTAAAACACAGACTGTGACAGAACTTCTCTATGGTATAGTGTTGGTCATTTTTCGGCAACAAGGGAAAAACAATTTATATTTGAATTTTTAATTCCCTGATTAGAAGGCTTTGTTTTAATTATAATGTGAATGCTAAGAAATAAATTGGCTACCATGCAGTATGAATGTCTTGTGCTTTATTAAAAGAGAATTCATTACTCATTATTTCCTTCTTCTACAAATAATTGTTTCTTTATTGTGCATTTTTAATTAAGGGACCATAGTTTCATATACAGGTGTGTTATCTATTAACCTGAATGCTCGTGACCTGGGGTTTGTCCGGAGAAGGGGTTTTTCTGTTATTTGAATCACCTTACCCTAAGTCTACTAAGAAAATAATTTAAACCTTAATTAAGCCCAATATGAGTGTTTTACCTCCAAAAAGGATTAATTATAACTTAGTTGAGATCAAGTACAAAGTGCTGTTTTATTATCACAGAGAAAAAGGTAATAATCTTTTAAAATTTGAATTTTTTGATTTAAATGGAGTCTATGGAAGATATGGTCTTCCTGTAATTCAGCTTTCTGGATAACTGTTTCCGGTTAACAGATCCAATACCTGCAGTTTAATAACAAGGAAAACTCCCTTAGAGAACAGTGTCAGTTGTGACCTGTCGTAATGAATTTAGCACACTGGATTTTCTTGTAAGGTGCAGGAGAGCTACATGTAATAAAATTAATTATCTATCATATCTAATGTATTATATAATTGATTGCATTTTATAATTCACACAGGGGAAATTGCAATATTCTTCGTTAAATTGCAGACTAATATAAAGACATCACAGATGCTAGAATCTTGTCTCAGACAGCACTTCTTTTCAGGTCTGGACTGGGCTTCAAAACAGACCCCTGGCAAGTACACAGAGGCCCAAACAGCCCCTACCAGCCCAATAATTAGTGACTGTCTATGGCATTTTACAGCAGCCCTTCTAGCATTTGCCAAACCCCATAGTTTGGCAGTCCAGGCCTGCTCCTGCTGGCATAGCAGCGAGCCATTTACAAGAGAATTTACATGCTATCCAATAGAGAGAGAACTTTAAAAGACAAACTTCTTAATTGGAAACAGCTTAGCTCCTGGACATTCCAGTACCTCCACATATATATAAGGGGGAGTCTAATGGGGCCAGACTGTTAGGCAGCATGGTATGGCAATTGACAAACTGTCCACAAATGTTAAGGGGCTATTTTATTTTTGCAGATAACAATGTTTTAACCTCTGTACAAAAATACCAATGTGCTCATTTATTTTTGGGATTAATTACTTGGTACAGATGATTGATAACACTTAATGATAACACTTGTTGATGCAGGTCTTTTGGCCTTACTTTGCACTGCATATTTGATTCAGGTTTTAAGGTGCACTGACTAAGCAGCAAACCACTTACATTGGGAACTTTAGGAATGTTTCTGTATGAAAGCTAGGGCAAGATGTGTTTGCCTGCATAAGGCTTAGGTATCTGATTTTACTGTGTAGCAACATTCTATCAACACAGGTTCTCAATAAGATTTTTGCATCTTCAATACATTGGAAAGTATAGCAGAATTGAACACAGATGGGCTCAACATTTGTTTCTGGACTTGTGCTCCTCTTTTTTAAAAATAGTTGTTTCTTAGACAGGTGCCTCTCAAGTCAAGACTGGGCCTTTACAATAGGCCTTCATATTTACACAGAGGCCCAAAATGTCTCCCACCTGCCTAGTAATGACAGTCTAGGGCATTGTACAGCAAACCTTATGGCATTTGTTAGAATCTACAGATTGCCAGTCTGCGCCTGGTGCCTCTACTGCCTTCCCCTAATTACAGCCAACTAAAGGTGGCCATACACGTGGCGATCCGACGATGTTTCGTACGACCATCGGTCGCACGAAACATCGTAAGATCCGCCACACACCATTCAGGGCTGAATCGGCAGGTAAGGAGGTAGAAACAATAGGATTTCTACCTCCTTCTGCCGATTCAGCTCTGAAGGGAGAATTTTGGTCAGGCGCCTTCTATGGCGCCCGATCAAAATTTTCAAACTTGTCCGATCGGCGAGTCGTCCGATATCGGCAGCTTCCTGCGATATCGGTCGACTCGCCGACATGCCATACACGCACCGATTATCGTACGAAACGAGGTTTCGTACGATAATATCGGTGCGTGTATGGCCACCTTAAGCTAGATGCTGCCATGCACACCCACAAACATATTGGCCATTAGACTGAGCTGATTGTCAATCATAACAAATCCAGGCTCCAAACTGGGATTCAAGTGTGTATTACTGTGCTTTAGGCCTATAGCACACTGTCTAAAAACGCTGGAAGAGAAAATGCCAATCTCATTTGCACTCATCCTGAGTGTACTGAGAGGAATGAATGCAAAAAGCCTGTCACTACCCACAAGACAGGTGCAAGCAAGATTGCCCCATTCATCGTGGTAAATGAGGTGTATGCCATAGACCTTAGTACACTGGCATGCATGGGTTATTAGGCTGAGTTTTTAAATCACATCTCAGTCCAATCAAAACTTTAACTAATCACAAGAGGCACATCTATTAGGGCCTGAACTTTATTTTGACTTTGGTGACAAGGATTTGTAAGAATGATATACG